>NC_064628.1:163130097-163783347 GCF_023864275.1 Schistocerca cancellata | reverse complement strand
AGATCATGGAAGCCTTTGCAAACAAGTTCCACTCGGAGTTTGAAGATTTAGAGTGAAATTACACAACTGTTGCAGTTCATGCTTACATAAAACACGGATGTGGACTAAACCAGTTCGATACACGTTTTCACAACGATCATGTAGGAAACGTTATGAACGTCTAAGATGGCATCGTTCAATATTCGAGAGTATCGCTTGGAGTCCAAGTCACCCTGGCCGCTTCAACATGTGATCCGGTTCTAATAGATTCCGTTTGTAACTTCCCAAATATCAACGATCATTCGACCGATTATTTCGGTACTACTCAGTTCCTCCTGTGGAGTACTTTGCGTTTTTGGATCGAGGCGACTGTTTGCAGAGAGATATTGCGGTCCATTGAAGTTTTCTGCTGTGCAGTTCGCTATCCACACTACAATGTCGTCCCACAATGCAGGACATGACATGACTGTGTACACTTAGTGACGTTCAACTGTGACGGCAGTGGTGATGACGGTTTTAGTACAGTGTACAGATAACTGAACATCGAAACGCCTTCCACCACAGCTCTGTCATGTGTTGGAGCTACGTCAGATATTTTCCTAACGTGACACCAGTGTTATTTGGTGACTCACTCCATATTACGGGGCACGCTACATTATCTCTCACAGTGGGAGAGTTGTGATCTCAGCGTACCTGTCGATCAGAAGTGAATCTGAGAAGTGCGTGTGCGGTTTTCACGCTGTGTTTGTGATGTTAATGGGGATGAGAGGGGGGGGGGGGGAGGGAGGGAGAGAGACAGAGACAGAGAGAAAGGAGAGTGATGGAGAGAGGTGAGAGACAATGCAGCTTAATCTCTTCAGTACCGGTGATGAAATAAGCAAAGAAAAATATTTTATTGTTGTTATGCATAGTTAAATCCTAAATAACATTGATTTAATTTTTATTTTTATGTTGTGTAAAATATTTAAGGTACACAATGTATACTTTGGGTCATAGCCAGTACAATAAATAATATTTTATAGCACAATATTAAGATTTTTGTTCCTGAGATTTTAAAACACAGTTGTTTTTAAGTAGGTATAGATATATATCACACTTCTTGCAGGCGGTTCTGCACCCTTCACAGCGACATTTATTGACATCCTTCTTTTCTACGTATTGGGGCAGGCGATCAACCTGGTCATATCGACTTCGATTTCTTGGCTGGGGGACGACATTTCTTCTCGTGGGTGCATTAACATCAGATCCACAACTGTGATTGCTCTCCCATCCATCCGCAGATATTTCTCTGTAGAACCATGAGGGGTGTCTCACACAAGAAGACTGTATCAGCTGATCAGCAAGATTCAGTCTAAAATTTGTTAGGGGCCATGTGTTACACTTTGATACTCCTTTCTTTGAACAAGATCTTTTGCATGTAACTCAACACTTAACAGTAGTTAAATGAGTAAAATGGTTAAACAGCCCGACTAGCCTTTTTTTGGTCTGGTACCTGACTTATATTTTTTTCACCATCTGACCATCATTTACAAGTTGCTTGTGGCTCACTCCCTACACAGAAGGCTAACGAAATAAAAGGCTGAAATCACTCTCCTCCGCTATTCAAAGTATTTCTTCATTGTTTATAACTGAAAATAAAACATAAATTAATTGTTGAAGTTATAACAACCTTTCCCTAACAGTCAACAACTGGATCATAGACACCTATTTTGAGTACTTCAAGTCCATAGAATATCCTTTTTGAGCATCTAATCCAAATTAAATTAGTGAGGCTTTCATTTGCATTTTGTGTCTTTCCATGAAGACACTTCCTCAATAAATCAGGGTTCGCAAGAAACCTGAATGTGGGCTTAATTGGATTCATAACAGGTTCTGGTAATGAGTGTTTATGTAAATTCTTCTCATTTCTGTTTTTGAACTTACACCAATGGTCTTTTGGACACAATTGTTCATTGGTGTTCGGTCAGTGGTTAGTTTGAGGGAAAAAAAATACCCACACAGCACGCATCATTGCCTCTAAATTATGTGTGTTTTTCCTGATAGTTCTCCCATAAAATAATTGAGGAGAATCAATTTCTTTCAGAATAAGCCTGCATATTCCTCCTAGTGGTTTTCCATCCTCAAGTACTTAAACCTTTCCTCTCTTTCAGCAAGCGACGAAGCCTACCACCAAGCCTCTTTTGGATGTGGCCAACACATTCCAATTTTTCTATTGTTGTGTTGTACAGGGTTTTATCTGTTACACGTTTGAACAAAGAGATGTCCCCATCACCAGGGTGTTTGGTATATCTAACACAATACTGCTCCTCAGACCTGGAGAACATCCTCACAACTGCAGCAGCCTCCATGCCCCCACTTGAGCCACTACAATGTTTAGATCATGCTACTGCATGCTTTTCTTGCCACAGTTTCTCACTGTCTTCATTGTTGGGCATTTTCCTTTTTGCACAATTGTGGCAGTATTTAAACATAATACCTACATATAAAACATTACCTGAGTGAATACCAAAGTAGTGGGGCTATAGGGGCACCATTGCATTATGTTAGTGCGGGTTGCCTACATCAGGGGCAGGTATATAATCAGGGACAAACCTATTGTTCTCCTTTGACTGACTGGTACCTAACCTATTGTTCTCCTTTTATTGACAGGTACTTAACCTATTGTTCTGCTAAAAGGATCCTTCCTTTTGATTTACAGGTACTTAACCTATTGTTCCCCTTTCCCCATACCCTTCCCCCAACCCCCCTCCCCCCTCACTGCTACAGGTACACTTTCAGGTCTGAGTTATTGGAATATGCCCCCCTCCCACACTTATCAATTTAATTGACTACTTAACTAAACTGATTAATTAATTAACCTCTCCTCCTCTGGTAATCTCAACTCCTCTCCCACCCTGCCACCTTCCCCAGAAAGTGATGGGAAGTTCAAGTTCCATCAGGACAATGCAACATACCACGGCTACCTCCACTAATCTAAGAAAATGGCAGGATGAAAGGCCACCTCCACTAACCACGTAAGTCATCTGACCGAAATTGGCAGGAAAAGGACTCAGTGTGTGCTGGATAGGACAGACAGAAGTCTTACCTAACCTATTGTTCTGTTAAGTGGTTTTCCATGTCACTCCCATTTCCTTAAACTGTTGTACCACCTTTGATGCGAAATTAAGTAATTGGTTATGTCCTCCCACCATTTTCTGGTACACTTGTCGAATATCACATACTTCTGAATGCCATTTCTGGAGCATTCTTCTTTGTCACCCACCCCCTCAAACTATTGTACTGCATTTTAAATAAAAATTATGCAAATTAACCTAGTGTTAGTCACTTAACCTGCTGTTCTGCTCCGTGTCACCCACTCACACACCCACCCCCTTAACTATTCAACAGCTAACACCACACTGATATAAAAAATTTATGCAAATTAGGTGAACCGATATTTTTCACATGTATGGGGTAGTTTTTTTTTCATTTTGCTGCATCCTATAGGTCGGTGAAATCGATGGAATACAGTTTAAACAAAAGATCACTAATAACAAACTCATCACCCCCACTCAACGCCTGACACTGCCACTGCTGCCATCAGCTGCCAAGTGACACATAGGTGTCAGTTCGGGTCCTGCAAGGATGAGGCGGCGACATCTCTTTCATACATGACACCCGAGAAATTCCTGTCGTAACATGTGTTCACCTAGGTACTGCTGTTGGAACGATGATGCATAGCTGCGGTGCGGGTCTAGCGCCGAAATAGATGCCCCAATTCTTCCCCAAATAGCACAGGGTGCATTCTTCCTACTGATCATCATTGAATTTACCCATCAAACTGCTGCTGCTGCCAGTGTGGGAGCACCATCTCAAATGACATTAGTTTTTGCTGAAGATGAGTGCTATTAAGTTTAAGATGGAAGATAACAAAATATATATATAATGGTTGCATGGAATTACACCTATCATGCAGCACGAATTACGTTATGGGGGCAGCAGGCACGTGACTATGTCTGCCTCCAAAGATATATAGCACACATGTCTAAAATTATATCTCCTGCACTTGAAGAAAACCACAGGTATAGCATGTGTTTAAATAACTGTACACTGTCACAGCAGGAGCAGGGCTGAGAAAAAAGAACACAGAGGTTGTGAGGTAAAAGTTCATTTATTTCTAATCAAACTTAAAAGTAATTTTACATTTTCGTAAGCAGACACAGCAACACTTTTTTCATACATGTCCTTGAGTCGACGGTGAGAAGGACACCCATAGCATTCCAGGTCTTGAATAGCAGCAAACTTAAAGATTCGACGCATCCATGAGGTCTTCTCCTTCCCTTTCACGTAGATGATGGTATCCATCTGATCGAATAATTTTAGCGCTGTCACCATATCTTTATAGGGCATGCCAGGATCATCCGAGTGAATTCCATGGCAGAAATGTGTTAACCACTTTGCACTCTTCCGTGTCTTAGCACACCTCACGTACATGAAAGACCTCAGTGATGCAATGTTAGCTGAGAATGTCTCTATTATTCCAGCAGCTTGTGTGTATGCCATAAACGCAACATCTTTAAATATGAACTGTCTACGCTCACCATAATAGAAACCCTGAGCGTCTGCAATGATGTTCACACCTTGAGACACCATTGTGAAATAGTCTCAGTATGGTGCAGCACCTATTCATTTATACAGCTCTTTGCGCAACACCGGTGAGCAGGCAGTAGTTGATCACACGGTCATGTAGAACTAGAAAATATGCAGCAGTGTGTTCTGGGAAATTTGTCGAAGATTCAAATTCAATTTGCACATCTACAGGTCCAGACTTAATTATCTCATTCTGTTTCGAGCAGTCTATTACGATGATCAGTGAAAGCTTCTTGAACTTAAGTGGTTGAGTAAACAACCTTCTCCCCATTCTTTGGGAATTTCATAGTAAGAAGCACGAAACCTTGCATACATATCATAAGCTGGACTATATACATTTTAATTCCACTGCAGATGTAAATTGTCATATGGGTAGAATTCTGAATTGAGATAGACTTCGGCATTATTTAACTTTCAGTTGTTGAACACAGTGGAATCATTTGCTGTATTACGTCTTCTCCCAGTCTGAAACGCAAGTATGAATCGAAAACCTCCCATTAGCGAAATGTACCGGAGTTTCAGGACTTTTAAAACGCTCCTTATCGGATATACTGATGTGAGCATTTTCCATATTATCTTATTGATTGTAATCATATTCTCCTCTTAAGATTCTTGAATGTATGAGTTATTGTCCATTGTACTCCACACCAGTATGAGCTCCTGTTTAACGTTCATAATAATCTGTCTCATGTCCTCAAAGTACCCCATAATAATTTTTAGAGGAATGTATGCAGTAAATTGCGTGTACTCTTTAACTGTTCTATCCTCTGGATCATCTATGAACCATCCCGCATATTCTAAACTATGCAAATCTGCGGGTGATGCAGAGACGTAAATTTACGGGTCGATGTTATGCTGACATTGTGTGTGTGGTCGATCTCACACCCATTGAGTTCATAACGTATCTCTTGGAACAGGAATGCTAAAGCATTATATGTTAGCTTGGATCCCACTATATCCCTGCCGTCGGTTTTCTTGAATGACCCCTCTAGATATATGAAACTCCTGCATGGAAGTGTGAGTGCATCTTGGGGCAGGATGACAATCCTAATTTCATCGTTCTTGTTAAATGTGTTTGAGGCATAAAGTTTATGAGAGAAGTAATCCTAACATATAATTCTCTCGTCGTATTCTATCAGACAGGTTATATTGAATGAGGATGTAATTGCACGGTTTCAAGCTAACTGATTTAAGAAACTCGTAGTTCACATGGGTTATCTCTTTTCTGTCTGGTAGCGAAGTGACATGCTGTGGATTGCATGCACTTGTTTTACACCATTGCAGAAGGCTCACAACTCGGGTCTACTGTGGATTCTGAGAGCTATCCACGACACATGGATATACACAGACATACAGAAATTCGAGCAAACGCTCGCCAAATGTGGAGGTGACTGGATACAATCGTGTACAATGCTATACTATGCCTCCCGATCAGTGTATTTGGACTGAGCTATATTGGCTACACATACTATCACTGTCCCTTTAAGTGTATCTTTCTATATATGCTTCCTACTTCTCAGTACCTGGTGTAGTTAGTATCATAGCAGGGTGGGTGAAATATCCTCATCACAAGGACTTTGTTGTCGGTGACTGGTCCTGTGAAAATGCAAAAGAAGAACTGAAGAAGAAGAAGAAGAATGGAATACTCTTTTCTGATAATATACGAGCAATTATTGTAGGTTCATCCAATTGTGGGAAGACTAATGTCCTCAAGACGCTGCTAACAAATGTAGATGGAGCCCGATTTGAACATGTTTGTGCATTATCAAAAACACTGTTTCAACCCAAGTATCAGCTATTACAGGAGATATTGTGCAGTGCAGATGGTGTTAAATACACAACATTCGGTGAAAGTGGTGATATCCCTCCACCTGAAAAAGCAAAGCTAAACACTGTCTTTATATTTGACGATGTTGCTGTGGAAAACTAAGACCAAATTCGAAAATATTTCTGTTTTGGTTGTCATATGGGTGCTAATGTATTTTATCTAAGCCAAACATATTCCATAAACCCGAAACAGTTGGTTAGGGATAATGCAAAGCTCATTATAGCCTTCAAACAAGACAGTCGGAATTTAAAGCACGTTTACTAGACACATATCGGAACTGACATCTCGTTCAATGATTTTGTAAAGATATGTGCTGATTGCTGGAATCATTCACAGTATGGGTTTCTCGTTATTGATAAAACAGGAAAACTGAGTGATGGTAGGTACAGGCGAAACTTTCAAGAGTTTCTGCATATATAGTACAGTAATAGAGGACAGTGCATCAGTATATGCTGCACCATGGACAAATTCGCGCGTATGTCTAGCTCTCAACCCGAGAGAATGGGTGAACACAGACAGAACGTTCGCTTGCACATGAATGCGAAAATTCAGGCTATTGTGCATAAAGTTGGAGGTATGAGCAGGGAACTAGAGACGTATTACCAGACTCTTCTGAGAATGGTGAATACGTTAAATGAGTTAGTTAATGAAGTCGGTAAGAAAGTAGCCGACTTAACTGAAAAGGTCGAGGCTATTGAGGGGAAAATAGATGTAGAGTTCCTTGTTGTTGAGAAGGTCAAGCAGATACACAGTAAGAGGAAGAAGAAAATGAGTGGATATATAAAGCCTAACGCTGCGAAGATGTCCGATTGGTATACACAGAGATGTCAACGAAGCAGAAAGTGATTCAAGCACAGAAAGCAGTTCGTGAGAAATTATGGTTGCTGAGGTTAGGGCATATGGATCGACAGCAGACACTAAGAGAGACCTTCAAGCTGGTTACTGAATCTCTCCGAGACCTCTCAGCAAAAACAAAAACACACATTAATGATGGTGTTACCATTGACGAATTCGTTATCCATCACGCCCCTGGTCAGATAAATAGACCATTCGGCGTTAGCAGGGGAAGACCGTTCATGTTGGGTACGCATCCTATAACTGTAACTGATGACACAATACAGATTGGTGATACGCAGTTTGAGACAACACCTGGCATAATGAATCTTATTTTCCTAAGACCTACCAAAAAATCTATAAATTGTTCAGTTAATGATAAAGAAACATACTGTGAAATACTGCATATGACTGATGTACATAAGATCGCGAAAAGCCTGAGAAACAAGAAACATAAAAACCATTTTAAAACCAATACTTTCAGGCGAAAATGACAACAACAACAGCAGCAGCAGCGGTGATGGTATTGACATTGAGCATAAAGCAGTGAACAATCGAATCCTGCAGTATATATACTATGACGACCCCAACGAACTAATAGATCGAAAAACGGCTGCTCATGACATCAGTTGCTGCAGGTAATACAGCTCATTCGAATGAGATTGTTTCAATAACCTCTGAACTTAGAGAGAGAGGTATCATGGAATAAATAAGGAGACAGTAGTTCGAGAACTGCACAAACCTGCTCGAAAAACATACCTTCGTAGGCATGCTATGATTAAAGGTTTGGATGACTTATGGCAAGCTGATCTTGTAGATATGAGGGAATATTCACATGAGAATAATGGAGTAAAACGTATTTTAATGGTTATCGATTCGTACTCCAAATTTGCTTGGGCATTACCTGTTAAAACAAAAACGGGTAGAAATGTTGCAGATGTTTTTGAACGTTTGCTACAGACAGAGACGAATCGATGCCAAGAAAAATGAGACCAATCGATGTTCATGATAATGGACTCATGGATACGGTATACTACCGCATTAAAATGCTGGATACATGCGGACAGAAATTTAACGTAGGTGATTTAGTACGTATTTCAAAACACAAGATGGCATTTGAGAAGTCATACCTACCAAACTGGTCAACAGAGATATTTACAGTTTCAAAGGTACAAAGAACGAATCCTAGAAACTATATATTGAAGGATAGTAAAGGTGAAGAAATTGCAGGCTGCTTCTACACTGAGGAGTTGCAGAAAAGCTGTTTTTCTCGTTGAGAGAGTCATCAAACGTCGTGGAAATAAAGCACAAGTCAAATGGCTTAGTTTTCCTGCTACACAAAACACTTGGATTGATGCCGACGATTTGTCATACAATGGGGGAACATAGTTTACAACCATCACTGTAGCATAACATGCATGCTAGGAGATGCGTAAGAGGAGTTGATGGTATTCTAGACAAACTGCCAGTGGAATTACACATCGCCAGCCAGAGTGGCCATGCGCTTCTAGGCGCTACAGTCTGGAGCCGAGCGACCGCTACGGTCGCAGGTTCGAATCTTGCCTCGGGCATGGATGTGTGTGATGCCCTTAGGTCAGTTATGTTTAATTAGATCTAAGTTCTAGGTGACTGATGACCTCAGAAGTTAAGTCGCATAGTGCTCAGAGCCATTTGAACCATTTGGAATTACTCATCCCTGGGTATAACTATTGTGGACCTGGGACAAAGCTTCAGAAACGCTTGGCACGAGGTGATAAAGGGCTTCATCAGCTTTATGTGTGTATGGAACACTTAACACTTTAGCATTCCTGTTCCAAGTGTAACACTATGAACTCAGTTGGTCTGAGATAGACCGTACACACAATGTCGGCATAATATCGCCCCTTAAAACATACGTTTCTGCATCACCCACAGATTTGCAAAGTTTAGAAAATGCGGGATAGTTCACAGACGATCCAAAGGATAGAACAGTTGCAGAGTACACGCGATTTACTGCATGCATACCTCTAAAAATTATTATAGGGTACTTTGAGGACATGAAACAGATTATTAAGAAAGCTCATACTGGTGTGGAGTGCAACAGACAATAAGTCATACATTCAAGGAGCTCAAGAGGAGAATATGATTACAATCACAAGATAATATGGAAAATGCTTCACATCAGTGTATCCGACGAGGAGCATTTGAAGCTTTTAAAAGTCCTGAATTCCAGTACATTTCTGTCACTGACATTTCTTCATGGGAGGTTTTCGAGTACCCAGAGTTACCGACTGCTAGCAGACAAACATGGACTATTAAAACCTCTTTGCAGCTAGAGACACCTAGATTCATCATACTTGCGTTTCAAACTGAGAGAAGATGTAATATAGCAAATGATTCCACTGTGTTCGACAACTGCAAGTTAACTAATGCCAAAGCCTACCTCAATTCAGAATTCAGAATTCTACCCATATGACAATTTACATCTGCAGTGGAATCAAAGTGTATACAGACTAGTTTATGACATGTATGCAAGGTTTAGTGCTTCTTACTATGAAATTGCCGAAGGACTGGGAGGAGGGTGTCTACTCAATCCACGTAAGTTCAAGGAGCTTTCACTGATCATCGTTATAGACTATTCGAAACAGAATGAGGTAATTAAGTCTGGATCCATAGATGTGCGAATTGAATTTAAGTTTTTGACAAGTTTCACAGAACACACTGCCACGTATGCTCTAGTTCTACATGACCATGTGATCAACTACTGCCTGCTCATCTGTGTTGTGCAACGAGCTATATAAATGAATAGGTGCTACACCATACTGAGACCATTTCACAATGGTGTCTCAAGGTGTGAACATCATTACAGACTCTCAAGGTTTCTATTATGGTGAGCACAGACAGTTTACATTTAAAGATGTGGCGTTGTAGCATACACAAAAGCTGCTGGAATAATAGAGACATTCTCAGCAAACATTGCATCAATGAGGTCTTTCAGGTACATGAGGTGCGCTAAGACATGGAAGAGTGCAAAGTGGTTAACAAATTTCTACCACAGAATTCACTGGAATGATCCTGGCATACCCTATAAAGATATGTTGACAGTTATGAAATTGTTTGATCACATGGATACCATAATCTATGTGAAGGGAAAGGAGAAGACCTCATGGATGCTATTACCGGAGGAGGAGAGGTTAATTAATTGATGAATTTAATTAAGTAGTCAATCAAATTGATAAGAGTGGGAGGGGGCATATACCAATAACTCAGACCTGTAGGAGCACAGTGCAGTTGGGGGAGGGTTATAGGGCAGGGGGAACAATAGGTTAATAGCCGGTCAATCAAAAGGAAGGATCCCTTTAGCAGAACAATAGGTTAAGTATCTATCAATCAAAGGAGAACAATAGGTTAAATACCTGTCAATCAAAGGAGAACAATAGGTTTGCCCCTGAGTGCATACCTGCCTCTGATGTAGGCAACCTGCACTATCAAAATGAACTGGCGCCATTGTAGCCCCACTACTTACCAATAACAGATGCAACTCCAAACAGAGATGTGTGACCCCTTTTCATCCAGGTCATTCCGTATTTTTACAGACAACACATGAACATGAAAACTTTGTAGCCTGACAGAGAAGCTATAATCAATAAGTTTGAATCCAATGGAATCCATATCAACGCCATTCACTCACCTATACAATTCTCTTGTGCCAAGCTGAGAGCTTATGTTCTTCATTTCGAGCTGCTTCATCTTTTTTGTTGGTAAACCTCCGTTTCCTAAACACACTTTTTCCACCACTCATAAATCTTGACTTCCATGTAAAGGTTTGCGTATTCAACCTTCCACTTATAAAATGTGTTAGCACTGTCAAAACGTAAATAAATTACATGCAAGAAAGTTATCAGGAAAAGATATAGATGTCAGCCAGAGATATAGATGTCAGCCAAAGATATCGAAAGAAAATAGACTTCACACTGACAAAAATTCCGCTGAAGTAAGCAGTTACCCAAATGTCGGAAAATGTGGGAATGGCCGCCAGTGCAGAGTTAATCAGTTTAAGAATTCAAAGGCATTTCTAAAGCTGCTATCACGATAAAATTCACACACAACATAGATTAAACTAAGTAGATAATATTTCTGAAAAATTGATTTTTTGGACCAAAACCCATTACATTCCCCCTTCAGTAATGTATAAAGTGATGTATTATGTCGAAATACCTTCAGAGCGAGCGTTGTGGTCACCCATTCTGCTTCGTCGTATCTTCAAAATACCGTAATGCCACTGCAGGAAGTGTGTGGTGAGATGTAGCAGCACAAACTGAAACTACACAATCTACACGAACGTGTCATACAGGTCTTGTGTTTGTAAAAACTGTTTATTAATTTTACAAAGCGAAAACTCGTAATACACGTCTGTGTACTCAAGGACTGAAGATGTCTGAGTCCCCATCCAAAGGCATGAGCATCAGTAACATTGTCACACGTAACCTCAATGGATGAGAGACTGCAAAACTCTGTAATTTAATCCAGAACATCAGCACAAAGTCTAAACAGTTTATACCACAATCTCCTCTTGACTGCCAAATGTCGGCGGCGAAATTTTTTAGAATTACCTAAATTCGAAATGGCCACTGTCAGAATCCAGTGCCAATGCACAGTCGGGTGCCGTGGTAACTTCCTGAATCTCACAGAAAACATAACATGACAGAGGGGTCTTGGTGGTGAGGATGATTAATTAAATGAGCATTAAGAAGCAAATCTAAGTGGGGGATTTCAAAATAAAATAAAATATTGTCATTTAAGCATTACACGTATTTAACAGATTACTATCAAACACTTCTGAATTGACTATGCTCTGTTCAAGAATAGTGTTACTCAACCATTGTGTCCACAATGTTATTATAATGACAAGAACGCAAGCACTCCATCCAAAAGCATTCTGTTACATGGATTAGATCCCATGAAAGTAAAAATCTCTTCCTTCTAATCAAGTAGCATTATCAAGTCCACCAGAGATAATCAGCAGAACATACAGTAAATAGAAGTTTGGGTTTGGGTTGTTTGGGGAAGGAGACCACGTAGCGAGGTCATCGGATTAGGGAAGGACGGGGAAGGAAGTCGGCCGTGCCCTTTCACTGGAACCATTCCGGCATTTGCCTGGAGCGATTTAGGGAAATCACGAAAAACCTAAATCAGGATGGCGGACGCGGGATTGAACCGTCGTCCTCCCGAATGCGAGTCCAGTGTCTAGCCACTGAGTAAATGGAAGTATTGAGAAAGTTATTATGAAGGTTATTTAAAGGAACTGGCACTAAAGATAAATAGAACTCAAAGGTTTTGAAAACAATAAGCGGAATGGGTGCCAAATATAGTTACATCAGCAAAAAAAATGGATGAGAACAAATTAGCGCTAAGAGATGATTGCCTAAATTTAGTCAATTGCATAACAAGTTTTTAAAATGTAGCTGTCAATTTTATCATCGATAAAACATTTGCTAATACTAAGGAAGGAGATTATGAATAGTACAGTACAGCTACTTAACATTACATATTAACTTACTCTTGGATTAAACACATAGTTAAAATAGTTCCAAGAGGCATTTCAAGAAACGATCACGCGATAATTAAAAATACCAGTGCAGATAATTTAACGCCAGAAGCATTATCAAGAGGTCGTCAAGTTAAATGCAAGGAGATTCCTTATTGGTGATGCATGAAAACAGGTGAAAGTTTCAGCGGTACTTTTTAACATTCTTTTAGATGCGACAGATATCTCTGAGCATTCACGCTGCGTCACTGACGCGCCACATATTGAGGGAGCACGAGTCACTCTCTCACTTATTTCCACATTCAAGGCTACTTTCTAATTTTGTTATTACACCCTAGACATTTTTATGAGACAACAGGAAGTTATCAACATGAGCAGGCATTGATGGGAGCATGCTTGTGGGATGTTTACGGTGGCTCTCCTTTGAATAGTATTTTCTGGCGTTGAGAACAAGAGGCAGTGCGGTCATTTAACAGTAACTCTTGCATTGCACATTTGGGGTTTGGAAGCCACGTGCAGCTATTAGGGAAAGAAACATCTTGAAGCGCTTACTGGGGAGAGAACGCTGGTCCCAAAAATTTCTCGCACAAGTATGCGGACAATGCTTTCGGCCAAAGAGAAAAAGCTCCCCACCTGGATTTACTTGTTAGGCGCTTCTATCCATGTCAGGGGCAGGGACTCAAGAGAAAAGTTCATCCAGCCAAGGCTTTGAACAGTGTCGTAAATGTCCACTGCGTAAAGGGACGGCGGCCATAAAAATTTTGGGATTTCCATGTTCACCTTGGACAGGGTGCTATCGAGGGAGCCATCATGTGGTACCGTCCCTCTCCCTGTCGAGTTTTTTGGAAAGCCTCAAGCCCTGAGAAGAATTTTAGAACAAAACGCAACATTAATGGCAGCTCTGAAATGGTCTGTGTTGGGGTACAAAAGCACTTCTCTTAGTTTAGCCCCTAGTAAGACACACTGTCTTCTGATTCAGACTCTGGCCTGGAGAGCATTCTTGTCTTCATTCTTGTTATCAGTGGGTTGTACTTGGGACTCTCATCCTGAGTGTGACTTCTCACTGTCATTGGTGGTGAAGTCCTAGCAATACCGAGATTTTAGATCTCAATCTCAAACAACCCACTGCGCCAATGGCAATATTATTCGTACCAGGTCTGCCGCCTTGACGTTTATTCTCCTTGTACACACTGCTGTATAAGTGAGTCAAATTGCTCCATGGTATGACCGGCGAATGGGAGTGTAACACGCTGGAATCTGCCGAGATTTCAGGGCTCCATTAGGGAGTAACTGCGATCGGTCCAACAGATCACCAGCCCATGAATTAGCATATTTTGTGCCCGCAGTAACAAATTACAGTTGCAGCACTTCGCTACTTGTAGGCTCTTGCACCATGACCGTCACCTGACACACTGTTACACATTGCGAAAGGGGTACGTTACTGCTTCTCCGGCTTGTTACGGCAAACAGAATCACAGCCTCGCCACTTGTTCTCAGCTACACCAACCTAGTATAACTTCAATGTAAAATAAATCCATCGAAGTCTATTCAGCATTAGGTAATTTCAAATTGCGTTATCCGACTTTTGAGCCAAAGTAAATAGATTAATGAAACAAATCTTGGTCTTTGTCAACCAATCGCCACCCACTAGTGAGTTGACTATTTGTAGCACCTATTTGTGTTGCCAACAGTTCATGATTCATTTGTCATTCTCCTTAACTTATGTTGTTTGTCCTGTTTTAAGGTCAATAAACTTTTGCCATATTTTTAAAAAAGATCAATCCTGTGTTGATATAATAATCACACATTAATAATTGTCTACAATAATGACCCCCTCCCCCCATGAACCATGGACCTTGCCGTTGGTGGGGAGGCTTGCGTGCCTCAGCGATACAGATGGCCGTACCGTAGGTACAACCACAACGGAGGGATATCTGTTGAGAGGCCAGACAAACGTGTGGTTCCTGAAGAGGGGCAGCAGCCTTTTCAGTAGTTGCAAGGGCAACAGTCTCGATGATTGACCGATCTGGCCCTGTAACAATAACCAAAACGGCATTGCTGTGCCGGTACTGCGAACGGCTGAAAGCAAGGGGAAACTACGGCCGTAATTTTTCCCGAGGGCATGCAGCTTTACTGTATGATTAAATGATGATGGCGTCCTCTTGGGTAAAATATTCCGGAGGTAAAATAGTCCCCCATTCGGATCTCCGGGCGGGGACTACTCAAGAGGATGTCGTTATCAGAAGAAAGAAAACTGGCGTCCTACGGATCGGAGCGTGGAATGTCAGATCCCTTAATCGGGCAGGTAGGTTAGAAAATTTAAAAAGGGAAATGGATAGGTTAAAGTTAGATATAGTGGGAATTAGTGAAGTTCGGTGGCAGGAGGAACAAGACTTCTGGTCAGGTGACTACAGGGTTATAAACACAAAGTCAAATAGGGGTAATGCAGGAGTAGGTTTAATAATGAATAGGAAAATAGGAGTGCTGGTAAGCTACTACAAACAGCATAGTGAACGCATTATTGTGGCCAAGATAGACACGAAGCCCACGCCTACTACAGTAGTACAAGTTTATATGCCAACTAGCTCTGCAGATGACGAAGAAATTGAAGAAATGTATGATGATATAAAAGAAATTATTCAGTTAGTGAAGGGAGACGAAAATTTAATAGTCATGGGTGACTGGAATTCGAGTGTAGGAAAAGGGAGAGAAGGAAACGTAGTAGGTGAATATGGAGGGTAAAAATCGTAGGGGGAGACCAAGATATGAATACACTAAGCAGATTCAGAAGGATGTAGGTTGCAGTAGGTACTGGGAGATGAAGAAGCTTGTACAGGATAGAGTAGCATGGAGAGCTGCATCAAACCAGTCTCAGGACTGAAGACCACAACAACAACAACAATGACGGGCGCTCCATTTTCTTAAATTATTTCAGCACGCCAGTTTATTTTCATTTTGATAAAAGTGATAACCTCCAATGCAGGCTAGCAACGACAATCATAGTCAAAGTGCAAAATCAGTCTATCAGATGCATGGGACAGGTAGACAAGTGGAATGCTTACTAGTTAAAGTGATTGTTGTCAGGGCACGAACCCATAGTCGCCTGCAGCCTTTCAAACCATACCGCAAGACCAGTAATTCGGTACACACCCAGAAATGACTACGGTCACAGCAATGAGGAACTCGGTACTATGAATACAAAATCAAATAAAGGTTTCTAAATAGAAGCCAAAAATCTGTTACGAAAAGAAAAACTTCTTCTATTAAGCTCAGATGGTTATAGTGTTTGACAGAAATGCAAAATGTAATAACATTGTGTGGTGTGTACCGTGTCGTGCCGTGTAGAATGTCTGTCCGAACGAATCGTGTTACTGTATTAATGTATTGTAAAGACTTGCACACCCTGTGAAAAGTGTCGTACGAAACTGATAAAACTTGTTTGTGTACAGTGTAATGCAATTTATTTTAATTTCTATATACTTCGGTAGCTTTTAATATAGTGACGTCGAAACAAAAGAGAAAAAACTCCAATAATGCTATGAACAGTGTAATGTAATTTAATTTAGCCCGACGCGAATCAGCAATCAGCAAACTAGTTCAGTACTCAGGGTGGTTACGGGATTATACATATTTAATTTTGTCTTTCTTGAATCATCACAGACATTCCTCAACATATATCAAAAGTTAGTTAAAACTCATGTGTTTATAGCACCAGATAATATTTCGTAGGTCAGTTCCGTGTGAAGTAACTTTACTTTGTGAATCCGTCTAGAATACCAATATAAGATAACAAGCATAATATTTTGCTGATGAAATCTTATACTAGAACTAGAATCCTGTGACCAGGCCTTTTTGCCTGTGATGTTATCTCGCAACCTTGAGAAAATCTGAAAGTAAAATATATTAAATTATTCATAGTGGCCGCATAGCTCGTGGAATCTGAAAAAAAGTTTAGTGCCCTAACCGGCGACACGTCTCGAAGATGAGCTGAAGGAAAATTATTAATTATTTTTTAGTATGTCGCCTAACAATGGTCAATGTTCCGTTAAGGCCACGTCTACTCAGGACAAGCAAGGCTTAGGTTTACAAATTATTGCATACCGTATACAAATTTTAAGTCGTCAACAACTATATTTTAGTTTCGTTTACAACTTACATAGACTGTTACAGCAAGATGAACCTCAGACAGTTGTTCTTTCCTCTTCGAGTCCAAGAACAGAAGAAGACCAAAAAAAAACTTCAGTCACAGAATCTCGAATGTCCATGGAATATATTACAACACAATGCATTTCTCTAATCTTTGGTATAATCGTCAGCTATTCACACAATAATTATCACTACATGGAATTCATAAATTTCAATTTCAAGACCACCCCAGGAGATACAGGGCAATTTCCCCCTGGGATGGCTGGGACAAAATTATTTATGCGTACCAGTCAGACGACAGTACTGTTCGATTATAGTTTCAGATTTCACAACATTGTACATGTATGTTTCTTACATGACTTTTCCAAATGTAGGTTGCACACAATAGTAATTAATACACTCCTGGAAATTGAAATAAGAACACCGTGAATTCATTGTCCCAGGAAGGGGAAACTTTATTGACACATTCCTGGGGTCAGATACATCACATGATCACACTGACAGAACCACAGGCACATAGACACAGGCAACAGAGCATGCACAATGTCGGCACTAGTACAGTGTATATCCACCTTTCGCAGCAATGCAGGCTGCTATTCTCCCATGGAGACGATCGTAGAGATGCTGGATGTAGTCCTGTGGAACGGCTTGCCATGCCATTTCCACCTGGCGCCTCAGTTGGACCAGCGTTCGTGCTGGACGTGCAGACCGCGTGAGACGATGCTTCATCCAGTCCCAAACATTCTCAATGGGGGACAGATCCGGAGATCTTGCTGGCCAGGGTAGTTGACTTACACCTTCTAGAGCACGTTGGGTGGCACGAGATACATTCGGACGTGCATTGTCCTGTTGGAACAGCAAGTTCCCTTGCCGGTCTAGGAATGGTAGAACGATGGGTTCGATGACGGTTTGGATGTACCGTGCACTATTCAGTGTCCCCTCGACGATCACCAGTGGTGTACGGCCAGTGTAGGAGATCGCTCCCCACACCATGATGCCGGGTGTTGGCCCTGTGTGCCTCGGTCGTATGCAGTCCTGATTGTGGCGCTCACCTGCACGGCGCCAAACACGCATACGACCATCATTGGCACCAAGGCAGAAGCGACTCTCATCGCTGAAGACGACACGTCTCCATTCGTCCCTCCATTCACGCCTGTCGCGACACCACTGGAGGCGGGCTGCACGATGTTGGGGCGTGAGCGGAAGACGGCCTAACGGTGTGCGGGACCGTAGCCCAGCTTCATGGAGACGGTTGCGAATGGTCCTCGCCGATACCCCAGGAGCAACAGTGTCCCTAATTTGCTGGGAAGTGGCGGTGCGGTCCCCTACGGCACTGCGTAGGATCCTACGGTCTTGGCGTGCATCCGTGCGTCGCTGCGGTCCGGTCCCAGGTCGACGGGCACGTGCACCTTCCGCCGACCACTGGCGACAACATCGATGTACTGTGGAGACCTCACGCCCCACGTGTTGAGCAATTCGGCGGTACGTCCACCCGGCCTCCCGCATGCCCACTATACGCCCTCGCTCAAAGTCCGTCAACTGCACATACGGTTCACGTCCACGCTGTCGCGGCATGCTACCAGTGTTAAAGACTGCGATGGAGCTCCGTATGCCACGGCAAACTGGCTGACACTGACGGCGGCGGTGCACAAATGCTGCGCAGCTAGCGCCATTCGACGGCCAACACCGCGGTTCCTGGTGTGTCCGCTGTGCCGTGCGTGTGATCATTGCTTGTACAGCCCTCTCGCAGTGTCCGGAGCAAGTATGGTGGGTCTGACACACCGGTGTCAATGTGTTCTTTTTTCCATTTCCAGGAGTGTATATGTGCTTTACCTAATTCTACAATAACTAAAATACTTCCCTACCCGTGTGCCAGATATTTCAGTCCGGAAAGGTATTAACAAATCTCACCGAAAAATGAATTTAATTAACCCCCCCCCCTATTTAGGATCGCGGGAGTTAAAAACCAGCCCAGGGTCTTCGGACTGTATGGCCACATTCATCCATTGTCTCCAAAAATCTAAATTTACATTTTGCTTCTACTCAAAGACATGTTGATATAATGTTCCCAAAGTGAACCTACGGTCGCAGGTTCGAATCCTGCCTCGGACATGGACGTGTGTGATGTCCTTAGGTTAGGTTTAAGTAGTTCTAAGTTCTAGGGGACTTATGACCACAGCAGTTGAGTCCCATAGTGCTCAGAGCAATTTGAACCATTTTTTGAACCAAAGTGAACCACATCGAAGAATACAACATGAGAAAACAGTGAAATTATAATCACACAAATGGAAATAAAAAAAACAATCTTCTTGTAAGTGATAAGCTGAGAATTTCTCACTTATAGTGGAACACACGGCAACGGTCTTGTCGCGGCGGATACACCGGTTCGCGTGAGATCACCGAAGGTAAGCGCTGTCGGGCGTGGTCGGCAATTGGATGGGTGACCATCCGGGCCACCATACGCTGTTGCCATTTTCCGGGACAATAGAGGAGCTACTCGACCGAATAGTAGCGGCTTCGGTCAAGAATACCATCTTACGACCAGGAGAGAGGTGTGCTGACCCCACGCCCCTCCTATCCGTATCCTCCACCGAAGATGATGCGGCGGTCGGTTGGTGCCGGTAAGCCTCTCGTGGCCTGACGACGGAGTGCTTTAGTGGAACACACACTTAGAATGATAGTACTGAAGTTTGTTACCACGACAAACGTGCACTCATCACATGCAATACACGTCGTCGATAGCCGATTTTCAGCCGTTGAGACGCCAGTGTGACGAAGACGGCGGTGCGACGACACTGCAAGTGACGGAGCCTCCGGGCGCCCTTCCCCCCACGCGGAGAGGCGATTGTTGGGCGGCGGGCGTTGGCTCTCCGATCAGCTGATTCGCCTCCGCTCTCGCGCCGTCTCAGCATCGTGTCCGTTCCAGGCGAGTGAACATGAAATAACCCACGCTAGCATTAATTTTAACTATTTACGTAAGAGATGTTACTAGCTAGTGGGGAAAGAGAATTAATTAGTGGTCCATTCACCCGATATTCATACATAAATGTTCGTTTTAATGTTCTGTATTGTATTTCATTTTCCGAGCAACCTTTAGTCCAGATTTCGGAACACGATGTATTCTCTGTTCAATTCCTTTGAGAATTACACGGTCTATTGGTTAATGACTAGCAAAGTTTCGCATCCTTTGAATGTCCTGTAAACTCTTGTAGTCACTTTACATAAAATTGCAACTCTATACGGTTGTTCACAACACGTGCGTACGCAGTTGTACAACATTCACTGAGTTATCTACCTGTCACCATGGTTGTGTCCAAAGGTAGATTTACTTTTGTCCACACTCACTACAGTGTTCACAGCGTCCTCTAGCTGTAACACATTTCAGCTTCACGTGATATTAATATTCATATTATTCCGTGAAGTCGTCTTTGCTGTACAGCCGTAATCTTGATACACTAAATATCAAATATTTACATTAATAAAACAAATTACTATGCCAACTTTCATACTCCGTTTTCAGAGTCCTTTTCTCTTTACGCTTTTATCTGATAAATGTGCACATTGACACAGTCTTTCACTGTCTTTATGTGTTTGCTAGACTTTTTTCACTTTCGTAGAACACGCAGATGCTTTTGCAAATTAAATTCCTTTACATATTGTTTCTATCGAAGCATTATTCACCATGTTACTATATAAATTGGCTTTGTCGTTGACATTAAATCTTCCAGTTTCACAAGTCATGACATTAAGATTTAGTCCCCATTAGGATTTGATGTTTTTTTTTATGTCATAGACTTCCCTCAGCCTTTCGTGCCGAAAGTAGACCCTTGGCCATCTGGACTACCGATCCTCAGGCAATTACATGAGTGTTATTCATCACTTATCACAGATCCACACTTTTAACTATTTAAAATTTTAAGTGAAGAATCGTTTGCCCGAAAACCAGGTCTCAATTGCATGTGTGCAATTCATGCTTTCGAGCGCATCATTCCTTATATACCGCGGCTGTAAACTTTATGCCATTCAGCTACTTTCTCTACACGGGAACATATATTCCTTTAATTCTCAGTAGTGCGCCCCAGCTCATGAAATTACATGACTGAAGGCCACTACTGGAGTAAGCAAAACTGTTACTTAGTTCTCAACAGTGTTCTTAAGTAATTAGAACATGCCTGTTTACATTCACACTCGGAAAAATCAATCAACCGTCACGACTACGCATTGGTACATCGTACGCTTTCTTATATGTACTTGATCATATTATTAAATACCACTATTGTCCTACTTACAAAAACTAGTTAATCACAAAAAAATGCAAAAGAATTTCTTATCCTACTATATACACATAAAATTGAAATCTCTCTTAGTTATATCTTCAATGCAATTATTTCTTGCTAATTCTGCTTTGTTTCTGTGTCAGGGTCACCCTTAAGACTTAAGATCTTATTAATGCAATTCCCTATCATAAAACTAGAAACTATCAATGATATTTAACACATGAATATAAAACTTCATTACTCGCTAAAGTGTTTTACTATTTACATTACATTTCAAGTACAAACATTACTTTTCATAACTGTTTACCTTTCCCTGCATGTACATTTTTAAATCATGATGTGGGTATAACCCGCGTATTTCGCCTGATTCTAGATACCCCAATACACCATTTTCTTTATTTCCTTCAACACAGCTTCGCGTTTACTCCAAGGCACGGAACAGAAAATACGACAGAGCGTCTGGTGCGGATATACCTGCACATCGTATACATATCCTCGAATTATTCAGGGTTTTTCCGAAAATGTGCCTGCATAGTTACTCAATACCCGGGTTCCCGGATTCGATTCCCGGCGGGGTCAGGGATTTTCTCTGCCTCGTGATGACTGGGTGTTGTGTGATGTCCTTAGGTTAGTTAGGTTTAAGTACTTCTAAGTTCTAGGGGACTGATGACCATAGATGTTAAGTGCCATAGTGCTCAGAGCCATTTGAACCATTTGAGCCAGTTACGCAATAATCGAGGAAGCTCATGCTGCTGTTCGCTAGTTAAATATTCTGACTCCTTGACTTTTAATTGAATCTCTTGTTGTATTTTAACGATTCCTTCATCATACTGTTTTCTGATTTCAGGATACGCCCTCAGTGGTACATTATCCTGTAGATTAAGTACAAAGGATTCCACTTCTACATGTTCGAACCACCGACAGTACCTATTGTGCTTTGTCATTGTTTTGATCAATGGTAACTGCAAATTCTTGGTAGGCATTCGTAGAAAGCAGAAGCCCTGAGGGTTGTCGATTATAGCGCTTCTTTCCGACAGTATGTCCCATCCGAAGATGCAATTAAATTCTTAACAATGAGGAACCGTACATAATATCGTATCATTTCCTGTTTCTATTCCTGCCTGCACCTCAGCTTTGACAGTTTGCGACTTTCCCTTTATTGTCCCCTTAATTTTACTATTTTGAACCGGCAGCGTAGCCAGTCTTTTATTTCAGTTAGCGACATTAAAGAAATTCTCAGACATGACCGACACAGCCGCTCCCGTGTGAATTAAAACCGTTGCGAATACTCCATTTACTTTTACGTGTACCACAGCTTGCACGATCTCGCTCTGTTGGTCAGAACATTTACGCGGTTCTGTGACTAATTCTTCCCGCAATTACTGGCCGTCATTATAACGCAGCATAGCAATCTGATTATTATTGTTTTCTAGTTTGCCTTCGCTTCCATTCCTATTGGCCGAGTGCCGAAGGCTTACATCGACCCCCTGTAGTTTGTTAGCTGTTTATCGCCTGTAACTTCTACTGTTTGCAGATTGTGTTGTCTATTTGTAATATTTTGTGTGGTACCCGCGTTATTAACCCATGTCGACGTCGAAGTATTTCCCGGCATTGGACATTATTGATCGGGACTTCCTGTCTATTTGACGGTGCCGACCAGTTAGCAGCCAATTTTCTGCCGCCTCCTTGTTTCATACTTTTGGGCTGAAAATAACTTCCGTAATTCTCCTCCTTCCTCCTTTTCCGATCCATCATATCGCTCCTACTCTTATTGGGAGAGCAGTTACCGCTTGACATACGATTTACTCTATTACCATTCCCTCCTTTTTGTCCGTTCGATCTCTCATAGCTATTACCAACACATTCGCATACCCAGCTATTATTCCAGTATTGGTTTCCATAACCGTTATTCCTATGTTTGTGGTTATTAATTGTCTCTTCACCGTTATTATTTTGCTGTCGTGCATCCTCTTGTATCAAATCCAAAGAATCCACGACCGATATGAATGTCTCTAAATCATTGTCAGGTACATGTACCAATTCTCTCCGTATTGAGATAAGCAACTTGGATTTCAATATCCTAAGCACGTCGCCTGCGGCGACCGGCTCTGACCAGTACCTCGTTTTGTTGATGTACTTCTCAAAATATTTTCTGAGCGTTCCCATCTTGAAATTGTACATCTCAGGGTCATATACATGTTTCCGTAGTCTTTCTTGTATACTAACTGACCAAAACCTGGCCAAAAAATGTTGCTCGAACTCGCTAAAAGAATGACGTTCTCTGCCACCTCTGATGCCCATAATGCGGCGTCTCCGGTAATATATGAGATAACAAACTGTATCTTTTGCCTTTCCTGCCAAGATGCAGGTAACACATTCTAAAAACTCTTTATGAATGTTACCGGATGAGTAGATTTATTTTCTTTGGAAAACACCTGAAATTGCCCGTGTTTCAACAATGACTCTTCATGTTTCAGGGTAGCAAGAGAGGTTACATCATTGCGCGCATCTATCGGATTATTTCTACATGCATTCACTGCGTATGGGCTAACAGTCACATTATTTACTGGTGAATTTCCGTACATGTCCCGATTTGACACATTATTTCCACCCTGCTGCACATTAAATTAACTACTGCAGCTTCGACTAGGTGCGGCACAGTTCACGATTCTATGATCACAGTCACCCAATGGTTTTCCGATCATCTCGGGTTTTAAAGGTTCGTGGTTTATGCTTGTATCTTCATGACTCTTATGTCCAACAGGGTCAAGCATTACTAACTTCACTTCAGCTTCCACCTTTCGTTCTATGTTTAAAAAAATCTCCTCGATGCCCTTGGTTAGTTGTTTGATTTTGGCATCGAGAGATTCCTGTACCTCTTTGACCTTGGATACTTCTCTAGCCAAATTATTTACTTTGTCTGGTAAATCTTTCAAACCCTTCTTAACTTCACAAACATCTGAGTCTACCATTTCTATTTCGTTATTATCGTGTTCTAATATACGTTGATCCCTGTCATTTAGAGCGGGATTGAGCTTTTGTACTAACGCGTGTTCGTGTTTAACTAACGTCTGGTCCACTTAAGCGATTATGTTAGTCTCGACCTTTTCAAAAAACTCAGTAATTTCTAAATTAGTCGGAAAGAAAGGGTTAGGTGCATCAGCTGCAGAAATATAACTCGATTATATTACAATTATTTATTATCATACAGTGTTGTGTTTGAACAACAGATGTTGAATGCCAGTTATAATTTACAAAACGCCATTACAAAACATGAATTGTCGATTGAGCTGTTTGTGCTTAGCATGATATTGTATTGTAATGTATTGTATGGAACTGGGGACCTAGAAACGACGGTGAGGCTTCGTCCCCGCCGTAGCCCTCAGTGGTTCACGACCCCACAACAGGCTACAGCAGTC
The DNA here is from genome assembly GCF_023864275.1 of Schistocerca cancellata. Taxonomy (NCBI): domain Eukaryota; kingdom Metazoa; phylum Arthropoda; class Insecta; order Orthoptera; family Acrididae; genus Schistocerca; species Schistocerca cancellata. Next base: position 163,758,708 of record NC_064628.1, on the reverse strand, counting down.
CAGTCACCCCACCGCCGGCCCACACCGAACCCAGGGTTATTGTGCAGTTCGGCCCCCAGCGGATTTACAAAAAGAAAACTGATGAGAATTTTAATGAGAATAATTAAACCCAACACTGTTAACTGGCCCTGTGAAACTGAAACCTAGTATCCTCTGTATTTGACTTACCTGTGTCGCAATGGAAAACGCCGTGCAACTGCTCTCGTAAAAAAAATGAGATGCATTGAGTTTCAATTCCTGAGTTGATACTACCTACAGAGAATCGCTGTAGTACAATACGAGCTCTTAAATAAATACGGTGCAAATTTATCTCTCATAAAAAAGACGATTCATCGGGTAATGGAAGCTGAATAATGGCGTAGGATAATCTGAGTTACTCTCTAACAAAAATTCTTCTCAAAGAAACTGTATTAAAAAAATTCACCTCAAAAGAATTTCTTGACACTATCCCATTTACAAAATTTACCCTTGAAGGCTTCGCAAGCAATAAGAAAATACTTCATTACAAATTATAGTTGCGTAAGATCATTACTGGAGAAATACAAAAATGTAACTCAACAAAAAAATGTATGCTAACACAAAAGTCTTCATACTAATGATTAATTTCATTTCGTCCTTTCAAATCCGTCAACATTGACTGTGACAAAACTTCATAAAAGTAGCAAGAAATCACTAATGTGGACATCTATATTGAACCAAGAATACCTAACTACATGCTGCCACAATAAAAAAAATATGTTGATTCGTAACATTAAATCTCAGTCTTCTCAAAATAGTTTCTATCCCAGTATATCCATTTCATTCAATGCATAATGATAATATTTCTTTTGTAATAATATCTTCCATCAGATCAATAAAATAATTCCCAAGAGCATTATGTTCTGCGTCCTTCCTGCACAAGCTCACTGCCACGACATCCCGCTACAATTCCCAATCTCCTCTCTTCGCGGTCAACACTCAACACCCACTCATTTACGCAGAGCAAAGGTGATCTGATCAGCCTCCGGGCAGTGCAGCGTCTCTGACGAGACTACACGTGCATAGCTAAACGATACAATTATTACATGTGCGTCCTAAGACCTGCAAAGACAAAAAAATTACCTATAAAATTATATACATAAACCTTTCAAGCTTTCCTTTCGCCAGGCACCAGGTTCTGACTGGACGCTATTTTTATTTTGCCTTAGCTACTTTCCTCACTCGTCCATGACCAAGTAAGGTAACGCAACTGCAACACGAAAAAAAAATCGTAAGATGTTATTCATATTTTACTCATGTTGCGACTGCATCGCTAGAGCAAACTGAAATCGCTACTGGAATGATTCAATACAAACGAGTTTGGCAAGACAGATCCTGTCCCGCTCTTTCGCAATTGTAAGTCTCATATAAATCTCAAGACGGAAACATAATAATAGAAGACAAAGAATGAAGTTCTCGGATTAGAAAGGGCAAAAGCTAAGGATGCAGTTTATCTTCACTGCTGTTCAATCTGTACATCGAAGAGACAACGACGAAATCAGCGTGAAAGGACGTTAATTAAAATATTCGTTGGAGACACTGTTATCATCAGCATGAGTGATGCAGAGCTACAGGACCTGTTAAACTGAATTTACAATATAATCTCTTTTCCATTATTATCTTATACAAATATATGTACCTAAGCATGTATGGATGTATATATGTTAACATCTACTCCTAAATTATTGGATCGATTTCAACCAAATTTGCTACACTCAGTACTTGCTATCTCGAAAGAAACGCAACCGACAACTCATTCTGATGAGAAAGAATGGGTGGGGAAGGGGGGGGGGCGCTGGAACATAACTCAGTAAAAGCTGGAAAAATTTCAACCAAATTTGATAGATACATGGCTTATTACTTGTATAAAAATACTGTTGAAGATGCCTCACTACCACTAGAAGAGGGAATGTAGATGAGAAGAGCTGATGTAAAAGTGTTCGAAAACGTTCTTTTGGTATTTATTTCCTGTATTTAGTTGACCTGCAATCTTATTAAAAGTACGGAGAGCAAATGGTCTCTTACTTGTGCTATTCGTTGTGTTAATCAGGTTGCGAGAATAAGTACTGCAGCAAGCCAATAATTTTGTCAACATGTTTCGGGACCTACGATGAAATCACAGATAAATTTCACATCCTGTCTAGAACTGTATGGTGTAAAACAGCAGAGAATCAAACATACTGCGTGCAATATATGACACATACATGTATGTTCGACATGTCTTCCTAAGCCCCTGGATCCATTTCAGCCAGACCTGGTACACATATCACTTAATGTCTGGAAAAGAACACTGCAGTGGTGAAAACCACCAACCTCACACTGTGTTGGGGGTGAGGGTGATAACAGGGTCAGGTACAGGGAAAAAGGGGAGGCGAACATAGACAGAGAGAGGGGGGATAAGGAGATGGACAGACAGAGAGAGGGGAGAGGAGACAGACAGGGAGAAGGGAAAGAGAAGATGGCAGACAGAGAGCAGAGAGGACATGAACAGAGAGAGGGGGAAGATGAATTGGACAGAGAGGGGGAACAGGAGGTGGACAGATGTAGGGTGTATGAGAAGATGGACAAAGAAAGGGAAAGATGAGATGAACCAAGAGGGGGGAGTGAAGGAAGTTGTAAGAGAGAGAGGGAGAGAAAGAGATGGTCAGAGAGGAGGGTGGAGGAGATGGACAGAAAGAAGCGGGGGATCAAGAGATGGACAGTGAGGGGATGGAGGAATAGATATACAACATAGGGGGAGGAGGAGATGGACAAGACAGGGGGAGGAAAGGTGAATAAGAGAGGGGGAGAAGGAGATGAACAGAGATAGTGGGGATAGATAGAGAGGGGGAAGGAATAGAGAGAGGGAGAGGAGGGGGTGGGCAGAGGTGGGGAGGATGTTCACAAAGAGTGGGGGGGGGAGTAGAGGACTAATAGGAGAATGGAATAAATCAATATCCGGGCAATGTCGAATTTTTCAGTTTGAGAGCAAATAATGTGGACAGGCGGTAAGCAAAAAAAGGGGCTAATCAGGAGTATCAGAAATACGAGTAATGATAAAATTACTTCAAAACTGGGGACCACGAACGAAGAGAGTGTTTGAAGCATCTACATCTACAGCTACATAGATACTCCGCAAGCCACTGTACGGTGCGTGGCAGACGGTACTGTACCACTACTTACGGCCCCCCCCCCCCCCCTTTCCCGTCCCACTCGCAAATAGAACGAGATAGAACGAGGGAAGAACGACTGTCTGCAAGCCTTCGTATGAGCCCTAATTTCTCGTTCCTTCGTGGTCCTCAGGCGCAACGTATGTTGGCGGCAGCAGAATCGTTCGGCGGTCAGCTTCAAATGCCGGTTCTCTAAATTTTCGCAATAGTGTTTCTCGAAAAGAACGGCGCTTTACCTCCAGGGATTACCATTTGAGTTGCTGAAGCTTCTCCTTAACACTTACGTGTTGTTCGAACCTACCGGTAACAAATCTAGCAGCCCGCGTCTGAATTGCTTCGATACCTTCTTTCAATGCAACCTGCTACGGATCCCAAACACTCGAGCAGTATTCAAGAACAGGTCGTATCAGCGTTCTATATGCTGTCTACTTTACAGGTGAGCTACACTTTCCTAAAATTCTCCCAGTAAACCGAGGCCGACACATACCTTCCCAACCACAGTTCTCAAATGTTCGTTGCACCTCATATCGCTCTGCAACTTTACGCCCAGATATTTAAACGACTTGACTATGTCAGCCAGGACACTAGTTATACTGTATCTGAACTTTACAGGTTTGATCTTCCTGCTCATCCGTATTACCTTACATTTTTCCACATTTAGGGCTAGCTTCCATTCATCAAGCCAACTGGAAATTTTGTCTAAGTTCTTGCATCTTCCCACAGTCACTCAACTTCGACACCTTACCGTGCACTACGGCATCATCAGCAAACAGCCGCACATTGATGCCCACCCTGTTCCCCAAATCATTTACACTCCTGGAAATTGAAATAAGAACACCGTGAATTCATTGTCCCAGGAAGGGGAAACTTTATTGACACATTCCTGGGGTCAGATACATCACATGATCACACTGACAGAACCACAGGCACATAGACACAGGCAACAGAGCATGCACAATGTCGGCACTAGTACAGTGTATATCCACCTTTCGCAGCAATGCAGGCTGCTATTCTCCCATGGAGACGATCGTAGAGATGCTGGATGTAGTCCTGTGGAACGGCTTGCCATGCCATTTCCACCTGGCGCCTCAGTTGGACCAGCGTTCGTGCTGGACGTGCAGACCGCGTGAGACGACGCTTCATCCAGTCCCAAACATGCTCAATGGGGAACAGATCCGGAGATCTTGCTGGCCAGGGTAGTTGACTTACACCTTCTAGAGCACGTTGGGTGGCACGGGATACATGCGGACGTGCATTGTCCTGTTTGAACAGCAAGTTCCCTTACCGGTCTAGGAATGGTAGAACGATGGGTTCGATGACCGTTTGGATGTACCGTGCACTATTCAGTGTCCCCTCGACGATCACCAGTGGTGTACGGCCAGTGTAGGAGATCGCTCCCCACACCATGATGCCGGGTGTTGGCCCTGTGTGCCTCGGTCGTATGCAGTCCTGATTGTGGCGCTCACCTGCACGGCGCCAAACACGCATACGACCATCATTGGCACCAAGGCAGAAGCGACTCTCATCGCTGAAGACGACACGTCTCCATTCGTCCCTCCATTCACGCCTGTCGCGACACCACTGGAGGCGGGCTGCACGATGTTGGGGCGTGAGCGGAAGACGGCCTAAGGTGTGCGGGACCGTAGCCCAGCTTCATGGAGACGGTTGCGAATGGTCCTCGCCGATACCCCAGGAGCAACAGTGTCCCTAATTTGCTGGGAAGTGGCGGTGCGGTCCCCTACGGCACTGCGTAGGATCCTACGGTCTTGGCGTGCATCCGTGCGTCGCTGCGGTCCGGTCCCAGGTCGACGGGCACGTGCACCTTCCGCCGACCACTGGCGACAACATCGATGTACTGTGGAGACCTCACGCCCCACGTGTTGAGCAATTCGGCGGTACGTCCACCCGGCCTCCCGCATGTCCACTATACGCCCTCGCTCAAAGTCCGTCAACTGCACATACGGTTCACGTCCACGCTGTCGCGGCATGCTACCAGTGTTAAAGACTGCGATGGAGCTCCGTATGCCACGGCAAACTGGCTGACACTGACGGCGGCGGTGCACAAATGCTGCGCAGCTAGCGCCATTCGACGGCCAACACCGCGGTTCCTGGTGTGTCCGCTGTGCCGTGCGTGTGATCATTGCTTGTACAGCCCTCTCGCAGTGTCCGGAGCAAGTATGGTGGGTCTGACACACCGGTGTCAATGTGTTCTTTTTTCCATTTCCAGGAGTGTATGTATATAAAGAACACTACTGATCCTGCCACACTTCCCTGGAGTACTCCTGACGATATCCTTGTCTCTGATAAACACTCGCTGTCGAGGACAACAAGCTGGGTTCTATTACTTAAGAAGTCTTCGAGCCACTCACATGCCTGTGAAGCTGAGTTTCGCAGGAGCGAAGTTTATTGTATTCGACCAGAGAATGTGTTCACGGATTCTGTAGCAAACAGAAGATAGGCATATTGGTCTGTAGTTTTGATGATCCATTCTTTGAGCTTTCTTGTATACTGGAATCACCTGCTCTTTTTTCCAGTGGCTTGGGACTTTGTGCTGGGCGAGAGATTCACCATAAATGCAAGCTAAGTAAGGGGCCAATACCGTAGAGTACTCTTTGTAAAATCGAACTAGAATTCCATCCGGACCCGGTGATTTATTCAGTTGCTTCTATACGCCAGGTATGTTTATTACTGTGTCGCCCATACGGAATTCTGTCCGATGGTCAAGTGACGGTATATTTGTACGATTCTCCTGTGTAAACTATTTCTGGAACGTGAAATTTAAAACTTCGGTTTTCGTTTAGCTATCTTCAACTGCCACACCCGACTGTGAAACAAGCCTTATACCTGCTTAGCGATTTTACATACGACCAGAATTTTCTCGGCTCCTCTGCCAGATCTTTTGCTAAGGTGTGGCGGTGGTAGTAGTTGTATGCTTCGCGCATAGAACTTTTCACAGATGCGCGAATCTCTACTATCCATTGCTTCTCGTCGTTTGAGCATTCCCTGTTTAACCGAGAGTGCAACAGCCTCTCCTTCCTCGGCATCCGTTGAATTTCATTATTAAAGCATGGTGGGTCTTTTCCGTCCTTTATCCACTTTCTAGGAACGTAACTCCCCAGACCACGATTTACAATCAGCTTAAACTTTGTCCATAATTCCTCTACATCCATCTTACTGGAACTAAGCGATACCTTCTTGACTGATTTCTTAACTTTCGTAATCACAGTTGCTATAAATACATCATGATCGGTAATCCCCATTTCTGTACTGACAGTGTCGATTAGGTCCGGCCTGTTTGTAGCTACAAGGTCTAAGATATTTCCATTGCATTTGGGCTGCCGAGATAGCTGCTCAAGACACATTTCAGAAAACGTGTTCAAAAGTAGTTCGCAGAATCACTCGTTACAGAGGAGCGAGGAGGATATAAGAAATAGCAATCATTGCTAAAAGGAGACTCCTAGCATCAAACATAGACATTAATTTGAGGAATAAGTTTCTGAGATTGTATGCCTGTATGGATACGAATCACGGACTGCGGAAAAAACAGAAAAGAAGAGAACCGAAACATTTGAGATGTAGTGCCGTAAAGGAGTACTGAAAATTACGAGGGCAGATAAGAAATGCAATATGTGGAAAACGCTGACAAGAAGAATGAAGAAGGAAGAAAATTAGGTTTAACGCCCCATCCATCACGAGGACGTTAGAGACGGAGCACAAACTAGGACTGTGTCACGGATAGGGGAGGAAATCGGCCGTGCTTTCAAAGGAACTATCCCGTTATTTGCCAGGAGTGATTTATGGAAAGCATGGAAAACCTAAATCAAGATGAGCGGATACGATTTGAACCGTCGTCAGCCTGAATGAGACGCCTTTATGCTAACTACTGCTCCACTTCGCTCGGTCTCTGACAAGGAGGGACAGAATTATAAGGAAATGTGTTAAGACATCATGGAATAATTTTCATGGTACTACAGGGAGCAGTAAAGAGCGAAAACTGTAGGAAAAGATAGAAGTTAGAATATATCCAACAAATAGCCGAGGATGTTGTGTAAAAGCGCAACTTTGATTTGAAGAGATTGGCCCAAGAGAGAAATTCATAGTGGTACGCATGAAACCAGTCAATAAACTGATATTTTTCTGACGAAATAATTCACAGGTGAACGTCCGGATGTCAGTGAGCAGCGAGCACGATGTTTAGGCAAGCGACTACGCTTCTGTCATCAGGTGGGCTGATAAACAGTTGACTGGACAGTGAGATGCGGCCGTTCGCCCATTAGCTGTTTCTTTATGAGCACCGGAAGAAGTTCACAGATGCCCTTACTGTCGCCACCCCTTCCTCGCCCCCCCCCCCACCGTCCGGGGTGGCCGAGCGATTCTAGGCGCTACAGTCTGGAACCGCGCGACCCCTACGGTAGCAGGTTCGAATCCTGCCTCGGGCATGGATGTGTGTGATGTCCTTACGTTAGTTAGGTTTAAGTAGTTCTAAGTTCTAGAGGACTGATGACCTTAGAAGTTAAGTCCCATAGTGCTCAGAGCGATTTGAACCTCGCCCCCTCCCCTCCCCAACCACTCCCACGGGCCCTCTCTTAGGACGGAATTTGTGTATCCCAACTTGGTTCAAATGGCTCTGAGCACGATGGGACTTAACATCTGAGGCATCAGTCCCCTAGAACTTAGAACTACTTAAACATAACTAACCTAAGGACATCACACACATCCATGCCCGAGGCAGGATTCGAACCTGCGACCGTAGCAGTCGCGCGGTTCCAGACTGAAGCGCCTAGAACCGCTCGGCCACTCCGCCCGGCTGTATCCCTACTGTCTGCTTCTAGTGTTGCCCCTTAACGTTTTTGACGTATTTGCAAATCATGTAACTGAGGCTGAAGATGGGTACCATCTCCGTGTTCATCTACCAGGAGGTGGAAAACTACCTAAAAACTACATCCAAGCTGGCCAGTATATCGGTGCTCGTCATATATCAACCGGGCGGATAGGATCCTGGGTCAGCGCGCCTACCCGCGTTGCAGAGCGATATGAGGTGCAACGAACATTGGAGAACTGTGGTTGGGAAGGTATGTGTCGGCCTCGGTTTACTGGGATAATTTTAGGAAAGTGTAGCTCACCTGTAAAGGAGACAGCATATAGAACGCTGATACGACGTGTTCTTGAATACTGCTCGAGTGTTTGGGATCCGTAGCAGGTTGGATTGAAAGAAGGCATCGAAGCAATTCAGACGCGGCAGGCTATAGCCGTCGGCACGCGGAACGAGTCAGCTAACATTGACGTCCAGTCTACGAGTTTTCTGACGTCAGTTGTCCTGTTTCAAGTTGAGGAGCCATTTCGTCACGTGAAACACATTGTAAATTCTGCGATATTTGGGAAATGTGTCACGTGACGTATAACCAATAGGGGCAAGAATTCTCCCTACGACAGAAGCAGAGAGGCTGAGGCCCACAGAAAGAAAATGGCATCATGTTCAGTAGAAGCCAATATTCGGCAGGATTTATGTTATACCTGATACTCATTGAATATATGCTGTTTCTTAAGCTCCAGTACATTGAATGTCTCGGGAGCAAATCGTTTCTGGTACTATTTGTTTGTTATAAAACTACGGAAACGTCGACCTCCACAGAGCACAGGTGCTTGAAGTTTTCTTTGAAAAGGAAGATATTGCACACACTGTGCACTGTCGAACATTATCGTCCATCAATATGACGTCTGGGCCTACAGCACCTCGTAACAACCCTACATGAAGTCCCAAGGTTTCGTCACGATACCTGACAACAGTTCAATCTTATCGATTCATCCATACAATTCCATGAAGAAGTATTCGAGTGATCAACATAATCTCTGCTCTCACCACTAGGGATTCTCCTCGATATCTTCTCATTCCACAATGTTATGGCCCCGAAATCGTGTTCCACGTTCCATCCAGATGCGAATCCGTCGAGAATCTCTCTCCAGACCACATCGGGACTCATGTGTGAAAAGAACATTGAACTACTGTTCGACCGTCCAAATGGCATGTTGACGACTCGACTCTAGTCGTTTCCTTCTGCGAAGACGCGTCAGAGTTGCACATACAGAAGGGCCTCTGACAATAGAAGCCGCTCTGCCGCAGCCTTCTATACACCGCTTGCCTCAATAAAACACGTACAGTGGATGCTGCAAGGTCAGATGGCAGTAGCCGTGCAGTACTAAGGCGGTATCCTCATGCCCTTACAGCCAAACAACGGTCCTCTCTTTCTGATGTCACACGTGGTCGGCCCTCACCTGGTCTTAGGGATACTGCTTCGGTCTCTATACTCTGACGCCACATCTGAGACACAATAGAAGAATTCACATTAAGCTATTGGGTCGCATTAGTTTGCGACTGTCCTGTTTCCATTCCTTCTGCGTTCCACCACCGCAGAGAGTCTGGTAGGAGTCTTTTCTCTGGGCCATACTGCACCGTCTGTGACTGTGAACACAGTGACTGTGGATGTGAGACCCTTTTGATAGGTGCCCGACGTCGTCGTTGGCATGGTTGCCCGTTAATTGGAATGCCATCTTTGGGACATCTGTTGACAAAAGAATGGTTCAAATGGCTCTAAGCACTATGGGACTTAACATCTGAGGTCATCACTCCCCTAGACTTAGAACTACTTAAACCTAACTAACCTAAGGACACCATACACATCCATGCCCGAGGCAGGATTCGAACCTGCGACCGTAACAGCAGCACGGTTCCGGACTGAAGCGCCTAGAACCGCTCGGCCACAGCGGCCGGTCATCTGTTGACAGTTTGTATGATTGTATTGGGAATTAGACACAGGGCTGGGAAATAGCGGTTTGTTGCTTTAATTTTTCCCAACAGTGTATTTATTTTCGCGTTATAAATCGCATGTTATCAGAGTAAGCTGTTTTAAGGCACTGAAGATTCGTGAAAAACCTGTCGTTCTTATTAGGATTTGCTACAATTAAATGTAAATTAATAACATATGGCATTTAAAGCCTATAAAAGACTGTAATATTAAATACAAAGCCACTTATCAGTAAGCTACAGCTTAGGGTAGTTGCTAGACGCACCGTGTTGCAGAACAGAAGGTAGGTCGGTAGAGTATTTAGGTCCAGCTGTATGGACCTTTTTTCCACCTTCACTTTTTCTAAGAAGTTGTGGGACTTTCTTACGAAATTAATAGAAACACTTTCTGTAATATTCCCTGTTATGTAAAAGTAAGTACTTCTCCACCAGGAGTGAGTTCGATTGATTTGGTCAACTTTTATAAGCTGATGTCTTATTAAATGTTTGCGGATATTGAAGTTGTTGTTTATGTATACCACAAACAGAACAGCGCGACTAACGTATGGATAAGAGATGAAAGATCCTGTTTAATAAAGCTATCGTGGGAATTTTACGCGTGTCAATTTTCGTGAACAAATTGTATGGTGTGGCTAGGGCCTCCCGTCGGGTAGACTGTTCGCCGTGTGCAGGTCTTTCGAGCTGACGCCACTTTGGCGACTTACATATCGATGGGGATGAAATGATGATGATAAGGACAACACAACACCCAGTCCCTGAGCGGAGAAAATCTCCTACCCAGCCGGGAATCGAACCTTCTTTTGTAATCGTATATATTTAGTTATATTATTAATAACGATACATTTTTAAAAACATTCTTTTATTTATCTAATATATTCCTACAGTTAGTTAACATTACTGTCGTTTTATATGTTTTCGTTTGTGTATTCTTTCCTTTTTCGTTTTTCTCTTACTGTTCTTCTTCGAACACTTTTCCATGGCGATTTGTCGTCTTTTTTTTGGGTAAAACATTGCAGGACACGCATAATAATTTATATCTAGCGTCGACACACTGATTCTGAGTTCAAATTTGTGTATGTCATGCATTTGTGGTGCCACAGGCACATTGTGCATGCTGGTTTGTTCTCTTCCTCTAGTTAGCACTGTTAGGTGGGACAGTATGAGGCGAAAACATCAGCATGACAGATGAAGAAGTGCAAGAAAGTTTTTTACATATACTACAAATTATACATAAATTGAAGAAGAAAGAAAAATTATGTCATATAGTATATAGGAGATGCAGAGGATTTTATAAAGCACATAGTAAAGGAAATCATACAAAAAAATTTGTGAACCCGGGCCGTTAGGAATGACATTCCGTCGCGCTGACCACTCAGCTACCAGGGGCGGACAGCTGTATGGTTTGCGAGCCAAATGAAGCCGACAAATGTCGCCGGAGAGCGCAAAATCACGTTAACCACATCGTCCCGCTGCCGACGGCGCTGTGTCTCGTGACTGGATATCCCGTCTGCGTGCACAATTGCTACCTCGCCCCTTGTTCTGACGGCTTAACGAGCGTGGCTATCGAGGCGAGTCAGTCAATAGATTGATAAAAAAAAGAACCTTGGTACTTGAACGACAAAGTTACCCTTTGGAGTTTAAGCTGTGACTGTCTTGGAGCGCACACCTGCAACAATGTAAATCCCGTTTAGGGAGCAGCGGAGTGCGCAAGTAAGAGAACAGGTAAGCGAGTGAGGTGGTGCCGCGCTCGGATGGGCCAGAGGCCTTCCTGCAGGCGCGGGCAAGTGGAGCGGACGGCACGCGCCCGGTACGAGTGCTACCCAGCTGTTGCCCGCCGGGAGCCACGGACCGCCCGGGTAACAGGACTCGCGCGCAAGCCTGCGTGGCGGGCCGTGACCACCCTTCCTGCCGCCTCCGCCGTCGCCGCCAGTTGGCTCCCGACTCCTTCGCGACATGCAGCGTCTTCCCAGCAGCCTCTGGCCATCGCTACTGGCCGCTCTCCTCTCGGTAAGTCAGCTGCCGCCACCAACACTGCTGTTACATCGTGTTCAACTAAAAAGAGGCCCCCATCACTTAGTTTATTCTATCAATAATATTTTTATTTTCCTTCTTTCTACAAGCAATAGTTTCCAGTGCAGAACCCTTTTCGTTTCTGTTTACCTTCACCCTTTCTCACAGGATTGCCAAGATTGCTTTATTCCCGTATGACATAAGACATAAGTAATTTAAGTGCCAATAGGTTACGGCGCGTCAAAAATTTTCGGGGAATGGGCAGGGGCGAAACAGAATATGCATAGAAGGTGACGCGCTAGGCGCTTCAGTCCGGAACCGCGCTGCTGCTACGGTCGCAGGTTCGAATCCTGCCTCGGGCGTGGATGTGTGTGATGTCCTTAGGTCAGTTAGGTTTAAGTAGTTCTAAGTCTAGGGGACTGATGACCTCAGATGTTAAGTCACATAGTGCTTAGAGCCATTTGAACCAATTTGTGACGCGCTTAACACATGGTGACTGAAGCGTCATTTATTTGAACATCAGATGAGCGGACCAAAGAACATACACTAGTTACGAACACAAAGTAATATTGTCTCACATGCACTAGCGAATAAGGTCGTTAACAAAGTAAAATAGTGAAAAGCATGAGGCACGGCTCGTAATGTGAAGGTAGGTATAAAGTTTTGAGCTTTAATTAAATAGGTGGGATGGGTAATTATTGTATAAAATATAATAAGTATGTTGATTTGCTTTGGATAAAAGGAGGTAATTAAAGTATAAGGAAATGTAAGATATGAAATGAAGAAGATACAGGTCGACATCGGGTACGGTCAAGTGAAGGAACTTCTTAGAGCCGATGTAAAGGGAAAAATAGGAGAAAATCTGACGAGGTGCTGTACAATGTTGTTTTTTTTTTTTTTTTTAAAGGGAACTGTACTAGCGTTAGGAGAAGGCATAAATGAAAGGGCGGACAGACAGATCCATGAAACAGACTGATCTATGCCGTGGGTCCGGTACATGCCATAAATTACAGCACATGTTGGAAATGTTTTCCATCCATTTTATGCACTTGTCGACACGTTTCACCGTATTCCTGGCTACTCTTGTTAGCTTTACACTGTCTATTTCATTGATGGCGTTCGTAATGTTTGTCTTCAATGTGGTTAGGTCCGGTAGACATTACCTTTCTAAGTAGCCCCACAAAAAGAAGCCTGCACTACTAAGACCACGGGATCGTGGTGGCCACAATCCTGTCGGAATAATTCCTTCACCAAAAACTTATGTATCATCTCCATAGTAGAGCGAGCTGCACAAGTGGCACCATCCTGTTACAATCAGCAGTCACTCTCACCCTGTTGCAGTAAGGCTACGAACTGTTGGATAATGTCTTGGTAGAGGGCGGCAACCTCAGTTGTTGCAAAAAACAAAGGTCCTATTATTCGTCACCTTGAAACCGCACGTGATACGCCAGTTTGTATGGATGTAGGGGAGACTCAATGGAAGTGACTGGGTGTCAGTACCCCAGGTCCGGTAATTATGGCTATTAACATACCGACCGAGATGAAACCAAGCTCCATCTGCGCAAACTACTTGATCTAAATTGCTATTGTTGCCTCTAATGAGGAGCTTGAACCACTGACAGTAGTGAATCCTTCTGACATAATCAGCATTATTCGGCTCACGAAAAACCTGTATGCGGTACGGATAACATTTCAGTATTCTTCCCGCTGCAGTGTGGACTGAACCAAGTGAAATGTTCTTCTCCCGCCTTAATCCACGAAAAGATTTAGAGGGAGATGTTGTAGCTACTGCTTTGCTGCATTGTTAAAACTGCCTTTTGTCTGGAACGTTTCTTGTCTGCACTGAACCTGTTTCACGCAATTTCCAACTAACACTTTTCACTGTTGCTTCCGTTTCAAATTTGTCCGTGAACCTTCACCCATACATATCGTGAGATTTCATCACAAAATAAGTTTTAATCACGAATATACGTCCGCAACAGTTAAGCATATTTTTACAAACAACAAGATACGATTACGCAACCTTGTTCCAATCGTGACTGGTACAAGTCAAATGCGCAGGCAGCAAACAGCCCTCTCGCTCCAGCTCCAGCGTATCAACAATATAAACATTATTTCACCCATCTCAAACTAATACCGCTTTTCAACAATATTCATTTAGTAAAAACTATTGAAAGATGGTGCCTCGTTTCAGTTAAACAATTCGTAGTATCAAATAGAAAACCGAATCATCTGCAGAAGAAGGCGTGCCTTAGATTTACGAGACCAACGTCCGGGTGCACCAACCTCGATTAAAAGTTAATTGCAGTAAAGTTTTGGCTTACGCCCGATTTTCGCGAGGTGACTAGGGTTTTATAAACGTACGGTATTAAGATGGCGGCGCGTTTCCGTGTGCTGATACGGACTCAAAGCATCGTGTACTGTACACTGTATGTAATATGAAAGCAGAAAATGTACTAATGTGTGAATCAAACCTACCAGGAGTAGAATTAAATTGTATCTCTACATGTAACCACAATGCCTGTTTTTCTCCAAGAAGAGGACCACATTATAATCGGACTTTTGTTGTTTTTTATGTTTATTGTACATGAAGTTCAAAACTCAAAATAACCTCTCCGAAAGCAGTTCGATGGAACTCTCAAAAATTCACGAGAAAATCAATTCCTAAGTTTTCCGACGATGTTTAACATGCAAAAATTAGTAGGACTTTTCGGACAAGCAGTGTCTTTGGTATCGTGTTTCATGAGCGTTTACGTGAAGCATAAAATACAAAAAAAATAGAAAACAATTTAATTTTCAGTTTTTTAACTCTACAATCTTGATTAACAATCATTTATAAAAGATCGGTAATTAGGAATTTGTATGCATTATATAGTTAGAAATAAGAAGACGGGCATTTTTCTTAAAAATGACAAATAAATGTGTTTATTAGCATACATTTGATGAATTTTATATTTAAATGACGTCCATATGCGGACGGAACAGAAAAAAAGTTCAAAAAATAATGGCCATAACGAGACACTGCCTACTTCTTCTTTTATATTGTAGCAGTCAGTGGTTTTATTTTCAAGAACTGATGCATTTGCACCAACCAATTTGAGAAGTATGTCTATCTCGTACTTCGGAAAAGATTTGTGTTTTTATTTTGTTTTCTATTTCACCAAACATAAACGACCGGACTAGTAGCAAGATATAAACACACTACTGCTTCTTGAAGAAACAGAAGTGAGAACATGCGACAGTGATGTAACTCAGAGTCAATTGTCGTAACTTATGTATATAGGCAGCCGTGTGCAAATACACTCCTGGAAATTGAAATAAGAACACCGTGAATTCATTGTCCCAGGAAGGGGAAACTTTATTGACACATTCCTGGGGTCAGATACATCACATGATCACACTGACAGAACCACAGGCACATAGACACAGGCAACAGAGCATGCACAATGTCGGCACTAGTACAGTGTATATCCACCTTTCGCAGCAATGCAGGCTGCTATTCTCCCATGGAGACGATCGTAGAGATGCTGGATGTAGTCCTGTGGAACGGCTTGCCATGCCATTTCCACCTGGCGCCTCAGTTGGACCAGCGTTCGTGCTGGACGTGCAGACCGCGTGAGACGACGCTTCATCCAGTCCCAAACATGCTCAATGGGGGACAGATCCGGAGATCTTGCTGGCCAGGGTAGTTGACTTACACCTTCTAGAGCACTTTGGGTGGCACGGGATACATGCGGACGTGCACTGTCTTGTTGGAACAGCAAGTTCCCTTGCCGGTCCAGGAATGGTAGAACGATGGGTTCGATGACGGTTTGGATGTACCGTGCACTATTCAGTGTCCCCTCGACGATCACCAGTGGTGTACGGCCAGTGTAGGAGATCGCTCCCCACACCATGATGCCGGGTGTTGGCCCTGTGTGCCTCGGTCGTATGCAGTCCTGATTGTGGCGCTCACCTGCACGGCGCCAAACACGCATACGACCATCATTGGCACCAAGGCAGAAGCGACTCTCATCGCTGAAGACGACACGTCTCCATTCGTCCCTCCATTCACGCCTGTCGCGACACCACTGGAGGCGGGCTGCACGATGTTGGGGCGTGAGCGGAAGACGGCCTAACAGTGTGCGGGACCGTAGCCCAGCTTCATGGAGACGGTTGCGAATGGTCCTCGCCGATACCCCAGGAGCAACAGTGTCCCTAATTTGCTGGGAAGTGGCGGTGCGGTCCCCTACGGCACTGCGTAGGATCCTACGGTCTTGGCGTGCATCCGTGCGTCGCTGCGGTCCGGTCCCAGGTCGACGGGCACGTGCACCTTCCGCCGACCACTGGCGACAACATCGATGTACTGTGGAGACCTCACGCCCCACGTGTTGAGCAATCCGGCGGTACGTCCACCCGGCCTCCTGCATGCCCACTATATGCCCTCGCTCAAAGTCCGTCAACTGCACATACGGTTCACGTCCACACTGTCGCGGCATGCTACCAGTGTTAAAGACTGCGATGGAGCTCCGTATGCCACGGCAAACTGGCTGACACTGACGGCGGCAGTGCACAAATGCTGCGCAGCTAGCGCCATTCGACGGCCAACACCGCGGTTCCTGGTGTGTCCGCTGTGCCGTGCGTGTGATCATTGCTTGTACAGCCCTCTCGCAGTGTCCGGAGCAAGTATGGTGGGTCTGACACACCGGTGTCAATGTGTTCTTTTTTCCATTTCCAGGAGTGTACATATCTCTGTTAACATCTTTGCACCTCGAGGGATTCTTCCATTGAAATACACGGAGTTAGCTGTGGTCAAATGAACTCTTTTGCTGACGACGGTTTGCTGACCGGCAATTAACGTTAATGCAGCGTAGTTTACTTTTGATGGTGGTCACAGGGGCGGGGGGGGGGGGGAGGAGGACCTTGGTTATCTTGCTTTTTCACTGAGGTTTGTGCACTCGGCCACAAGGTGAAAACGTCTCGCCCTTGTATTGAATGTCTGTGTTCGTTTGTGTCAAAAACCGTGATTATTTTTCGACGTATTCCCTTTTGTCAGTGCACATTGAGTAAATTCCCTCTTTGAAATATGATTCGGGATTGTCTTTACAGTACCAATCCATGGCCACCATAACGCAATCCCAAAACTTTTGCAACCACAACTGTCTTTAAACGTGGGAATGTGTGGATCCACAAGGTGTCCAGTCTACTGAAGGAAGGTAGATCAGGGTTTGAGGTCGCTTCGTCGACAAGACGGATCACCGACTGGGTTAGAGGAAGGACTGGGAAGCAAACATGCGCCGACCTTTACAAAAGAACTGTCCGGAATTTGACTTAAATTATTTAGGGAAACCTCGGAAAACTTCAAGCTTGATGGTAGGATGGAAACAAATCTCATTAACTGGAAAATAATTCAGCAATTCTTACTTTAATTGTTTCAGAGTTTCCATTGCCAAAAGTCATTTCTGAGTAAGTGCATTGGCCAGATGAAAATTATACATTCCTTCTTCGTCTATCGCGGCAACCTGTAACGCATCTTTTCATCAATGGGTCGGGAAGTTTCACCAACGAAGGAAATAATTTCCACATGTATATTTGCGATCATGTTCGTACTCTTTACACCAATTTATTTCAGGATCGCAATTTTAAGTTATTTAAGATCTGGTACATAACATATTTCGGCGTATAATCGGTATCTGATGTGTCTGACGAGCCATGCTTTATGACTGAAATTAAGTTAGTTAAAGGTGCGATCCAGACTGAAATTAGAATAGATTGGGCCATAAGCCTAGTGCAACGCATACCTACCCAAAATAATTAACAAACATAATCATTCTGCACACCAGAGAGCAGTGGCCATAAACTTTTCCGTTGATTGACTTAGCCCTTTTTTGTCCGCCTTGTTGGAACTACGTTTCGCCCAGAGGTGCACATCGACGAGTGAAGTTAGTTGACAGTTCCATTATTTTTAAAATTGCA
Source organism: Schistocerca cancellata (assembly GCF_023864275.1). NCBI lineage: Eukaryota > Metazoa > Arthropoda > Insecta > Orthoptera > Acrididae > Schistocerca > Schistocerca cancellata. Next base: position 163,740,774 of record NC_064628.1, on the reverse strand, counting down.
CAAATATTGCTGAGACATTCGTTTCAAAATTTCTTTGTTTGACATTGGATTTAAGGCACATCCTTCTTACATGAAACTTTCTCAGGGTAGCTTAAATGCCGATCACCAAATACCATGGTTTCAGTTTTGCGAAGTCCATTATACAAATAATCTTCAAGAGGAGAACCGCTACACTTGAATTCAACTTTGCAGCTCATTTCTTGAAAGCATGATCTGTGTACTCATCACTAACTTTGAACGAATTTACATCAGTGAAGAGGCGTCGAACGCAAACTTTTATGCCGGCATGTTAGGCCAATCTAACTTTTTGAATGGAAGATACTCAACACGACCTCTTTAAACAATCAGATAAAGAAAGTTGCATTTGACTTATGTTGTTGCACAACAAGTAGCAACGTAATGAAAATAAAATCCCTTGAATCAACGATGTCTCTATTCCAGGCAGAGAACTTTTCACCTTTCCGTTGCATGTTCTTATGTATGTACTGATACCGGAGGGAATGTACAGAATTAACAAATTGTCAGTATCGCTATCATTAGAAACAAAGCTCTTATTCTGCTGGAGAAGGTTGGTGCAGATAAGTGGTCGAAACTTGGCTGAAGAACCATCCCATTGTTTGTCCGAGTTCGGACAAGCAAGGAATGTTGATTAAGCATGTTAGCATGGAACTTTGATGCCGTAGCCCTTACGCCCCAAATGGATGTAACACGGAAAAATGTCGTAGAACGGTGGCTGAAAAAACCTGTAACTAGAAGGAGAGACTTTTTTCCCATAAGCAGATGACACATGGAGGTCCATATTCATGAGCTCCAAAGTGCTCTTTCAGCTCTGAACCGTTAGCAAAATATTAAAAATTATGCCACCTTAACGTTGCTGTTTCAGTGTACATAAAATATCGATAAGAAATATTTCCCAGTTCGATAGATGAACTTATTGTTGAGTGTGTCCCACCCATTTACAAATTTACTTTAACTGCGCCAAAACTCTACTAAGAATAACACCTTACAATGCGGTATATTTTTGATCCAACCGATTTCCACATTCCTATGATGTAACAGAAAATACAGTATCTGTTGTCTCACCTACTTTTCTAGATATGTGGTATATATACAAAGTACTTAAGCCAAAGGAAAGATACAAATCTTATTAAATAAAAGAAGCCAAAACACATAACTAAGATGTACATAGGCACCAGAATGAGATTTTCACTCGGCAGCGGAGTGTGCGCTGATATGAAACTTCCTGGCAGATTAAAACTGTGTGCCGGACCGAGACTCGAACTCGGGACCCTTGCCTTTCGCGGGCAATGGTAGAGCACTTGCCCGCGAAAGGCAAAGGTCCCGAGTTCGTTTCTCGGTCCGCCACACAGTTTTAACCTGCCAGGAAGTTTCATCTATATAGGCGCTTTTTCAGATGTTGTGTGACGCTTTAAAATATCTGGTACAAAAATCTGTTACCGAACAAGTGATAGATAATACATCAGGAAAAATGGAAAATTTTTCGTGTCAGATATAATGCCCTACCCTTATTTTTAACATTAGAATTATCCGGGCATTACACACGACGGAACACTCAAAACTTGCGCCGTAAATATTGCGGAAATGGAAAGGGGTATTGATGGATTGCTAGTCAGGGGCTCGTATTTTTCGACAATCAACAAACTGTAATAATACGCAGGAAGTATATTTTTTGTGCAAACATACACTTTTTAAATGCAACAACGCCAACTGACATTAACAAACTAAAAGTACTATAAATCAGAATGTCAGTGGTGTTGCAGATTCAAGTGCGAGTCGTTTACAAGACATCATATTTTGGAAACTTTCCACACCGACATTTGTTTGTGCCATTCAACCTGTGTAATTGCTTGAAATGATGTTGTTATGTAGGCTTAAAGTGTACTTGTGTGTTCCTTGAGTCTTTGCGACTTCCTAGTCAGTTAGTGTGTGACACAGGAAGCAGTAGTTCGCGAGTTGGACGGTGGGATTTACCAATGGAGAAAAAACTGACATGGTCATGGTGTATGGAGAGTGTAGTAAGAAGGCATTTCATTCTTGCACAGTGTATGCGGCAAGATATCCCAATAGACGTCATCCGCCTCGGCAATTTTTTATCAATCTCTCAATCAGTTCCACGAAAGTGGTAGTGTAACACCTAGACACCGTAATAGCAGGAAACAAGAGACGGCAGAAGAGGGGGAAATTAATGTTCTTGTTGCTGTTGCAGCTGATCACACCTTGCCTCCCGCGCAATTGCACGAGGAAGCAGTATGAGTCACGCAAGGGTCTAATGCATTCTCCGTCGACGTAGGTTCCATCCCTATTACATCTCCATCCATCAAGAGCTGCATGGAAATGTTTATGAGAATCCTGTTAACTCTGTACATGGGCATTATGACTGAATACTCCAGATGTGTCATGTATCTCGTTTAGTGATGAAGCCACATTTAGGGGCACGTACAGCAGAAAAGCGTACAGGCCGACCTCGTCTGTTGACTGACAGAGACCGCCGACAGTTGAAGAGGGACATAATATATTGTAGGCAGACATCTATCCACACAATCACACAGCAATTCCAAACTGCATCACGATCCACTGCAAGTATTATGACAGTGGCGTGAGGTGAGAAAACATGGAGTTCATGGCCGAGTGGCTGTTCATAAGGCATACATCACACCAGTAAATGCCAAACGACGCCTCGCTTGGTATAAGGAGCGTAAACAGTGGACAATTTAAAAGTCAAGAAACGTTGTGTGGAGTGACGAATGACGGTACACAATGTGGCGATGCGATGGCAGCGTGCGGATATGGCGAATGCCCGGTGAACGTCATCTGCCAGCTTGTGTAGTGCCAACAGCAAAATTCAGAGGCGGTCGTGTTATGGTGTGATCGTGTTTTTCACGGTGAGGGCTTGCACCCCTTGTTGTTTTGCGTGGAACTGTCACAGCACAGGCTTACGTTAATGTTTTAAGCACCTTCTTGCTTACCATTGTTGAAGGGCAATTCGGAGATGGCGATTGCATCTTTCAACACGATCGAGCACCTGCTTATAATGCACGGCCTACGGCGGAGTGGCTACACGACAATAACATCCCTGTAATGGACTGGTCTTCACAGAGTGCTGACCTGAATAATATCGAACGCCTTTGGGATGTTTTGGAACGCCGACTTCGTGCCAGGCCTCACTGACCGACATCGATACCTCTCCTCAGTGCAGCACTCCGCGAAGAAAGGGCTGCCATTCGCCATGAAACCTTCCAGCATCAGATTGAAGGTATGCCTGCGAGAATGGAAGCTGTAATCAAGGCTAAGGGTGGGCCAATACCATATTGAATTCCAGCATTACCGATGGAGGGCGCCACGAACTTTTAAGGCATTTTCAGCCAGGTGTCCGCATACTTTTGATCACATGTGTATGTTGTTCTTTAGGGTGTGTATTGTACAAGTGTTGGTGTGGGAACTTTTCAAAATACGATATCTCGTGAACGACTCGCACTAGAATCCTGCAGCAAACACCACTGACATTTTAATTTGCCGCACCTTTAGTCTTTTAAAGTCAATAGGTATCGTTCCATTGAAAAAATTTATGTTTGCACAATAAATAGACTTTCTAAGTATTATTACATTCTCTTGATTGGCTAACAATACGAGCCCTTGACTATCAATCGAGTCTGTGAAAACCGCGCATCAAAAGTATTTTCCATTTCCGCAATATTTGCGGTGCAAATTTCAGGTGATTCACCTTGTATGTATTTATTAATTTATAGTGTTAATTTCAAGATCTGCATAAGGAATACTAACCTTTTTATACTACATCGCCGTAATCGCCTCACAGCACATGAACATCGTTTTCCCTAGGATTTCTAACAGTTGTACAAAATCGTTTACCTGTCATTTTTTATGCATCGAATTTTCTTATCGTAACCCAAAAGATTGTCATGTAAGTATAGTTTTAAACTCGCGCTTACCCTTCTTTCTTACTTCATGTGGTGTCACCGCCAGACACCACACTTGCTAGGTGGTAGCTTTTAAATCCGTTAGTATACGTCGGACCCGCGTGTCGCCACTGTCAGTGATTGCAGACCGAGCGCCGCCACACGGCAGGTCTAGAGACACGTCCTAGCGCTCGCCCCAGTTGTACAGCCGACTTGGCTAGCGATGCTACATTGTCAAATACGCTCTCATTTGCTGAGACGATAGTTAGCATAGCCTTCAGCTACGTCATTTGCTACGACCTAGCAAAGCGCCATAGCATTTGATAATTATTATTGTGAAGCCTGTACAGTAACGAGAGATGTTCACCCATTGTGGATTAAAGTTAAGTATTCTACCAGTTACTCTTGTTTTGCTAGTCTTATTTCTCTGACCTGTTCCAGACCTCACGCCAGCCTGCGTGAGCTTAATCGCGTGCCTTTCGGCTTCCTCCAAACTCCGTGAATTGGCTCCTGCCAATTCACAACATTCATTTTATAGTTGTTGAAATATAAAATCATCATGATTAAATTTCTTCTGGCTGTTGTGGCGCATCATTGTATAAAATACTTTAATTATGAAAATCCGACGTTTTGACCGTATTACTCTGCCTTCCTGAGGGTAATAACCGTTTTGGAGGAGGAAAGGAGCCATTACGTATTGCAGAAGATTGGCCTCAGTACGTCATATTTGTGAAACTTTATAGGCCCTAGAATTAATAGGCTAGGCATGACGAAAAGGAGAGGATAGCTGTTCGTGGACTATCTGGCTTGTCAGTTATTGGAGAAAGTTTGCAAATCAGCGCTTGGTTTCTGGTGTGTATGTTTTCTTCCTGGTGTGAGCGGTCATGCACTGACAGTTCCACTACAGCTGTTTATTATGCTGTCGTGTCAGTGCTCGGTGAGGTTTCTGCCCCGCGACTGCTCGCGGCCCTTTGGGCAGGGGTAGCCTGCAGCCAGGACGCCAGAAGTTTGTACCCGTCCTCTCTACCGATGTTGCCAGGCTGCTTAATAATTTCAATCGCCTCTCGTACTTTGCGTTTGCGTGTCCACGGGCCTTTCGCCGGCACACAGGCTTCGTGGAACATGATAAGCTGTCGACAGTGACGACAGTGTTCCACCATCGCTGATTTATTGCGCTGTGCTACTCGCACAATGCATTCAAGGTCAGTTACATACATGCTGACTGGCCTGCTGTCTCACCTATATAGTCAGCTCCGCAATCACAACGTAGCTCATATAATCCTGCAGTATTTAATTTGTTGACTGCGTCCTTGGTGGAACCTGTCATGTCGTGGATCTTCGGCTGCTGCGGAAAATCTGTTTGAAACCTCGCGTGGCCTTATTGGACCCATCGATTCATCACTCGTGCGACAATCGTGGGACACCAACCTACATGAGCAGCAACATCGCGGAATGATGAACTGAAGCCAATTCATTCAGCTTGAGTGAGGAAATGGGCCTGCTTGCAGCAGGACGAATATCCCCAGGACAGTGAGGTGACGTCACGAGCACAATGGCCCGTCGCCATGGCGGCGATTGTTGCGACTTCCCCTCGACACGGCAACAGAGCGAGGCACGCCGATGGTGATGCGCCCACCGATAACACTACACACAGGAGTGACACTACATCGCCTTTTGAGAGGAATCTAGATTCTGTGTACACCATGATAATTCTGACGTGTTAAGGTCAGTGACTGCGCTCTATCTTCGAAGTGACTGCGGTGCTACCTTTTAACAAAATACCTGAGGACCGCATGGTGCCGATGCTGTCCTGACCTGCGTCGATATAGAGGGTGATCGACTGTTACCTTGACCAGCACTTTCTCCATATGTCACTCACATTCAGTGTCTTTGCCGAGAGACTAGCTCGCCACCACTATGAGTGGTGACCTCTGGCATTGATGGAGGGGGGGGGGGGCGGGGGGGGGGGGGACGGCAGCATGGAATGACTTAACAGTATCTTATCATCCAAGCTGGGTTCGACTCTCTTCCAAGTGAGGTTACAGCCGTCGTTGCTGTCAGAGATGGCAGCTCCGTCTACTGTAAGTCGTACAGTCACATATTCCCACTACTATACTGTACTTGCACATAAGTAAAATTTCACTGCTTGCTATCCTTCCTAGTGTTTTAATGGTCAGCACTTAACATAGAAAAATTATATTGTCTGAAAGAGTAACTTCTGCATTTCGCAAAATTTCTCACATCAGCAAAATCTGGTCTCCTACACAGTGCAGTCACCGTCTATGATAGACGCTTACGTGCAACAATAATCAGTCACAGACTGCATTTGGCAGCACTAGCAGTGGAGGGTATATAAAACCTGTCGTAGAGACGCGTAGATGAGTGCAGTCGGTTTTGTAAGGCGGATACGGAAAGATTTAGCTGCCGTCCAAATGGCATAATCACTTGCTTTTGGGCCAGTGGCTGAAGCATTCCCGAAACGGCCTTCGTGTGCCGCCGTAGTTAAAGTATACTGTGTGTGGAGAAATGATTCTATCCAAAACCAGCGTGGAAGCAACTGCGATGTATCACAGGATATAGATGACAAGGGTGAACGACGTCTACGGAGATGTGTACACAAGAACAGGCGTGCAACTGCTGTGCAGCAGACCGCCCAGATGAACCAATGGGCTACCAACAGTGACTCCTGTATGACTGTTCAGTGAACTCTGCTGCTCATGCGCTTCCGCAGCAGCCGCATGTCTACATCTACATGAATACTCTGCAAATCACATTTAAGTGCCTGGTAGAGGGTTCATCGAACCACCTTCACAATTTTCTATTATTCCAATCTCGTATAGCGCGCGGAAAGAATGAACACCTATATCTTTCCGTACGAGCTCTGATTTCCCTTATTTTATCGTGGTGATCGTTCCGCCCTATGTAGGTCGGTGTCAACAAAATATTTTCGCATTCGGAGGAGAAAGTTGGTGATTGGAAATTCGTGAGAAGATGCCGTCGCAACGAAAAACGCCTTTCTTTTAATGATTTCCAACCCAAATCCTGTATCATTTCTGTGACACTCTCTCCCATATTTAGTGATAATACAAAACGTGCTGCCTTTCTTTGAACTTTTTCTATGTACTCCGTCAGTCCTACCTGGTAAGGATCCCACACCGCGCAGCAGTATTCTAAAAGAGGACGGACAAGCATAGTGTAGGCAGTCTCGTTAGTAGGTCTGTTACATTTTCCAATAAAAAGCAGCCTTAGGTTAGCTCCCCCACAACATTTTCTGTGTGTTCTTTCCAATTTAAGTTGTTCGTAATTGTAATACCTAGGAATTTAGTTGAATTTACGACTTTTAGACTAGACTGATTTATCGTGTAACCGAAGTTTAACGCGTTCCTTTTAGCACTCTTATGGATGACCTCACACTTTTCGATATTTAGGGCCAACTGCCATTTTTCGCACCATTCAGATATTTTTTCTAACTCGTTTTGCAGTTTGTTTTGATCTTCTGATGACTTTATTAGTCGATGATTCATGCGCGAGAGCTGATTGCTGTCCATCGCGACGAAGGCTGGAATTGGTATGCTAATTCTGCAACCTGACATTCGGTGAGCTGCGACAGGTGCTCTTTTCAGATAAACCACCTTTTATTCTCCATCGGACAGATGGCCATTGGTATATATGGCGTATAACGTCTGAAAGCAAACAATTTACAAGGGTCGGTCAGAAGGGTCCAGGTCGGAGAGAGAACTTTGTAGTCTGGGGAATGTTATCGTGGCATTCCCTGAGTGATTCGTTATTCTGGAAGGCACAATGACCGACACAAGTATTCATTTATCCTTGGGGACAACGTCCACCGTTACATGCAGTTTGTTTGTCCTCGGCACCATGAGATCTACCAGCAGGAGAATGCAAGGTTTTACACAGCTCTCAGTGTACATACGTGGTTCGAAGAGCCCCAGGATGAGTATAACGTACTCCCTAGCCACCAAACTCCACGGATTTAAACCCAATCGCGAAGTTTTGGGACTAGCTCGGTAGGGCTCTATGCGTCATGAATCCTGAACCGAGAAACGTTGCGCAGCTGACTGGCCACAGCACTGGTGTCGGCATCGTTCCAAATCGCTGTCGGCACCTTCCAGAACCTCACTGCCTCTCCACCTGCACGTCTTGCCGCGGTCCGCGCTGCAAAAGGTGATTGGTTGGTTGGTTGGTTGGAGGAAGGAGAACAGACAGCGTGGTCATCGGTCTCATCGGATTAGGGAAGGATTGGGAAGGAAGTCGGCCGTGCCCTTTCAGAGGGACCATCCCGGCATTTGCCTGGAGTGATTTAGGGAAATCACGGAAAACCTAAATCAGGATGGCCGGACGCGGGATTGAACCGTCGTCCTCCCGAATGCGAGTCCAGTGTCTAACCACTGCGCCACACCGCTCGGTGCAAGAGGTGATTTTCAGGCTTATGACAGGTACAACGCTGAGATTCATTGCTCAGAAAAATTTTCCAGTGTGTTGTTATCCAGAACGAGTAAACTGTAAAGCTGGTAGTGCCCTGTATGTACATCAAAAGTTCCGTTACTTTCATTTTTCACTGCCACCTGTGGTGGCCGGGCACTTGACATGGCGCAACGTGCCTGTTCACACAGAGCCTGTTGACACAGAGCATGAAGAATCAAACAAGGTTTATAAGCATGTAAGTCGGCAGGACGCGTCTGAGCTAGTCTCGTATCTGGGTGGCTATCCCGCTGCGTCGGTACGCCCTGATTACCGCGAGTCGTTTACGCGCCTTCCTGCCGCTACACTGGCTCGCTACGCGTGACGACGGAGCGCTTAAATGTCACGCGTGCCCGCTACGTACTGGCCTATACGAGCTAGGCCATTCGCTTATCCAAGTTCAAATGGCTCTGAGCACTATGGGACTTAACATCTGAGGTCATCAGTCCCCTAGACTTAGAACTACTTAAACCCAACTAACCTAAGGATATCACACACATCCATGCCCGAGGCAGGATTCGAACCCGCGACCGTAGCGCCTAGAACCGCTCGGCCACAGCGGCCGGCCCACACTTTTCAGTCAGAGTCTTTTAAAACAGGAGCTTCTTAGTCTTTTTTCCACTGATGTATCTCCACTGATGTATCTATCTTCTAATATTCCACAACTCAAGAGAGTGACGGCGATTTTACATGTCCCAGACAGTTCTGTTTTCAGCTGCCGCAACTCCAGGGGTCCCAACCAACACCTAACTTGGATATGGTCTTTGGCTCACTACATGATATTAATATTCGGTGGAGGTTATATCAGTAGTTCGTATCTTGTAATTGAAGTATCTTCACGCAGATTCACGAACACAACTGTTAACTCGCTTTGTGGACCTGGGCTTTGAAGTGGATCTTTGATTATGTTTATTATTGTTCAAAACGATTTGGTCTCTATTCATTGATACTGATTAGGGTTCATGCTAACGTTTACTCCCCACTACATTTTTGGCCATCAGTATGGCGGCCGTCTAGGCGTCCACACATTACATGATTCGTGGTAGTGCGCTACCTAGTTTGTGTCAGGCTACGACAGAAAACATACATTTCCGTGAAAATGATAAGCTCACACTATACAATAGTTACTAATTGATTTTGTGTGACATGACCCCATTTCCACTGCCTGGAAGGCAGACGCAATGAACGCGTTGTCACGTAAGACGCCGATATCATAATTTAAAATATTGCCCTTTTCGTAACACCACCTATTGGAAATGTATTCGGAAACAAATACCATCCATTAGAATGAGGCACTCCCAACATAGCAGCATGACCAGCCACTAACACCAAATAAGTTTCAGGTTTTGGAAATTTGTAGCAAGGACTTATTGGACGAAAATGATAAGGTCATCGGCTTACACGCTACTTAATCTAACTTAAACTAACTTACGCTAAGGACGACACACGCACCCATGCCCGAGGGAGGACTCGAACCTCCGATGGGGGAAGCCGCGCGGACCGTGACAAGACGCCTAAGACCGATCGGCAATAAGTTTCAGAGAATCGCTTAACTGTCCAAGACATATCGTATCATATATCATTTAACTGCAAAACCCAAAACCCCAGCCAGAAAATTAAACAAGACAAAACGTCAATTATCACTAATATTGTTACTGTTCTTGATTTGCCAACACCGCTTTCCCCTGATAACGCCAACAATGCGTTGTTGCAATAAAATTTCAAATTTGCTGACGAATGCTAACGATGATGAAACTCAAATCAGACATTTTTTACTATACCTTTATTAATATTTAGATTTGCATAGTTCCCCGAGGTTTATGGTTAATCAATGGAAATATGAGGAAGTCTGTCTAAAATGCAAATATCAATTTCGTCAGTGAAGAATACACCACCATCACTGAACTGAAAACATTTTCCACCCATAAAGTTCTTAAGTGGGGAAATAGGTCGAAAATTGTTTAAATAGAATATTTTTTAGTATAATACATTTTTTAAAACGAATTAAAAAGTATTAAATAATTTCTCCTAGCCCCATACAAATAGTCCTGACAATTTGTATTTCAGACTTTGTAACAGGTGTGAAAATACTTGTAGAATTTAAAAAGCAAAACGTGGGGCACATGCAATAAATCATACTAAGAAGATGAACTTTTCGGTCATCAATGAAGCATATTGCATGCTCCCGCGTTTTTCGTTTTAACTTCTACTAGTATTTTCATAGCTATTAAAGATTCACAAACACAGATTTTCAGACCTATTTGTTTAGGGATAGTAAACTGTATGAGGCTAGGAGAAATTGTTTTATACATTTTAGTCCGTTTTAAAAATCTGTTATATTTAAAAATGTTTTATTTAAATAATTACTTTATACTTTTTAGTCGTGTGTGTGTCAAATTTTTCGATCAATTTCAAACATTTTGATGAGATTACAACAGAGGCATGTGGTAAACTTCCGGATTATTTCAGGTTCTCTTCACTTGAGTGAACCAATACATTTCTTCCTCCTACGATTATATCGCGGACAGATCTCGAAGGTCAAAATTAGACGGAATCGAGCTCACGGGGACTTAACACAACGTTCTTACCACGAAACATTCGCAAGTGAAGAGGAGAAGGGATGAAACAGCGGTGCACTTCGCCACATATCAGACACGAAAGCGGGTTAACATTGCATTGCCATCGAGTCCTGACCTATGTTGAAAGTTTCATGTCCCTAACTCATCGGGAAATAACAGTGGTAAACAAAGTAGCGTCTGACATTGCTTTGTCATCCAGTGCCGAGCTATGTTGGAAGTTTCTAGTCTGTAGCTCATTTTGGGAAGTTACTTTAAAATCGATTGCAAAATTTGTACCGAACAACAGACAAGAATGTTGCCTAATAAACACGTGTTAAAATAAGACGGTACTGAACTGGAAAGCTTCCAATTTAGCAAAGCATTACTCTGGACAAATGCGGTGTGCTGATGCAAGGCGATTTTATTTTCAACAAGCCCAGCCTCGAGCGATGTATTTTTTTCATCAAGTTGGTCTAGAGAGCTCTGCGATATTCGCCTGAATAATTGATGCCGGACAGGTGGACCACGGAAGCAAGGCGCAGTGAGAGGATCCGTTACCGAACTGGAAAATGTCACACATTAAACGGTGAGTCGGGACCGTTACGTTTCTGCTCGCCTTCATTTATGGCCGGCCCTCGCTTCTTAACACGTTGTTTCCTTTCCCATCCGGTTGTGATATTGCGCCACCGGTTAGCAGAAGCGCCGCACGTGAGCTCTCGCCTTTTATTTCTGTTCTTCTAACGACCCATAAATTTCTGGGTCTGTTCGAGGCCACGAAATATAGGACAACATAGCAGGAACAAGTAATCAGTCTGTTTTTATTTGGTTGTAAAGAAATACAAGACAAGGAATACCGTAACAGGCAGTTTGCCTATTACATGACGCAAAAAAAGAAAAAGAAGAAGAAAAAGAATATTCTTTCGAAAAAGCGTTGAAGGATAGTGGTTCATGGTGTGGGTTCCTGTTGTCATGTCCAAGTTCATGAACCACGGGCAACGTATGAGTGGCCAAGTAAGTGGTCCTGACAGTCAGGATACCAGTTACTTTGGAATAAGGCTGGGCATCTCGGACATATTCTGAGTCGTGGTCACCTTTGTGCTCAGACGGCAAAGACTACCAAATCCACCAGTTAGTCCCTCAACCATTAGGGGTAAAACTCAATGGGACCCGGGGCAAGTAAGGCTAGCAACCTGCTTCCCTGTTACTTTAAATATGTTGCTGGCAACAATCAGAGCAAAATGCCTCGAACCTTTGGAGGTGACGAAGTCCCACCTCTGATTGACAAACCAGGGACTCGGCAAACGAATGGTAACGAGATGGGGAGCTATTAATATCAATTGGGGCTACTCTGGGAAGAAGGTAGAGCTGACAGAGCTGCAAGTAAGATGGGGTTGGACGTTTTAGCTGTTAGTGACATTCGGGTAAGGGGTGAGAAAGAAGAGGAAGTGGGAGAATACAATGTCTACCTGTTAGGAGTCAAAGCAGGAATAGCACAATGGGGTGTAGGGCTTTACATCAGGAAAGAAATGGAACCCAGCGTAGTTGCAATAAGGTATGTAAACGAACGACTGATGTGGATAGATTTGACAGTGTCTAGCAAGAAAATTAGGATTATGTCAGTATATTCGCATTGTGAAGGGACAAATCAAGATACGATGGATAGTTTTTATGACGCACTCAGTGATGTAGTTGTTAGAGTAAAGGACAAGGACAGTGTTCTGCTCATGGGTGATTTTAATGCCAGGATTGGAAATCGAACAGAAGGGTATGAAAAGGTTATGGGTAAATTTTGAGAGGATATGGAGACCAACAGGAACGGGAAACAACTCTTCGATTTCTGTGCCAGTATGGGCTTAGTAATCACAAACTCCTTTTTTAAACATAAGAACATTCACCGGCATACTTGGGAAAGCAGGGGAACCAGATTTGTCATTGACTATATAATATCAGATCAGGAATTCAGAAAGGCAGTGAGGGACACACGTGTATTCAGGGGATTCTTTGATGACACTGATCACTATTTAATTATGCAGTGAAATTGGTATTTTGAGGCCGAAAATGCGGGACGACAGGTCCATATGTAGGAGGATAAGAGTGGAGAAACTTCACGATAAGGAAATCAGGCACAAGTACATAACAGTGATCTCAGAAAGGTACCAGTTAGTTGAATGTAGTCAATTACAGTCATTGGAAAAGGAATGGTCAAGGTACAGGGACACAGTACTAGAAAAGTGGCTAAAGAATGTCTTGGAACAGTAGTGTGTAAAGGTAGGATGAAGCAAACAGCTTGGTGGAATGACACAGTCAAGGCAGCCTGTAAAAGGAAATAGAAGGCGTATCAAAAATGGCTACATGCTAGAACTCAGGTAGACAGAGAAAGTTATGTTGAAGAAAGAAACAAAGCCAAACAGATAATTGCAGCTTCCAAGAAGAAATCTTGGGATGACTTTGGAAACAGGTTGGAGACTTTGGGTCAAGCCGCTGGAAAACCATTCTGGAGTGTAATTAGCAGTCTTCGAAAGGGAGGTAAGAAGGAAATGACAAGTATTTTGTACAGGTCAGGAAAACTGCTGGTGAATCCTGTTGATGCCCTGGGAAGATGGAGGGAATATTTTGAAGAGTTTCTCAATGTAGGTGAAAATAGGATAAGTAATGTTTCAGATTTCGATGTACAATGGGATAGAAGTGATGATGGAAATAGTATCATATTTGAGGAAGTGGAGAAAATGGTCAATAGATTCCAGTGCAATAAAGCAGCTGGGGTGGATGAAATTAAGGCGGAACTCATCAAATACAGTGGAATGTCCGGTCTTAAATGGCTACACAGGATAATTGAAATGGCGTGGGAGTCGGGACAGGTTCCATCAGACTGGACGAAAGCAGTAATCACACCAATCTTTAAACATGGAAACAGAAAAGATTGTAACAACTACAGAGGTATCTCTTTAATCAGCGTTGTGGGTAAAATCTTCTCAGGTATTGTCGAAAGGAATGTGCGAGTATTACTTGAGGACAAACTGGATGAAAATCAGTTTGGGTTTAGGCCTCTTAGAGGTTGTCAGGACCAGATGTTTAGCTTACGGCAAATAATGGAGAAGTGTTACGAGTGGAACAGGGAATTGTATCTATGCTTTATAGATCTAGAAAAGGCATATGACCGGGTTCCTAGGAGGAAGTTATTGTCTGTTCTATTAGATTATGGAATAGGAGGTAAACTTTTTCAAGCAATTAAAGGTCTTTACATAGATAGTCAGGCAGCAGTTAGAGTTGACGGTAAATTTAGTTCATGGTTCAGAGTAGTTTCAGGGGTAAGACAAGGTTGCAACCTGTCTCCACTGTTGTTCATATTATTTATGGATCATATGTTGAAAACAATAGACTGGCTGGGTGACATTAAGATATGTGAACACAAAATAAGCAGTCTCGCATATGCGGATGACTTAGTTGTGATGGCAGATTCGATCGAAAGTTTGCAAAGTAATATTTCAGAGCTAGATCAGAAATGTAAGGACTATAGTATGAAGATTAGCATCTCCAAAACGAAAGTAATGTCAGTGTGAAAGAGATATAAACGGATTGAGTGACAAATAGGAGGAACAAAGTTAGAACAGGTGGACGGCTTCAAGTACTTAGGATGCATATTCTCACAGGATGGCAACATAGTGAAAGAACTGGAAGCGAGGTGTAGCAAAGCTAATGCAGTGAGCGCTCAGCTACGATCTACTCTCTTCTGCAAGAAGGAAGTCAGTACCAAGACTAAGTTATCTGTGCACCGTTCAATCTTTCGACCAACTTTGTTGTATGGGAGCGAAAGCTGGGTGGATTCAGGTTACCTGATCAATAAGGTTGAGGTTACGGATATGAAAGTAGCTAGGATGATTGCAGGTACTAGTAGATGGAAACAATGGCAGGAGGGTGTCCACAATGAGGAAGTCAAAGGAAAACTGGGAATGAACTCTATAGATGTAGCAGTCAGGGCGAACAGGCTTAGATAGTGGGGTCATGTTACACGCATGGGAGAAGCAAGGTTACCCAAGAGACTCATGGGTTCAGCAGTAGAGGGTAGGAGGAGTCGGGGTAGACCAAGGAGAAGATATCTGGATTCGGTTAAGAATGATTTTGAAGTAATAGGCTTAACACCAGAAGAGGCACCAATGTTAGCGCTGAATAGGGGATCATGGAGGAATTTTATAAGGGGGACTCCAGACTGACGCTGAAAGGCGTAATCAGACTTAAATTATGATGATTATGATGATGTTGAGAGCGCTGAAGTTTGTGACGATGAGGTAAGAGACAGAGGCTTACCTGGAAGCTTTGAACTTAGGTTCTAGATATGAACGGGCGCAAGCTGACCGCACAAAAATTCGCACAGTGAATGAGAATACTTCAAACCATACTTCACCAATCAAATTTTATCATATTACACCGATGTCTCCACGGAACTTTAAAGATAATTTCCTTGCTTTCAATCCATGTGGTCCCTTGAAAGCTGCGATTTATCTCTCCGTTTCTTGCTATGTAATACTGCCCAAGTAATTCAGTGAGATGCTCATTGTTACTGCCGATTGCTACTCAAGTCTTTGTTAAGATTATTGTAAGTCGAAATAGCAGGTCATCATGGCTAGCTTTCACTTCTCTGTTAGAAAGGCAATGAGGGAACTTAAATAATAACTAAGAAAGGTGTGAAAAATTACGAAGTTTAGCGGTGGCAAATTTTATGTGTGACATTACCTTCCTTAGAAAGGAAGAAACATAATTGTTATAAGGGTAGGGAGGATGAACAAATCATGTACGTGATTAATTAAGGCTTAACTGCATAATTTGGGTGGTACAGCAGAAGAAGTATGAAATTTCACCTGAGTTAGTTGAAAGGGTAGACGGTATTTCAGAAGAAAGATGACTGTTTTTAAGGCCAGCACATAGCCGAAATGAAATATGGATAACAGAAAAAATGGGAATCTATAAACTGCAAGGAAGGATTTGAACAATATCAGAAATCATGTACCCGTGTAAAGTAAAAACGAAAGAGCTATTAGACTAAATAATGGGAAATCTATGGCAAAGAACACTACATTTCTGAAATAGTAATGCACTTTTATTTCTCGATTTTACATGAAACGCCGACAACTTGCCAGATAGGGAGCATTAAGCGATAGCTAATCTTGTGATGGAAAGTGCACTAGGGGAGAAAAGCCAAGTAGACACACAATGTAAACAATTAGCGATTTAAACAAGTACACGAAGAGCTTAAAAAAACGCACAAATTTGTCTACGGGAACGGGTAAGGGATACGGGGCAATTGTTTATTTTTGGTGCTCACAACATACATACGTAATCATGCAGCAGCATGGAGTAACTTTGCAGCGTTCAACATTATACATGACACAATGTCAGACATATATAACAATTACGAACTTTGGACACAAAATACACGCACGTGTACCCACAGTAGCAACGAACTGAAGAAGAAATTTCAAATCGAGAGTAATGTGTGCTGCGGCAGACCTCATTTCGTGGTATGACTTCTTACTGAATGGATCTGAAGGACTTCTACATCGATTATCACTCTTTAGCCGGTTATCGAACGCTGTGCTTCGCTTACTAGTGGTCTGCAGAGACAGTCCTTGTGGAGCTGTGTCAGACATGTTACTTCCGTGTAATACAGTTCTTCAATGTAAAAGTCGCTGAAACTCATATTCACCCTGAATTGACTTCAAATATTAGCTCAGTCACACAGATTCGTTTCTGTGGATTCTCCAAATCACCGATGACGGACCCCATAACGTTTCCTACAGGAATGCTACAGATTTACTCCATTCAAAATCTTGTCGAAACAGAGCTAATCCATTTTTATAATGACGCTAGTGGTGACAGGAAAGGGAATTGTAACATAAAAGAGGAATTCAGAAGAAATAATAACAGCGTTTTATAAAAATTGTCCAATTCTCTGCAATCGTAACTCTCTGCAATTGCAATGAGTCATTATGATCAGTGTGACCAAGTAGGACTTGAGCAAAAACACAAACTTCCATTGAGTGTTTTGTGAAACGAAGTAGACGTATGCTCGTCAATTTAACGAAAACAAAAACTTAAAAAGTTCTTTTCGTCGCTTGCGAGTGAGGGTTGTCATCAGAAAAGTTACAGAGTACTGCATTTCTGAAACAGTAATGCACTTTTATTTCTCGGTTTTACTGGGAATACCGAAAACTAACATGTGGGAAGTACTGCTGGAGCCAGTTATCGAATGTACGAGGGCAGTTCAATAAGTAATGCAACACATTTTTTTTCTGAAACAGGGGTTGTTTTATTCAGCATTGAAATACACCAGGTTATTCCCCACTATTTTTCAACGTAATCTCCATTCAATGCTACGGCCTTACGCCACCTTGAAATGAGGGCCCGTATGCCTGCACGGTACCATTCCACTGGTCGATGTCGGAGCCAACGTCGTACTGCATCAATAACTTTTTCATCATCCGCGTAGTGCCTCCCACGGATTGCGTCCTTCATTGGGCCAAACATATGGAAATCCGACGGTGCGAGATCGGGGCTGTAGGGTGCATGAGGAAGAACAGTCCACTGAAGTTTTGTGAGCTCCTCTCGGGTGCGAAGACTTGTGTGAGGTCTTGCGTTGTCATGAAGAAGGAGAAATTCGTTCAGATTTTTGTGCCTACGAACACGCTGAAGTCGTTTCTGCAATTTCTGAAGAGTAGCACAATACACTTCAGAGTTGATCGTTTGACCATGGGGAAGGACATCGAACAGAATAACCCCTTCAGCGTCCCAGAAGACTGTAACCATGACTTTACCGGCTGAGGGTATGGCTTTAAACTTTTTCTTGGTAGGGGAGTGGGTGTGGCGCCACTCCATTGATTGCCGTTTTGTTTCAGGTTCGAAGTGATGAACCCATGTTTCATCGCCTGTAACAATCTTTGACAAGAAATTGTCACCCTCAGCCACATGACGAGCAAGCATTTCCGCACCGATGGTTCTCCTTTGCTCTTTATGGTGTTCGGTTAGACAACGAGGGACCCAGCGGGAACAAACCTTTGAATATCCCAACTGGTGAACAATTGTGACAGCACTACCAACAGAGATGTCAAGTTGAGCACTGAGTTGTTTGATGGTGATCCGTCGATCATCTCGAACGAGTGTGTTCGCACGCTCCGCCATTGCAGGAGTCACAGCTGTGCACGGCCGGCCCGCACGCGGGAGATCAGACAGTCTTGCTTGACCTTGCGGCGATGATGACACACGCTTTGCCCAACGACTCACCGTGCTTTTGTCCGCTGCCAGATCACCGTAGACATTCTGCAAGCGCCTATGAATATCTGAGATGCCCTGGTTTTCCGCCAAAAGAAACTCGATCACTGCCCGTTGTTTGCAACGCACATCCGTTACAGACGCCATTTTAACAGCTCCGTACAGCGCTGCCACCTGTCGGAAGTCAATGAAACTATACGAGACGAAGCGGGAATGTTTGAAAATATTCCACAAGAAATTTGCGGTTTTTTCAACCAAAATTGGCCGAGAAAAAAAATGTGTTGCATTTCTTATTGAACTGCCCCGTATATACTGGGAGTAAGGTGCATAAACAGTCGTCCGCTCTATTGAAATGTATGATGTATTGTTACACTCTTATAAAAGAGTATGATCTACCTATTATCTGAAATAATGCAACTGTCAAACCTCACAGTTTTATTACTCTATCATTTTGGTTTCTCCTCTATCCATTTTTATGCACATTATTTCAGGTATTGAACTGACAGTGAGTAATTTTATCGAAAATAAGTATGATCAAAGGAAAAGCCTTTACAGCCTTTTGGGTGCTCGAACCAGTGCTCTTCCAATTGTTTTTACCTAATATCCTCCGACTGCAGTCTTGAAAATGAGAAGGCTCTATTGTCTCTGTATCAGTCACAGTACAGGAGTGACAAAAACGAAAATAATGATACGGTCTCCGTAGCCAGCATCAGTAATGTGCGTTGGTTGAAACGTCCCCTTAGAAAAATTATACATGACTGTGCTTAAACTGACACACAATATTTTTTGCGCAACGCAATCTGACTTTCAAAAATCCCTACAAAAGAATGGCCCTGACTAACATTAACCTATACCTTTCATGAATCCTTACCTCACAAAAATCTTCGTTACTCGAACTACTGCAATACAGCGAGCGCCACTACTGCCAGCTAAATAAAAGATTCGAACTACAGAAGGCACTAACTACTGATAGGCATAGTTAGCAATTGAAAGATGTTAATAGAGAACAAACAATGTATTTACCTTAATAGTCATAATATATATAGCAGTTCATGACATCCAGTGTTACAAATTTCAAAACTCCGCCATCTCTCTCCCCACATCCACCACTGCTGGTGGCTCACCTCCAACTGCACAACGCTACGCGCTGTTAACATCCAGCTGCCCAACACTACAATGGCAGACAACAATGCAAACTAGCTACAGACTGCACACAGCACAGCCAGTGATTTTCATACAGAGCGCTACGTAGCGTTACCAATAAGAAAACCTAAACAGCCTACTTACATGGTGATCACCTCAGAAGTACCCCATTGGACTACTGACTATGGAGGGAATTTTAATTGTCAGTACTTGGTCGGAAACAGGAGATAAATTGTACTCATAAATCGAAATATGCAGGCTGTACTTAGCACTGGATTTCATTGCGTCCTGCCTTCGATTTTCCATAAATATGCATAGCAACTCTGGCACAGAAGGATATTGCTCATGCAGTCAGACAGCCTTACAATACTGATAACCTTTGGAACGCAGAATCTACCCACTTTTATGCATGCGTATGGCATGAAAATTCATGAAAAACCGTCACAAACTTGGATACTCAGAAAAATGGCTGGGCAAGATAGAAAGAATGTAGTCATCGATACAATGTAAATGTCTCCTGCCCTTCCGCTCAAGTGGGAGTGCCGAGTTCCAGGGTACCAACATAGTGCAGAACTTGCTAATACCGGCATGGCTTGATGCATAAACCAGGTGTCTATATGCGAGAATATACAAAAAAATCATAATAGGATATTTCTTTTGAACATTCGCGTGGTAGCGCAAATCTGCAAATCGTCAAACGCTCTAGACTTTGAAACTTCCAGATTGAAACTGACGAAGCGAACTAAAGCCCAGATACTTTGGGTTGCCTTTTACTAAGGAATTCGGAATGTATGAGGTAGTTACTGGCATATGAAAGCTTAAAAGCGGGCCGTGGGCCGTGATTCATTAGTCCAGTTGGTAAGAAACGAGAAATACACGGGTAATGAATGAGTCGTGCCCACCGCCCATCACACAATGTTAATAAGTCTGGATATTAAATAACAGCACATTCTGGGGGGAAAATAGCCTAGGTTCTCCTTTACATAAACATGCGCTTTAACACACTAGGTAACTTGATACAAACATTTAAGCAGTTGTAAACTATAAAATTTCTACGGTATTATCATGCTCAAAAGTACCCGAACGAACTGAATTGCTTTCCACCTGATTTGTATGCAACACACATAACGTAACTTTCTTGCAGGTACTCTAACCTCTTTTCGGCACAGTCATTCGACTATACAAAATGGATACTACAAGAGACCACTAAGTGGACACTGCTCACTATGGTTCAAATGGCTCTGAACACTATGGGACTTAACTGCTGAGGTCATCAGTCCCCTAGAACTTAGAACTACTTAAATCTAACTAACCTAAGGACATCACACACTCCGTGCCCGAGGCAGGATTCGAAACTGCGACCGTAGAGGTCGCGCGGTTCCAGACTGTAGCGCCTAGAACCGCTCGGCCACTCCGGCCGGCTACTCACTATGGCTATTAGTCTACATGCCAATTAATATCATGATAACGTAAATGTCAGGAAACAACTCATTATACATGACACAGTCTTTAAAGCTTGTAAGCTAAAATTAATTACAGTAAATGAGATTTCAAAATACAAGTTTCAACTTCAAACATATTACGAAAATTTTGTGTATGTCATCCAGAAATCCTATTCAGCAACTATTGTTCCTGTTAACTAACCATGAAAGATTTTAAATGTGGTTTCAGTCAAACGTAACAACGTGCGCTCATATTTAACCTTGAAATGACATGACGTAAAGCTTGTGTTGATCGGGTATGCGAACTCAGAATCTCATCTCATTGCTAAAGAAGCACAACCAAATGTTCGATATCGATCTTATTCACCAGTAGCGAGATGACAGAAACAGAAATGACGAAAAGAGAAAGTTTTGTCTTACTAGGATTCGAGCCCAGCACCTCCTTCCATGTTAACGGAAGCTGCACTCATTCACTTGTTTCAATTTCTTCACGGCTTTTTGAGTCCTGTTTTCCTGTCACTGCGCTATATTCCACTGCACAGTTTGCTTTTCTGGTTCGCAACTATATATTTTACACAGCTTATTAAATTTCCTTGAAGATGTTTGAGTTTTGTAATTAGTCTTCTGTTGTTGATATATGTTAAGTGGGTGCCAAGAAGATCATTCTTAAGCAAAACTGTTTTAAATGTATAGTATTTAAAAATGTTATTTACTCATAATGTTAACACATATGGTGATGGTAAAGATGTATAGTTTCTGTTGAATGAGCTTCTTAGTTTTCAGTACGCTTAAGACAGAAAAACAAATATAGCTAAGCCAGTTACTGCAGAGGAGGGCTGTTAAAATAATTCCTGAGGGCCGGCTAAATAATTCCAACTTCTCTTTATTTATGTTGTTCGAGTTGCAACAGATGCATATCGGAATTATTTGTAACTATGCTTTAGATCCAAATCATAGTTACAGAAATGCAAATTAGACTTATTGGCCTGTTATGCTTTAGATCCAAATCATAGTTACAGAAATGCAAATGAGACTCATTGGCCTGTTCGTTAGGTTTTTTGGGTCACAGTCGAAGTGGTGGCAGTCGGCGCCACAGCCTCTTCTGAAGACAGAGCATGCCAAGTGCTAGCCGGATAAGAAACACACCAGCTGTGCAAATGTATCTTCCTGTTGCTACTCCAACCGAGAAGTGGCAACATTGTAATATACGTTTGGCAAATGATGTCGATTTACCTCCTAGAATCGTTCAGACTTATCCTGTTAAATTCACTTGATATTTTCCTGTCATTTCCAATAAATAATCTGAATTATTCTCACTTAAGGTGTAACACTGAGTTATCAAAGTTGTGATTTCATTCCATGAAGGTACCTGCCACTAATCCCACATTTTATGCTGCAAATTATGTGCATAATCAATTACTACAGTGATTAGGGCATATTGCAGGTTGTACTGGCATGCTAGCAAAGTGGTCACGTGGCCGCTTTGTGACGGGGGAGATGCCATTACTCTTGGTTCCAGTCTCACTGCAGACCTAGAGAATTTGTTACACTTTTACTTCTTCTCTTACTGAGCTGCAAGCTTTCAGACCGATAATCAGTAACGTAATCTTAACTCTTGCATCTTAATTCTTCTCGCATGACGAAATTTTTATGAAGTTTCAACATTGCATCCTTGTTAAAGCTTCTATTGTTCTGAAGTTTCAACATTGCATCCTTGTTAAAGCTTCTATTGTTCTGCTTATGCCAACATAATCTGTAATGTTTGTGTGAATACACAGTTTGATTGATTTATATGTGGCATTGAATGATTTCTTAACTAGGTTTCGTTTTGGGTTTACTCTCCTGGCCAGTTTCATATATTTTCACGGTAGTCGTAATTTGTTCCTTCGGTAGTACACAGGACTTCACGTTGACTCAGACCATATGACGGCAAAAGTGTTTTATTCCTACCAATGTGTGAAGTTCTGGCCAGGTTTGTGTTACGGGTAGTATTTGTTTCAGTAAATTAGACTTTCGTCATAATGTTATCATAGTAAGTTGTAATTAATTTGTATTAGAACAGTGCATATTTTTCTAGCGCTTCTCATTGGTTTGTTGAACATAACAGAAAAACGTAAGAGGTAAATTAAAGATCAGCAATATTTCTTCTCACATTGACTAAAACATACTAATGAGCCCAAACATGTTTTGAATACCAAGCCTGTAGAAAGCTACTGGTTCGGAGATAAAAATTTCGTCAATCCAAATTCAAAGTGCATTTTCGTCCACAAAGAAATTTTTTTGGTTGGTATTACATAAGGTGCGAGAAAGGTAAACACTGGAAGGTGCAAGATTAGAATAAGTGTGGTAAGGATAGCCTTTGATCCAAGCATCTGGATAGGTTCTTATGCTCCTCCAACTTCCCCCTGTATGTTTCTATTCGGTGACAAACTTATTATTCGTGAATGCAGCTTCGGATTTTTACTAGTACATTCTTTCTTCTGGTAACATTCTTCCATAGACTTACTTCGCCATCTACTCGTTTTCATACTTCATTTGCTACAGCATCTGTCATCTCGATTCTACAAAACTTCTGTAGAATATTGGATCAGATTTTCCCAGTTTCATCATTTCTAGTTTCCCCAAGGATCACACGTGATTTTTATGCAATGCTTTGCTCCAAATGCTATGCTCCAGGACCTTTTTCCTCAGTTTCGCGTCTATGTCTAATAAGAGCAAAGCTTTCTTGCCGAAGAAATAAGCCTCCTTCACCTGGATTATTCCACCCACGTTATCTTCTTTGTTTTCCCAGCATGTACAATTTTTATACAATTTTTTTAGGTATTTGAGTTCTATCTCCTCTTTGAGTCCTCTATTTTCCAAGTTATGATGTTTAGAAAGTCATTGTTCTCGTTCTTACAAATCATCATCCATTTCGTCCTAGTTTTCTTTATTTTTGTTCCACTTTTTGTTCGTATGATATACACTACTGGCCATTAAAATTGCTACACCACGAAGATGACATGCTACAGACGCGAAATTTAACCGACAGGAAGAAGATGCTGTGATATGCAAATGATTAGCTTTTCACAGTATTCAAACAAGGTTATCGCCGGTGGCGACACCTGCAACGTGCTGACATGAGGAAAGTTTCCAACCGATTTCTCATACACAAACAGCAGTTGACCGGCGTTGCCTGGTGAAACGTTGTTGTGATGCCACCTTTCCGACTTTGATAAAGGTCGGATTGTAGCCTATCGCGATTGCGGTTTATCGTATCGCGACATTGCTGCTCGCGTTGGTCGAGATCCAATGACTGCTAGCAGAATATGGAATCGGTGGGTTCAGGAGGGTGATACGGAACGCCGTGCTGGATCCCAACGGCCTCGTATCACTAGCAGTCGAGATGACAGGCATCTTATCCGCATGGCTGTAACACATCGTGCAGCCATGTCTCAATCGCTGAGTCTACAGATGGGGACGTTTGCAAGACAACAACCATCTGCACGAACAGTTCGACGACGTTTGCAGCAGCATGGACTATCAGATCGGAGACCATGGCTGCGGTTACCCTTGACGCTGCATCACAGACAGGAGCGCATGTGATGGTGTACTCAACGACGAACCTGGGTGCACGAATGGCAAAAGTCATGTTTTCAGATGAATCCAGGTTCTGTTTATAGCATCATGATGGTCGCATCCGCGTTTGCGACATCGCGGTGAGCGCACACTGGAAGCGTGTATTCGTTATCGCCATATTGGCTTATCACCCGGCGTGATGGTATGGGGTGCCATTGGTTACACGTCTCGGTCACCTCTTGTTCGGATTGACGGCACTTTGAAAGTAGACGTTACAGTTCAGATGTGTTACGACCCGTGGCTTTACCCTTCATTCGATCCCAGCGAAACCCTAAGTTTCAGCAGGATAATGCACGACCGCATGTTGCAGGTCCTGTACGGGCCTTTCTGGATACAGAAAATGTTCGACTGCTGCCCTGGCCAGTACATTCTCCAGATCTATCACCAATTGAAAACGTCTGGTCAATGGTGGCCGGGAAACAGGCTCGTCACAATACGCCAGTCACTGCTCTTGATGAACCGTGGTAACCGTGGTATCGTGGTGAAGCTGCATGGGCAGCTGTACCTGTACACGCCATCCAAGCTCTGTTTGACTCAATGCCCAGGCGTATCAAGGCCGTTATTACGACCAGAGGTGGTTGTTCTGGGTACTGATTTCTCAGGATCTATGCACCCAAATTGCGTGAAAATGTAATCACATGTAAGTTCTAGTATAATATATTTGTCCAATGAATACCCGTTTACCATCTGCATTTCTTCTTGGTGTAGCGATTTTAATGGTCAGTAGTGTAGAAAAACAGAGGTCACAAAATATGTTTGAGAAAATAGTTTGACAGAAAGATAAACGACAGTTGTCTGCCATTGCTATCTTTGTGCCCCTAGACACACTGTCCACCTGCTTCCTGAGCTTTGCCCTCTGGTCCATGTAACAAGTAAACAGCAGTCGTATTTTTATCTGGCTGTATTTGACGGTATGGTGCCTCAATAAAATACCATTATCTTTCAAACTGCATCAAATTAAATACACCTTTCAACGGATATGACAATCGTTATCATCAACAATGACAACTGATTTCCATGGCTGGTGCAGTATCCTCCCTTTATAAACGGTGCCGAAACGCCCAGAACGTACTGGAGGTGAGACAATATGATTCATATTTGAGGTGGTGACCCAAGAAGAGCGCTTTAGCCCCGACCTGCCAGGGCAATAAGACGTCACGGACATACCAATGTAACGTCACGGACAGGACCATGTGAGGCGAGTGGCCGGCGCTACTTCCGTTTTTCCAACCTATTAGGCTGAAGCTGAAAGTAATGAATATCTGGATGCAAATGGTTAGATTGTGTATGAAAACGTGTAATATTTTTGACAGTGTGAAGTTATGGCTTAATGACGGTATTGTCTCCATACTTTCTTATTCGAATTAAATTTTAGTTTCTTATTAACTCCGGAACTTACACAAATGGCAATGTATCCTGTCCTTAAACTATATTTATTGCTCTACAAATTTACTTTCCGCTTAAGTATACTACACAGGATATGTTCGTGATCACAGAGGAGCTTACTGAGTGTCGTTGTTCTTCATCTAATAGTGTTCTGTCTTCCTGTTCTTCTTCTTCTTCTTCTTTCGCTTATTCTCGTTTTTCTCCTTCTCCTTTCACAGATTTTTTTGTGGAGTTCTCTGTTTTTCTTGCAATACTTCTAGATGACACTAACATACATGTTTCCTCGTAAGACAGTTAGCTTTTTCTAGTGGAGCTCAGATTTCAGCAGTCCTATTTCCACATAAGAAACCGCAAATTCGGTTCCAAGGGGTTCGTAATAGATTATTTGTTATGTTACCACAAAACGATATATCATCATGTTTTCGTGATGATGTGAAACATACGTTTCTGTAAACCACTTACTTGTAATTTGAAAGTAATAGTACTGCTTTCTGTTTCAGGTACACCACGTGCACTGTCAGGACTACTATGGTAAGTGGAAAGTATGTATTTGAAAATAAAGCCTTTTCGCTTATGATCAATTGCCGTTAACAATGCATATTGAAATTCTGAGTGTAAACTGATATACCAAGAACTACGGAGGTAGATTCTTACTGCACGGAAATTCTACGCAGAATATTACGATTAGGAGTTTGGAAACTTATATTGCGTGTTAAAACACACAAAGCTAACGTTTTAGACCTCATAGCAACAAATAGACCGGAACTTTTCGACTCCGTGAATGTAGAAGAGGGTATCAGTGATCATAAGTCAGTGGTTGCATCAATGACTACAAGTGTAATAAGAAATGCCAAGAAAGGAAGGAAAATATATTTGCTTAACAAGAGTGATAGGGCACAAATCGCAGAATATCTGAGTGACCACCATCAAACGTTCATTTCTGAGGAAGAGGATGTGGAACAAAAATGGAAAAAATTCAGAAACATCGTCCAGTACGCCTTAGATAAGTTCGTACCGACTAAGGTCCAAAGCGAGGGGAAAGATCCACCGTGGTATAACAATCATGTACGAAAGGTACTACGGAAACAAAGAAAGCTTCATCATAGGTTTAAGAGTAGTCGAATCATAGCTGATAAGGAAAAGCTGAACGAAGCGAAAAAGAGCGTAAAGAGAGCAATGAGAGAAGCATTCAACGAATTCGAACATAAAACATTGGCAAACAATCTAAACAAGAACCCTAAAAAGTTTTGGTCATATGTAAAATCGGTAAACGGATCTAAATCCCCTATTCAGTCACTCGTTGACCACGATGGCACCGAAACAGAGGACGACCGAAGAAAGGCAGAAATACTGAATTCAGTGTTCCGAAACTGTTTCACTGCGGAAAATCGTAACACGGTCCCTGACTTCAGCCGTCGCACGGACGCCAAAATGGAAAATATTGAAATAAACGATATCGGAATTGAAAAACAACTGCTATCACTTAGTAGCGGAAAAGCATCCGGACCAGACGAGATACCCTTAAGATTCTACAGTGATTATGCTAAAGAACTTGCCCCCTTTCTATCAGCAATTTATCGTAGATCGCTGGAAGAACGTAAAGTACCTAGCGACTGGAAGAAAGCGCAGGTCGTTCCCATTTTCAAGAAGGGTCATAAATCAGATGCGAATAATTATAGGCCTATTTCGCTTACGTCAATCTGTTGTAGAATAATGGAACATGTTTTGTGTTCTCGTATTATGACGTTCTTAGATAATACAAATCTCCTTCATCATAACCAACATGGATTCCGCAAACAGAGATCATGTGAAACTCAGCTCGCCCTATTTGCCCAAGAAATTCACAGTGCCGTAGACACTGGCGAGCAGATTGATGCCGTATTCCTGGACTTCAGGAAGGCATTTGATACGGTTCCGCACTTACGTTTAGTGAAAAAAATACGAGCTTACGGAATATCGGACCAGGTTTCTGATTGGATTCAGGATTTCCTAGAAGGAAGAACACAACATGTCATTCTTAACGGTTCAAAATCTGCAGATGTAGAGGTAATTTCGGGAGTACCGCAAGGAAGCGTGATAGGACCTTTATTGTTTACAATATACATAAATGACTTAGTTGACAACATCGGTAGCTCCGTGAGGCTATTTGCAGATGACACGGTTGTCTACAAGAAAGTAGCAACATCAGAAGACTCGTACGTACTCCAGGAAGACCTGCAGAGGATTAATGCATGGTGCGACAGCTGGCAGCTTTCCCTAAACGTAGATAAATGTAATATAATGCGCATACATAGGGGCAGAAATCCATTCCAGTACGATTATGCCATAGGTGGTAAATCATTGGAAGCGGTAACGACCGTAAAATACTTAGGAGTTACTATCCGGAGCGATCTGAACTGGAATGATCACATAAAACAAATAGTGGGAAAAGCAGGCGCCAGGTTGAGATTCATAGGAAGAATTCTAAGAAAATGTGACTCATCGACGAAAGAAGTAGCTTACAAAACGCTTGTTTGTCCGATTCTTGAGTATTGCTCATCGGTATGGGACCCTTACCAGGTTGGATTAATAGAAGAGATAGACATGATCCAGCGAAAAGCAGCGCGATTCGTCATGGGGACATTTAGTCAGCGCGAGAGCGTTACGGAGATGCTGAACAAGCTCCAGTGGCGGACACTTCAAGAAAGGCGTTACGCAATACGGAGAGGTTTATTATCGAAATTACGAGAGAGCACATTCCGGGAAGAGATGGGCAACATATTACTACCGCCCACATATATCTCGCGTAATGATCACAACGAAAAGATCCGAGAAATTAGAGCAAATACGGAGACTTACAAGCAGTCGTTCTTCCCACGCACAATTCGTGAATGGAACAGGGAAGGGGGGATCAGATAGTGGTACAATAAGTACCCTCCGCCACACACCGTAAGGTGGCTCGCGGAGTACAGATGTAGATGTAGAAGCGTTACTATCATTCGTGAGTTTAATGTTAGTTGTATGCTTTCGGTTTGATGGTGCTTGGTTTCAAATTATTTAAAAGCCAGTTGTATAATACCGTCGTGAGGTTGTAAACATTAGCTAGAAATTAATGTGGCTACAGAAACATTGTTTTTTTCGAACAACTTCTCTTTCAGTAACAAAATTGATACATACGAGCATGCTCAGTCAACTGAGCGATACGTCGACAAGTGAATCTCTCATTGCTGTCCTGAGAATGAATTGCTGCTGCCTTCCTATGCGTCATAGGAAATGTCGTGTCTGTATCAGTATCGTGTAGGTTACTACAATTTCCGCTTGGGTAGTATAGTGCTATATTTGTGTTTCTATGGACGCGTAAGGCACGAAAGAAAAGTGAGAAGTTGGGAGGTAGTGAAGGCATGCAACCCACTGTTCTTGAAAAATTCGAAAGGGAGTCAGCCTAAATGCTTGTCCGATTGATGGATCACCATCCACTTTGTTGTTTTACTTTACTTCATGGGACGCAGTGAAGACATCTGATATTTACTTGAGTACCTAAGTCTACTTTCTGATGATCTAATATCGCCTCTCCTCTTCTTCCCAGCCACCCAAAGACTCTTTTCAGTAAAGAGGACTGAAAGCGGCTGTCTTGCGGTCTAGAGACACCGGAAGAGCGTAGCTATTATAGCTCAATTCGACTTCCGACGCCCATTACGCCCTTTGATGTTTCTTCTTTTTTTTCATAGCCCGCACTGATATTCAGTGAAACACACGTTCTCTCAGTGCTTTCCTGTTCTCGTGGATGTGATAGCCGCCAAGATTTTAATAATAGACTGCCGGACACTAATAGTGTTTAAATTAAAACCTCCGTCCCTTTTCACTTTCTTTCGACGTACTTCTTTTGATAGACTCCTTAATTACGCTGTCACAGAAACCTGGCGTTCATACCACGATATTGATTTCATTTCGTGATTTCATTCAAGGGAGCGCTCGGTGACAACTGATTTGCTTGGTTTTTTCTCTCTGGTTTGTCACTGATGTTCCTTGCAGCTTTCCTCCACTGTTCTAATAGGCTGGCCCATGTAAGACATGATATATTCGCAAGGAATTCGGTTGTAATGGCATTTGCCACTCTGACTTAACGACGCGCCGCCTATACAGCGTGGTCAGAAACAGTCTGAAAAGCTTGTAAGGATGTTACAGGATACTGTTACAGGATGTACTGAGAAACAATTGTTAAGAAAAAATTCGATACGTTGCACCGTTTACGAGTTAATGGAATTGAAGGTGTCAGTTCTTCTCATAACGTGGATGACAGCGCACGATACTTCTCAGCCGTTGGCTCGAGTTCGATTCTTACTACCATCGCGTGTCCATTTTTAGTGTCGCTTTCTTGTTCGGTTTTAAGAATACTTTTGGCGACAGCATCTGTAACGGGCCGCCTCAGTTTGAGCGCGCCACACTGCGATTAACTTGAGTGCTAATTAGCTCGGAAACGGCGCAACGTATCGAATTTGTTCCTTAAAAATTATTTCTCAGCATAACCTACCCTGCAACACTCTTACAAGCGTTTCACGCTGCTTCTGAACACCCTGCATATAATGGGCGATCACAAAGTTTCCGTTTGAGGATGTTGCTGAAGCATATATACAACGTAGCTCGACTCGGGTGCGGCTACATAAGCATCGACATTTAGGAAAGGGATTAGTGTGGTATTCGTGTGTTTCCAACGTGCGTGGGGTAAACATCGAAGCGCGACTATTTTGACGTTATTACCAAATACGTCCAAACAGGACCAACGTGGTGTTATTCTTATCTTAGCTGCCAAAGGACAAACAAGGATAAACATCCACCAATGAATGAAGAAATGATGTGGGGCAGCATATCTGTCGAAAACCAGATGCAGCAAGGGGGTGCTGCTGGTTCACGACAACGCACGTCCCCATACCGCACACGTCGTGATGCAGAAATTACGCCAACTCGAGTTGGAGACACTCGATCACCCACTCTCCCTGCTCTCTCCCCATCCGATTATCACGCATTCGGTCCCTTAAAAAAGGCTCGAAGGGAGAATGATTTCTATCAGA
The DNA here is from genome assembly GCF_023864275.1 of Schistocerca cancellata. Lineage (NCBI taxonomy): Eukaryota > Metazoa > Arthropoda > Insecta > Orthoptera > Acrididae > Schistocerca > Schistocerca cancellata. The sequence continues at coordinate 163,709,902 of NC_064628.1, read as the reverse complement.
CCGGAATATGCAGCAAGCAGTGGCTGACTTCCTCGCACAGTAAGACATGGTATTTTACCAAATGGGTATCGTCAGCCTGATGCGTCGGTCGGATGATTGCCTCAGAACTCACGGCGATTTTCCTTGTTTGGCATACCGATTCTGGATTGTACGGCCTTCGAAAGGAAACTTTTTGATCGCCCCTTATACAATAGCCGCCTGTGGAAGGGGCCAAAGCAAACAACGATGCCAAAAACAAGTCTCGAATCCAAGACCCCAGCTTTAGGAAAACCAACGCTGCTCCAAAGCCACCGATGCCGCTGAAGCGAAGTTAGAAACCGTTTTTAATGCTCCAACGAAGCAGTTCTGCAGCTGTGATACTTCAAACCACATACTCCCTTAATTACTTGATATACACCCTACGATCACCAGGTACTCGTCATTCTTAGACTCTCAGATGAATATTACGTTTCCAATGGAAAACTTAGTTGGCGCACCTGGAATCGAAAGCGGAAAAATCCTGAAAAGATAAATAGGTCATCACCTCTAATGGTGTCTATAAAAGATGTTTTGCAATGATTGCTTTTTAGTTGGTAAGCTATGAGGGCTTTCTAAAAAGAAAATGGTGTGGTGTGGCCCTCAACTACGTACCCTCAGACTCAGAGTTGAAATATTAAAGGTTGGCCTGGTTTCGTTGTCTAGGGGCTGGGATACGTAGTTGCCGCATTACAAGCCAAATACTGCTGAGTCTACAGTATACAATATGAATATACACATGCATCAAATGGTTGAAGGTTCCTATCACTCGGCAATTGCGAATTTTGAATGTAACGTAGAAATTTATACATGAAAGATTGCAATTAAATAAAATCTGCAGGAGCTATTTTTAACGACTTTAAATGATGAGTACAATAGCAGAAGTACCTTTAAGAATGCAGTTTATTATTGGTATCGATGGTCCAGCAATTAAATAAAATATAAGTTGAATAACAGGGAAACAATAGATTCCTACTTCAAGTAATTAGTTATGAACAACAACTTAACTTGCCAGATATTCACTTCTAAACGCATACTACGCCTTCACTGCAGAAGCCACGGAAGTCTCACAAGTGCACAAGTCGGCACTAGGTAATATTTCTATCTCCCTCGACCACGCGCAAACTGCTCCACTTTGCCGGTCTTTCCCGCGACCATCCGTCGCATCTCCTCGCCCAGCACTCTCTCTGTCCTGTCCAGCACTCCTCTCCCACTTCCATCCAGTCTCCCCAATAACGAGATCTGAATTTGGGTAGAGCGCTCCCGCCATTTGTTCAAGCCATCTAACATCCTGCGTGTTGTCTGTTTGTTCTAAGTCGTGTCTCCCTACCACTTTCGCACAACGACGCTCTGAGCGTGTTTTTTAGGGAATTGACTAGTTTGAACTTGGTGCCTGTTGCTGGTAAGGAGACGCCAGACCACACATGACATGTAGAGTTCAGAAGAGTTCAGTGAGACTAGCGATGATATAATCAAATACTTAATGATTTCAGCGTCAGCTCCACTGCACTCCCTGTAAAAGAATCTTAATACTAACTAAATTTCCTATTTGTAGTTAGCTGGTAAAATAACGTCGGAAAAGCAGTTAAGTTTACCATGGTGGGTTGGGTTGTTTGGGGAAGGAGACCAGACAGCGAGGTCATCGGTTTCATTGGATTAGGCAAAGAAGGGGAAGGAAGTCGGCCGTGCCCTTTCAAAGGAACCATCCCGGCATTTGCCTGGAGTGATTTAGGGAAATCACGGAAAACCTAAATCAGGATGGCCAACGCGGGATTGAACCGTCGTCCTCCCGAATGCGAGTCCAGTGTCTAACCACTGCGCCACCTTGCTCGGTAGTTAAGTTTACCATTGGAATTTTTATTCTACTCACAAAGCATTGTTTATAAATTGTACTATTGATAAAAGGAAATATTATAATAAAGGATGATAAAAACCAACTGTGTTTAACAAAAATGTGAACGAATATTCCCTGAATGGGTATCCAAGTTCTATAATGGATCGAAGGATGACCTATGCCATATCACATCTATAATCTAGGTTTAAATGAAGTTGCATAAAAGAGAAAACTATCAAAAATGGTCTACAGTGACCCTCAATTATCTTTAATTACTTATTTAACTTGTTGTAGATTACAGTGGCTGATGTGGCTTCTCAATAATTATATAACAGAAAAATCATCGCGTTTCAGATTTTAACCTCAAGTAGCAAATGTGAATACCTCGAAGTTTAATTGACGATCGACACTAGTATTACGTAAAAACGGGATGTAACAGATGAGACTCCTGCAGTTCTGAGTGAAGCCTTATGCGCTCTTATGCGGCATCGTGTGCGTTCATTACCTTGTCGGTGGTTAGGCAGCGTCAGCGGCAGCGGGCAGCGCAGCTCCACACACCTTGCCGCCTTGGTAGCAACTCTCTCGAACTTATCCTTACTACTGTTTACCGAAATTGGTTTAAGAAAAAGGTATCTGGCTGTGTTTTCAACTAACCAATCAGCGTCTCAATGTTAACCTTAAGCTCCGCCTACAAAAATTCTGTCTATCCAATAGGAAACGCTATACTTTTCGTGGTGGGGCAATGTTTTTACTGTTTGCTACATAACAGACACGCGTATAGTCTCACGCTAAAACTTGCAGCTGGTGTGGCCCTTTTAGTGTTTTCGTAAGATCTACAGGGTGTTACAAAAAGGTACGGTCAAACTTCCAGGAAAATTCCTCACAAACAAATAAAGAAAAGATGTTATGTGGACATGTGTCCGGAAACGCTTAATTTCCATGTTAGAGCTCATTTTAGTTTCGTCAGTATGTACTGAACTTCCTCGATTCACCTCCAGTTGGCCCAATTGAGCCGGCCGGTGTGGCCGTGCGGTTCTAAGCGCGTCAGTTTGGAACCGCGTGACCGCTACGGTCGCAGGTTCGAATCCTGCCTCGGGCATGGATGTGTGTGATGTCCTTAGGTTAGTTAGGTTTAAGTAGTTCTAAGTTCTAGGGGACTGATGACCTCAGTAGTTAAGTCCCATAGTGCTCAGAGCCATTTGAACCATTTTTTTGGCCCAATTGAAGGAAGGTAATGTTGACTTCGGTGCTTCTGTTGACATGCGACTCATTGCTCTACAGTACTAGCATCAAGCACATCAGTATTTAGCATCAGTTAGTGTTCATCACGAACGTGGTTTTGCAGTCAGTGCAATGTTTACAAATGCGGAGTTGGCACATGCCCGTTTGATGTATGGATTAGCACGAGGCAATAGCCGTGGCGCGGTGCGTTTGTATCGAGACAGATTTCCAGAACGAAGGTGTCCCGACAGGAAGACGTTCGAAGCTATTGATCGGCGTCTTAGGGAGCTCGGAACATTCCAGCCTATGTCTCGCGACTGGGGAAGACCTAGAACGACGAGGACACCTGCAATGGACGAGGTAATTCTTCGTGCAGTTGACGATAACCCTAATGTCAGCGTCAGAGAAGTTGCTGCTGTACAAGGTAACGTTGACAACATCACTGTATGGAGAGTGCTACGGGAGAACCAGTTGTTTCCGTACCATGTACAGCGTGTGCAGGCACTATCAGCAGCTGATTGGCCTCCACAGGTACAATTCTGCGAATGGTTCATCAAACAATATGTCAATCCTCATTTCAGTGCAAATGTTCTCTTTACGGATGAGGCTTCATTCCAACGTGATCAAATTGTAAATTTTCACAGTCAACATGTGTGGGCTGACGAGAATCCGCACGGAATTGTGCAATCACGCCATCAATACAGATTTTCTGTGAACGTTTGGGCAGGCATTGTTGGTGATGTCTTGATTGGGCCCCATGTTCTTCCACGTTCGCTCAATGGAGCACGTTATCATGATTTCATACGGGATACTCTACCTGTGCTGCTAGAACATGTGTCTTTACAAGTACGACACAACATGTGGTTCATGCACGATGGAGCTCCTGCACACTTCAGTCGAAGTGTTCGTACGCTTCTCAACAATAGATTCGGTGACCGATGGATTGGTAGAGGCGGACCAATTCCGTGCCCCCACGCTCTCCTGACCTCAACCCTCTTGACTTTCATTTATGGGGGCATTTGAAAGCTCTTGTCTAGGCAACCCCGGTATCAAATGTAGAGACTCTTCGTGCTCGTATTGTGGACGGCTGTGATACAATACGCCATTCTCCAGGGATGCATCAGCGCATCAGGGATTCCATGCGACGGAGGGTGGATGCATGTATCGTCGCTAACGGAGGACATTTTGAACATTTCCTGTAACAAAGTGTTTGAAATCACGCTGGTACGTTCTGTTGCTGTGTGTTTCCATTCCATGATTAATGTTATTTGAAGAGAAGTAATAAAATGAGCTCTAACATGGAAAGTAAGCGTTTCCGGACACATGTCCACATAACATCTTTTCTTTCTTTGTTAACATGGGCTGGGGGATGGATCTCCCGGCGATGTGGGTGTCCCTCTTATCGTAGGGCCTTCTAGCCTACACGGCTCTGCTCTCGGCTTCTGTTCTCGTTTCTCCCCTCGGAACTGCGTCTGTTTCACGGTGGGAAGGTATGACATGCATTTAGGCGTTCTTGTGTTAGTCTGTGGTATTCCATTTACTCACTCGTTGATTGTCTTACTTTGGTTAATTTAATGTCAGGATTTATTCGGAGCTATGTGACATATTGCCGGATTTGCTATCATGTCAGGATTTTCATGGAAGGTGTTGGATTTGCCTGACACCTTACCACTAACGCACACTCACAAACATATTGAAACACATACAAAATACTGGATTTACATTTAAATAACTTGAAATTAAATAAATATTCCCACGGCTGGACCATAAACACGCTCTAACACACATTATTAAGTCCAAAAACAAATCAAATAAACATATATCAAAGGAATAGAAACAAAGGCAGGCCAGTAGCCTAATGTCTCTGTGCTTTCTAAAACACAGTAAATATTTAACCAATTTCTTCCTGAGTAGTATATATCGGATATCAACAAAGACATAGACAAATAAATATATTTATAATCATGCTTCTACCGTTTTTTCGTGAAACTGAGGAGTACTTCTGGCCTGACGTGATTGATAGTAATCGGCCAATTTGACCTCCAATAACTCATGTACGCTCCTGGAAATGAAAAAAAGAACACATTGACACCGGTGTGTCAGACCCACCATACTTGCTCCGGACACTGCGAGAGGGCTGTACAAGCAATGATCACACGCACGGCACAGCGGACACACCAGGAACCGCGGTGTTGGCCGTCGAATGGCGCTAGCTGCGCAGCATTTGTGCACCGCCGCCGTCAGTGTCAGCCAGTTTGCCGTGGCATACGGAGCTCCATCGCAGTCTTTAACACTGGTAGCATGCCGCGACAGCGTGGACGTGAACCGTATGTGCAGTTGACGGACTTTGAGCGAGGGCGTATAGTGGGCATGCGGGAGGCCGGGTGGACGTACCGCCGAATTGCTCAACACGTGGGGCGTGAGGTCTCCACAGTACATCGATGTTGTCGCCAGTGGTCGGCGGAAGGTGCACGTGCCCGTCGACCTGGGACCGGACCGCAGCGACGCACGGATGCACGCCAAGACCGTAGGATCCTACGCAGTGCCGTAGGGGACCGCACCGCCACTTCCCAGCAAATTAGGGACACTTGCTCCTGGGGTATCGGCGATGACCATTCGCAACCGTCTCCATGAAGCTGGGCTACGGTCCCGCACACCGTTAGGCCGTCTTCCGCTCACGCCCCAACATCGTGCAGCCCGCCTCCAGTGGTGTCGCGACAGGCTTGAATGGAGGGACGAATGGAGACGTGTCGTCTTCAGCGATGAGAGTCGCTTCTGCCTTGGTGCCAATGATGGTCGTATGCGTGTTTGGCGCCGTGCAGGTGAGCGCCACAATCAGGACTGCATACGACCGAGGCACACAGGGCCAACACCCGGCATCATGGTGTGGGGAGCGATCTCCTACACTGGCCGTACACCACAGGTGATCGTCGAGGGGACACTGAATAGTGCACGGTACATCCAAACCGTCATCGAACCCATAGTTCTACCATTCCTAGACCGGCAAGGGAACTTGCTGTTCCAACAGGACAATGCACGTCCGCATGTATCCCGTGCCACCCAACGTGCTCTAGAAGGTGTAAGTCAACTACCCTGGCCAGCAAGATCTCCGGATCTGTCCCCCATTGAGCATGTTTGGGACTGGATGAAGCGTCGTCTCACGCGGTCTGCACGTCCAGCACGAACGCTGGTCCAACTGAGGCGCCAGGTGGAAATGGCATGGCAAGCCGTTCCACAGGACTACATCCAGCATCTCTACGATCGTCTCCATGGGAGAATAGCAGCCCGCGTTGCTGCGAAAGGTGGATATACACTGTACTAGTGCCGACATTGTGCATGCTCTGTTGTCTGTGTCTATGTGCCTGTGGTTCTGTCAGTGTGATCATGTGATGTATCTGACCCCAGGAATGTGTCAATAAAGTTTCCCCTTCCTGGGACAATGAATTCACGGTGTTCTTATTTCATTTTCCAGGAGTATATATATATATATATATATATATATATATATATATATATATATATATCGGCTGTTTTGTCGCTTACATTGCCGTCGACATTTCCCGATGTAAGCGAGCAATCAGCCAAAAAATCACTGTAAGTACAAACCAACATAGTCTTAACGAACTGTTTCTTCGATTTAAAAAGCAAATCAAAATGTAAATAAACTTAATTACAGATCACTGTTGATGCTTTACCTCAATAAAGCGAAACGCGTCATGTGAGAAATCACGCATTTTTGTAGTTGCAACGACGGATCAAAAATACCCTCATGAAGTATAAAGCAACTACGGACACTATGGCCACAAAAATGAAGAAATAAAGGTAAATATTTATCCGAATACAAATTTGATAACCTCGTAAGATGACACTAGAAAACAGCATATACTTCGTTTGTCGACTAAAGCGTTGTCGTTGTTCGAAATGTCGCTATTCTTTATCGGAAAACCTTGTAAAAACTAAATAGGGAGCCACAGGAAGAGTCAAACGTCATGCAACGTTGTATTATTTAGAATCAGAGTGCAAAGCGTACAGCGTATGTGTGTGCGCTTGAGACAGAGAGAGGAAGACTGTGTGTGAACGTTAGTTAGTGCGTCCGTGTGCAGTAAAGCCGCGTTTGTGTTTACTTATTTGCTTAAGTGATATCTTCTAAAATGTTTTATAAGTCAATATTTGGGCACTCTGTAAACATTTGTGTACTTCGTACAGGTAGTCTGCTTGCCTGGCGTCACGCGAACAACTCGCTTAGCCGTTGACACAGACGAAGTCATTTATCGTTTCTATAAACATCTGGGACGTAACTACTCTAACATTAACTTTTAATAATTTAGGCCCATCCTAAAATATCTAAAGCAGGATTGGTAGACCGGGATTCGAAAAACCATGCCATGGGGCCCCATCGTTTTCCAAATTCGCTATTTCCCTTTTTTAGCAATTCTCGCATCAGATAGGCCAAAGTTGCTGATGATTCTGATGTCATTGTAGTTTTTTTTAAATATCGTAAATGAATGGCCAAATTAAATGACAGATCTGGATCACAGTGAAAGAAGGAAACAAAGATGTCCTCCTTTGATTAATAATAATTCTTGGGAAAACTCCATCTAACGTAATGATATATAATTATATCGTTCCTATACCTGAAGACGAAGACTGATTTGGTGAAATGATAGCATCTGTTTCGAGAAGGAAGGCGGTAAGTCAAAGGGAGAAGAACTGAGTGCCAATTTTCAAGACCCATGAAATTAGTATACACAGATATGTGCAAACATACGCATGATGAACTACCCATAGTCACCTAACTTAATTTACACGAGAAAGAAGCAGTGCCAGTATTGAAAGTAAAGATATAAAGTAGTTATAAGGAACTGAGTAATGCTGTACTCCTCTTAGTACATCATTTTGCCACAGTACCGGTACCATAATAAAATTCAATCTTCTAGCTATGAAAAAGAATCAAGAGAATGTGAATAATTCGCAGTCTAATAACAAATAGTGGAATAAAAAAATCTTAGAAGGAAACGGGAAAACAGAACGTGCGAGCAATGTAAGAAAAGTATATGTTAAAGACGTAAAATATAGAATGAAAGGAAATGTATTGTAAACAGAAGTAATGTGAACTTAAGAGTGTCGAACGTAAATTCTGAAGCTGTGCTTGGAAATGATACTGCATGAAAATGAAGACTGAACTAATAGCGTAACTTGAAGGTACCAAATTTCATGTAAATAATCCATTAAATTTCAAAGTAAATTACGATAATAACATCACCTCCATCTCTGTTAAAAACGTTTTCATCTTTAAAGAGATTGACAGTGGTGTTAACAAAATCGTTGCCTATTTTTTCTGTTTATTCGGTTCCACAGTTCTGCAGTACATTAAAGATGGCAACCGTTTCCCCCTGGATTGTTACTAAATGTATTTATTCATTTACGGAAGAGATTCTGCTGTCGTGCCAACCTCAAGTAAAAGCTCAAAGTGCATATTCATTCCACTTAAAAGAACATTGTCCTCGTTTCAACCATGTTTTTGTACACGGGCTGACAAACAAAGTGACGCACCCAGGGAGATGAACCTGACGGGTTGGTAGGGTATGCTATAGTTCAGTGATCACAAAATCGAGTCAAATTAGCAAAGAACTTGTCACTAAGAGTTCTCTTGTCAGTACAACGTTGCACTACATATCGCTGGAAGAACTGCTTCTACACGTGTTCTATGGGGGACACATCTGGGAACCTTGTTCACCATGGGAGTACTTCAACATCACACAGATTGTTCATAGGGAAACGTGGAAACGTGCACGTGTGGACGAGCATTGTCTTGTTGATAAATGGCACCACGATGCTGTAGCATAAGAGTTAACACAGGAGGACGCAGGATATCGTCGACGTAGCGCTGTGCTGTCAGAGTTCCCTCAATACTCCACCCATGACCTGAAATCATAACCGATGGTTTCCAGCATCATAACGGAGGAGGCTAGGAGTATCATCAAAAAATTGGAAGAATAGGACTTCCGGTTCGCGGACATACTTACTGAAGAGGATGTCAAATTAAACCCCTTCAGCCGTCAATTTTCAACCTTATTTTATTAAGCAATCGGTTTCAGCGTTTCACTACGCCATCTTCAGGCCCCTGACCGACGTATAGGAATAATCTACCTCGCTTGTGATGGAAACAGGGGGCAGCAATAGCGGTATTGGTAGATATTTGCTACAGTGACCACTTCAACCATCACCTACCGACGGTGAACAGACGGCTGAAAGGTGTTTAATTTGACATCCTCCATTAAACAGCCGACTCCCGCAACCTTCGCTAAAAATATGGACATACAGATACTTGCCGAAGCTCGTCTGGGATAATTCAGAACCGCGGTTGGTCACTTAACACAGTACCACGCCATTCATCAGGAATCTATGCTTCCCGGCAACGAAACCACTCCAGACGCAGCTGTTTATGTTGTGCTGTTAACAGCAGCCTACACGTGGACGGTAATTCCCCAGTCCGGTTGCTGCTGATCTCCGACCAACTAAAACTTCTTAATTTTATACTTAAATTGAGTACTGCTTTAGTGAAGCTTCTACGTTTTTACTTAAACTGCTGAAATGACTGAAAATGGAATGAGCGTACGGCATTGCGGGCCGGGAGTTCCCCATTCGGGTAATTTCGGCGGCCGAGGGCAAGTACTTATTGCATTCGACGCCACATTGGGTGACTTGCGCGTCGGAGATGGGGATGAAATGATGATGAGGACAACACAACACCCAGTCCTTGAGCGGAGAAAATCTCCTGCCCCAACCGGGAATCGAACCCGGGCCCCTTGGCGTGGCATTCCGCCGCACTGACCACTCAGCTAGCGGGGGCGGACATTGAGATGACTGAACCTTACTGAATGCTGCTGTCTTGTTACTTATTTTTATCATTTCAACACTGACCTACAGAATTTTCCCTGACAAATACAACTTAAACTAGGAATAGAAAAGCAACTGGAGTCACTCAACAGAGGAAAGTCCACTGGACCTGACGGGATATCAATTCGATTCTACACAGAGTACGCGAAAGAACTTGCGCCCCTTCTAACAGCCGTGTATCGCAAGTATCTAGAGGAAGGTTCCAAATGATTGGAAAAGAGCACAGGTAGTCCCAGTCTTCAAGAAGGGTCGTCGAGCAGATGCGCAAAACTATAGACCTATATCTCTGACGTCGATCTGTTGTAGAATTTTAGAACATGTTTTTTGCTCGAGTATCATGTCGTATTTGGAAACCCAGAATCTACTCTGTAGGAATCAACATGGATTCCAGAAACAGCGATCGTGTGAGACCCAGCTCGCTTTATTTGTTCATGAGACCCAGAAAATATTACATAGAGGCTCCCAGGTAGATGCTATTTTCCTTGACTTCCGGAAGGCGTTCGATAGAGTTCCGCACTGTCGCCTGATAAACAAAGTAAGAGCCAACGGAATATCAGACCAGCTGTGTGGCTGGATTGAAGAGTTTTTAGCAAACAGAACACAGCATGTTGTTATCAATGGAGAGACGTCTACAGACGTTAAAGAAACCTCTGGCGTGCCACAGGGGAGTGTTATGGGACCATTGCTTTTCACAATATATATAAATGACCTAGTAGATAGTGTCGGAAGTTCCATGCGGCTTTTCGCGGATGATGCTGTAGTATACAGAGAAGTTGCAGCATTAGAAAATTTCAGCGAAATGCAGGAAGATCTGCAGCGAATAGGCACTTGGTGCAGGGAGTGGCAACTGACCCTTAACATAGACAAATGTAATGTATTGCGAATACATAGAAAGAAGAGTCCTTTATTGTATGATTATATGATAGTGGAACAAAAACTGGTAGTAGTTACTTCTGTAAAATATCTGGGAGTGTGCGTGCGGAACGATTTGAAGTGGAATGATCATATAAAATTAATTGTTGGTAAGGCGGGTGCCAGGTTGAGGTTCATTGGGAGAGTCCTTAGAAAATATAGTCCATCAACAAAGGAGGAGGCTTACAAAACACTCGTTCGACCTGTACTTGAGTATTGCTCATCAGTGTGGGATCCGTACCAGGTCGGGTTGACGGAGGAGATAGAGAAGATCCAAAGAAGAGCGGCGCGTTTCGTCACAGGGTTATTTGGTAACCGTGATAGCGTTACGGAGATGTTTAGCAAACTCAAGTGGCAGACTATGCAAGAGAGGCGCTCTGCATCGTGGTGTAGCTTGCTGTCCAGGTTTCGAGAGGGTGCGTTTCTGGATGAGGTATCAAATATATTGTTTCCCCCTATTTATACCTCCCGAGGAGATCACGGATGTAAAATTAGAGAGACTCGAGAGCGCACGGAGGCTTTCCGGCAGTCGTTCTTCCCGCGAAACATACGCGACTGGAACAGGAAAGGGAGGTAAAGTGCCCTCCGCCACACACCGTTGGGTGGCTTGCGGAGTATAAATGTAGATGTAGATGTAAAAAATGAACAGAACATTTTGCAGGAAACTTAATGTAATTAAATTTTAGACCGGGATATGTATCCGCTAGATGCCGTAGATTTCAATTTATTCAAGAAAAACGTGGGAAAGTGACGTTCAAATGCCCTCCCACTCCCATAGTTATCCCCCTTCCCTACATGTCAGGATTTCAGTTTTGTTGTTCATGGCACTCCCTCCCGCAATTGTAAAAGAAAATAAAGAAAATTGCGTCAGCACGAATTATTTTCCACACTCGACCTTTTTTGGTCTTCATTGACTGGCCTTATTACGCCACCGGCTTAGATGAGCAGTTACAAATCATAAAATTGAAATTTGTGTAAATTTTACCAAGCAAGTTTGTGAATTTTACCAGCATAAAACAAACAATTACATCGTTGTATTTGTTAGGTCTTCTGGCTATGAAACTACTGTCCTTATAAGGGTTAAGCTTGGATAGAATTGTTAGCGTAATTAGTTTTCCTTCATTACCCCATGGGCACATTTGAATTCATAATGTTAACGAAATAGACGACTATGATGGTGGCGCAATAACACAATCAGTAAAGACCAAAAAAGGTTCAATATCGTAAATATTTCGCGTTGTCAGAAATTTTTGTACAGTGATAGAAGGGAGTGCCATAAACGACATGCTAGAAATCCTGACTGGTGAGCGACCAGTGCTGGGGTGAAGGTAGGTTTGTAAGTCACTTTTGTAAGTTTTTCTTCAGTAACTCGAAAATCTTGGCCTCTAGCGAAAACATATCCCGGTAAAAAATTTAGATACATTAAATTTCCTACAAAAAAGATCCAGCTCATTTTTCTGTAGGACTAATAGTTTGCACGCAGCGAGCTAGAGAATATGAAAATCTCGCGCGTAGTTTCTCAAAGCCAGAAAAGACACTACAGGTTGCATAAAATGACAACGGTAGGGGCAGCTGAATCACCCTGTATATATGACGACGAACCTGTGCTAATGTGCATACGAAATACACTGCTTGACAAAAAAGGTGAAGCATCCAGTATACATGGTCGGATGACAATGTAACTTCACACACATACACACCATTGGCAGGTGTACATGATTAGTGTTGCAATACTTTGCTATAGCTAAATTGTTTAGCAGAGTGCATTAGTGTCGTTCGTGTTTAGTGTAGTTAGCAGGCCTGGTATGGCATATAATGGTCGTGAACAGCGTCGGATGTGAACTTGATTGACACGAGGAAGAATATGTGTTGGTGCTATTGATACTGAGCTATTACCTGAGAGTTTCATGATAGTCGAAATGACGAACGTAAATAAATGAATATATTTACTAAAAGACCTGAAAGTAAATTGCCACACTTTCCCAGTGACATAAACGGCCAGAGTAAATGTAAAGGAGCGGAAGTGTTTGTAATGGGAAGCTTTTTTAATCCAGTGAAGTATTTTGTAGTATATGTAAAGGTAAATCTTTCGATAGTATCTTTATTACTAACCTAAATCTTTTTCACTGTCATACATATCCACCTGCAAATTTTCATGGTAGACCAACAGTTATATAAATATTGGATTATATAGTCTCCAAACTAGAGCCATATCATCTCTCTAATTACCTGAGCAAAACATTAGTAAAATGAAAAATAACTACTAACTAAAGAAAAGGTATATTTACTTTACCTGTTATAAGGTGGATATCTCAACGGCATAATAAACTTCGAAGTATCTCGTTAGATAGGTTTAATAATGAAGAAAAAATGGTGTTTATAAGTCAGTTTGTTTATAAGTCAGTTGACTGAAAGCTGACTACATCATTGTTTCGGAGGTAGAGAGTGGTTAACGTCGGGTGTGCTGAACTGGTGTCTATTACGGATGCAGAAGCACAGGAAACTGAGCTTCCTGTTACGCACATAAATTTACATACAGCAGTAACGGCGTCGTAATTGTGTTTTACCGTTGCTTACCGACCGAAATAAGGATAGCACATCGTTTAGTGATACAAGTCGATCTTATTACTAGCAGCTGACGGAAACGGTGAATGACTAGATCTCCTTCACCCATTGTATATTCACAGTACTTATTCTCTTGAGAAGGCATATAAGGACTATGTGATATAACGATACAATATATATATATATATATATATATATATATATACAGCTCGTTAATCGCGAATACCACAGACGCCGAAAGGTTTGCTTAAGCAGAACAGTAAAGGGGACGTCACACCAACAGAGAGGAACGCTGCTAAACGTAAGATGAGCGCTTGAAAATAAACACGTTACAGCTATAATGGTCTTATAGCTCGTCGCTAGAAAACTTGCTTGCTGTAGGAGGAGAGCAGGGCTCGACTCCTGAGTTCAAGAAAGATGTCTGTGTAGAAGAATGATTTTCCGTGACTAAAACAATACGGACAAGGGCCAAAGCATATTAATTCTCTGTTTACAGCTAATTTATTAACAATACATAATGCACCAATTTGTGCTTCACAATTGGCAGTATTACATAAATGCCAGCATATCCTCGTTAGCAATAAAGAACAATTAATATAATAATGCCATAAATGATGTTCTTTTAAACCTATGTCATAGACTGACAGATCTTAATAATTGCATTATTCACTATCCAAATTTTCATAAGCGTGTCCACATTGTTGGATGCATGGATGTAAATGTCTCTCGGTATTGGCATGGACATCTCTTAATATTTCAGCAGATACTAAAGCACCAGTAAAAGGTATTCGTTCTTTTAACTCATCTACATTTTCTTATTCCGTTTCGTAAACCCTGATTTTGATGTAACCTCATAAGAAAAAATCCAAGGGCGTTAAATCAGGAGATCTCGCTGGCCATAGAATGCAACCACCACGACCTATCCACCGTTCATGGTACACATTGTTGAAATAGTCCCTAACCCCTCTACAATAATGGTGTGGTGCACCATCACGTTGAAACCAATGCCTCGCAGCTAACAGAAGTGGGATGTCTTCTAGAAGATGCCCCACATTCAGCTCAAAAAATGGCTCTGAGCACTATGGAACTTAACATCTGAGGTCATCAGTCCCCTAGAACTTAGAACTACTTAAACCTAACTAACCTAAGGACATCATACACATCCATGCCCGAGGCAGGATTCGAACCTGCGACCGTAGCGGTCGCGCGGCTCCAGACTGTAGCGCCTAGAACCGCTCGGCCTCTCTGGCCGGCCATTCAGCTCATTCTGTAGGAATTACAAATACGGCCGACCAGTTAGTCTGGGAGTCAAATAACTGATCCAGTGATGTAGTCTCCTAGAAGCCCAGTGCGCTTGAATGTGGCGTGGTCGTAGCCAGCGAAGATTTGCAGAAGCCTAGTAATGTAGACTGTAGTTCAGAATGAGATTTACACTCTGCAGCGGAGTGTGCGCTGATATCAAACTTCCTGGCAGATTAAAACTGTGTGCCGGACCGAGACTCGAACTCAGGACCTTTGCCTTTCGAGGGCAAGTGCTCTAACAACTGAGCTACTCAAGCACGACTCACGCCCCGTCCTCACAGCTTGGAAGGTAGGTCCCGAGTTCTAGTCTCGGTCCGGCACACAGTTTTAATTTGCCAGGAAGTTTCATAGATTGTAGTTATTGACGGTGAGATCATTGGTGAAATAGCATTCATCCCCCCATAAAATCTCCCTGATGAAACCCGGATTCTCGGCGACTTTGCTTGTGAGGCGTCTGCAGAACGATACCCGATGTTGGAAATCGTTTCCACATAATTGTTGAAAGGGCAGACAAACGTGTGGTTCCTGAAGAGGGGCAGCAGCCTTTTCAGTAGTTGCAGGGGCAACAGTCTGGATGATTGACTGACCTGGTCTTCTAACACTAACCAAAACGACCTTGCTGAGCTGGTAATGCGAACGGCTGAAAGCAAGGGGAAACTACAGCCGTAATTTTTCCCTAGGGCATGCAGCTTTACTGTATGGATAAATGATGATGGCGTCCTCTTGGGTAAAATATTCCGGAGGTAAAATAGTCCCCCATTCGGATCTCCGGGCGGGGACTACTCAGGAGGACGTTGTTATCAGGAGAAAGGAAACTAGCATTCTACGGATCGGAGTGTGGAATGTCAGATCCCTTACTCGGGCAGGTATATTAGAAAATTTAAAAAGGGAAATGGATAGGTTACAGTTAGATATAGTGGGAATTAGTGAAGTTCGGTGGCAGGAGGAACAAGACTTTTGGTCAGGCGAATACAGGATTATAAATACAAAATCAAATAGGGTTAATGCAGGAGTAGATTTAATAATGAATAGGAAAATAGGAATGCGGGTAAGCTACTACAAACAGCATAGTGAACGCATTGTTGTGGCCAAGATAGATACGAAGCCCACGCCTACCACAGTAGTACAAGTTTACATGCCAACTAGCTCCGCAGATGACGAAGAGATTGATGAAATGTATGATGAGATAAAAGAAATCATTCATATAGTGAAGGGAGACAAAAATTTAATAGTCATGGGTGACTGGAACTCGATAGTAGAAAAAGGAAGAGAAGGAAACGTAGTAGGTGAATATGGAATGGGACTAAGGAATGAAACAGGAAGCCGACTGGTAAAATTTTGCACAAAGCAGAACTTAATCATAGCTAACACTTGGTTCAAGAATCATGAAAGAAGGTTGCACACGTGGAAGAAGCCTGGAGACACTAGAAGGTTTCAGACAGATTATATAATGGTAAGAAAGAGATTCAGGAACCAGATTTTAAATTGTAAGACATTTCCAGGGGCAGATGTGGACTCTGACCACAATCTATTGGTTATGAACTGTAGATTAAAACTGAAGAAACTGCAAAAAGGTGGGAATTTGAGGAGATGGGACCTGGATAAACGGAAAGAACCAGAGGTTGTAGTGAGTTTCAGGGAGAGCATTAGGGAACGATTGACAAGAATGGGGGAAAGAAATACAGTACAAGAAGAATGGGTAGCTTTGAGAGATGAAATAGTGAAGGCAGAAGAGGATCACGTAGGTAAAAAGACGACGGCTAATAGAAATCCTTGGGTAACGGAAGAGATATTGAATTTAATTGATGAAAGGAGAAAATACAAAAATGCAGTAAATGAAGCAGGCAAAAAGGAATACAAACGTCTCAAAAATTAGATCAACAGGATGTGCGAAAAGGCTAAACAGGGATGGCTAGAGAACAAATCTAAGGAATAGCGGCTACAGGAAAATTAAAGACACCTTTGGAGAAAAGAGAACCACGGAGTGAATATCAAGAGCTCAGATGGATAACCATTTCTAAGCAAAGAAGAGAAAGCACGAAGGTGAAGGAGTATATAGAGGGTTTATACAAGTGCGATGTACCTGAGGGCAATATTATGGAAATTGAAGAGAATGTAGATGAAGATGAAATAGGATATATGATACTGCGTGAAGAGTTTGACAGAGCACTGAAAGACCTAAGTCGAAACAAGGCCCCGGAGTAGACAACATTCCATTAGAACTATTGACAGCCTTGGGAGAGCCAGGCCTAACAAAACTCTACTATCTAGTGAGCAAGATGTATGAGACGGGCGAAATACCCTCAGACTTCAAGAAGAATATAATAATTCCAATCCCAAAGAAAACAGGTGTTGACAGATGTGAAAATTACCGAACTATCAGTTTAATAAGCCACGGCTGCAAAATGCTAACACGAATTCTTTACAGACGAATGGAAAAACTGGTAGCAGCCGACCTCGGGGAGGATCAGTTTGGATTCCGTAGAAATACTGGAACACGTGAGGCAATACCGACCCTACGACTTATCTTAGAAAACAGATTAAGTAAAGGCAAATCTACGTTTCTAGCATTTGTAGACTTAGAGAAAGCTTTTGACAATGTTGACTGGAATACTCTCTTTCACATTCTGAAGGTGGCAGGGGTAAAATACAGGGAGCGAAATTTGTACAGAAAGCAGATGGCAGTTATAAGAGTCAAAGGGCATCAAAGGGAAGCAGTGGTTGGGAAGGTAGTGAGACAGGGTTGTAGCCTATCCCCAGTGTTATTCAATCTGTATATTGAGCAAGCAGTAAAGGAAAAAGAAAAAAAATTCGGAGTAGGAATTAAAATCCATGGAGAAGAAATAAAAACTTTGAGGTTCGTCGATGACCTTGTAATTCTGTCAGAGACAGCAAAGGACCTGGAAGAGCAGCTGAACGGAATGGACAGTGTCTTGAAAGGAGGATATAAGATGAACATCAACAAAACCAAAACGAGGATAATGGAATGTAGTCGAATTAAATCGGGTGATGCTGAGGGAATTACATTAGGAAATGAGACGCTTAAAGTAGTAAATGAGTTTTGCTGTTTGGGGATTAAAATAACTGATGATAGTCGAAGTAGAGAGGATATAAAATGTAGACTATCAATGGCAAGGAAAGCGTTTCTGAAGAAGAGAAATTTGTTAACATCGAGTATAGATTTCAGTGTCAGGAAGTCGTTTCTGAAAGTATTTGTGTGGAGTGTAGCCATGTATGGAAGCGAAACATGGACGATAAATAGTTTGGACAAGAAGAGAATAGAAGCTTTCGAAATGTAATGCTACAGAAGAATGCCGAAGATTAGATGGGTAGATCACATAACTAATGAGGAGGTATTGAATCGAATTGGAGAGAATAGAAATTTGTGGCACAACTTGACTAGAAGAAGGGATCGGTTGGTAGGGCATATTCTGAGGCATCAATGGATCACCAGTTTGGTATTGGAGGGCAACGTGGAGGGTAAAAATCGTAGGGGGAGACCAAGAGATGAATACACTAAACAGATTCAGAAGTATGTAAGTTTCAATAGGTACTGGGAGATGAAGAAGCGTGCACAGGAATGAGTAGCATGGAGAGCTGCATAAAACCAGTCTCTGGACGGAAGACCACAACAACAACATAACTGTTGGTGTAGTTGTAGCCTAAAGGAATGCCATTTTCGTTCCTGCAGAATCCTTTGTACTGAAGACCTCGATATGTCCAGGTCCGCTGCAATTCTTTGTCCTAATTACGATGAGAAATAGGTATTACTGGGCGAGATCTAACGACTTTCATAATATTAATAATAATGACCATGTTATTATTATTATTATTATTATTATTATTATAGGTCCAAAAAAACCGCAACCTAAATGCAATAGCACGATAACACTTTCGTTTGTACTACATTGTACGTACACGCTATTTCCATTGAAGCTTGGCTTACTGTGCTTGGTATGCGCTCCAAAATACTCAATAACGTTCCGGGTAACATCGGACGCGTCGCGTAGTTGTCTTTCCACAACACATTGTACCTGGAAAGCTCCCTCGGTTCTTAAACGCAACTCTGTAACTCTGTGCGTCTAAAATCATAAGCAGAAGGTAGACGCCGCGTTGGAAAACGCTGTTAATACAGCCTTTAGCCACAGTGCATTGCTCTTATCATAAATCAGTATCATATTGGTGTAGTCTTCGCTGACATGCGTTGCAGTTATTACCTATGCAGAGCACGGGCAAGTGCTCTAGATGGTAGAGCACTTGCCCGCGAAAGGAAAAGGTCCCGAGCTCGAGTCTCGGTCCGGCACACATTTTTAATCTGCCAGGAAGTTTCACATCGGACAGAATTTTATTGGTAGTCTCAATGTAACTGCCCAACTGAACCAACTAGGCAGATAAGTTTTTACAGGGAATTTATGCTCTAGCAAGCTACTATTTGTCAATTTCTACGAGAAAATATGTATTTCTTATGATGTGATGATTGTTGGCGCAACTGAAATAGAAGCAGTGTACTATCAAGATGGTGTAACACCTTATGATCACTAATTCCTTCGACTACGTTAAATTATTCAAAAAGTTTCAGTCTGTTAGCGGTCAGGGATTCAAGATGTTGCCTACACTAATCAGTTAAAGTAATTCTTTAAGTACGTAAGCCATGATACGCGTATCCATCAGAACATAAGCTTTATAAAAGGTAACTGTTCATACATGTGGCCATTTCCCTCAGGTACTTGAAGCATTTTATGTGGCATGGAGCAGAGAACCTTGTAGATACATATATTTTGTTGTTGATGCGGTGTTGTTGTTTGGATATGTAGTGTTTAATAGCAGCAGTTTCAGATAATCGTCTTGCTGGGGTTGGAAGTTCCTGTTGACGTATTTTTTCCTGTGTCTGGGTATTAAATTTTGGTTTTTTAAACTCCGTCTTCTGCAAAACACAGTGTATTCCTTTTTATGTTTATCCAAATATTTTTCAACACCTATGTGTCATCGGCTCTTGATTTATTTCTGTGAGTAATCGAAACAATGTAAATAAAATGTACGTATAGGCTAAAAAGTAGAAAAACATCCATCCATGAACTTTGTACGATATTTTAGAGACGTAAATCGATGTCCGCAGAAGATGACACCCAGGTCCGAAATATGTTTGGGTAAACAGAGAAATAAATACATAGTGTTTTGCAGAAAGTGGATTTTAAAACCGAGTTTCAGCATTTTAAAATTAGATTCTTACTTCAGTTAATTACAAATGACATAAATTCATGCATAAATTTGTTTTATGATTTTCAGGTACTACATGTACCCATCAGCTAATACGTTTACCAACTAGACCAAAATCTATTAAGTCCATTTTGTTTACAGTGAACGCCAGTATAGACAACATTTTATTCAACATCAACAATAAAAAAAGGCCGGTGCGAGCAGAACTTGCGCACTGAGGTTCCATACACACTTAATTGTGTGTATAGATAGTTCATCCAACCATGGAATCGAGAATTTCGACGATTTCGTCTGTTATCGGTGTCAATACTGGCAAGGTATCAAAGAGTGTGACATAAATGCCGTATCTTTTCATTTCATTGATTTAGAAGCTTAACAGTTTTACACCACCAAAAGACTACAGACCTAAGCATGTGCCACAAATTTCAACTTGATGTTTTTATTTTATTTACACGTCAAGTTCCGAAGGACCAAATTGACGAGCAAATCTCCAAAGGTCATCTTGTCAGTATATAAAATTACAACATAAAAGTAATAACAGATAAAAGCAAAATGTTTACGAACCCGGAAAAAGTCAATCCACAAGTTTAAGTAAACGCAATCAACAATAGGACAAGAATCAGCTTAATTTTTCACGAAACTCCTCGACAGAACAGAAGGAGTGAACCATGAGGAAACTCTTCAGTTTCGATTTGAGAGCGCGTGAATTACTGCTAAGATTTTTGAATTCTAGTGGTAGCTTACTGAAAATGGATGCAGCAGTATACTGCACACCTTTCTGCACAAGAGTTAAGTCCGATACAAATGCAGGTTTGATTTCTGCCGAGTATTAACTGAGTGAAAGCTGTTTATTCTTGGGAGTAAACTAATATTATTAAGAAGAAATGACAATAAGGAATATATATATATATATATATATATATAGAGTGGCCAATGTCAAAATACCCAGACTCGTGAACAGGGGTCTACAAGAGATTCGTGAATTTACATCACTTGTTGCCCGAACCGCCCGTTTCTGAGCCAAAAATATCCTTTTAGAATGAGAAGAGTTACACCAAAACATATTGCTATACGACATAAGGGAATGAAAATAAGTAAGGTAGACTAATTTTCGTGTCGAACGATCACTCACTTCAGATACCGTTCGAATAGTAAAAATGGCAGCTTTAAGTCTTTGAACAACATCCTGAACGCGGGCTTTCCTCAAGAGTTTACTATCTATCTGAACACCTAAAAATTGTAACTGTTCAGTTTCACTAATCATGTTCCTATTCTGTGAAATTAAAACGTCAGGTTTTGTTGAATTGTGTGTTAGAAACTGTAATAACTCACAGGGTACTTTTCATTGACGTACAATCATGAAATTTGCCTACCTGTTCCTGAGAAAAAGGGATCTTAACAGATTGTGGGAGAGATACAGTATAACAACAAATGACAAAACAATTTTTTTCATGAGATATAATTACAAATAAACAATTTTCGGACTTTTTCCTTTGTTTTTAGTGTGGAACCTCGCTTTTTGGCAAATTTCATGATTGTAGGTCAACGAGAAGTGCCCTGTAAGCTTTGATGATCGAGTTTGCGATTGTAAAAATATGTGACATAAATGACCATAACGTTTGATTGCATTGACTTACAAGCTTAAATGTTTTATACCGCCAAGGGACCGTGGACCTTAACGCATGACATAAATTTCAACCTTATACGTCTACCAGTGCCTGAGGAAAAGGGTTTTGAACAGTCGGACAGACAAACAGACGGACGGTCAAACTGATCCTGTAAGGCTTTCGTTTTTACCGAGAACTGACTGTTTTACAGAATGTCTTTATCGTGATGAATAGAACAAGTAATTAGTTCTTTCGACAAGGTTTCTGTTCACTACAAGCACATACAAATTGCTCTGAATGTACCACTGATAGACTTAAATTCGTGAATGTGCTCAAAACCTCTACGTCACTAGACCTGTATGTCATTAATACGACCACCATCTTCTCTGCAAGTCAATTAGATACAAAACGCTTGGCAATGGAGAGGAACTTTACAAACTAATCTCTTTCCTACTCTCTTTATCTCTCTCTCTCTCTCTCTCTCTCTCACTCACTCACTCACACACACACACACACACACACACACACACACACACACACACATACATACGTACATATATACACCAACTGTAACGTTGTCAGTCGAACGCAAAATTGGTGTGGCCTACGATACCAATGTATTTGAAGGTAGCCTGATAGTGATGTTCGGAACGCTCCACTTCTGACGCTGTGTGACCACTGGACTTTGAATGAGTCACAATGTCAAAACTTTACTCTGAGTAACGCCACTGGAAAACCACTGCCACCGTAGTAAACAGCAGTGGGCAACAACGTGTTGGTAACAAGGGTCACCAACGCCTAGCGCAGATTGTAATAGCAGATAGACTGGCCACAGTACAGCAAACAACTCATCAACTCATTACGGGACAATATCAACCGATGTGAAGTCATGACATCTAGAACACCCAAGTGACAGTGGAAGCTGCCTAGTACAATTCTGCGTGAAGTATAATTTAACTGTTGCTAACAGCTGATTTAGGAAATGTGAAGAATAGTTTTATACATGGAAGAGATCTGGAGATGCCAGATGGTTCCTGATAGGTTATATAAGAAGAACGCTATGGTGGTGAAGGTGGTAGCTAGCTTCTTAGATCGTACGACCTCAACACCTTTGAGCACAGTGCACACTCCGGTGAGAGAGACATGCGTACGCTGGATCCAGCTCCTCCTAAACTCTGTAATTTGTAGGTGCCACTTGAGCAGCCGTAGATCAGAATGTCTTTAAAATTTTATGTCTTTCGTATACTCCCTATCAAGCAGCGTAACTGCCGTCATCAGGGCGAAAGTTGGTGCGGTACGCCACCGTTTATGTTGTAAATGCGTGGACCTCCGCAACCAGACTCAGGTTTTCGAGTGTAGAATCGCGCCGTAGTGTAAAACAACTAACATTCAGCAGATGAAGGCGGCGTTTCACTCACAGTTGTAGTGGCCTTCGTGTGCCTCTACTGGTGAACCGTGTTAATGGTGGTCGACTTGCAATTCTTCATGATCGCTCTACTGGGAATGACATAACTTACAAGTTTAACAACTGTTGACACGTTTAGTTTCCTACGCTGGAAGAAGTGGGTAAGTTGATTGGTTTCTTGCTGTTGCAGGATATCTTCTGCTGTCTAGTGCTTCAGAATAAATTAAGGCTGGGTGGGTGTTGCGAGCTCCAGTAGTAACACGCGCCTGCGAGTTGGACTGGCCGGCCGAAGTGGCCGTGCGGTTAAAGGCGCTGCAGTCTGGAACCGCAAGATCGCTACGGTCGCAGGTTCGAATCCTGCCTCGGGCATGGATGTTTGTGATGTCCTTAGGTTAGTTAGGTTTAACTAGTTCTAAGTTATAGGGGACTAATGACCTCAGCAGTTGAGTCCCATAGTGCTCAGAGCCATTTTTGAGTTGGACTGCCACATTCCACTTGGGTAGCACAAGAAATTGGCGGTGGCCGAAAAGCAGAAAGACAGCGGCAAGAAGATAAGATTCACCGAGGCTGGCCATACTTGACAAACGGCCAGAGATTATGTAGCACGTAAGCAGGAAGTCCACTGGAGTATTAAAAAACACGAACAAAATGGATAGAGAAGATGGTTATAATAGTGCATAAAGAATTTCCATTATTGTAATATGTAAAACGTGATGGGTCATCATCATCATTAGTATTCTGCCGAAAGACAGGTTTTCACATGGTAGTTCTCCAGGCTGTCCGGTCTTCTGCCATCCTCTTCAGGTCTGCATAATTTCCTCTTCCCTTTATGTCGTCTTTCATCTTGTATCTCCTTCTTCCTCTCAGTCTTCTCCCACAAACCAATCCTTCTAAAGCATCTGCTAGCAAGCACTCCCTTCTCAGTGAATATCCCAACCAGTTCTGTTTCCTTTCTCTTACAACCTTCAGCAGACATCTTCTCTCACCAACCCTTTCAAATACTCTTTCATTACTCACTCTTTCCATCCAGCTTGTTCTCTCCATGCTCCTCCACATCCACATCTCAAATGCTTCTAACCTTTTTTCATCCTCTTGTCTCAGCGTCCATTTTTCTGCCCCATATATTGCCACACTCCGGACAAAACATTTGCAAGCCTGTTCCTTAGACCTTTATCTAATTTGCCACATAAGAGTCTCCTCTTTCTGTTGAATATCTCCTTCGCTATGGCAATTCGATTTTTCACCTCCTGGTGACATCTCAAGTCTTCAGTTATTGTACTTCCAAGATATTTAAATGGACTGACTTGGCTAATGGTAGATTGTCCTATCGTAATATTAGACAGTCTGCGTCTTGTGCTGATGACCATACTCTTCGTTTTTGCTGTGTTTATTTGCATCCCATATTCCACACAAGCTTCATTCAGATGTTTCAGCATGTTATTCACCGTCCGCTCACTTTCTGTCACTTATACCATGTCTACAGCTAATCTTATACATTCTATTGTCTTTCCACCAATACACATTCCTCTTTTCCCATCTAAGCCTTTCGCAATTGTCTCTTCAAGGTATGCCTTAAACAACAGTGAGAAAGGCAACAACCTTGTCTAACACCTCGTAGGAATTACTAACTTACATCTGTGCATTTAAAGAAGAAAAAAGGGAAAAAGGAAAAAAAACTTTATAAATGTTCAGCATGTAGCCGCATTTACAAACTAATTTGCGATGTAAAATGACTCGTCCCACATTATTATGATTTATCGAGCAAACTGATCCATGAAACATGAAACTAACTAACTAAATAACTAACTAATGACATGTCTCTACACGCAGAAAGTTTCATACTTACTAGGTACGTATGTCTAATCCAGTTTATCAAGAGTGTACAGGCCTGATGTGCGTCTGGTGGAGGGTACAGTGAACATTTTCCAAGACTGCAGGTGATATTATTGCTGTATCCTCGCCGCGTTTCAATAGCGATCTTGACTCTGTGGCTACTAAAGATAGTGTTTGTGTATCGCTCTCATGGGTGGTACCACTTACGTCCATCAGAACTTCAAGAGACATGTGAAATTGGCGGACCCAGACTAGTTAAAAACTCGAGCACCACGTCGACCACATCAAATCGTTCCAGTTTATGATGTTTGTAACTTCACGCCCTAAGTGTCTGTCGAAAATAGCGCCACTTATGTCTTTGTTGCTCGCATCGCATATTAGATCACGATAACTTTACCGCTTTTTCTGATTTTTCATGTGTAGAGATACAAAATTTATACGCAGAAATACAAAATTTATACTCAGACATATAACTTCCTATCTTTTTAAAAATTTGTATGCAGTAGATACAGCATTGCATTGTAGTCCTGTGGGAACGTCCTCTTCTTTATACTGAAACAAATTTAGGACAAGTAGTTGTACGTTCAGATCCATAAATTAAGAGATCATTCATATTCATTATACAACGTCGGGCAAGGCGATAGAGTGTGCTTTAGCTAAAAGGTGCCCTGAGAACATTGTGACAGCTGACTGAGTTATACCAGCAGAATGTGTGCTATAAAACTGGATGGGCCATGCACAAAACTTAATACTACCATGTTCATCTGTCGTTTATACATAGGGTGAGTCAGGAGGTCAGGTACATGCTTTGAGGGATGATAGTGATTTCGAATAAAAGACGTCATATGAACATGTATTGTTCTTAAGTTTCCGATGAAACTAATGAAAACATTGGGGGAATAGGACAAATGCAGGTGATAATAAATGAAAAACTGTTGAAAGATTACCGTCGAACCTCCTTGCCTAGGGACGCCAGATGTAAGTTGATGTCGTCAAGCCCTGAATGAAAATTGCGCAACGGATAACTGGGGAGGGGAGCTTGAGAGCGCTACCTAGAGAGCGTGCCCTTTCTGTACGATACTAGGCAAGGGGCTGGAGGGCTCACACGCTGATGTGTGGGTCCCTGCGTTCTATATTTTTTATTTTAAATGAATTCCTTTAACTTGACTCCTATGTGATTTTTGGGGTATGTTAAAGATTGATGACAATTGATTACCTATATATTTTAAACATTATCACTCGACTTTACAGCGATTGCAGCAATTGTTCCGGTTTACAGATATTACAGTTTTACAATTTATAGCTCGGTTATATTATATACTAATCTGCGCACACATTTCTACGGGCAAGACGGAAATGCGTTGGCCAAATGTATACCACCAAAGTCTCCCAATATTTTACATGGGACATCCACTATGTGAGGAGGATAACGGGCAAACTGGAGACCAGATGCATTGAAACAGGGGGTCAGATTTCCGAAATTAAACGAGAACATTCATTTCCTTACACAATCCGAAGCTGGAAATAAAAGAATTAGTGAAAATATTCAAATACCTCTCTTCCACGCGTGAACATCGAGACAGACCCACTGAGGGCATGTCTGCTCACCTACCCGTCTTCTATAATACTCCGAGAATATCGTGGGCACCCGCAGGTCTTCCTGGGGGCGGGTGGAGGGGATGGTCGAACCACTTGGCCGTGATCAACCTCTCCACCCCAAATCTTGTGACTCGGGAACGTCTTTGACTTTGCCCTGCCTCTGCTGTCTCTCTGCCCCCCTACCCAGGAGTAAGGTTGGGAATACTAAACTACAGAACTGCTTCCCAACTAAGATTTGGCCACGCTTTATGGAAAAGTGTGAGGAGGGTTAGGAAAGTTCATGTGCAGATTCACATTCACTTACAACAAATGCATAATATACGACACTTTTAAATATGTAGCCTGACACATTTCTTTCCAACCGTCCACATGGGTTCTGCTGCACCCGCGGCCGGCTGCGTAGTGTAATAAAATTGGCTGCGAAGCCGCCTCTGTTTCTATTTCCCGGTGCGAGCGAGCAGCGAAACCTGCTGCTTATAGAGCGGAAACTACTGTACCGTTTCACGGCGATCCCATGTTTTGTTTAACTGTGTACATTTCCCCACAAAAATGTTCAAAATGTTCACCGTATACTGTAGTGAATTTTGCAGCTCTTGTAGACAGCTGCTGTGTTGCTGATCTGAGCTTATCCACACGGCTCGTTACGCGATCCCACGCATGTAAAATTCGAGCGCGACGTTCCTTCTTTGCGTCCACTCTCCGCTTGTATACTTCGCTCTTAAACCAACCCCACGAAAAGTAATCTAGTGGAGTAAGGTCGGGTGACCTCGGAGGTCAAGAAATGATCGATCGATCCAACGCCCAGGATACGTTTCAGTGGCACTGTGACACTGGCCGTGCGGAATGAGCGGAGCTCCGTCGTGCTGAAAATACATACGGCTTCGTGTTGCCATAGGAATATTTCCAAGTATCCCGGTAACACATTTTGAAGGAAATCAAGATAGCATACTCCATTAAGATGAAAAACAAATAGACCGATGAACTGGTCATCAATAATACCGCAACACACGTTCACTGAGAAACGGCTTTGAAAGTGTGTCGCGTTAGTTGTACTCGCATGTGAATGCTGGTGAAGAAGGAAATGCGACTGACGCCCCTGATTTTCAAACAGCTCTAAGTCGGCTACAATTAAGAAAAGATATATGTTCATTTAAAGTTTCTTATTTAGTATCACCAATACTATTACTACTCAAAGCATTTACCTGTCCTCCTGACTCACCCTGTATGGTGCTTAAGTACAGAGTGGAATGCCCTCCACAAAATTACGGAACACCCAATTGCTCCCCATTCTGTGGATCACTTTGTCCAGCAGGACTTTGCAGATGCTTCGTAGTGGTGGCTTTACAGACGCAGTAGTTTAGCCTAGAACATCTCCTGCGTAGACAGTCTGATGTAAATCCCGGGAACGAACCGTCGCTGCAGATGCGTAATTGAGTGATGTGCCATGTTGCATGTAGTTCTTTACCATGGCTTCGCTGTAATGTCAGACATTATTACTGAGCAGAAGGAACCAGGGTCATAATATTCGTACATCACGAAAATGGCGCAAGTACAAATGCAGAATCTTGTATCTATAGATAGGAGTAATCCCATATGTCTAAGAAACAAAAGCTGCGCTTCCCGATTGCCTAATACGATGTCACTTTTATGAGCACACTACCGCTTCCGTATCGGCATTACAATATTGGCATGGTTGTAAAGCGTCCCAGGGGGATGCCACACGTCGAAAGTCATTGTCTTTGTCGAGCACCCCGAGTGATCCTTCAAAGATGAGGCTGAAAAGTCTAAATATCTTCATTGGATCATCTTGCTTATTTCTGAGTCAAGAGCTGTGTGTCAATCACGCATTACGTGTGATGAGAACCACTTCCAAAACTTCTACGAACACGGAATTTTGTAGGCAATTTAAGTGTTTTTGTAACGGTATGCCATGTGTTTCAGTATTGTCTCGCCACAATGTAATCCGCACGATGGTGCAAAGTTTTTTCGCAGGTCTAAGACACCTCTTAACTAGCGAACGTCATGTAATTAGTACCATTTCCTGTGCTTTTAGGCGGGTCACCAAGAGCTATTCGTATCTATCAATACTATCCTGCTAGTTAGTAAACCTGAGAAAACTTCTACAAATGCACTAGTGTACAGTACATGTGTAATGTGCAGCGAATGTATCAAAAATAAAAGAGAAGAAGAAACCTCCTATATAAAATCACATTCGTAGATCCACAAAATTTTAGAACTTTTAGGCTGGTTTCAATGAAGACGTTTTGGAAAGGTAAACTGCAAGTAGAAAAAATACAAATATCCTTACAATTAAGAGCAAAACTCCTTAGGGAATAGACAGTGACTACTTATTTACAACCCTTACTGAAACATAGTAAAGAGATCGTTAATTATTCAAATGTTGTGGCTTGTTAGCACGTATGCTTTGTATTCTATTGGACAAAATAGAGTGCAGTTATTTTTCATCGACTATGTGTAAAGAATAAGAAGTAATCTCTGCCACCTTATATTTGCATCACTGAAAAATTTATGAGCAATGGAATATAAGGATTTGAATAACGAATAACTTGAATTTGATGTACAACAGCTCTTTATTACAGTATATGTAATTTATCTCCTTCAAAATAAAAACGAATGTGGCATTAGGAAAAGGCATACAAAAGCTGAATAAATGAAATTCATCAAGATACAAAAAAATCACAAAAATGATTCAGCTACACAAGGGGAAAATGATGACATAAGCTATTAGATGGACTAGACAGTTCCTTATAAGGTATCTGAATAGAGTCGGTTAAAGGTTAAGATACACCTAAAACTGAACTGTTTTAAGTCCTAACAAATTCGAAAACAAGCTAAAATTTTTTATTCAAGGCTCATTGAAATAAAGCCACCTTTATTAAAACATGAAAATTAAAAGAAAAATATCAGACTAGTGGAAAATAAATCATAAATGCTATTTATAGAGATAATGCACATAAATAAACCCTAAAATTACAGTACTAAAAAGGTAATTAGTAATATCTGTTTCTTAGCAAAAATTAAGAATTGTTAATCTATATGATATCTTTTACCATTATAATTGCTTTTTCTTGGCGAGGAAGTCCATCTAACTCATGTCTTCTGTAAGAATTTTAAACATGAAACAGCTACGTTTATTAATATCCTGCTTATAATATTTTTCTTGAACTAACATCAAGGTCACCTTCTGCTGTACCTAATTAGCCACTCTAAAATAAATACAATGTAACCCCCAAATTCGCATAATCTTATTATAATAACTTAAATAAAACTGTGATATATAACATTTTAATTTAATAACCAAACATTTATTTAATCTTGATATGCAACTGTAAATTACTTTCACTACTGTTTTGTGGTCATCACTCTGAATACTGGTCTGCTGCACCTTTTCATACCACTCTGTCCTGTGCAAGTTTCTTCATTTATGCATAACTGCTGCAACCTATACCGATTTTTCACCAGGATACAGAAAAATTATCAGTGAGAGTTTCAAAATTAGAGCAACAAATGATATGTTTTTTCACTGTACAGAGAATGTTAACCTTTTTAACTCAAAAGTTCAAGTTTATTGTTAATGCAATACTTTCGTACCAGGCCATTTTACTCAGCCTTAATTAGGCGATTAATACTCAAGCTGATTTTATGAAAATAATAAAATTTTTCGAAGTTGACCATGGAGAATGCCACACTATACACTATATTAATTAGAACTTATTATCAAGATGTCACATTCATAATAAACAAGCATAAATGAATTTTGTGTGTATGTTTATATTAATGTTAACTAATTCATTTACTGTATACAGATAAATATACTAATTCCATTATTATACAGAGATTAAAGAAATTAAATTCATTTTCATATTAAACATCTACAAAAAATCATATAACACATGAAAGATAAATAATAAAATGAAATTAATAAAAACATAGTCTAATTTACAGCATACTGCTACATTTATTATTAATAACATGTTTGTATAGTAATGGTTATCACTTATAGAAGTTATCTACCTCCTGAGCATAATCATAAAGGATAAACAGTCTTAGATAAATGAATTTTCTGAAATGTAATTAATTTATTATTATGTTTTGAAAAAAGATTCTCTGTTGAGCAATTACAATTTTCTTCTTTTTCGCCCATACACATTTCGGTGAATATTCTCTGTTGTGTATGGGTTCATTTTATTTTATATCGAATGACATGCAAAAATATACAGTTTTGGAGTTATGGTCAATATATTCATGACTTTTAACAAAATATATACCTTAATAGCACATACTAATGTTTTTGTACCTGCTGGTTTTCTGCGGTGCAGCGATATTTCTATACAGTTTGCCATCTGCAGCTAACTCAGAAGTACATTGACTTAAACTGAAAGAAATGTTAGCACTAAAATGAAACTATAGGTGTTTAGTTTTAATTCTTTGTTAATGCTACATTACTGCAGTTATTTGTATTTTTACATTGTGCTGTGAGCACTGTCTTGTTATGATGAATGAGAAAAATCTGAATCACTGTTTTAATGATGTTTTCGTTAAATTCTTACACTGCTGACAAACTCATCTTGCAGCAGTAGGTGTGGAGATGGTCTGCTATGGTGATCCATTCCTTTTTCATTCAGTGTACCAATGGAGATGGCTGTTTACTGAGACAAGTCAATTATGTATTTGGGTCATCTGACAGCTTTTTGAGTCATTGCAGAGGGCTACCTGTTATTTACTATTTCTTTTTATTCCATTCGGTTTTATATATATGAGGAGCCTTGTATCAAAAAAACCAAGTCACTGAAGAAGTATTTTTCAATACAGACAAGAAACCTCCTGAGACAACACAATGATGATCACAAACATTTTCATTTCATAGTCTCATCCTTAATGGTTCAATAATAAAGTCATGTTATTCTGTGAAATCTGACTCATAATGAACCCTTTTTTGTTGATTTAGGTTTTCGCTTACCCATTTTTGTTACAATTTTATTTAATTTTACTCTGTACTCTAACATCCAAAATCTAGTAACAAATCAAATAAACGAAAATTAAGTAATATTGTAACTATTTTTACTTATAGCGCTGAGGAAACAATTTCAACATAACTGGATAATAGCATATCAAGAAGAACATCAGAAAAATTAGGAGAATACAAAATAGTATTTCTCTCGCTAACGTTTGTAGGTACTTAAATCTTGAACATAATAAAAAGATAATATCTGCAAATAATCAAGTATTTTAACATAATAATTATTATGTAAACACTGTTCACTTATGATGAGTAATATTTGCTCTCATTTAGATTACAATATCAGGCATTTCCTGTTAACCACTGATGCAAACTTCTGAGACTGTGTGGAAACTCTCATTACCATTGCAAGCTGTTTCATTGGCAAATATTACTATTCTGAAAACTGCAATAACTGAATACCTTCCCATGTTGGGCCAAAATTTTCTGTAGGAGGTTTTTCTTGTCTTTTATTTAGAGACAGCTAGAGTCTGTAAGGATGTTGCGCCCTCTTTTCTGTGAAAGAAATAAGCTCGCAGAAGTGGAAATTAGTTTAAGTGGTTAGCGTGGCCAACATACAAATGAAATATTACAACTGCAAAGAATGTGCAATATAAGGAATTATTTTGTTTGCTGATACAGTCTAACAACACAAGGTTTCCGAAAAAAAAATGTTGTGGCATGAAGATTGTTGTTCGTTCCTTGACATGGCCAGCTATGAATTCACTACCTGCAAGACATGGTCTGTTCTGTTGCATGGTCAAGAATTCAGTGCTTCGTAGCAAGAAGACATGGCCGATTTTGAAACATATTCTTGTTTCATCTGACAGTGGTATACTTCTACTTTAAATTGATAACTTTAACTAATTCCCGTGAATTTAGTGACTTGCTCCATTTTGATACTAGACGTCTCATATGTTAATTTTCTTCAATTATTATTAGGTTGATGCATAAGTTCGTAGCTTTTATCCGTAAGTTTAAAATAACACAACGGATACACATAACAGAGACTATAGTCAACAACAATATACTCTGCTTCACTGTTCACAACAGTCTGCCGATGCTGGGGTAGCTTTTCAATTATGTGACTGTAGAAAATGACGTGGTTTTGAGGCGAGGAATTCATCGAGCCATGTTTGGACTGCATTTTCATTCGAAAAGGAAGTTTTTGAAGGTTGTTCGATACAGAGCTGAAAAGTTGAAAGATTGAGGAATTAAGATTAGATGAATAAGGTGGGCGCGGAATGACGTCCCAACGCAGCTCTTGTGTAGATTTTTAGTCAGACTAACAGAATGCCGGCAGGCATTGTCGTGGAATAACAGCACTTCACGCAGTCTTCCTGGTCGTTGTTCTTGGATTGTAAAACGTGTCAGTTGTTGACACTAAATTTCAGCGGTGCTGGTTCCACCTTTGAGAGCAATTCGTAGTACACCACACCGTCGTTGTTCCACCAGATGCATAAGATTATCTTTTGTGGAGGCACACAGGTCATTGCACGGAGAGTTGCTGCTTTGTTTGGGCTAACCATTGCATTCCTTATGTTAGCATAAAGACCATTTCTCGTCACCAGTAACTATACAGGATATGAATGGTCAGTGTTGTTCACGAACTAAGAAAAATGCACATATGGCCACCTGCTGATTTTTGTGACTGGCTGAGAGCGTGCAATACCCATACATGCAATACCCATACACGCAGTCTTTGACCTTCCCCATTGCATGAAAATATTGCCCAATGGTGGTTAATCACGTTTCCCAGTTCTCGAGTATACTGACGTGAATCATTGTGGATTAATGTGTTTAAACGATCTTCATCAAATCCCAAAGGTCTTCCTGTACGTGAAGAGTCAGTAATGTGAAATCATCCTCCTTAAAACGAGAAAACCATTTACTAGCAGCACTCTGCATAAATGGCATTATCCCCACACACGGCGTTAATGTATCTGGCTGTCACCCCTTCATTCAACTCAAACAGAGGAATATGTCTCAAATATTCCGATTTCTCCACTTGGCACTCCATTTTTTAGGGTCCACAGTTCCAGTCACTACCTCCAAATGACCAAAAACATAATATGTAAACTCAAATAGCAACGTTGAACTAAAAACAAAATATGATAATCGACAAATGAACTCATAGCAACCGGACCACCAACATGAAAAAGAAAAACACTACGAACTCATATACCAACATAGTACTTTCTGTGGAGAGTTGTTATTGCATTTAAGTGGGTAGTGGAAGCAGGTAAAGGTACAAATATTGCCATGACGTGTATGCACACAGTGTCGGACATCCACTGCACGTTCGGAGGCAGCAGCGGCAGCGACAGTGCGGCAGCGGCCCCCGGCGTCCGCGACTCCATCTCGGCGCGGCTGCGAAAACCGGAAGGGTTCCGCGGGTCGCCGCTGTTCGCGGACGAGCGCCAGGCGGACCCCCTGACGGACCCCGTCTGCCAGATCCGGCCCGAGCCCGCCGACCCCGAGCAGCTCTCCTACCGCCTGCTCGTCACAGACTTCTCGCGCTGCGGCGTCCTGCGCCGCAATGTGAGTACGCGCCAGCAACGCCGCGCCACCTAACACAAGCACCTTGAGGCACTTCCGTATTTCTCCTGTGTGATAGTCTTTCAAATAAGCAAAGCGGACACGCACAACTGTCATCATGCTATTTTCACCACCTTTAGGTTTGATAACCGTCTGAATTCCGCCAGGAAGACTTTTTATGTGTAGAGAGGTATGCAATATACAGCTGAAACCTCTTACCGATTTTTAGATCCCTCAGAGCTACCGAACTGCAGGGATGTTGCTTCGTTCTCTCTACTATTTCCAATTCTCCCATCATTTTATATTGAATTAACGTCAGGTGATTTAGCAGGCCAGTCAGGACGTGATGGGGATCTAACAGTACTCCAAGGGTTCAGTCCAAGATCCCTACGACTGTCAGGATCGTGCTGAGCAGGGCGGCGTGATGAGGAGAACTTCAGAGAGCAAAGAAAACCTTATTCATAACGAAACATGTATTAATCAGAAAAGCCCGCATCTCGTGGTCGTGCGGTAGCGTTCTTGCTTCCCACGCCCGGGTTCCCGGGTTCGATTCCCGGCGGGGTCAGGGATTTTCTCTGCCTCGTGATGGCTGGGTGTTGTGTGCTGTCCTTAGGTTAGTTAGGTTTAAGTAGTTCTAAGTTCTAGGGGACTGATGACCGTAGCAGTTAAGTCCCATAGTGCTCAGGGCCATTTGAACCATTTGAACCATTAATCAGAAAAACACGATTGTCTTCCTCAGTCTGGCCACTCAGTCGGACAGCAGTGTATAGGCCCAGCAATAGCAGGCATATATCACCCGGCAGCTCTGCTGCATCATTGAAGGCTCACGTAGCAGCCATTACGTCACAGGTGATCGATGTCCACCAGGCATCGCATCTGCCGTGGTTCTCAATGCACAGTGACAGACGTCAGCCTCTGCAGGCTAATCTCCCAAGTTCTCTCACTGGGGATATGTACCCGGAGAACTGGCCTCCATTCAAGCCTCAAGTACTTATTGTGACGTAGAGTCCGACCCGTGGCCTCCAGTTGGGAAACAGAGGGTGACAGCATCAGAGTCGGCTGCAGCAACAGGGTGAGCAGCAACTGTGGGTTCCACTCACGATGGCGCATGGCATACAGCTTCTTGGCCCTTCTGGTCAAGCCTCCAGCGGGCCAAGAGAATGATGGCAGTCTCTGTACTCCATCAGTGATTACTCGGAAGGTGTCGCTCCAGCTTGCAGTGGCAGTGACTCTCCAGCAAGACTTGGCGGTGATTTTCAACGATTAGGTGCTCAGAGAGCCGATAGCTGGCAGTTCATGTGCGGTCTGCTGTCGTGGATGTAGTACTGACATCAGATGTACTAGTTTTATCATGTGCTCAGATCTCCGAGTGGCTTCAGACTTTCGTAGCTTCACCTTTCAGATGCTCTGTCCTACTGCAACTGGCTGGCTGGCTCTGAGCACTATGGGACTTAACAGCTATGGTCATCAGTCCCCTAGAACTTAGAACTACTTAAACCTAACTAACCTAAGGACATCACACAACACCCAGTCATCTCGAGGCAGAGAAAATCCCTGACCCCGCCGGGAATCGAACCCGGGAACCCGGGCGTGGGAAGCGAGAACGCTACCGCACGACCACGAGCTGCGGACCCTCCTGCATCAGTTGCTGAATAGTTATTCTTGGGTTATAACTGGACTTTCTTGTGACACTCTGCTCTGTCACCAATATGACGATATCTGCTTATCCGCATGATGTCACTGTGCTTTGTTTGCAGACTAGGGCGCTCGGCCGGCATCACTTTCCGCAAACTCTTCTGTGTTTACCTCTGCCTGCTCAGCATTTCCTCCTTGCTGACAGTTTACCAGTCATTGACTCATGCGGATTCTGCCGTCGTCAGTAACTTCAACAAATTGTTAGTGTTAGCCCGCGGTACTGTTCTCGGGTGCAGCAGTAAATCAAATCTGAAACATTTCTGTGTAAAGCTGTGAATATTTATGTTGTCATCTTGGAAAGCAGGAGTATCGACAATGTAGTAACCGTGAAGACGTAGAATGAAGAGCAACATTAGATGACAGAATGTCGAAATAAGCACCCTATCTATATTCAAGGTGACCTCAATGAGTGGGCTTGAATGCTGGTTCGAGGAATAGACCGCCTGACAAGAGCTGAGGCACATCCGACACTTGCTAAGGAACAACTGCCAATTCCTACGGAACAATCGACAGTTGCTACGTAACACCCGACCAATGACACGAAAACGAAAAGTAGAGATAGAGGCTGTTGTGGAACAATTTAGTATGACATTACGTATATTATGGAAACATTTCTGTAAGACATCATTTCAGTGCTTAAGATCATGGATGAGCAGGTTGGACGACTCGAAGCCGTCCAGAGTGTCACTGCTGTGGTCAAAAGTGTCGTCTCTCGATTGAAAAACACCACTGAAGGTGGAAATGCTATGCAAAAGCATGCCGATGATCATAGACGGACCACTACACCGCAAAAGGATCAATACGTACCCTTAAAGGCGAAACCGAACGTACATTTCGTTCCCAGCCAGACTGGCGCAGACTTTGCAAGTGCTACCCGTACACGTGTCCTGCCAGAACCTTTTCGTGGCGATTAAATCACGCTTTTTTGTATGCTCGGTAGCCTGTAAAATACATCGTACTTCAAACACGCCATCGTCGAGAAAGAGTTCGTTGGCGTAGGGAGCATGTTTGTCGGGCTCAGCAATAGTGATCCAGATGGTGTTCTCCGACGAATCCCGTTTCACTGTGACAAGTGATTCCGGCCACTAGTTAGTGTGGAGAAAGAGAGAGAGGATAACACGTTATAAACCGAAGACTGTTGCTGAACATTTTCGGTATGGCCTAGGCGCTATGGTGTATGCAGGCGTTATGTACAATGGGCAAACGCCGCTGCCTATCATTGTGTGCGAGATAATCTTGCAGCACAGGTAGGGTGATTATTCTGGATCACGGCCGCCTGTTTAGGGACGCTGTAGGTCCCGACTTTCTGTGTGTGGACGACAATGCTCGTCCACACGGGACCGCTGAGATGCCTGACACTCTGCAAACTGAATGTATTGAGCGCATGGAATGGCCTGCGCACTCCCCAGACCTAAACCTTGTAGAGCATGCATGGCTGGGATGCTCTAGGCAGACGTCTTTCCCAACGAACCCCCTATCCAAATGGTGTAAGAACTGAAAACCGCCTTGAGAGAGGAGTGGAACAGTACCCCCAAAGAGCTTAACTGTTCCGTCTGCAGCGCTCCAAAGAGGCCAGTGCGCTCTTTTAGGGGTGTTATGTCCGCAGCTCGTGGTCGTGCGGTAGCGTTCTCGCTTCCCACGCCCGGGTTCCCGGGTTCGATTCCCGGCGGGGTCAGGGATTTTCTCTGCCTCGTGATGACTGGATGTTATGTGATGTCCTTAGGTTAGTTACGTTTAAGTAATTCTAAGTTCTAGGGGACTGATGACCATAGATGTTAAGTCCCATAGTGCTCAGAGCCATTTTAGGGTTGTTACTCATACTTTGTCGAGTGACCTAATAAAGTATTTTATTTTTCATCAAGATAATGTTAACAAGTCAAAATTACTTTATGATTGACGCTCTAGAGAATCGAGTATTTTGAAGGGTATGACTGTGTGTATGTTTGTATGATTGATAGGATAGGAGGAGGGAGGCGAGAGAAACTGTCTACGTTTATACCTCGTGACTGCCTGTGGTAACATAGTCCACGCGTTAGACTTATGAATCTCCTGAGAAATGTACAAACCAGCTACACGAGGCTACAGCTTGATAAATGAAGAACCGCAACAGCTGTTAGATGATCCTTTATTGAAATGACCAGTTCCGCAGTTTACAGCTGTGTCCTCAGGTATACATATGAGCAGAAAAATGGGGGAAAATAAAATAAACAACATTGTTTACACCCCAGACTAAAAACGGGTATAGTAAACAACGGGTAAGAGTACTCACAGTCAGTTCGTATAAAATCTATACCAGGGTTAAATGGACGACGCAACATCCTTAATCAAAATAAAATATCTGTCGAAGGAACTATAGTCAGGTAATAAAATAGACAAAACGATGAAGTCGACCACCCCAGACAGCAAGATATTCTACAATAAAAAACGTCTACTCAGATGTATACCTGAGGATGCAGCTGTAAGCTGCGAGTGTGGTCGTTTCAATACAGGGTCATTTAACAGCTGTTGCGGTTCTTCCTTTACCGACATGTGTTTCCATATCCATGGCAGCCCGGAGTACACGATGTTAATCTAAACATTGTTCCACTTCCACACGACATTTTTGCTGTAGCCAATATGAAGGCTCTATGCAAAAATAGTCTAAAAATATATGTCTGTTTAAAAGAGTGATATATGTTTATGAGTAACATACAAACAATGATGACGATACTGAAAGCTTAAGTTCGACAGGCAAACGCAAGCAGCGGCTTAGGAAGCA
Source organism: Schistocerca cancellata (assembly GCF_023864275.1). NCBI lineage: Eukaryota > Metazoa > Arthropoda > Insecta > Orthoptera > Acrididae > Schistocerca > Schistocerca cancellata. The sequence continues at coordinate 163,671,481 of NC_064628.1, read as the reverse complement.
GTTTTTTCAGTGTAATTATCTCTCTGAGCGCTTGGAATGAAGTTTTTTTGTAGAATATCGTGAAAGGTGACACCAGAATTTTTGTAAGGTTTATAATTGAAACACTAACCAGTCGCAAGTAAGATTTAACAATGTTTATTTGTATCAAACTAGGGCCGGTTTTGAATTTCTTACAAATCCATTTTCAGATGGTTGTTAAAGGTTCGTTGTTACCTTGTTGGGGCTACATTTTGTATCCGTAATTGGTTTGCTGCACTCGGATAGACAGAAGTTCTTTGTTCATTATTTGATAAGGTTTGCCAGAGATTTAGTTCTTACGACCTCTGTCAAAGGATTTACTAAAGGGTTTTGAAGTTATTAAAACGTGAAGCGCCGGCCGTGGTGGCCGAGCGGTTCTAGGCGCTTCAGTCTGGAATCGCGCGACCGGTACGGTCGCAGGTTCGAATCCTGCCTCGTGTATGGATGTGTGTGACGTCCTTAGGTTAGTTAGTTTTAAGTTATTCTAAGTTCTAGGGGACTGATGACCTCAGATGTTAAGTCCCATAGTGCTCAGAGCCATTTGAAAACATGAAGTGTGATGAAAATCCACGTTCTGTATGATCCTGTATACCGAAATAACCCTGTAGTTCTGTTGTCAATTTTAAAACTAACTTATAAACCTTATATTACAGCCACAGTTTTCAAAATGCCAATATTAGACAAAATAGCGATCAGAATTTTTGTTGTAATACGAAAAAGGAAGGCACATTCGCGTTTATCGTCCCTTCTCATTAGAGACGGAACGTAAGTTTGAACCAGTGAAGAAACTCGGCCATCCCCTTTCAAAGGAACCACCCTGTTATTTGCATTAAGTGATTTAGGGAAACCACGTATACCCTAAGTTTGGTTGGATGGTCGGTGATTTGAACCACCGTCCATTAGAATAGAGTCCTGTGTCGCAACCACTCTCTTGGTTTGTTACAGCAGATTGGCAACACTAGCCACACAAGTGACGCTCTCACAGGTAGCAGAAACGCAAACAGAAGAGCTGGAAGCGATAAGCTTCTTATTGGCTTTTGTGCACCAGCAACAGCACAGAATCTGATAGACAGGTACTACCTGTCTGGTTGACGCTAGTAGGCCTCAGACCGTGCGTTGAAAGGGAAAATGAAGCGTCAGTCGAGAAATCTGTCTGCCGAATTCTTGGTGACAAATGAGAAGGGGATTCTGGTAGGAAAATTGGACTTATCGAACATCCGATGTTAGGTTTTCGGATTTGAGTTAAATTAGAAATAGGGGGGGGGGGGGTGAAGTTAGACAGATGAGTAGGTGATTTGGATCTAAGAAAAGTTTCCGACAAGAATTCAGAAAGTATATTGAACACGTCTAATTCAGGTATTTCTCTCCAGCCTTTCGTTTGTTTCATTAGTAACTGACTTCAGCAGTTCGGAGAGAATGTGGGAGGTATATTAAAATGAGAGTACTTGCAAAAGAGGAGTTATAGGCCTGAATCTAGTGACTGTGGACAGTGAGGACAATGTGGTCAACTAATCTGATAATATAAATTAAATGTGTGGTCTGCAGCGGTGAAAGTCCACTTTGGTGAAGATAATTCACACATCGTTAATTTCGATTGGCTTGATTGGACCAAGCTAGGTTAAGAGCTATAAATGCGAATGTTTAAATAAACTCGATGACATTGTGGTTGTTTTAACACTCCTGCCTTTTCTGATTAATCATTAATTGTTTTTCGATTATGAGAAACGTCATCAACTTTTGGAATATCTGCGTGGCAAATGAACGCACCAATCAGAATCTTCAGGAGGCAGTAGATCACAGCCAGTTAATGTAAAACGCTCGGTAATAAATTACAACAAATAAGTGACAGGAAATTTGTTAATGCGAGAGGTGCATTAAGTTTCTACGAATCTGTGGAGTAATATTTCAGAGGAGACTGACGAGCTGTCATCGCCAGGGACATGAGCATACGTGAAATGTTCAGTGCTCATATTAACTCTTCTCTGCAACAACAGCGGAGAAGCAGCCCTCTAGAATAAGGGGTACGATAAGTGAACTACACTGTATTGGCAGAAACTGAGCTTTACAAATTAGAAGTACCAGCTGGTCATAGTCAAAGTGCAGCTACTCACGGAGTATGGCAGCGAAATTTGGTAGGTATGTTAATGCGTCAATGCGGAACCGATTTATGCTAGAAAAAAATTAGTTCAAATTTTGGCCACCATGCGCTGTACATTGTATGACGGTATGACATCCACGCAATCATTGGACAAGCCGTAACGTGAATGAACACTATGGCTATCGATAAGAGAGACCGTGCGCTTTTAGTGAAACTGTTTATGTGAATGGTAGCAATTACAGTGTTGAATTTAGAGAGTATCCCCGACTGAAACGTCTGAGGAGAGGCCCGATGTCATCAAATGGTTTATAGAAGACGCTAATGAAATTCGAAAACGCGAGTGACCTTGGTGTGGCATCTGGAAGAGGAATGAGTCCTATCCCGGTGGAAGTTATTGACGAGGTTGCTGTTACTGTAACTGACCATGCAGCAAGTGCCCCGAGTAGTGCCAGTGCTTTTGCAGTGTCACGAGTGTTGTTCATTCCACTGTCAACAGTATGACAAGCTTTGCGGCCTATTTTATGCTGGTACCCGTGCAAGATCCAGACAGTGCAGCAACTGAAACATCACGATCACCGCGTGTTGGGCACGACGACCCACTGCACTCACCTTATATGACTGTTTGGTGTGGATTCATACGCACTTTTATTCTCGGTCCATTCTTCTTCGAAGAGAATACAAACAGAGGCCTGTCAGGCATACCGTGACGCGTGCACGTTATCGAGACGTCCCTGTAGAGCATGTGATTCCTGCTTTGGAGGAGCGCAACTGTGAGGAAACCATTATTTTCATACAAGGTGCGGCAACATCTCATCTCGCTCACTCAATGACAGTTCTGCTTACTGCAACCTTCCACGAACGTGTTATCTCCAGAGTTTTTCCAGATGCGTGTCCTACAAGCCCTTCTGATCTGAATCCATGTGACATTTGGTTCTGGTATATCTAAAAGAACGCAATTGTCAGGGACAGGTTCGGACTCTACGTGACCAATCCAGAAAATCTCTATCCATGGCTACTAACCATCTGTTGTTGACCAGTACTAATTTGAAGACTGGTTTGTTGTATCGTGACTCGTCATTTTCTTTTACCACCGTCAAGAGTTGACGGCGACTCCTTACATTAACATTTTGTTGCCATGGAAGCAATCTCATGAAAGTGATTTTCGAAGAATCTAAGTAGTCACTTTATTGTTGTTGTTGTTCTTATTGTTATTGTTGTGGTCCTCAGTCTAAACTTATTTGATGCATCTCGTCGCTCGTTCATCCTGTGCAAGCTTCTTCATCTCTGAATAACTACTGCAACTTCATCCATTTGAACCTGATTGCTGTGATACAATGTCACTCTCTACAATTTTAACCCCCCCCCCCCCACACACACACTTCCTTTCATTATCAGATTGATAATTCATTGATGCCTCAGGCTGTGTGTTGCCAAGATATCCCTTCTTTTAACCGAGTTTTGCCATAAATTTCTCTTGTTTCCAGCTGGGTTCAAAACGTCTTCATTAATTATCCTATCTACTCCTTACTGTAGCAGTATTCCGTATACCGCATATCAAAATACCCGTAGACCACATATCAAAACCTTCTATTCTCTTCATTATAATTATTCGTTTCTTGTATTCCAATCTACGATCACAAACACTGTCGTCAGACTATCGACTTCGGCAGTGGTGACCACCTTCAGGTCTGGAAACAGTTATTTTCTTATTGATAATCTGCATTTTATATCACCCCTTGTTGGGCCGTAGTCAGCTATTTTACTGCTCAAATAGAAAACTCATTTACTGCTTTCAATGTCTCATTTCCTAAAGCAATTCCCTCAGCATAACCTCTATTACATATTATTATCCTTGTTTTACTATGGTTTTTGTTCATTTCTAACCTATTTCCAAGACACAACCTCTATTCATTTTATGGTCCTTTGCCGTCTCTGACATAATTGCAATATCATCGGCGAACCTCAAAGTTTTTACTTTTGCTTCCTGACCCTTAACTGCGCTTCCAAATATTCCTGAGATTCCTTTACTACGTGCTCGATGTGAACATTGAATAGCACTGGGGACAGGCTACGGTCCTGCCTCACTCCCTTCTCAACTACCGCTTTCCTTTCATGTCCTTCGACTTTTATAACTGCAGTCTGGTTTCTGTACAAGTTCCAAGTAATGTTTCGCTCCCTATATTTCATCCACGCTATTCAAAGTGTATTCCAGTCGGCACTGTCGAAGATTCTCTAAATCTATCAATGCTAGATAGGTAAATTTGCCTTTCTTCAGTCTAATATGTCGTATGGTCAGTATTGTCCCACATGTTCCTACGTTTCTGCAGAATCCCAGCTCCGCTTCCACGTACTCATAGCGCAATCTCCAAGTGATGAAATTCCCAGTGCTTAAATCCTCTCCTTTGACGCCATCTACCAGCAAATACGATCCTGATGTAGCCACATGGTCCATTCGTGTACACAGCCTCACTTGCCTAGTCTTCCGTCCCGTAGTTTGCCCTCACTGGGGCGAACGTGCCTTTTAGGCACATCGTGTGCTTCTTTCTGCTGATGCTTCCTTAGCAGCTAGAGACTGTAGGTTACAGCTATATTTGTTTTCTCATGTAATACTGTTGCCTCACTGTTTCATTCCTTACGACACTAAAGCAAATGATGACGATGCTAAAGACAAGTTTTCAAGGTCCTTAGTTACGTCGTACCGAGTATTTTACGTGCCATGCAAATCGGAAAAGATTTACTACTCCACGTGTGTCCCTCTGTCTCAAGTACACAGGCTAACTGATAACACTGCTGTGTGCAGCGGAAAAGTATAAAAGTGTCACAGAAAAACTTTTAAATACGAACTTACTAAGTTTACGGTCGCAGTGGTTTTAAAAGTTAAATTCTGCATTGCCCCAGAACACTGTTGCACAAAATAAGTACATCTTACGTGATCATTGGCGACAGAAAGACAATCTCAGTTAATATCCACTGATTAGCTAAAAAGTAACTGTGTTTCACATTTAGTATAACATTTTCTATGTATGTATACCCACTATAGAAAAATCATGTCCAAATATTGCAAAGAATCTACTCGACCAGTTTTCAGATAGATGAATTTCAGTTAAACTCATTATTGGAGATACATTCTTAACTCATTAATAGAAAACATAAAGAATGAAATTTTCACTCTGCAGCGGAAGTAAAGCTGTGAGGGCGGGTCGTGAGTCGTGCTTGGGTAGCTCAGATGGTAGAGCACTTGCCCGCGAAAGGCGAAGGTCCCGAGTCTCGGTCCGGCACACAGTTTTAATCTGCCAGGAAGTTTCAGAAAATATAAATATGAGAAATCCTCAGTCATATTACTACACTCCTGGAAATGGAAAAAAGAACACATTGACACCGGTGTGTCAGACCCACCATACTTGCTCCGGACACTGCGAGAGGGCTGTACAAGCAATGATCACACGCACGGCACAGCGGACACACCAGGAACCGCGGTGTTGGCCGTCGAATGGCGCTAGCTGCGCAGCATTTGTGCACCGCCGCCGTCAGTGTCAGCCAGTTTGCCGTGGCATACGGAGCTCCATCGCAGTCTTTAACACTGGTAGCATGCCGCGACAGCGTGGACGTGAACCGTATGTGCAGTTGACGGACTTTGAGCGAGGGCATATAGTGGGCATGCGGGAGGCCGGGTAGACGTACCGCCGAATTGCTCAGCACGTGGGGCGTGAGGTCTCCACAGTACATCGATGTTGTCCCCAGTGGTCGGCGGAAGGTGCACGTGCCCGTCGACCTGGGACCGGACCGCAGCGACGCACGGATGCACGCCAAGACCGTAGGATCCTACGCAGTGTCGTAGGGGACCGCACCGCCACTTCCCAGCAAATTAGGGACACTGTTGCTCCTGGGGTATCGGCGAGGACCATTCGCAACCGTCTCCATGAAGCTGGGCTACGGTCCCGCACACCGTTAGGCCGTCTTCCGCTCACGCCCCAACATCGTGCAGCCCGCCTCCAGTGGTGTCGCGACAGGCGTGAATGGAGGGACGAATGGAGACGTGTCGTCTTCAGCGATGAGAGTCGCTTCTGCCTTGGTGCCAATGATGGTCGTATGCGTGTTTGGCGCCGTGCAGGTGAGCGCCACAATCAGGACTGCATACGACCGAGGCACACACGGCCAACACCCGGCATCATGGTGTGGGGAGCGATCTCCTATACTGGCCGTACACCACTGGTGATCGTCGAGGGGACACTGAATAGTGCACGGTACATCCAAACCGTCATCGAACCCATCGTTCTACCATTCCTAGACCGGCAAGGTAACTTGCTGTTCCAACACGACAATGCACGTCCGCATGTATCCCGTGCCACCCAACGTGCTCTAGAAGGTGTAAGTCAACTACCCTGGCCAGCAAGATCTCCGGATCTGTCCCCCATTGAGCATGTTTGGGACTGGATGAAGCGTCGTCTCACGCGGTCTGCACGTCCAGCACGAACGCTGGTCCAACTGAGGCGCCAGGTGGAAATGGCATGGCAAGCCGTTCCACAGGACTACATCCAGCATCTCTACGATCGTCTCCATGGGAGAATAGCAGCCTGCATTGCTGCGAAAGGTGGATATACACTGTACTAGTGCAGACATTGTGCATGCTCCGTTGCCTGTGTCTATGTGCCTGTGGTTCTGTCAGTGTGATCATGTGATGTATCTGACCCCAGGAATGTGTCAATAAAGTTTCCCCTTCCTGGGACAATGAATTCACGGTGTTCTTATTTCAATTTCCAGGAGTGTATATTAATTAGAACGAATTCCGTACGCTGAGCTTCTCGTTCTTTCAACCAAAGCTTATGAACCAAATTTGTCTAACATACTGTCATTTTTTATTATCACCTCCCTCCCCTGTCCGCAGCTCGTGGTCGTGCGGTAGCGTTCTCGCTTCCCACGCCCGGGTTCCCGGGTTCGATTCTCGGCGGGGTCAGGGATTTTCTCTGCCTCGTGATGACTGGGTGTTGTGTGATGTCCTAAGGTTAGTTAGGTTTAAGTAGTTCTAAGTTCTGGGGGACTGATGACCATCGATGTTAAGTCCCATAGTGCTCAGAGCCATTTTGAACCTCCCTCCCCTACCCTGATTTCTTAACACACAAATATTTCGACTGATTCGACACCGTCATCCTCTTCTTATTTCGTAACAGCTAGCCACAGCCAGAAACGTTTTCCATTTGGAAAGTGGAAATGTCAAATGTTCAAAGTGACAAACCTCACTTTCGTCAAGAGAATCAAAATAATAATGTATCTCTTTCTGTACATAACTTGTCTGTATCCAAAAAAACTGAGAAGGTACTTCCAATGACGATAATGCCCTGTCGCCAGATTTCCCTATCCCATCCCAATGATACAGGTTATTATAAAACGGCAGGAAACTTACAAATTGGCAGGAAATTTAAAATAAGGCCGACTGCCTTATGCCTAAAATGGTGGGAATTCCCAAATTCAGTGCGATTTAAAAAATATATAAGGTTTCCCTACTTCTGTGATATCACAGATAAGAGTTCAGTGCTACATAGTGTAAAATACAAAAATCGAAGATGTCACAATGTCCTATTGGGCAATACGAGATGGTGGACCTGAGGATACAGGTGCAGCCTCCATCGTTGCCAAGCTGCCCCAGCCCTGTGATTTCAGAATCCAGTATGGTGAATCTGCGAATATAGGTGCTGCTTACATGGTTGCCATGTCGCTTGCACTAAGTTTGAAATGATAGGCAACTAAAAATCATTGCTTTTCTTCACTCCTATGACATTACAGTTCAAAGTTTACTGACCTTAAGTTTAAGTCCATTTGTGCTATGCTCATATTTAATGTTTACAGAATTTATTCCACCCTTGTGACATCACAGTTTAAATAAATTTCTCCATCCCAGTTGCCCTAAGTTTAAAATTGCGAAATATTCAAAAACATCCAGAAGTCTCAAGTTTAAAATGGCGGGAAATTGAAACAATACACTCATACTAAGTTTAAAATGGTGAGAAATTCATAAATCCACGTACCGTAAGTTAAAAAAGGTGTGAAGCCCTCTGGTTGTCAGAACCAGAGCAATTATCTCAACTTTTAAACTGTATAGTCACTGGTACAACCTGTACAGGTGTGCAACAGTGGCCACTACCATGTTTAGTAGGATAGTGTAGGATGGGAACAATCGTGTCTCTATCCAAACAGATTCCACACCACACTGGGGAGAGTCATATATCGACAATGGCTCACCTTCGCTGCCCTCTTCAATAAGACCACGCACAACATCCACTCCACTGGATCAGGCTGAATGGGGCAGCTAGATGCTAATCACAAGTCTAACCAGCTGCATGCCCACGCAAATTACAGTGTGTGCTCAACGCTCTAACATAGCAGCACCATATTTGTAACTGGACATGCGTAATGGAGCATGCTCCTGCCAAGTATCTACACCACAGGCACCCCTTGGTGTTAGGAGTTCATCGCACAGCTTTCACCCGTGCGTGTCAGATCTAGCAGTAATGTCTACATCATTATACCATAACATCAGTTAGGAATGCACGCAAGTGTCAGTCACTTCTCGTACGGTACGGACAGTACCTACCACCACAGTCAGCTACCTAATTTTACACTTAAATGTAGGGTTTCTGAGTCAATAACAGGAAATGGTGGGATTCTCTCAGAACAATGGGCACATTCCTCTTACAACTAGATTTATAGCTAGACAATAGTTACAGAAAAATTACATGATTTATTCAAAAGAAAGAGCTTCACAAAATGAGCAAGCCAGTAAGGCGTTGGTCCAACTCTGGCTCTTACACAAGCAGTTATTCGGCTTCACTTTCACTGACAGTTGTTGGATGTCCTCCTGAGGGATATAGTGCCAAATTATGTCCAATTGATGCGTTAGATCGTCAAAATCCCAAGCTGGTTGGAGGGCCCTGCCCATAACGCTCCCAACGTTCTCAATTGGGAAGAGATTTTCGATGTCGCTGGCCAAGGTAGGGTTTGGCAAGCATAAAGAGGAGGAGGAGGTTAGTGTTTGACGTCCCGTCGAAAACGAGATCATTAGAGACGGATCACAAGCTCAGACCAGGAAAGAATTGGGGAAGGAAGTCGGCCGTGCGCTTTCAAAGGAACCATCTCGGTATTTGCCCGAAGCGATTTAGGGAAACCACGGCCAACCTAAATCAGGATGGCCGGAAGTGGGTTTGGGCCGTCGTCCTCCCGAATACAAGTCCAATGTGCTAACCACTGCGCCACCAGTCCCGTTAAAGCATAAAGAGATGTAGCAGAAACTCTCGCTATGTACGAGCAGGCATTATCTTGCTGAAAAATACGACCACTAAGGCTTACCATGAAGGGCTACAAAACAGCGCGTAGAATACCATCGATGTATCTCAGACGAGTAACACCTTGTTGTCGAACCGTATAGCAGGCGACAGTCAGGTTTGTATCCCACCGCTGACTAGGGCATCTCCAGGCACATCTTCACTAGTCACTGAAGACAGTTCTACTCCAGCCAATGAGCTTCATGACCAAAGACATGTCTTTAGATGCCTCAGATAGTAGTGGGTTACCAACCTGACTGTCGTCCACCGTATGGCCCGTCAGCTGGGACTCATGGCCTGGGGTGACATTTCTTTTCATACCAGGACCCTTTTGTTGTCACCTGCAAAACCTTTACAGTACAGTGGTACGTCGACGATATTCTGCGCTCCGTTTCATTGGCCGTCATGGCAAGCTATCCTTGGCTTATATTTCAGCAAGGTAATGCACACCCACACACAACGAGGGCTTCTACTGATTGTCACTGTACTCACTAAACACTACCTTGGCCAGCAAGATCGAAAATCTCTCCCCAATTGAGAACGTTTGGAGCATTATGAGCAGGGCCGTCCAATCAGCTCTGGATATTGACGATCTAACGCTTCAGTTGGACAGAATTTGACACAATATCCCTCAGGAGGACATCCAACAATTCTGTCAATGGCATACCTAATAACTTCTTGCATAAGGGGCAGAGGTGGACTAATGTGTTATTGACTTGCTCAATTCGTTAAGCTGTTTCTCTTGAACACATCATCGAGTTTTTCCTGAAATTGTAAACATTTGTTTGTCTGTACATGTACATCACATATGCCGATTTCCGATCCATTCGGGTAATTGTTTTGTGTTGTACCTTTTTTTTCTTAGATTATATTTTTGGAAAGAGATTGGGGTGGTCTCTTTCTGTTCTTATTCATGACATTAGTGCAATATCAGCAGCACACTGTTAAGTTCAGATCTCAAACACTGATGCCTTGCACTTGCCTATTTCTGTCAAGGATTTCGCTTTCGTAGCATTGGTCAGTGAATTGCATATTGATAAGTACAACTGATAACGAATTGTGAAAAACTCGCATCTTACCATAGGCCGTGGTTAAACCAAAAGCACGTTTGAAATACGTGATCACTGTGTGCAGAATCATTCTCCTGACTTCCAGAGTTTTGAAAGGTATATCATTAGCTAAAAACCTGAGTGTACTTCAGAGACGATGTATCACACGTTCCTGGCTACTCCCCTAGGTTTCTGTAGTTCCTTCAAGCTTCCCCTATATGTGGTTCCACAACTCTTTCTCTGTTTCGCTCCTGTGTTTGTGATGACGACGTTCACGGTTTGGTTTCTAGTGTTTTCTCAGTGTGGTTGACTGATAGTATGTTTTCAGATTTCTGTAGAAACGATTCCATTTTCCTTTCAGTATTTCGACATCTGACTTAGTTGTCTTCTTAAAGCGCTCTGACCTGTGATCGTAGGTGTGTTACTATAAGTTTCTATTTCAAAATCACCTCTACTTACGTCCTGTACAAACCATAATATGACATGTAGTAGAGGGTATCTTGTATCACTGCTTTTTGTTCTCTTTCCTATTCAACTCGCAAAGCGAATGGTGGGAGAACGTTTACGTGCTTTCATACGTTACGTGTTTTCTGTCAGATATCTTTGTCTATGATTTGAGGAAAACGTCTGATCCTCATAAGCGCTCCTCCAGCGAACAAACGCAGTACTGCTCTATTGATTTTACCTTATCATATGGAACCAAGGGCTGTTGGATGGCGTTAAATCATTATCACCCCGTTTGCAGCCTGAGTTCTGCATTCTGACATTGTGTGCATTTGTCAGATTCAGCAAGAAACGTTTTTACCTGAATATACTTCACCCAAGAAAGACAAAGAATTGTCTACCAGTTCAAAAATTACACTTTTCACTCCCTTTCACACTATCAAGGACTTGTCCAGTTCATGTACACAGTATCATGGCACTACAAGGGAGACTAACTCGCTATGAAGCAGTCATATTCATTTTCAAAAACTGTTAAGTTGGTGCACACAACTGTAGGTCTGCACCGTTAATGTCGACTGACTGTGGGATTTTGGAAGACATCTTAGGCTCATGTATTGTAATCTTTCTGGAGTGGAATATGAACTTGCACTCCATAAACAACGACTACGTGAAATCTAGTTCGCTCTGTACATACACAAGTCCACGAAGCCGATAGATATCGGTAGCATCTAGCAGTGGCATTCTCCAGTGCAGTGACTAAGGTGCTGTCAGTGCAGCCCAATAGAAAGATGTTCAGTTCTAAAATGAGAGCAGGTTTATGTGCGAAATCATGTGTTGGTGAAATTTTTGCAATGAACCACTAATGGCACGCATGTGCCAGTGAGTGTAGAGTGGAGGGAGGGGGAGGGCAGCCGGTGGTACCATAACACATTATCCATATTCATTTATGAGTGAGTACAGCACTTCTGTGGTAGGACATCGTGGCACACTTTAATCTGCCTGAGCACATGGCCAGTTGGACTCATGGCTAGTGGCATGGTGCCTCCATGAGCCTGGTACAGTGTGGCACAGAGTGGCTGTCAACTGGCACAAGATGGTGGCATGGACAAGGAATTGTCAACATGCACCTCTCTACAGCGTGGTGCAGAATATGTTTAAATAAATATGCAGTTGTTTCTGTACTAGCCTATCCTCCTACACAAGGCAGCCACAAGTGTTTGACAACCATACTGTTTGCACCAGTAAGCTGTACAGTTCTCATGAGAAGTGACCTATTTTATGATAACCAATGGGCTTACCACCGTTTTTGACTTAGGGTAAGTGAATTTTTGAATTTATCACCGTTTTAAACTTCGCATAAGTGACGCGGCAACCATGTAGGCTGCCCTAAATACCCAGATTCACCATACTGAATTCAGATGTTGTAGGTCTGTGGAGATCTGACAGCCATGCAGGCTGCAACCGTATCCTCAGGTACACCATCTTGGATCGCCAGGTTGGACTTTTTAAATTTCACATCAACAGGACAATGTCCCATATTGTATTTTCTGAATTCCCAGCCATATTATGCTGAACTCAAGAAATGTTCAAATGTGCGTGAAATCTTATGGGACTTAACTGCTAAGGTCATCAGTCCCTAAGCTTACACACTACTTAACCTAAATTATCCTAAAGACAAACACACACACCCATGCCCGAGGGAGGACTCGAACCTCCGCCGGGACCAGCCGCACAGTCCACGACTGCAGCGCCTGCTGCGCGGCTGCTGAAATCTAAGCGGTGATACTGTAGGAGTGGGCGAAACTCCCAAGACAATTTAATTTCTGGATCATTTTAAACGGCAGTTGGCCTATTTTGGAAACTGGAAATTTGAGGTAAGGTTCTATGGGACCAAACTGCTGATGTCATCGGTCCGTGGGCTTACATACTAATTAATGAAACTTAAACTAACTTACACTAAGGACAACACACACACCCATGCCCAAGGGAGGATTTGAACCTCCAACGGGGAGAGCCGTGCGAACCGTGACAAGGAGCCTCAGACCGCACAGCTACCACGAGCGGCACCTATTTTGAATTCCCCGCCATTTATACATATGGGCTATGTTGGAGGGGAGAAGAGTGAAATCTAGCAACAAGTCTTTATGTAGAAGCGAGAGATGGGGATGGGAGAGATCTGACACCAATGTGCACTGCACCTCCACTGATGTAGCCTCACAACTACTACCAAGTAATTACGCTGCTCACCTCATCGCTGCTAAAAATAGCGAGACGAATTCGAAAATAAATAATTCATTAAGATCTTTCCAGGTGCCATACCAAGGAACTGACTGGTTTTAAGTGCCAATGAGAATTTTTTTGTTTCAAGTACCATTAATGTTGAGGCAGTACGATTTATATGTTACTATAGAAATACAGATATTCAACAGTAATATTTTAACTGGTAGAACTGTACTCAGCATAAACTATTTATCATAACTTTTACGAGAGAATAAAAAACTTAAATTCAAAAAAATCTTCCACCGTCAATTTCTTTTCCTACATTACTCCGTTCTTGGTATCCGATGTTGCAAAGTGTGTCGTGGAACTTACTGCGCTGTTGAGGAAGGAATGGGAACATCAGCAACAGCTACATCTGTTTTGTATCTGATAAACATGGCTGGGCTTAGATACAACAGCATGGCCTTGTTCAGTAATGGTGTTTCGTGTTTTGAGTACACTGAAATATTTATATTATTTTGTTTCAGAGTAAGAATTTTAACAGCTATTTGAGATGGATGAGGAAGACTCAGTTTCATCGTATTTCATTTGGAGATATTACATGTCTGCATTGACAACAATGTTACAGCAACATCTTTAAAATCAAAGAAGTCTGTTGTATGCTCCGGAATTACACGAAATCGGTTGTTAGCTTTAACTGATTCGACAGTCTTGAGTAAATCTTTCGGAACAAATATCTTCATTTTACTATAACTGCAAAATATTTATTGCTAAAAACAAAAACTTACGCGCAGCCCCGCTTGCCACACAAGCCGTGCAACAAGTAACTGGAGAAGATCCAGCCGCATGGGATTTGGAACCCCAGACGGAATCATTACTTGTCACAAACAATATACGCCGTCTAGCAATGAATGTTTGAAACACTTTCTCCATTATTTGGCACCAGGGGTAGGTCTAGAGCACAGTAAAGGAATAAGGAACCAATTGATTAATTTATCAGATAAATCAAAACGTTCGCGGACAGCGAAGAATGTGAACCAAAGGTAATGTGCAGCGTACCAAATCACTCAAACTGAAATAATCCCTAAAGTTCAGTACGTTCATTCGAACTTATGCACAACAACAAGCTTATCTTGGCAGAAGTTGAGTAACTGGTAACTATACATGAACTCGCTTTCAAAATATTTCCAAATCCTGAACTGTTAATCCGGAATATTCCTAAGTCCCGAATAGGTTCACGTCGAAACCAACATAAACTCATGTGCCTCACAAGATAAGAAATTAGAAGTAAACACAGTTACTCTCCAAAACATGAACATCAAAACACTACGAAACTTGTGATGCCTGCCTATTTAAAAACCTACATGTGACTAAGAACTACAGCAAGAGAGGAACTTAAAACTAGACCCCAGTACTTACGATTATACGAAGTCCAATTACATTAATGTGACCACCTACTATGTTCGAGGTCAAAGTTCAAAACCACTCTCAGATGGCAAGGAGCAGCTTTTTCACAAAGGATGGGGCCCCTCCACGCCCACACCAACATGGTGACCAAACCAAAAGTTCTACTGTCACCTCCGTAAACATGTTAGTTTTTGAATCAGGCGTCACAGGATGCGGGCTGTGATGTTATCCATGCGTCTGAGTAAGATTACTTATTAACATGGTCCATCGGGAGATAGAAGTGGTCGAAAACGATTGAAGGGTAGCGGTTGTAAGGGCAGAGGAAAAAAAGTGCCAAGGCAAGAGCCAAGGGAAAAAAACCTCTGCGACAGTAGGACGGGTATTAAGGGCAGTAGCAGCTTGCTAGCTGCGACAGAGCATGCAAGGTGCGGTTATGTTAGTTCGAGGTATCGTGCATCGTTACCTTTGTCGTTGCTGGAGCTTGTTGCGGCGCTTGCTGCAATTGCTGCGTCCCTGCAACAGTTCAAGGTCGTTGTAGATTAGTGGGCGATCGGTCATAGATCGGCTCACGGACGGTGTAGGGGGTGTGTGTGGCTGGTTTGCGTGCTGTGTACAGTACGGCTTCCCTGCGGTTGCCTGTTTTTCGGCTGGTCGCACATCTGGGTTTCCAGTAGTAACTGTGTTGCAGGGGCTCGCCAGTACTGTCGTGTTAGCGTTCTATGGACCATAGATGTTTAGTTCCTAACCAGTAATGTCTTTGGTCTGTTATGCTTCCATCTATGGTTGTGGTCGTAGTTACCCAGAGAAAGGATAAACGGGTTGCGCGAGTGTCTCGTGTTATTGTACAGTCGCGTGGAGAGTTTTTGGAATGCCTGCAAGATAGTATCTAGCCGGTATTCCCGGTGAAGGTCCGCGATGCGTGTGTAGCGCGGAGCGTTGCTTATGATTTTGAGTACCTTGTTCTGTATGAGCTGCAGACGGCGCAGGCGAGTGGGCGCAGCGTATCCCCAGACAGGGGCTGCGTACGTCATCAGGCAAGGAGCAGCACTAGCAGAGGAGGATATATAAAGTGCGTCGGGGACCCAGAAACAGTGCAGTCATTGTCTTAGTATGTAAACGGAGCGATTTAGCTGACGTCAAAAAGGCCATGATCTTTTGTTTTCGAGCTAAGAGTGGAAGCATTTCTGAAGCGGCCAAGTATGTAAACTGCTCGCTTGCCACTTGGTTGAAGTATTCTGTGCATAGCAAAACAGCGCTGTCCGCAACTGGCACCGAGGAACTGTGGTGCACCAAAGGCCATAGATGACAAGGTTGAACGACAGTTGCAGAGATATGTATGTGCGAATAGATGTGCAACCGTCAAGCAACTGACCGCTCAGATGAACCAGCGGGCTACCAACAGTGCCTTCTCAACGAAGGTTTAGTGAACGTTACTGTGTACGGGCCTTCGCAGCCGGCGCGTGGTTCATGCACCGATTGCTGTTCATCGGAGACGAAGGCTGGAATTCGGACGACAGTACTGCAACTGGACGTCGGCTGAGAGGCGACAGATAGACTTTTCAGATGAATCACGTTTTATGCACCATTCGATAGATGGCCGTTGGCGTGTACGGCCGTGCAACAACCTCCGAAGGTCCCAGCTGGATGAAGAAGCGTTACCATCTGGGGAATGTTTTCGTGGCGTGATTTCGTCATTCTGGAAGGCACAGTGGATCAACACAAGTACGCATCTATCCTTGAAGAGCATGTCCACTGCTACTTGGAGTTGGTTTTTTCCTCAACACGATGGCATCTCTCAGCAGGACAATGCAACGTATCACACAGCTCGCAGTGCACAGGCGTGGTTTGAAGAGCACCAGGATGAGTTTACCATACTCCCCTGGCAACCAAACTCCACGGATATAAACCCAGAATCCGTGAGACTGCCTCGATCGGGCTGATCGCGTCATGGGTTCACAACCAAGAAATCTAATGCAGCTGGCCATGCCACCACAGTCGGCATTGCTGTCATTCGATTTTTAGTAACTTGTCTGGAAGTGGTTTAGATGTTTTTAGCGAATATCTGAAGCTATAATTTTAGCAGAATCACAACTTGGTCATACTGCTTAGCATTCATAAGCGTGCGACTGGCAATAAAGGAAGAAACACAACGGAAAAAAATCGGAACACCGAAAAGCGATTCAGTAGAGTATTGAAATTTCGTAAACACATTTGTCTAGGTAACATATTTAATGATTAACATCGCAAGATCACAGGCTAATCTAAGCGCAAGATGTTGTTGTTGTTGTGGTCTTCAGTCCTGAGACTGGTTTGATGCAGCTCTCCATGCTACTCTATCCTGTGCAAGCTTCTTCATCTCCCAGTATCTACTGCAACCTACATCCTTCTGAATCTGCTTAGTGTATTCATCTCTTGGTCTCCCTCTACGATTTTTACCCTCCACACTGCCCTCCAATGCTAAATTTGTGATCCCTTGATGCCTCAAAACATGTCCTACCAACCGATCCCTTCTTCTAGTCAAGTTGTGCCACAAACTTCTCTTCTCCCCAATCCTATTCAATACCTCCTCATTAGTTACGTGATCTACCCACCTTATCTTCAGCATTCTTCTGTAGCACCACATTTCAAAAGCTTCTATTCTCTTCTTGTCCAAACTAGTTATCGTCCATGTTTCACTTCCATACATGGCTACACTCCATACAAATACTTTCAGAAACGACTTCCTGACACTTAAATCTATACTCGATGTTAACAAATTCCTCTTCTTGAGAAACGCTTTCCTTGCCATTGCCAGTCTACATTTTATATCCTCTCTACTTCGACCATCATCGGTTATCTTACTCCCTAAATAGCAAAACTCCTTTACTACTTTAAGTGTCTCATTTCCTAATCTAATTCCCTCAGCATCACCCGACTTAATTTGACTACATTCCATTATCCTCGTTTTGCTTTTGTTGATGTTCATCTTATATCCTCCTTTCAAGACACTGTCCATTCCGTTCAACTGCTCTTCCAAGTCCTTTGCTGTCTCTGACAGAATTACAATGTCATCAGCGAACCTCAAAGTTTTTACTTCTTCTCCATGAACTTTAATACCTACTCCGAATTTTTCTTTTGTTTCCTTTACTGCTTGCTCAATATACAGATTGAATAACATCGGGGAGAGGCTACAACCCTGTCTTACTCCTTTCCCAACCACTGCTTCCCTTTCACGCCCCTCGACTCTTATAACTGCCATCTGGTTTCTGTACAAACTGTAAATAGCCTTTCGCTCCCTGTATTTTACCCCTGCCACCTTCAGAATTTGAAAGAGAGTATTCCAGTTAACACTGTCAAAAGCTTTCTCTAAGTCTACAAATGCTAGAAATGTAGGTTTGCCTTTTCTTAATCTTTCTTCTAAGATAAGTCGTAAGGTCAGTATTGCCTCACGTGTTCCAACATTTCTACGGAATCCAAACTGATCTTCCCCGAGGTCGGCTTCTACCAGTTTTTCCATTCGTCTGTAAAGAATTCGCGTTAGTATTTTGCAGCTGTGACTTATTAAACTGATAGTTCGGTAATTTTCACATCTGTCAACACCTGCTTTCTTTGGGATTGGAATTATTATATTCTTCTTGAAGTCTGAGGGTATTTCGCCGGTCTCATACATCTTGCTCACCAGATGGTAGAGTTTTTTCATGACTGGCTCTCCCGAGGCCATCAGTAGTTCAAATGGAATGTTGTCTACTCCAGGGGCCTTGTTTCGACTCAGCCAAGATAAGCGCAAGATAAGCCACTGAAATGCCACTGAAATGCTGGTACATTAAGAACCGGTGTAACAGCCACAATGTTGCAACCAAGCATGCAAACATGTATGCATTGTGTTGTACAAGTGCCAGATGGCAGTTTCTAGGATGGAACGGTCAATGCTGTTTCTGGATGACGCTGGAGTTGACGTCTGATGATGTTTCGTATGTTCTCGATGGGAGACAGATCTGGTGATCGAGCCGGCCAAGGCAACATGTCGACACTCTGTGAAGCATATTGGGTTACAACAGCGGTATACGGACGAAAGTTTTCCTGTTGTGAAACACTCTCTGGAGTGCTGTTCGTGAATGGCAACTCAACAGGTCGAATCACGAAATTGACGTACAAATTTGCAGTCAGAATGGTAGGATAACTACTAGAGTGTTTCTGCTGTCTTACGAAATCTCAAACGAGACCATAACTCCACGTGGAGGTCCACTTTGTAAACATCGCACACAGGTTGTCTGCGTGCCCTCAGCTGGCCTCCTTCTAGCTAACACGTGGCCATCACTGGGAGCGATGCAGAACAAACTTTGATCAGAAAAACGCAACGGTCGTCCACCCTGCCCTCCAAAGAGCTCTCGCTTAACGTCACTAAAGTCACAAATAGTGGTGGTTTGGGTTCGGTTGAATCTACGCTACAGTGCGTCTGGCTCGATGCTGTCCTTGACCTAACCGAATTGCAACAGTTCGTTGTGTCACTGTAGTTCCAACTGCTCCTCAGATTGTTGCTGCAGAAGCAGTGCGATGTGCCAGAATCATTCTCCGAACACGATGGTCTTCCCTCTCGATACTGCCACGTGGCCGTTTAGAGTCCGGTCTTCTTGCGGCCGTACATTCCCGTGAACACCCCTGCCAGCAGTTATGTACAGTGGCTACATCCCTGCTAAGTGTTTCCGCAGTATAGGAGAAGGAACACCTACCTTTTTGTAGCCCTATTATACGAAATCGTTCAAACTCAGTGTGGTGTTGATAGTTACGTCTTTGTCCTCCTAAAGGCATTCTTGACGAACATCATCTCACAACGTCCAATCTCAATGGTAACCAACGCTCACGACCGTTACAACGTGTATTTAAAGCAAGTCCGATTTGCATCTTCATAGTTGAATGTAGCATGCATGTCACTTATGAATCTTGGAATTTGTTAACTCTTTTGCGACTTGCGTGAAATTTGAATAGGCATCGTCTTTCAGATGTAGAGAGATGCCTGTCAACTTACGTTTATGTCGCACAGCTCCTTCATCGTGCTGAGACTTTCTTTCCGTCGGTGTGTAGTGTATAGTGTAGTCAGGTGACTTTCTCCCAAGTAAATGATTTGAAGGTCGGTATTTGGAAATTTGTAGTAAGGACTATGGGACCAAACTCCTGAGGTCATCAGTCCCTAGGCTTACGCATTACTTAATCTAACTGAAACTAACTTACACTAAGGACAACACACTCACCCATGCCCGAGGGAGGACTCCAACAATCTCCGCGGGGGAGGAGGGGGGAAGCTGCGAACCGTGACAAGACATTTTAGGCTGCACGGCTACCGCGCGCGGGAAAGGTCGGTATTACGTAGGTTTTTAACAAGGTCGGACCTGAAACTTTTTTATATTATGCTTAGAAGTCACCATTTGTCTCCCAGAATATTAAATATATGAAGCTTGAAATGAACAACTTTCAACATAACTGAACAGTAAAACACACACACACAGTGCAGTAGGCAATAAAGTTGAACAGTTGACAATAACGTTCAAAACATGAAGAAAACGTGTGCCCATGACCTCAGTACTGTGCTGGCGATAATTCAAAAGACTGGAATCCGAACCGCAGCTTTAAGTCCAGCAAAGCGAGCATTCACGAAGAGCAGCTACAAACCTTGTAGATAAAATATTCAGAATACCATCATGTTACAGTAAGTCAGAAAGTCGCAGAACTGTCTCTAAGGTGAAAGTATATGCAGTGTCCAGTATGTAAAACAAAACTGGCTAATCTGTGGCTGTTGCTTCCCTCTTTCACTTCACAATCACATCGCCAAGGTCGACTTGGGCAGCTTTACAATGATTGATATTTCCCTTAGGGATTTGTTACTCCGGTGACTAGTCCACGTTCTAAGTCACTGAGTTCTAAAATAAAAGCCAAGAAGCTGCGTTGGCTATTTCACCTCCCTTTCGGGTTTTAGCCAGTGCTCCGTTTCCTTTCGGTCATTGTTAGGCCAAAGAATTTGTCTCTCGAGGAGGCTGTCGATACAGTGCCTGACGAGTAACGATTTCTCGTGTGTTGTCAGGGCTTCGTGCATGTGCGCATCTGGTTCCCGCAGTTCCCCGGCGTGGTGATGATGTCGGACCAGGAACTCATCATCATGTGCAAGCCGCCGGAGCCCACCATCATCGAGAACAAGGCGGCAGGATTCGCCGGTAGCTTGTGAGTATCCTGTACAAATATCTACTGCCAATTTCCAGTCTGCTATTTATAATAAACGCGCCTTACTGTAGCTGAACCAGACAACAGTCTAGGGCTCTGAAGTTTTGAAGCACTAAATTTTGGACGGACAGAGACGAAACTTCCACAATTATGTATAATAGTGTACGTTATTAGTGGATTAACCACCTGACCACTTTTGTGGCCAGGCAACTAGTAGCCCAGAGCGACCTAACTTCCTATCCCGGAAAAATAGAACGAAAAATAGAACATATAAATATACGTTGTTTACTAACTTCCAGTATTCTGATAGCCATGACATCAGCAACTGTATGCTTTAACAATTTATGCAAGAAATTGCAAAAACCGTCGAAGTTGCAGTATTAAATTTTTCTTTATCACTATCAGATCATCCAATAAGCTATGCAGTAGCATACATCACGACAGCTACATGACTGTTCATTCTCGTTAAACTCGTCTTGTAAAGCAGTGCAGGACTGAACTTGTTCACTAGAAGAGTTAGGTAAACGAGATTCAGCCCTGTACTGCCTTACAAGATGTGTTTGTCTAGAATGAACAGTCATGTCGCTGTCGTAATGAGTGCCATTGCTTAGCTTATTGGATGATTTGACAATGAAGTAGACATTGAGTAATTAAGAAAACTAATATTGAAACTTCGATCGTTTTCGGAAATTTATTGCATAATTTAATAAAAATATACGATGTATAAATTCAAAATTTCTCTCTTTCATTTTAGTGTTTATCCCTTCACATGGGGTTGCTTCTTTTTCATGATTTGCAAATTTAGTCTTATTTATGCTTAGTGGCAGGTTTCATTTGTTCTCGTAAACGTTGCCAGTTAACTATTTATGGGACATAACTCGTGTGCGCAATCTGGTTGCGAACATTGTAAACTTGGTACTATAAGTTATCGTATTGCAACTGTTTGTGTACCACGTTTTCTGAGATGGAAAGTGGGGGACTAGCCAAGCATTTGCTGTAAAATTGTTAAAATCCACGCCCAGGCTGGCAGGTGTGCCAGACCAACGGTTGTTGCATCACCGCCCGGATTCAGTGGGATCTGGAATGACATTTCCACTCTTCAGCGGAGTGTGCGCTGATATAAAACTTCCTGGCAGTTTAAAACTGTATGCCGGACCGAGGCTCGAACTCAGGACCTTTGCCTTTCGCAGGCCAGTTCTCTACCAACTGAGCTACCCATGCACGACTCATAAGCCGTCCTCACAGCTTCAATTCTGCCAGTACCTCGTATTCTACCTTCAAAAACTTCACAGAAGCTCTTCTGCGAACCTAGCAGAACTAGCACTCGTGGAAGAAAGGATACTGCAGAGACTTAGCCACAGACTGGGGGATGTTTCCAGAATAAGATTGGTAGAGCACTTGCTCGCGAAAGGCAAAGGTCCCGAGTTCGAGTCCCGGTCCGGCACACAGTTTTAATCTACCAGGAAGTTTCATATCAGCGCACACTCCGCTGCAGAGTGAAAATCTCACTCTGGAAACATCCCCCAGGCTGTAGCTAAGCCAGGTTTCCGCACTATCCTTTCTTCCTGGAGTGCTAGTTCTGCTAGGTTCACAGAAGAGCTTCTGTGAAGTTTAGTAGGTAGGAGACGAGGTACTGGCAGAATTGAAGCTGTGAGCCGGCCAGAGTGTCCGAGCGGTTAAAGGCGCTACAGTCTGGAGCCACACGACCGCTACGGTCGCAGGTTCGAATCCTGCATCGGGCATGGATGTGTGTGATGTCCTTAGGTTAGTTAGGTTTAAGTAGTTCTAAGTTCTAGGGGACTTATGACCACAGCAGTTGAGTCCCATAGTGCTCAGAGCCATTTGAACCATTTTGAAGCTGTGAGGACGGGTCGTGAGTCGTGCTTGGGTAGCTCAGTTGGTAATGCACTTGCCAGCGAAAGGCAAAGTTCCCGAGTTCGAGTCTCGGTCCGGCACGCAGTTTTAATCAGTGTGGTCTAGTTCACCTTCCTGTCTCGCCAAATAGCGGGCTGCACGTAAAGATATGTGATGGGGTCATAAGATAAAATCTTATACGTCTATAAAGTAGAGCTTCTTGTTTTTCATTCCTAAGTGGTTATACAATTTTACATATAAAAATAATCCTGTGATTAGTCCTGATTTCCTGCAGCATTATTCAGTAATTAAATGATTATTGTTATTATTGCCAGTGCTGGTGAATGAGCTGTTAGCTCGTCTGTCTATGGTACAGAAAATTCACGGTTTGAGACTCAGCTGATGTTGTCGGCTGCTGATTTTTCGAAGTAAAAAATCAATTGTACATCATGCCATACGAAGAAAATTTACGTTAAAGTATTTTTAGTGCACTCCCGGATAATTTAAAATACATATTTTCGTGCCTAAATTCTCATTTGTACTGTATTCGCTGAATCAAATTAGCTACAAACGGATTACTGCATTTTCACAGTGTATCCCAGGGTCATTCAGAATTCTTATCGTTGTTTCTTGAATTCTCGTAATACTATAACTACAAAAAAGAACAGCAGAGCAATAACAGCTAACCAAACAAATATTTACTGATTAATCTTTGCATTTTCTATCCGTTCCGTTTAAACACAGTCCACACCATTATGGAGCCACCAACAGCTTGCACAGTGGCTTGTTGAAAAGTTGGGTTCAGGGCTTGGTGGGTTTTGCGCCACGCACGAAACCTACCATCAGCTCTTACCAACTGAAATCGGGACTCACCACGCCACGGTTTTCCCGGTTTTCCAGTAGTATAGGATCGAACTGACATGGTCACGAGCCCCGGAGAGTCACTGCAAGGCGATGTCGTGCTGTTAGCAAATACAGTCGCGTCAGCCGTCTGCTACCGTAGCCCATCAACGCCAAATTTCACCGCACAGTCGTGACGAATACGTTCGTCGTACGTTCCACATTGATTCCTGCCTTATTTCACGTCGTACTGCTTGTATGTTAGCACGGAGAACTCTACGCAAACGTCGCTGGTCTCGGTCGTTAGGTTAAGGCCGTCGGCCACTGCGTCGTTCATGGTGAGAGGTAATGCCTGAAATCTGCTATTCTCGACACAGTCTGGAGGCCGTGGATCGCGGAATATTGAACTCCCTAACGATTTTCGAAACTGAATGTCCCATGCCTCTAATTCCAACTATCTTTCGGCCTTCAAAATCTGTTAATTCCCGTCGTGCGGCCATAATCACCTGTTTACAAAAGACAACTCCTCTAATGAATGCCCTTTTATACTTTGTGTACGCGATACTACCACCATGTGTATATCGCCTCTGCGTGACTGCTCACCTCAGTATACACCTATATTGGTGCTCTGCGAATCACAACTGCGAAGTGTACGGTTTATGGTACTTTTTACTGTGCCGTACATTAAACTTCACTCTAGTTCCATTGATGGATGAAGAGTAGAAATAATTGTACCTTTAAGCCTTTTCTATGCAAGCTGTTGTTATTCTGATTTTCTCTTTACGATTTCTAAGGTATCCGTCAATTAGATTCTAAGGAAAAGGATACTAAATGGTTCCTAAAACTAGCTGTGAAGTATAAGATGTCTTTCTTCAACTGTCTAGCAATTCAGTTTTTTCAGGATTTCCGTTACATTCTCTCCGTAGTCTAACAAGCGTGTGATTTTCTTTGTTCATACTTCTTGTATTTGTTGCAGTGCATTATGTAAATAATCTCTTTTAAAGCCAAATTACTGCTTTGAAGTTATACCAATGAATCGACACCTTTTATTTGCTTTTCATCCAACAGAACTTACGTGATTCTGCCAGATACGTTGATAGTCCTAGGTATTTGAATGATGTATCTGACAGAGTATGTGGGGTTCTTCATGGCCTCTAAACACGGGCGCAACAGTGCTTTTCATAAATCTCTGATGAAATAAATCGCCAGGGTTTAACATAATACTGTATGTATGTCGATTGTACCTGTCGGAGCAGTTCGTCACTGCCAATATCTGCACATTCACTTTATTGTTAGGTCACGTCGGGAAGAGGGGAATGGGGGAGGGAGGGGGGGGAGTTTGTTATCGAAGCACGCGTGGGCATCGTGACGATAACGAGGTGGTGGGTGCCCGTGCACCATTGCGATGATACATGGAGCTACTGTCTCACAAGTCTGTCCACTGATCTTGGTCTTACAGAAAGTAAACGTCAAAAACCTTTTATAAGACATTATGAGTAAATTTCAGTCATGTCGTGGTTAGGTAACAATGTTAGGGACTGTAGTACAGCGCCGGCGCGCTTCGTTTCACTGCCACAAATTATTGCTAGCCACAGAAATCACATCAACTGCTATCATCCTCTCAGTGCAAGGCAAATACACACAGACGGAAAAAAAGTCGCAACACCGAAAAAATAATGAATGTAGAGTATTGTTATTGCGTGAATTCATTTGTCTGGGTAACGTATTTAAGCGATTAACATTCCAAGATCGCAGATTAATGTCAGCGCGAGACAAGACATTGCAAATGTGAAATGCTGGTATATCAGTAACCACAGTAACTGCCAGAATATTGAAAGTAAGCATGCAAAAGTGCATGCGTTATGTTGTAGAGGTGCAAGATGTCAGTTTTGGGATGGAATTCCATTTGAGAGGTCATTATAGGAACGTTTGATGCTGTTTGTAGATGACATTAGAGTTGTCGTCCCATGATGTCTGATATGCCCTCGATTACAGACAGATCTGGTGATGGAGCAGGCCAAAGCAACATGTCGACACTCTGTAAAGCATGTTGGGTTACAACAGCGGTATGTGGGCTAGCGTTATCCCATTGGAAAACACCCCTTGGAATGCTGTCCGTGAACCGCAGCGCAACAGGTCGAATCACCAGACTGAAGTACAAATTTTCAGGTGTAGGTCAAGTGTATCAACATCGCAGACGCGTTGGTTGCGGGCTCTCAACTGATCTTCTTCTAACCAACACACCACCATCACTGGCATCGAGCCAGATCCAGCTCTCATCAGAAAACACAGCAGACCTCCGCCCTGTTTCCAACGAGCTCTCGCTTGCACGCTAAAGTGCGTCTGAGTCGGAGCTGTTCTCGAACTAACCAATTTGTAACAGTTCGTTGCATCGTTGTATTTCCAACTGCTGTTCGAATTGGTGCTGCAGATTCAGTACAAAGCGCCAGAACCGGACGCCTAGCACGATAATCTTCCCTCTCGGTAGTGCCACGTGACCGTCCAGAGCCCGGTCATCTTGCGACCGTACATTCTGGTGAGCACCGCTGCCAGCAATCATGTACAGTGGCTACATTCTTGTCAAGTCTTTCTCCATTAACGGAGAAGGAACATCCAGCCTCTCATAGCCCTATTACACGAAATCGTTCAAACTCAGCGGCGTGTTGATTATGGCGTCTTTGTCCCCCTGAAACCATTCTCGACCAACAACAACTCACCACGTCCAGTCTCAAAGGTAACTAATGCTCACGATCTTTACAGCGTCCGCTCAAAGCAAACCTAGTTTGCACCCTTTTGCGATTGGTGCGAATTTCGTGTAGACTCAAGTAGAAACGCGCCTGACAACTTTCATTTATATCGCGCCACTCGTTGTTGGCGTTGCGATATCTTCTCTTCTTCGTCACTGTGGTTCCAACTTTCTTCATTGAGGTTCATCCGATGTTATGCCGAAGATTATGAACAACGAGTATTTTATTTTCAAATTCGACGTATAGAACGTGTGGTGGAGTCGCAATAAAACCATTTATGTCAGGAAAGAAATCTGATTCCAATTCGATCATTCTTTATAATGTTCTGCCAAACATGGAAATGCCAGAGAAATTTCAAAACTTTAATTTCAAATACCTCGAACATTGGGCGCTAGCTGTGGCCTTTTTTACACAAGGTCTTCCTGAATTTGGAAATTTGTGGTAAGGTCTTATGGGGCCAAACTGCTGAGATCATCGCTTCCTAAGCTAGCTGTGGCCTTTTTTACACAAGGTCTTCCTGAATTTGGAAATTTGTGGTAAGGTCTTATGGGGCCAAACTGCTGAGATCATCGCTTCCTAAGCTTACATACTACTTAACCTAACTTAACGCTAAGGACGACACACACACACCCATACCCGAGGGAGGACTCGCACCTCCTACGGGGGCAGCCACGCGGATAGTGACGAGATACCTCAGACCGGGCAGCTACCCCGCGCGGCTTGCTGAATTTGGATATGGGGCTGTGGGGTTCAGGTACCATCGTGTTGAGACTTAAATCAGATTTACTGTTTCTTTGATGATTTGTTAAACAAGGCTTTGTAGATCACTTTCGTACAAGATACGTAATAACTGCTCTCGAGATCCAATAAAATTCTGAAAATTAACACAGGGGCCCTGGCGGGTATAGGGAAGCACTGCGGAAGCTGCGCCTACATTGGTGTTTTGTTTCGTTTTGTATAGCAATGTCGTTGTCTAGGAAAATTAAATGTGCTATGGAAATCCACAATACAACTACGCCATACTATAATTAACAAAAGATACTCGTGGCAGTGTTTGGAAAATAATGGCGTTACACACGGAAAGCTGAGATCTGCTTCACTAACCTTATTCCAGTTGCTGATTTTTGTTGTCAGAACATTTTATTTCTTAACTAAGTAAACATTACACATAAAACCGGTTTCTCTGATTGGGAATATTCCCTTTATTTGCGAATTTAATGAGAGACAAAAAATTACAAAGAAATTGTTTCTACGTACGTCTAGTGACAATGTATTGAAATACCCAAGAAGGTGGAAACTATCGAAACTGCACGTGTTGAGAAGGTGCGCCTACAACAGACCGTTGCCTCAAATGCCTCTAAGCACTATCGGACTTAATATCTGAGGTCATCAGTCCCCTAGACTTAGAACTACTTATACCTAACTAACCTAAGGACCGGCTTTCCGGGCGGGAAGGAGCGCCTGGTCCCCGGCACGAATCCGCCCGGCGGATTTGTGTCGAGGTCAGGTGAACCGGCCAGTCTGTGAATGGTTTTTAGGCGGTTTTCCATCTGCCTCGGCGAATGCGGGCTGGTTCCCCTTATTCCGCCTCAGTTACACTATGTCGGCGATTGTTGCGCAAACAACTTCTCCACGTACGCGTGCACCACCATTACTCTACCACGCAAACATAGGGGTTACACTCGTCTGGTGTGACACGTTCCCTGGGGGGGGGGGGGGGGGTCCACTGGGGGCCGAACCGCACAATAACCCTGGGTTTGGTGTGGGGCGGCGGAGGGGTGAAGTGACTGCGATAGTCGTCGTGGGGTTGTGGACCACTGCGGCTGCGGCGGGGACGGAGCATCTCCGTCGTTTCTAGGTCCCTGGTTAACATACAGTACAATACAATACATACATCCTAAAGACACCACACACATCCATGCCCGAGGCAGGATTCGAACCTGCAACTGTAGCAGCAGCGCGGTTCCGCACTGACGCGCCTAGAACCGCTCGGCCACAGCGGCCGGCCAGACCGTTGCGTGGAAAGTCAATGTGATTCAGGAGACGAAAGTAAATTCATCGCATTGAGAATACTTCCACACTGCCTTTACCAAACGTTTCTGTATAAACATCTCATGTTTAATTCAGCTGCCCATTTCCTAACAGTTAAAAATGTAATACCAGACTCCTTACAGATATTCGCCTATTTAGATGGATTTTTATTGGCTATTAACCGTTCACGATAAAGAAGTCACGAAACAGAAAAATATCGAACACTTTGCACCTCGAAGTGGACTGTGTTTATATGCACTCTTGTGCCACGTACAAATAAATTTCATGACTACCTTGAGAATGCAGAAGTATAAGGCGCATTCAAACAAAAGCGAGACAGAACTTCCTTCCATAAGTGCCGCACCCTACAGTGTTGCCAGTTTGATAGATAACTAGACAGAGAATTATCAGCGTGGCCACGTTATTTGTCCTATAACGCGATCGGTATGGACTTTGTCTCTACCGACGGCCGGGCGCTGCCCAGGTTTTATCTCAAAGAACGTACGTTAAATGTATTCTGTCTCAGAAACTAATGGGAATAACGCACACAACCATATTAAGTTGTTTTGCTTGAAATGAGCGTTACAGTAACGTCCCCGAATATTGATCATTCCTACTACGACCTCCTATTGAAGTCGACACAGAAATTCGTTGCGGTAATTCTTCCTTCCCCCTAGCGCTTATCCTGTCTAGTACACAGTCCGCTTTTTATAGATTTCTTAAATTTTATTTCATTATTTAACTTTTTGGCCATATGCTCTTCCTGGTGCCGCAGTGAAGGTAATCTGAGGGAGGGAACTCATGAACACCATTTGTCTGTGAACCATGTAAACTTGTACGTGTTATCGTTTTCTGTTTATGTATCGTGTTTTCTGTGGCGAAATTTAGGTACCAGCACAGCTTCTGCCTAAACGAACGCGGAAAATCGCCCAAAAGTCATAATCAGAAACCCTTATGTCCCAGCCCATGGTCGGTAATTCACCACGCAGATTCGACCCGAGTGTAGCTTACGTCAGTGACTCGCAAAGTGCTGCACTGCGCGTTACGCTATACAAGCAGGTTAAATTCACAGCTCTAACTGCCTTAAATTATTTGGGTAAACTAGAGAAAGGTTCGAGTGTGAGTCCTCCCAGATCATGGTCTGCCAGGCAGCTCGCTGCGAGTCCAGAAAGTGTGCAGTCCAGATTAAATAAGCAGTACTGCGTTACTTTTACACACTTATCTGTGACACTAGTGTCCCTGCTCAGCAATGGACAACATTCGTTGGGATCGACGGAGATAGTGCGAACTTTGAATCCGGGTTAGCTAGCTGTGTGTCAACGTGCCTACAGCACCGCAAGAGTCGTCGGTAGGAACTCATTGCAGATCCGTAGTACAAGAACCAGTCAGAACCCACCAGATTGTCGATGACCTGTCACGCTATCGATTGTCATGAACACACCTAAACACTCGATGCAATCCAAGAAGACTAATGCCGAAAGCGATAGGACGAATATATTGCCGAACAACGCAGTGCGAAATCAAGAAGCTCGGAGGTAGTAAAAAATTCACGAAATGTTTCCAGCAATATCTCAGCCAGTCATCAGGATTAAGTGTCCTACGCCCGTAGCAACTGCTGATCCTAGAATAGTATTTCAGCAGCAAAGACAGAAGGGACGGAACAAGAACTGTGGGAAACATCACATTATGACTACGGAGGAACTACACTCCTGGAAATGGAAAAAAGAAAACAATCACACCGGTGTGTCAGACCCACCATACTTGCTCCGGACACTGCGAGAGGGCTGTACAAGCAATGATCACACGCACGGCACAGCGGACACACCAGGAACCGCGGTGTTGGCCGTCGAATGGCGCTAGCTGCGCAGCATTTGTGCACCGCCGCCGTCAGTGTCAGCCAGTTTGCCGTGGCATACGGAGCTCCATCGCAGTCTTTAACACTGGTAGCATGCCGCGACAGCGTGGACGTGAACCGTATGTGCAGCTGACGGACTTTGAACGAGGGCGTATAGTGGGCATGCGGGAGGCCGGGTGGACGTACCGCCGAATTGCTCAACACGTGGGGCGTGAGGTCTCCACAGTACATCGATGTTGTCGCCAGTGGTCGGCGGAAGGTGCACGTGCCCGTCGACCTGGGACCGGACCGCAGCGACGCACGGATGCACGCCAAGACCGTAGGATCCTACGCAGTGCCGTAGGGGACCGCACCGCCACTTCCCAGCAAATTAGGGACACTGTTGCTCCTGGGGTATCGGCGAGGACCATTCGCAACCGTCTCCATGAAGCTGGGCTACGGTCCCGCACACCGTTAGGCCGTCTTCCGCTCACGCTCCAACATCGTGCAGCCCGCTTCCAGTGGTGTCGCGACAGGCATGAATGGAGGGACGAATGGAGACGTGTCGTCTTCAGCGATGAGAGTCGCTTCTGCCTTGGTGCCAATGATGGTCGTATGCGTGTTTGGTGCCGTGCAGGTGAGCGCCACAATCAGGACTGCATACGACCGAGGCACACAGGGCCAACAACCGGCATCATGGTGTGGGGAGCGATCTCCTACACTGGCCGTACACCACTGGTGATCGTCGAAGGGACACTGAATAGTGCACGGTACATCCAAACCGTCATCGAACCCATCGTTCTACCATTCCTAGACCGGCAAGGGAACTTGCTGTTCCAACAGGACAATGCACGTCCGCATGTATCCCGTGCCACCCAACGTGCTCTAGAAGGTGTAAGTCAACTACCCTGGCCAGCAAGATCTCCGGATCTGTCCCCCATTGAGCATGTTTGGGACTGGATGAAGCGTCGTCTCACGCGGTCTGCACGTCCAGCACGAACGCTGGTCCAACTGAGGCGCCAGATGGAAATGGCATGGCAAGCCGTTCCACAGGACTACATCCAGCATTTCTACGATCGTCTCCATGGGAGAATAGCAGCCTGCATTGCTGCGAAAGGTGGATATACACTGTACTAGTGCCGACATTGTGCATGCTCTGTTGCCTGTGTCTATGTGCCTGTGGTTCTGTCAGTGTGATCATGTGATGTATCTGACCCCAGGAATGTGTCAATAAAGTTTCCCCTTCCTGGGACAATGAATTCACGGTGTTCTTATTTCAATTTCCAGGAGTGTATTTCACGACTCAGGGTCGCCATTCATGGACGATATCGTTGACATTGGCAATTCTGGCAGGAATAGAGTTCTTATTGAACTAAATGGTTCAAATGGCTCTGAGCACTATGGGACTTAACTTCTAAGGTCATCAGTCCCCTAGAACTTAGAACTACTTAAACCTAACTAACCTAAGGACATCACACACATCCATGCCCGAGGCAGGATTCGAACCTGCGACCGTAGCGGTCACGCGGTTCCAGACTGTAGCGCCTTTAACCGCTTGGCCACACCGGCCGGCCTTATTGAACTCAAATGACCTACAAATGCCAACAAGTCAGTGAACACAAGGATAAGGCAGGGAAAACCTTCAAATGTCTATATTGGAATGCTTGTGATTTACTGTCTTCAAGTAATTAGGTATATCTATAAAAGCTTAAACGTAGGCGAAATTAAATGTGTTGTACACCTGATTTCAACATCAGACGATTCCCCAAAAAGACGATGCAATAGATCCGAACATACATCATTGCACTTCAAACATTCTTGCTGACATTTGAAGCTAAGATTACCAACCTGTGCTACTATGCAATGTCAAGTGTCAGCACATAGCCTCACCAAAACCCCCGACACCCTGGAACTGTTCAAGGGCCGTGCTATAAAGGTGGGCATTCTTATCCAATTTAGTCTTGCAATGTACCATAAATGAAAGCTGTCCAGCTCAGATTTCTTCCTCGTCGTAACTAACGGAACCAATAGGTGTTCTGCTGTATGAATGATATTAAATTTTTAGAGAAGCAATACACGGGTTGCATGCACATAGCCTCACCAAAACCCCCGACACCCTGGAACTGTTCAAGGGCCATGCTATAAAGGTGGGCATTCTTATCCAATTTAGTCTTGCAATGTACCATAAATGAAAGCTGTCCAGCTCAGATTTCTTCCTCGTCGTAACTAACGGAACCAATAGGTGTTCTGCTGTATGAATGATATTAAATTTTTAGAGAAGCAATACACGGGTTGCATGCACATAGCCTCACCAAAACCCCCGACACCCTGGAACTGTTCAAGGGCCGTGCTATAAAGGTGGGCATTCTTATCCAATTTAGTCTTGCAATGTACCATAAATGAAAGCTGTCCAGCTCAGATTTCTTCCTCGTAACTAACGGAACCAATAGGTGTTCTGCAGTATGAATGATATTAAATTTTTACAGAAGCAATACGCAGGTTGCATGCCCCTCTCGTCATATTGTATTTTTTTTCTTTTTTAATTGGCATTTGGCCATCGCCATACAACCATCTATCAACATATTGTATTTGTATGACACTATTAAGAGCTAGTATGCAATATTAACATTGTCTCTTCAGGTGTTTTCAATAATTGGAAACGACATGTACATACATTTAAAAGATCTGCGATGTTATGCCTGCTGTATAATGTGTAAACAAGCGAATTTTTCCACAGCATTTGTCCTTATTGAACGTGTTTCCTATTCCTACTACCCAGTAAAGAAAAAAAGTGGCATCCCCAAATACACTCAAACAATTCCGCACAAAAAAAGATTAAGAATTATCATACTAAAAAATTAATCTGCCCTTAACCCTTCTGCGCTGATATTCGTCATACGACAGCCCATCCAGAACTTGGTCTCGCTATGATGCTCATAGTATGGCGTGCCCTCACGACGGTATGAAGCAAAACTTTTAAACTATTCACTATTATCAACGTACTGTTATAAAACGTACCCAGCCAATCAAAATTCCAACTACTCCTTTCTTTTACTCCTCCATTTTATGACATGTTTTGAGTGAAGAAATATACAGGGTGTTTCACAATTCCTATTACTGTCTTGTAGGGGCCGTAGACGGGACTTGTCTATAATGTTTTGCTTACGAACCATGTGCGTAAAAGTACCTTTTAGATATAAAATAAATTTGGAAACCAGATGACTTTAAAATCTTCCATTACACGGCACACGCACAAGCTGAGAAGAGGATGCTATCTTCAATCCCTGTTGTATTACCATTTTCGCCCGACAACAACGGCTTCTAAAAACTGGTCCGTTCACAACTACGAGGACGTGCTGTACAGTAATGCCCCAGAATTTATGGGAATATTCTTAAGGCTTTGTAAATAGAACAAACATTATTAACATTCTACAATTTTATTCTTCATGTCTACATGTTAGCAGTCTTCAACCGCTAGAGGGCTAGAGGGCTCCGAATTGTAGCGTGCAACATTATGGTGTGAAACGTAACTAAGTCGGTGCGTGAGAAACAGCGTGCTGAGTGTCGAATTCTAAAAGTTTGTTCACACATGGAGCACCTTCTTTCCAGCATTACAATGCCAGACTACACACGAGCGCTGCGACATCTGCAGTAATCCGACGCCAGGGCCCCTGCCATCGATCATCCTCCGTACAGCCCCGACTTCGCCCCAACCAATTTTCATCTGTTACCAAAACTTGAAGAACGTCTTCGAAGACTTCACTTTGATAGTGATGAAACAGTGCAAGTAAAGATTTGGTTATGGCTCCGTCAACAAAGTCAAACATTCTACAGTGATGGTACCAACGAACTGGTCTCTCGTTGGTAGAAACGTGTTTCTCGTCAGGGCGACTACGTTGAGAAATAAAATTTAGACATCAAGAATAAAGATGCAGAATGTTAATAATGTTTGTTTTCTTTAAAATACTTTAAGAGTTTACAAATAAAAAATTCGTAGGCACCACTTTCCATCACGCGCCCAAAGGAGGGTTTGATGTGGTGCTGCACGGACGCGCCGCACTCTTTAATATTAAGAAGACGTCCTTCGTCAGGTAATCCGACGTCAAGCAGTCGAAACATTGTCTGTGTCACGGGTGCCTGCAGAGTACACAGGTGAGAACTGTGTCCGTGACGTGAAGCACCAGATTTAAAACTGACTCGTTCCAAAAGCTCATTTTACGTCATTAGTGTCTCCGGACATTTGCTCCTTATCAAAACTTTATGTATTATGTCCCCTCTACAAATCATAACAACCGTTAATAGAAATTGTGGAATACACCATATAAGCACACTTTTATTGTACTGAACAGTTCCGGTGACATTACTGTTAATTCTCCTTGTGCTTCTAAGTCTTCGATTGATACTGACATGAAATAATAAGATCATAGCTACAATAGATCGTACGATACTGTATGCAGTAAAGTAATTATACACACAATTCAAATGAATACCGATGCACAGTGCAAAGATCCAAGACTCCGGGAAAAAGCGCAGGTGACTTCATTATATAAGAATTGCAAGCGATCGGATTTGCAAAATTATATACCAACATGCCAGCATTTTAGGTTAGGTTTTGCCGTAACTGTTATTGACATCGAATGAAACAACAAGTTTACTGTTACCAGTCACTGTTTATTTATCTATGGAAGTTTAAACCTTCGAAACGTGTCGTGGAGATAAATAAACAGTGGCTGGTAACAGTAAACTTGTTTTTTCAATCGATATATACCAATATCCTTAACATCGTTTGCTGCAGAGTTACTATTCTAAGTTTTAATACAATAATTTTCCTAGAGAGATAAAAGCACATGTCCAGAAACCACCAGCAATTTAGAAAACATTTCTCGCGTGCAAAACTCATCTTGCCCTTTCGTCGCATAATATCCTGCGAACAATGGATGAAGGGCAACAAGTAGATTCCGTAATCCTAGATTTCCAGAAAGCGTTTTACACAATGCTCCAGGGTACTGCTCCTGATCTCTATATACATAAAATATCTGTCATACAGAATGAGAAGGAATCTGCGACTTTTTGCTGATGATGCTGTACTGCATGGGAAAGTGTAGTCTATATCAGAATATAGGATGACTTTGACAAATTTTATTTGCTGTGATGAATTACGTGTTGCTCTAAATGTGGAAAAATGTAATTTAATAAAGATGAGTATAAAAACCAATTCCTTAATGTTATCATAGTGGTGTGATGCTTGACACGTTATTTCGAAAAGTGTCTAGGTGTAACGGCGCAAAGGGACATTAAATGGAACGCGCACATAGGTAGGTTGTTGGGAAAGCGAATGGTTGACTTCGATTTATTGGGAGAATTGTAGGAAGGTGAAGATCATCTATAAGGCAGACCACGTACAGAGCAGTTTTTGTGACACATTCTTGGCCGGCCGGTGTGGCCGTGCGGTTAAAGGCGCTTCAGTCTGGAACCGCGTGACCGCTCCGGTCGCAGGTTCGAATCCTGCCTCGGGCATGGATGTGTGTGATGTCCTTAGGTTAGTTAGGTTTAAGTAGTTCTAAGTTCTAGGGGACTGATGACCACAGATGTTAAGTCCCATAGTGCTCAGAGCCATTTCTTTTTGACACATTCTTGAACACTGCTCACATTTTTGGGATACCAGCCAGGTCCTATTAAAGGAAGACATAGAAGTAATTCATAGGCATGTTTCTAGATATGTTACCGGTAGGTTCGATCAACACACGTGAGTATTACTGGGATGCTTCGTGAACGGAAATGGAAATTCCTGGTGGGAAGAAGATATTACTTTCGCGAAATGTTGTTGACTAAGTTTAGGGAACCGTTATTTGCGGAAGTGTACAGAATGATCTCACTGACACCAACATACATCTCATATAAGGAGATCGAAAAGAAAATAAGAGAAATCAGGGATTATATGGAAACATTTGATAAAAATTATCCGGACACCACCAAAAACATACGTTTTTCATATTAGGTGCATTGTGCTGCCATCTACTGCCAGGTACTCCATATCAGCTACCTCAGTAGTCATTAGACATCGCGAGAGAGCAGAATGGGGCGCTCCGCGGAACTCGCGGACTTCAAACGTCTACAGGTGATTAGGTGTCACTTGCGTCATACATTTGTACGCCAGCATTCCACACTCCTAAATATCCATAGGTCCACTGTTTCCAATGTGATAGTGAAGTTGTTGTTGTTGTTGTTGTTATGGTCTTCAGTCCTGAGACTGGTTTGATGCAGCTCTCCATGCTACTCTATCCTGTGCAAGATTCTTCATCTCCCAGTACTTACTGCAACCTACATCCTTCTGAATCTGCTTAGTGTATTCATCTCTTGGTCTCCCTCTACGATTTTAACCCTCCACGCTGCCCTCTAATGCCAAATTTGTGATCCCTTGATGCCTCAGAACATGTCCTACCAAACGGTCAATTCTTCTTGTCAAGTTGTGCCACAAACTCCTCTTCTCCCCAGTTCTATTCAATACCTCCTCATTAGTTATGTGAGCTACCATCTAATCTTCAGCATTCTTCTGTAGCACCACATTTCGATAGCTTTTATTCTCTTCTTGTCCAAACTATTTAGCGTCCACGTTTTACTTCCATACATGGCTACACTCCATACAAATACTTTCAGAAACGACTTCCTGACACTTAAATCTACACTCGATGTTAACAAATTTTTCTTCTTCAGAAACGCTTTTCTTGCCATTGCCAGTCTACATTTTATATCTTATCTACTTCGACCATCATCAGTTATTTTGCTCCCCAAATAGCAAAACTCCTTTACTACTTTAAGTGTCTCATTTCCTAATCTAATTCCCTCAGCATCACCTGACTTAATTCGACTTATTCCATTATCCTCGTTTTGCTTTTGTTGATGTTCGTCTTATATCCTCCTTTCAAGACACTGTCCATTCCGTTCAACTGCTCTTCCAAGTCCTTTGCTGTCTCTGACAGAATTACAATGTCATCGGCGAAACTAAGTTTTTATTTCTTCTCCATGGATTTTAATTCCTACTCCGAATTTTTCTTTTGTTTCCTTTACTGCTTGCTCAATATACAGATTGAATAACATTGGGGAGAGACTACAACCCTGTCTCACTCCCTTACCAACCACTGCTTCCCTTTCATGCCCCTCGACTCTTATAACTGCCATCTCGTTTCTGTACGAATTGTAAATAGCCTTTCGCTCCTTGTATTTTACCCCTTCCACCTTTACAATTTGAAAGAGAGTATTCCAGTCAACATTGTCAAAAGCTTTCTCTAAGTCTACAAATGCTAGAAACGTAGCTTTGCCTTTCCTGAATCTTCCTTCTAAGATAAGTCGTAAGGTCAGTATTGCGTCACGTGTTCCAATATTTCTACGGAATCCAAACTGATCTTCCCCGAGTTCGGCTACTACCAGTTTTTCCATTCGTCTGTAAAGAATTCGTTAGTATTTTGCAGCTGTGACTTATTAAAGTGATAGTTCGCTAATTTTCACATCTATCAACACCTGCTTCCTTTGGATTGCAATTATTATATATTCTTCTTGAAGTCTGAGTGTATTTCGCCTGCCTCATACATCTTGCTCACCAGATGGTAGAGTTTTGTCAGGACTGGCTCTCCAAAGGCTGTCAGTAGTTCTAATGGAATGTTGTTTACTTCCGGGGGCCTTGTTTCGACTCAGGTCCTTCAGTGCTCTGTCCAACTCTTCACGCAGTATCATATCTCCCATTTCATCTTCATCTACATCCTCTTCCATTTCCAAAATATTGTCCTCAAGTACATCGCCCTTGTATAGACCCTCTATATACTCCTTCCACATTTCTGCTTTCCCTACTTTGCTTAGAACTGGGTTTCCATCAAAGTTCTTGATATTCATGCAAGTGGTTCTCTTTTCTCCAAAGGTCTCTTTAATTTTCCTGTAGGCAGTATCTGTCTTACCCCTAGTGAGATAAGCCTCTACATCCTTACATTTGTCCTCTAGCCATCCCTGCTTAGCCATTTTACACTTCCTGTCGATATCATTTTTGAGACGTTTGTATTCCTTTTTGCCTGCTTCATTTACTGCATTTTTATATTTTCTCCTTTCATCAGTCAAATTCAATATTTCTTCTTTTACCCAAGGGTTTCTACTAGCCCTCGTCTTTTTACCTATTTGATCCTCTGCTGCCTTCACTATTTCATCCCTCAAAACTACCCATTCTTCTTCTACTGTATTTCTTTGCCCCATTCCTGTCAATTGTTCCCTTATGCTCTCCCTGAAACTCTGTACAACCTCTGGTTCAGTCAGTTTATCCAGGTCCCATCACCTTAAATTTCCACCTTTTTGCAGTTTCTTCAGTTTTAATCTACAGTTGATAACCAACAGATTGTGGTCAGAATCCACATCTGCCCCTGGAAATGTCTTACAATTTAAAACCTGGTTCCTAAATCTCTGTCTTACCATTATATAATATATCTGATACCTTCTAGTATCTCCAGGATTCTTCAACGTATACAACCTTCTTTTATGATTCTTGAACCAATTATGTTATGCTCTGTGCAAAATTCTACCAGACGGCTTCCTCTTTCATTTCTTACCCCCAATCCACATTCACCAACTACTTTTCCTTCTCTTTCTTTCCCTACTATCAAATTCCAGTCACCCATGACTATTAAATTTTCGTCTCCCTTCAATACCTGAATAATTTCTTTCATTGCATCATAGATTTCTTCATCCTCTTCATCATTTGCGGAGCTAGTTGGCATATAAACCTGTACTGCTGTGGTAGAAATGGGCTTCGTATCTATCTTGGCTACAATAATATATTCACTATGTTGTTTGTAGTACCTAACCCGCATTCCTATTTTTTTATTCATATATTAAACCTACTCCTGCATTACCACGATTTGATATTGTATTTATAACCATGTATTCATCTGACCAGAAGTCTTGTTCCTCCTTCCACCAAACTTCACTAATTCCCACTATATCTAACTTTAACCTATCCATTTCCCTTTTGAAATTTTCTAACCTACCTGCCCGATTAAGGTATCTACATTCCACGCTCCGATCCGTAGAACGCCAGTTTTCTTTCTCTTGATAATGACGTCCTCTTGAGTAGCGCCCGCCCGGAGACCCGAATGGAGGACTATTTTACCTCCGGAATATTTTACCCAAGGGGACGCCATCATCATTTAACCATACAGTAAAGCTGCATGCCCTCGGGAAATGTTACGGCTGTAGTTTCCCCTTGCTTTCAGCCGTTCGAAGTACCAGCACAGCAAGGCTGTTTTGGTTAGTGTTACAAGGCCATATCAGTCAATCATCCAGACTGTTGCCCCTGCAACTACTGAAAAGGCTGCTGCCCCTCTTCAGGAACCACACGTTTGTCTGGTCTCTCAACAGATACCCCTCCGTTGTGGTTGCACGTACGGTACGACCATCTGTATCGCTTAGACACGCAAGCCTCCCCACCAATTGCCAGGTACACGGTTCATTAGGGTGGAGGGGGGGGATAGTGAAGTAGAAACGTGAAAGGACACGTACAGCACAAAAGCGTACAGGCCGACCTCGTCTGCTGACAGACAGAGACCGCCGACAGTTGAAGAGAGTCGTAATATGTAATAGGCAGACATCTATCCAGACCACCACACAGGAATTCCAAAGTGCAGCAGGATCCACTGCAAGTACTATGACAGTTGGGCGGGAGGGGATTTCAAAAGTCGAGCGGCTGCCGGTAAGCCACACATTACGCAGGTAAATGCCAAACGACACCTCGCTTGGTGTGAGGAGAGTAAACATTGGACGATTGAACAGTGGAAAAACGTTGTGTGGAGTGACGAATCACGGTACACAATGTGACGATCCGATGGCAGGGTGTGGGTATGGCGAATGCCCGGTGAACCTCATATGCCAACGTGTGTAGTGCCAACAGTAGAATTCGGAGCCGGTGATGTTATGGTGTGGTCGTGTTTTTCATGGAGTGGGCTTGCACCCCTTGTTGTTTTGCGTGGCACTGTCACAGTACAGGCCTACATTGATGATTTAAGCACCTTGTTGCTTCCCACTGTTGAAGAGCAATTCGGGGGTGGCAATGGTTACAATGGCTCGAGCACTATGGGACTTAACATCTGTAGTCATCAGTCCCCTAGAACTTAGGACTACTTAAACCTAACTAACCTAAGGACATCACACACATCCATGCCCGAGGCAGGATTCGAACCTGCGACCGTAGCAGTCGCGCGGTTCCGGACTGCGCGCCTAGAACCGCTAGACCACCGCGGCCGGCTCGGGGGTGGCGATTGCATCTTTCAACACTATCGTGCACCTATTCATAATGCACTGCCTGTGGCGTTGTGGTTACACAACAATAATATCCCCGTAATGGACTGACCTGCACAGAATCCTGACCTGAATCCTATAGAACGCCTCTGGGATGTTTTGGAACGCCGATTTCGTGCCAGGCCTCTCTAACCGACATCGATACCTCTCCTCAGTGCAGCACTCCGTGAAGAATGGGCTGCCATTCCCAAATAAACCTTCCAGCACTTGACTGAACGTGTACCTGCGAGACTGGAAGTTGTCATGAAGGCTAATGGTGGGCCAACACCATACTGAATTCCAGCATTACCGGTGGAGGGCGCCACGAACTTGTAAGTCATTTTCAGCCAGGTGTCCGGATACTTTTGATCACATAGTGTAGATAGTCGTTTTTCCTCGCTCCATATTTGAGTAGAACAGGAAAGAAAACGCCTATCAATGTCACAGGTGTAGCCCACCGGAGTGTTTGTGTCGAAATGTTTACGCCTAGCGGCTGGCTCATGTTGATACTCTCCTGTGCTTGAGCAACTCCGGGCTGTAGGGGACTCTCTTGTTCCCTTACTGTCTTGATGCATAATACACTGTATAGTGGTTTCCGGAGTACCCATGTAGATATAGAAGATATAGTCCAATAATAACGCAGAAATATCACTTAACCACACATCACACGATATGGAAAAGCAATTTTTATTGTCGAGCAAAGCTAGACTTTTTTTTCTTTCCAGCGATGTACTCTTCTTTGTTACATGAAATTAATTCTATGTTTCATGTGAAAAGTACTAAATTACAATAAGTGATAGAGAAATTTTGCCTACATGTTATAACTTCAGCGATTACCCTTTATGTGAAAATACAAACTACCAGTGTAAATCGCTGTTTCTTAATAATCAGGAATGAACACAGCAAACAGTTGCTATGTTCATCCCTGATTGTAATGATTTCATAGTCGCTGAGCACGATTCGTAATGGAATACAACTCTGACCAGTTTCTTTTATTTCTACTGGAAGAGAAATTTGTTAACATCGAGTATAGATTTAAGTGTCAGGAAGTCATTTCTGAAAGTATTTGTATGGAGTGTAGCCATGTATGGAAGTGAAACATGGACGGTAAATAGTTTGGACAAGAAGAGAATAGAAGCTTTTGAAATGTGGTGCTACAGAAGAATGCTGAAGATTAGATGGGTAGATCACATAACTAATGAGGAAGTATTGAATAGGATTGGGGAGAAGAGAAGTTTGTGGCACAACTTGACCAGAAGAAGGGATCGGTTGGTAGGTCATGTTTTGAGGCATCAAGGGATCACCAATTTAGTATTGGAAGGCAGCGTGGAGGGTAAAAATCGTAGGGGGAGACCAAGAGATGAATACACTAAGCAGATTCAGAAGGATGTAGGTTGCAGTAGGTACTGGGAGATGAAGAAGCTTGCACAGGATAGAGTAGCATGGAGAGCTGCATCAAACCAGTCTCAGGACTGAAGACAACAACAACAACAACAACAAACAGTGACTGGTTTTGCTTATAAAAGCCATCATCCGACCACAATTAATTTACCCAGACCGCATGAAGAGCCAATACTCAAAACCGCTTTTTGAAGGGTACTTCATGGTAGTACAAAGTGGTTCCGAATACCGGACCCCCATATGGACTGGATAAATTAACGCTATCTTGATGTTATTATAACCAAAATCGGTCACCACCAATAGAAAGGAAGTAAACTGTGACTTACGTTGCTACGTTTTATTCTATAATAATTTGAGGCAAAGCATAGTAACAGAAATACGTACCTATAACGTAGCCACTGCCAGTGCAATTTTCGAATTCAAAAGAAGTATTGGAAATATGTATTTTATTTCGTTGCGTCTAGTGTTTTGTCGTGCTTCCATACACTTCCGTGAACGGTGGAGCTCACTTACGCACTACTCCGTGAGACGTTAGCCTACAGTTGTTAATGTTATATCGTCATTGTTTTTCATAATCATCGTCGTCATCATCATCTACATCAAGGATTGCACCTTCCAAATTGGTCAAGCCTTTCCTTCATTGATCTTCCTAAAGATCTTTTGTATCTTGGTTAATATTGTTTTATGGTTTTAGTGATTTTTGCATCTGGCATACAGTCTGTATGTTCTTTCCATCTTAACTGATATTGTTTTATTATGTCAATTATGTTTTGCATATTCAGTTCAGCTCGAACGTCATCATTTCCCTTCTTATCCATCGAAGTAGATCTAGTATCTAAAAAAAATCATTTCACATGCTTCTATTCTGTTGTTAAGAGTCCAGTTTTCGCACCCATAGAGAAGTGCTGGTATAGCCGTAACCTTGCAGAACTTTAGTAGAGTATCTCTTTGGACTCTCTTTCTCAGTGTTCTGCGTAAAGTTCCACAGAACTAGTTAAATAGTAAATAGGTCTAACTTATTTTCTATTTGACTGTTTAATCTGTATGTGATACTGCATTCTAAAAATTGAAACGTGTTGACGTGCCCCGGCGGGGTCAGGGATTTTCTCTGCCTCGTGATGACTGGGTGTTGTGTGATGTCCTTAGGTTAGTTAGGTTTAAGTAGTTCTAAGTTCTAGGGGACTGATGACCATAGATGTTAAGTCCCATAGTGCTCAGAGCCATTTGAGCCATTTGTGTTGACGTGCTCTCTGATCTGCTTGTCAGTTTCAATCTTAACTTTCTTGGGCTGGTGTCCTAAAAATGCCATTGATTTTGTCTTTCTGATGGAGTCGTTCAGATTGTTCGACTGTTCGATTTACTTTATCAAACGCCTTTTCATAGTTGATGACGGCAAGAAAAGTTGGTAAATTGAATTCACTATATTTTTTGTTAGTTGTGTCATGTTGAAGATACAGCCCAAGCATGATCTGGCTTTTGGAAAACCGTGTTGCACAACATATATTACTGTTTCAACGACTGGCGATAGCTGTTTTGTTAAAACTCTAGCATACAGTTCATAATACGAATTCAGAAGGCTAAAACATTTGAAATTTTGGCATCGATTTCTGTTTCCTTTCTTATAAATTAGGAATATCTGGGCTATATTCCACTCTTCAGGGCATATAACCACTTCGCCATACATAATCACAAAATCGACTTATTTTTTCAATATCTGGTGCATATTTTATCAGTTCCATACTGATTTTGTCATACTCTGGATTCTTTCTGTTCTTTCTGGACGTTACAGATTGCATCCTGTAGCTCCTCCAACATTATGAAGTCTACTTTCCCGTCTGGTTAAGACAGAACCACCACTTCCATCCAGAGTGTTTTACAGTATTGTGACCAATCAGATTCGGATATTGTGTTTATTTGCAGATTTTCCTTATCTTCTTTGTTTGAATGTTTCTTTACTTTGTATGATTTCTCGCGTCTTCCTCTTACATCAAGTTCAATACCTGTAATATATTGGTTAACCAAAAGTCAGTATAAATTTGAAAACTTAATAAACCACGGAATAATGTAGATAGAAAGGTAAAAATTGACATACATGCTTGGAATGACATGGGATTTTATTAGAAAAAAAAAACAACCCATATTGCTAGACGCGTGAAAGATCTCTTGCGCGTCCTTTGGTGATGATCGTGTGCTCAGGGGCCACTTTCGTCATGCTTATTCCTCGACTACAGCTATTGTTGAGGAATGATGTTGGACATATTGAGCATTTCCTGTGAAGAACATCATCTTTGCTTTGTCTTACTTTGTTATGCTTATTATTGCTATTCTGATCACATGAAGCGCCATCTGTCGGACATTTACTGAACGTTTGTATATTTTTGGTTCTAATAAAACCCCATGTCATTCCAAGCATGTGTGTCAATTTGTACCTCTCTATCTACATTACTCCGTGATTTATTCAGTTTTCAA
Source organism: Schistocerca cancellata (assembly GCF_023864275.1). Lineage (NCBI taxonomy): Eukaryota > Metazoa > Arthropoda > Insecta > Orthoptera > Acrididae > Schistocerca > Schistocerca cancellata. The sequence goes on along the minus strand of NC_064628.1, from coordinate 163,627,250 downwards.
ATTTATACTGACTTTTTGATCACCCGGTATTATCTTATTGTGATTTTTGACCGTGTTTCCTATACCTGTGCATGGAACATGACGAAATAAAACATTTGTGGTACAATCATATATTTGCGAATATCGAACTACAGCACAACACAGTTACTCACCTCTTGACGGTACATAGGCTACAACTGATCACTGCACACACTGTAATAGATGGTATCTGAAAGTCTTAACTACGTTGGTACCAATGTCGAGTTGCGAATAACGTACCACAAACTCCGAATTACACTCGCTTTTATTCTGTTGGCCTGAACTAATTTTTGATTGTTCATTATTGCACGAGTAAGTTCACAATATTTTTTCGACTTCGTATTGTCGGTAAACAAGTTTATACATAACAACCACGGCTCAGTTTACTAATGTTAGTAAGGTTTCGTAATAACACACTCACAAACATCTCGATAAAAAAATGGTTCAAATGGCTCTGAGCACTATGGGACTTAACATCTATGGTCATCAGTCCCCTAGAACTGAGAACTACTTAAACCTAACTAACCTAAGGACAGCACACAACACCCAGCCATCACGAGGCAGAGAAAATCCCTGACCCCGCCGGGAATCGAACCCGGGAACCCGGGCGTCATCTCGATAATAATTTATGTTCGCATGTAATAAATACGGTAATCAAACAACACATTCCATTCGTGAGCGAATACAGTACAATTCTATTAAAATAGTTTCATCCGCTTGTGAACGATATTCAGACCTAATTACAATAAAGTATTAGTATAAATACAGCCACCTTCTGCATCACTGTCTTGGCGCTCACGCTGGTCCCGACACAGTGCTGGCTGCCAATGCCTCGCGTCCTAGCAGGCGACAATGACCAGCTTCGGCGAGAATGCCGGAAATCAAATTACAAGCACCAACGAGCTACTTAAATGTTGAAATATTGTGTAAGGTAGGATGATAGTACGCTTACAACGTGAGTCTAAACCGTATGGCTGCCGCCGGAGTTAAAGGGTTACTGACAGAAATGAGAAATCAGTTACCATCTGGAAGTCGAAATTTTTCGTCGTCCAAACGAATCTGACGTAATAATTAGCTCCAGATTTGCCAGTCTTGGTGTCGTGCTTATTTTCCTAACGCCCCACAGGAAATTTCCACCGCGCTTAGCTGGACAGGGCTACGTGACCTCTCAGCTTAGAGGCGTGGATCGATGGGCTGAGTAGCCCGAGTCCTCCTCATACATTTTGTAGTTCCACTGTCCGTGCTCGGACGTTCCTCGAGTAGAAAAGTTTTTTAACGAGCACGTATCAACTCCGCCCTCAGATGAAGCATTTTGTAATAACAGATCTCTAATAATAGTCGGTTAAGCTTTGTATGGTAAGAGAATGTATTAACGTGTGTGACAAGCTAGAGCAAGGTATTCAAATTATTAGTTCCTTTATGTTTAGAGCGTGCTCTCGCTCCGCTACCTAAGCTTTTTAATTCTGTGTGTCATTATTCCACGGCGTCATGTGATACTGCTCATTACAAAAATGCCTTGTTTCATTTGGAATAAATACACTCTTTAAAGAGCAACTATGCCCAGTTTAAATAAAAAATTAACTTAACTGATTGCGAAGCGTAGCCCAGAATGATTTCCTGATGTCTAAAAGAATTAATAGCCACAAAGCTTTCTTTCTATAGACAGGCTCATATCAGTTAAGCGGTCTTTAAAACTTTTTTTAAAAATAAACATAATATACTGTACATGTCACGTGTAAATCGCATCCTTCGCTGCTACAGCTTTTAATCCTTTCACACCCTCTGGCTATAATTGTGTACGTTAACTTTTACTGTGTCTCCGCTGCAACATAAGTATTTTTTTCCCCAATGGAAACCTGAGATGCATATTTGTGAATGTCCAACCTTTTCATTATGCGCAAGTAGTGCCAACTGTTGGACATCATCACGAAAATATCAGAAGTCATGCAGCAGCGCGCACTGCCAGAAAACACGGATGTGGTTGGTTCGCTATATTGTACTGTAACACTTAAGAGCATTACCAAGTGAAAAAAATTTTCTTCCTTTACAAAACTCTCAGGTCTGAAAGCGTTAATGGACGATATTAACACATTAACACAACGCAAGATGTCTACCAAACTGGTGACAAACACAAAATTTACTGCTCTGAGCTTTAAGCTAGCTACTTCATTGAATGAAGGGGAAGGAATTTTAAAACACGAGACAAGGAACACCCAGAATGAAAGAAAAAGAAACAAAGACAGAACATCCACACAGTGCACAGTATCGAAAACAGTCATGTAATTCATCAATGAAGAAGGCGTACTTTGGTTGGCTGATTTGAGGGAGGGGACCGAACAACAAGGTCATCGGTCCCATGGGAATAGCGAAGGAAGTCGGCCGTGCCCTTTCAAAGTAACCAGCTCAGCATTTACTTGAAGCGATTTAGGGAAATTACGAAAAACCTGAATCAGGATGGCCAGTCGCTGGTTTGAACCGTCGCCCTTGCGAATGGGAGTCTAGCGTGCTAACCACTGCGCCACCACACTCGATATGAGATACTTTATGGTCATACGTGAAGAATTAAAAGTTTACGCCCAACTGAAAAAAATTTAGGGAAAATACACTAAGAAACGAGTTTCTTGTACATATGCCCCACATCTACTGATAACTTCCTTTAAAAGTACTCAGCAATCTCATAACTCTATTCGGATTTTAATAAACATGGCCTTGTCCACGTTGCGTCGAAGACACACCAGCGCCCTCTGCAGTTCCTTTTCCCCGCTCACACTACAGAACGTAACTTTACGCTCGATCTGGATGCACTGCCTATGGCAGCAATTTTAGAATTTCATTGAACCTAAAAACTGCTTTTAGCTTTCCATTCGTAAGGTATGGGCATGTCAAAAAAAGAAAAGAAACCTCCTTTGAAAGCTAAAGCTTGTCAATACTTGTATCAAAACCTACAGTTTTAGTAATCATGTCACGCCCATTTTCCCTACGATATCTTTGGGCATATCACATTTACTTTCGTAATATTCTGAATCGAGGACAGGAACCCGTGTCCGCAAACGTCATCCACCAATGTTACAGGCGCCAGCGCTTGCTCTTAGCCCATCCCTTCAGCAGCGAAAGTGCCATTGTACGCTGAAGGACCGTAGGTGGAACGTCTCGCAATGTTATTTGTTATTCAGTAATCGTGACTGATTGCTACCATCCCCAGTGGAGAAGATTTAACTAGTTGCTGCGTAGACAGGTCTTATCGCCTATGAATGCGATGCTCTGTTGCTTCAGTCGATGATAATATTGGACACGGGTTTCCATTTGCAGTGTATTTTTGTCCTGTACACTGAATAACACTGAAGATTTTAGAGGGTTCAAGAAGAAATTTTAACTGTGGATGGAAACCCGTGTCCAAAACTGTCATCCACTGAGGCAATGGAGCATAACTTTCATAGGAGACAAGACTTGTCTACTCAGTAGCTAACTCCATCTTCTCCACTGGCGATAGTGACAACCAGTCGCGATCACTGAATAACAGACAACACTGAGGGCCGTTCCGCCTACGATCCGTCAGAATACAGAGTCACGTTTGCTGCCGAAGGGGTGGCCTAGTGGCAGGCGACTGCGTCTATAACATCGACGCTCTGTAGCGCCATTATATGGCGTTTCCGGACACGAGTTCCTATTCTCGATTTTTTCCTCTACAATCCCTCGAAGTTTATTTATACATTTCTAGCACGCCTTGAATGTCCATTGTGCATTTATATGTCATTTTTCAGATCCACCTAAAATAGTTTGTACATAAATGACCACTGTATACTGATGATGATGATGTCTGGTTTGTGGGGCGCTCAACTGCGCGGTCATCAACTCCCATACAAAGTCCCAATTTTTACACAGCCCAATTTTTTTTCCTACAGTCCAATCGAGCCACTGTCACGAATGATTGTGATGATGAAATGATGAGGACAACACAAACACACAGTCCCCAGGCAGAGAAAACCCATCGTATACTAAAACATAGAACTCGTTAGCAACTGGAGCAGGTATTCCGTCACCAATATTCAAATTACCTACGCGATTACTGCAGGGTAACGTCCTGGACTACCGCGAGTATTCCAGCAGTCGAACACACCGTCATTTCAAGGCACAAATGTAACGAAAGATCGTTGATTGATATTGATCAACCCACCGACTGTTTAAGTTGCCATGTACAGCGACTCTCACTTCATTTGTGCCTTTAAAACCTGTTCAAGTATAGGCAATTATCTTTGACGTTAAGTGCTTACATTCCGGTAAGTTATTTGAATATTCGATACGACACGAGGTTTCAGACAGCAAGAATTTCTTTCTGTCGGATTACTTTCACATGACTTCAACATCCATCTTCCGCTCTAAATCACTTCTTACACATTTATGTTTCATTTCTTCTGTCCTTTGGAGTCCAGTAAGCGCGCACAGTTGCAACCAAAAGTGTTGAAGTTCACGATACGTTTAGGTGTCTACTTCGTCTTCCAGCAACTTCCCATCAGATACGTTTTTCGGGTCACGAATGTTGTACAAAATGTGTTGTTTCTCTACTTTTATCCTCTTCAATCTCCCAGTATTTTACTAACATACGCTGTACGGTTGAAAACAAGAAAACCCTTAGCCCCAATCACACACACAAAAATACATGATCAGTATCATTCGCGACCAGCACAACGTATTTCGGAAGAAAGCCTTAATTTGCACTCAATATAGCTTTCGACTGAGTAATCGAACTTAGTATTCGCAACTACGCGTTATTTGTTGTGACACTATTACAGCCCATACTCCTCTTCTAGTATATTTTACGTATTTCCATGGACCTCGAAAATGTCACGTGGGTAAACTGAGCTCGACACAAATGGCAAAGAAGTGTATTTTTCTCATTCATTGGAGCTGACTTTTCAGTAAACGTGTTATTTAATGAAAATTGTTTCATCAAATTATGTTCTTATTTAAATACAATATGAGTGTCACCTTCCAGATGTCATATCTCGCTTTTAGAAGAATATTTAGTGGAAAAAGTATCGAAGTTGTCGTGTAACATTTGCAATTTTCCACGAAAACAAAGCACAATGATAAAATAAAGATAAAGAAGAAAGAAAACCACAAAATCAATTACTACGCCATGAGTGGGGGCGGCGAAAATAGATAAATGTCCGATGCTGGCAGACGACGTCGCCGTCAAAACTTTTCTTGAGAAACCTTCACGTAACACGAAGTGATTTGAGGGTCCGTTGACGGCCTGTGTAAATGCCCCCATTCGAGATGCATTCTGGGGTGTTTTGATACGGCGTGACAGCCAGCGTGAATTGGCCTTAAACTAGAAATAGTGATTTTAGAACCTGTAATTGAAATATAATTTTGATTATAGATTTAACTATCCGATGTGATCAAAGATGTCAGTCGAAAACATGGCGAATACTGCACTGTTCTCGTTCAAAATACAAGTGAAAAAGCGTGTGTGTCACGATTAAGGAGACAAAAATCGGAACAAGGAGAAGCACACTACAAAGCAAGGACATCTAACCAGAAACATATCGTACATGTACAACGCGCGAAGTATAATATCTAAACAAAACAGTTAATTTGCGCAGGTGAGCTGCAACACCCAAATTGCTGGCGATATTTTAACGGCTTGTAACTGTAAACTGAGTATGTATTACACCAACTGAAGAAAGGTGAAAGCACGGAACGTATATTGGCACAGATAAATATATTTAAAATTTACTGATTTACTGATTCTACAGCCACAGGGCTAAGAATCAATAAAGTGGATAAATTGCTGTTAACTAACAGCTTTTCTGCATGTTATTTGTTTGTTACTACGAAAAATACTGCAACCATTTTAAGCCTACTTATCTGTTATCACAACCACAGTGACCGGAAACCTTTATTTTTCAGGTTATTGGTATGTGTCATATCTGAAAGGCATCCTGATAACTGATAAGATTCTTTCATATAAACGTCGCAACCAAAGTAACAAATGGGCATATAATGAACGGACTAACCGGACTAAAATTTCTGCATACGGCCATCTGATAGTGTGTTATGGTATTGTAATTGTTTATTAATATGTAAATGTGTGTGTCTGAATTCTTAAGGGACCAAACTGCTGAGGTCATGGGTCCCTCACCCTACACACTACTTAACCTAACTTAAACTAACTTACGCTAAGGACAACACACACACCCATGCCCGAGAGAGGACTTGAACCTCCGACGGTAGCAGCCGCCCGGACCGTGGGAAGACGACTTAGACCGCGCGGCTATTAATATGTAACTCTTGATAACAGCGTATTTAAAAAGTTATTTTTATTGTGCTTATTTCTTGAAAATGGAAGTCAGCGGAACTTATCGACCTCGGCAAGTAAGATGGTTTCTTTTAAACTCTGGAAACCACCAGGAAAAAGCGGCCAAGGTCACACATCTGAAGCGATATGGCCACTACATGCACCCATGTCACAGGTTATCGTGGTAGGATGTGTGAATAGCCAAATCTCAGGGTCGACTCAAGTCCTCACACACACACACACACACACACACACAATTTTTTTTTTCTTTTGCACCCATCGTTGCCACTTTCTGATTTGAGACTAATGCGCAAAGAGTGCCTTCTGTCATTAGACTTTGCCCAAAATAGCGTACTTGTAAGGAAACGTACAAGGAATTATAATAACCATTATTAATGTGAGCTACATATGGGCAAGGCACATGTTGGAATATTATGTAAAACTAAAACAACAGCAACAAAATTTTAGGCTTTTTGGCTACAGTACGCTGTAGAACTGACGTTTCATGCAGAACAAATGAAATGCTACGTTTGTCTGATTGTCTACAGCTTCACAACATTAACAAACTTCAAACAAAGTTGTAGATTGTTAGTACATATATAATGTTTTAGTGCATATTGGTATAACGAGAATTCCGTACATCAGTTGACTCTCCTAAGAGTCGCTGGTCGTATATTCCCTTCATTTTAGTGAGAAAGTGCTGGACACATCAGAAATTTCCTGGTTACGATGCCTTGCGCATGACAATAGGGAGACCTGCTCCTCCAGCAAGATCATCCTTGCCGTCCACGTACTGCTTGTGCTACCCATCGTCTTCTTCACGATATTCACCTCCCCGTCCCCACCCCAATCCCCATCCGTCCACCACTCCTCAGGTAGCACCATATGTATTACGAGTATGTGTATCTGTCAATGCAACGAGGGGTGCAAGAATCATAGAACACACTCTGCCTAGATGACACCCAAGCCTCTAAGATAATATTTACGCTAGGCTACAGAATCAAATGATAGCTAGTGGAAGGTACAGAGATTGTTGAACAAGTCGGTCGCTGCGTAGGTGTACCACTCAGCGACTATAATCATCAAAAGTGTTCAATCGATGTAGCAAGAGAATAACTCCAGAGCAATAACTCGGGTAACTGGCATCCGATGTAGAATTCTGCTTTGCAAATCCGTCTACACCGCGAATAAATATTGTTATCATTTATTTATTGATTAATTTAATCCATATGGCTGCTTAGCCTGCTTATTCGTTTATCAAAAATTGCACGACTTTACAATGATGTTAAAATGCACACTTCAGTAATCCCTTTTTGTATGACACAATCCAAAAAATTGAACAGCACACAATTCAAAGTCGCATTGCCTGCAACAACAACCCGATTCCTTTATCATTGTTTCATTGCTGACCTATGCAAAGAAGTAAGAAAAAAATCGAACTACAATATTTACATTTTCGAGGCGTTGGCTCATTTGGAATAACGAGAACGGCGCCAGCTACCAGCTGAAAATAAGAAACAGGCTTCTATGTACCAGAGAAAGAACGACGGAACTGTTGCTCCATACAGTTCCCTTGATTCACTTCATACATTCCGTTCGCTACCTGTTTTAGTGCCCTCCGTTCCATTCTCTACCTCTTCTCCTATTTCTTCTTCTTCCTCCTTTTCCACCCTGCCTCTTCGCCTTTCTTTCACCCTTTTACATTTTTCCCACCTGCCACAAAAATGCGCTCCTTCGGACCCAGCACGCAGGTCACATGGCCCGGTTGTTATACTGTAGTTCGCCGCTGAACTACACTAGACGGTGCTCGATATACTGGTTCGCTGCTTAAGTTGGTAACGTTTCTCCATAAATACAACAGCGACTTTAGTTATTAATAATATGTTCTCCTTCACTATTTACAACAGCCTGCCAGCGCTGCTGTAACTTTTCGATTCTGCTACTGTGGAACTCATATGGTTTTGAGGCGCAAAACTGGTCAGATCAAGTTCGGAGCGCATTTTGATCCGGAAAGGAAGTTCCTTGTATGGTGTTTGATAGAGAGCAGAAAAAGTGAAAATCTGAGGGCGCAAGACAGGTGAATAGGAAGGGTGCGGAATGACTTTTCAACCCAACTCCTGTATAGTGTTTTTTTGTCAGTCTAGCACAAAGCGGGCGGGCGAAATTCTGGAGTGCCATAATTTCACGCAGTCTTCCTGGTCGTTGTTCTTGGACTAGACGTCTCAGTTGTTGACAGTAAATGACAGCAGTGATAGTTACACTTCGAGGAAGCAATTCGTAGTACACCACGCCATCGCTGTTCCATCAGATGCTTAACGTTATCTTTTGTGGACGCGCGCAGATCTTTCTACTGAGGGTTTCTGCTATGTTTAAGCTCGGCCACTCCTTTCTTTTCCTGATGTTAGCATAGAGATACCATTTCTCCTCGCCAGTAATGATACAGGATAGGAATGTTCCGTGTTGTTCTCGAGACAATTATGACGAGGAAGCAGAGATGCACATATGGCCAACTGCTGATTTCTGTGATTTTGGCTTAGAGCATGAGGTACCCACACAACCGATTGTTGAACCTTCCTCATTGCATGAAAATGTCTCACGATGGTAGAATGGAATTATCACAGTTCATCACATTTACCAGTTATCCGGTACACTGACCTTAGTCATTGTAGATTAAAGTGTTTAAACGATCTTCTTATAACACCGAAGGTCTTCCTGAACGTGGAGAGTCACTAATGTCAAAATGATCCTCCTGATCCTCCTTAAAACAAAAAAGTCATTTTCTTGTCATGCTCTGTCCAGCGACATTATCCCTACACACAGCGCAAATGTTTCTGACTCTCTCCTCTGCTGTCACCCCTCTATTGAACTCAAACAGAAGAATGTGTCTAAGATGTTCCGATTTCTCACTTGGTACTCCATTTTCTAGCGTCCATAGCTCCACTCACTATCTCCAAATGACAAAATAATAGAATGTAAACTCAAACAGCAACAGTGAACAAAAAAATAAGAATTGTCAAACGATAAATAAACCCATAGTATCCGGAATACCAATATGCAAAGCAAAAACGCTACGAATTTATGCAACGACCTAATACATTATTACCAGAAATTTAATTTCGTAATATACCGCAACCCCATTTTTTCTCGAATCCACAGTAAGAAATACAACATAAGAAATACAACATCCACTGCTCAGTATTTTGCTGTCCCGTTACATAGATTTCAGTCATTATTATTGCGCATTAACATGCTACCTTGTGAAAATAGACATAATGAGAAGCGTGGGTATGGTATAATTACAAGGGTTATAACTCAAATACAGCAGCCAGCCACAAGTATGGGACAGAGAGTTTATTCACGTTCAACCATTACTGGTTTCGCATTTTTAAAAATCCATCGTCGGATGACTCACATGCTTCCATTTTGGGGCCATCGAACCCTCAGAAACGAAATGGCAAAGATTTTTAATTTGAGGAATCATACAGGAAACGATGTTAAGGTTGACAATAAAATTATTTTGTGTCTGTGACTGCATCGTCAATGTGTAAACGACGTTTCGGCCATTACTGCAAGTGCCCTTCCCTGGATGTCTGTTTCGCTAACTGCTGTATAAGAATTTCTTTTCATTGGTAAAAATAGACGTTCTTGATTGTTGTTTACGTTATTGCTTGCCTCTGGTGGAAATAGGCGAGTGGAAATGGGCGGCAGTTGTGACAGCAAGTAAACAGCGCTACGCCACTACTGCCACCCCTATCCCATTAGCCTCTTTTCACCAGTGGCAAGCAATAAAGCAAACACCAACCGAGAATCACTATTTCCGACAATGAAAAGAAGTAATGAAAACACCAATAAAGGTCTTCCAACACTCCTCCTCGTTATCCTCAACAGCCTATCAGAGTCCGATGACAGCCACTTCCGCCGGTATATAAGAACCAAACTTTTCTCATTTAACCATTCGAGGGTTGGAACACCTCTTCCTCTCTTGAATAAGAACTGCCTGGGCTGCACTCAGGGTTTAAATTCAAATAGGGAACATTTTCAAGTCGTCTTCGTTTCTGTCGTCGTCGTCTTTTCTGGCAGTCCTCGCTACGTCTCATCGTCTTCGATGCCATTGCTGTCTAACCGCTATCATCTTTGCTGCCAGTCATCATCTTCGCACCGACATCTCTCTCTCTTGCCACTACATCCCATCCTCGCTGCCAGTCTTGGCCTCCATCAGCGTCACTGTCGTTCCGTCGCCTGTTTATCATCGTCACCACCTCCAACGTTGTCGCCGCCAACTCATCACGCCTCACATAGCTGCTTCCATCTCTGTCACATCGGAGACATTCTCATTGTTCGCAACTTCACCACAGCTCGCCACCATCGTCTCAGCATCGCTTCGGCCGCCACTCACCGCAGTCAATGCCATTCATCACTCTCGCCACCATGGACTACCCTACTATGACAATAATATACACCTCTCCATCTCCTGCTGCCATTGTCATTATGTGGAGCATATCCTCTAATCCTCCCCGCTACATCTGTCCCTCCTTACCTACAGTGTCCAGTCCTACTGCAGGAATTACACATGGATCTCTCTCTGCCCCCAGTTCCCCCTACCATTTCTCTTTCAGCCATAATCACCAACCATCTTCAACACGGTCTCACATCTCATCACCGCTGCAACAAATGACGTCTCAAGTGTCACCTCACACTGCAATAACCATGCTAACCCTGTTAGAGGACTTGCACAACTCCGAGGTGACCATCAACAACGTCAGATACCTTCACCCCCAATCCCACAACCATCCTTTCCTCCAACAGCTGTTACGAAACATACAAAACGTCAAATCACTGATATCTCTCCCATTCCCACACCGAAACAACTGCTAACTGAATCTGATGACACTCAGTAAATGGATACAACTCCTCCTTCTCCGACTTCTTCCCCTACCATCTACATCTTCATCCTCTCCAACCCTGACCCAAAGTTCCTTAAACCCAAATCCCTCACCCTCGAAATCAAAAACTACCTACCCAGCCTTCTCAGACAACAACTCATCGCAAGGAAAGTTTCTGTCTTACTAAAGTCCATAAATCCCCACTTCCATACCGCCCTACTCTCCGAAATTCCTCACATTACCTTTGGTCCCAAAGGCTTCTTAGCACCTCTCACCATCACACCCAGGGCCAAAACACCTCAACCTTCCCTCTGTCCTCACACCCTCACTGCAGTGATCAGAAAGGTCGACATTGAGATCATGGATGAGGAAGTGACAAATCTGAGCTGAAAAACCACCCGGGTTTCGAAGTCTGTAAATCTCTACAAATCAATAATTACCTGGGCCCCACTCACCTCGTCCATGTCTCCTCTGAATCTGCAACCACCACAGAACTTCTCCCCTAGTCTACCACCACCGCCACGAGGCCAAACCTTCAAAATCCCATACTCAGTCCTAAAGCTGCCAAAAATGTCCCTGTTACAATGACTATCTTACTGCAGATTGTAAAAACTAACCTAGCTGTCCACACTGCAAAACCTCCCATTTTTTTAAACACAGCCCTAACTTAGCATCCCCTCCTACCTGAAACACCTGCAATGACTCCTATCTCACATACTCTGCCAAATGCAGAGATCACTGTGCTAATCCATCCCACTGATAACCCCACTCATACCAACAGTTCTCTCTGGCCAACTCCCAAAGCTGAAGATATTATCAAATTCATTACAATCTTCCTCCAAAATATCCATTCATTCCAACGTCCATACACTCTCCAACAAATGTCCCTTGCTGCCCACACCATCTTCCATCTCAACACCTGAGTGACCTGCTCCCACAACCAGGTCCACTTCATTTTCACCCCCCTCGACAGCCTTGTCTAAATCTCATCAGACCTCATCCACACAAAGCACTCTCAGCTCTCATAACTACACAAAATACTGTACCACAATGTCTGTTCTCTCCTCACTAATAAACACCACTTAATGCATAACCTATTCCAACACAACGTCCATACATTTATCTTTAATGATATATTCCTCCAACCCTATCACATCATCCAAACCTATCCCTAAATCTTCTACCATACAGATAACAGAGGTGGAGTTACAGTTGGCCACAACAAGAACATTCCTGTTCCGCCACAACCCTTATACAATACTCCCACCATCAACTTATCCTTATCGTCTTTCTACAAACCCTAACCATTACCTCTGCCACCAACCACATACAGCCTAATTTCCCCATCCTGTATGACTTCCTCACTCATACAGATCATGCGTTTTCCACCTACATTATTGCCACAGACCTCAACATCCGTAGTAGATCCCCCACAGAACTCGTGGTGGCATCAGTTTACTGATTCCCTGCAAGGTGACACCGTCCCCACTCCACACCACACCCATCTTTAAAGCAGCACCATCCCCAGTGTCATCCTAACATCTCCTACACAAAACCTCACCACCTTGCACGCCACTTCAGTCTCCACCCAAGAGTTAGCCAAGACTACTACTGTGCCAACTGTAATGGCTATCAGGAATCCATAGAAACGTAGATTGGAAGCCATCCCCTGGACTTCTAGCAGCCTGAAGATATCCCTCAAGCCACATCTTTCCTGCTGTAGACCTTGTCAGACGGTATATCCACCCACATTTCTACCAAGACCACATGTCCTCGCAGCCACTCCCAAGCCCCATAAGCCCTGCTACTTCTCCGAGAGTCCCATCATATGCACCAGTTCTTCTTGCAGACTCGTGACCAGTATACAGTCACATGTCACTGGTGAATACAGAGATATACCCAGCAATTTATTAAATAAAAAAATCCTGGGACTGACACCAAACATGCACCAAATTCAAAGCTACCCTCCCCATTAACTCTTCCAAGTATTGGAAAGCATTCCGCCCAGACCTTAATACCTTCTTCTCCAGGATAACCATCCCTTACCTGATAACCTGAGCAAAGCTAAACATATTGCATCATTGTGTCTGACATCTTCTCCATCCCTTATACCCATATTTTGATTACTATCTTTTCCCTATCATCTTTGAAAGCAAATACCACTGTCCCACTCCTGCCTCTCAGCTTCCAGTTCTTGGACAACATACTACACACAGAATTAAATACACCAATTATGGCAAGTGACGTAAAAAAGTACTCCACAAAAAACGTAACACCTCCCCAATCATAACTGCATTAGCTACAAACACCACAGATAATGCTCCCTCTCCTTTCTCATCACTCTTGCAACCACTATCCTCTCCACAGATCGCTACCCTCAACAATGAAAAACATCCAAAATCCTACTTTTCCTCAAACCCTACAAACCTCCAACTGATACTTCCTCCTACTGCCCCAACTGCCTCACCTCGGTATTTAGTGAGGTCTTCAAATCCATCATCTCCTGACAGATCCATCAACACTTGAACTAGTACCACCTTCTTCCTGTTAACTAGTGTGGCTTCTGTCACAGTTTCTCCTCTAATGATCAGCTCATGCACCTCACACATCTCATATCCTACGAACTCAACTCCCACAAATCCATTACTTTTGTGCCCCTCTACCTTGAAAAATCCTTTCGACTGAGTATGGCATTCAGATCTCCTTTTCAAACTCCAGAATATGCACTTCCAATTAACTATGTCCACCATATTGCATCCTTCCTATCTAATCACTCACCCTTTGTCACTATTAACAATGCCAGTTCCTGTACCTTCGCCAGCCAGGGTGGCCGAGCGGTTCTAGGCGCTACAGTCTGGAACTGCGCGACCGCTACGGTCGCAGGTTCGAATCCTGCCTCACGCATGGATGTGTGTGAGGTCCTTAGGTTAGTTAGGTTTAAGTAGTTCTAAGTTCTAGGGGACTGATGACCTCAGCAGTTAAGTCCCATAGTGCTCAGAGCCATTTGAACCATCCTGTACCATCCACCCCACTGTAGGAGTGCCTCAAGGTTCCATCCTCTCTCCCCTCCTCTATCTTCTTTACACTGCTGATATTCCCAAACCACCCTTACTAGTACAGCTCCTTCAGTATGCTGATGGCAATGCTTTCCTCACCCTCTATCCTAGACTCCAGAATTCCCAATAATCCCTTCAAATTCACATCAGTCAGTTTACCTCCTGGTATAACCAATTTCTCCTCAAGATCAACCCCTCCAAAACCGAGACAGTAGTTATAAGACGAACCACCCACAACTTCTGCCTCCATAACTACTACCTTACCATTTACAGCAGTCCTAACCAGCTAACTAACACTCTAAAATATCTTGGACTAACCCTCAACTGGCAAATAACGTTGAAACCTCAGCTACTGACCGTCCAACAGAAAAGCCACAATATACTAAAACTATTAAAATTACTAAAAGGCCGAACTTGGGGATTACACCTCTCCACTATTCTCCACAACTACAAAACCCTGATCTGACCCATCCTCTGCTATGCAAATGTTGTATAGATCTCTGCCCCACCAAAGTTCTACAAGTTTTTTTTTCCAAATTCTCAAATGCCATGCACTCTGTCTCGCTTTTCACATCCACCTGAATCCTCTACCACCTCATCAAATTCTCACACCTCCTTAACCACACTGAACACCTACACATCTCCTGTACTGTCCAAAAACTAGTTACCAGTAGCCCCATTGACTCCCTGCTGGTCACCAACGCTGGTATGCTGCTGTGGCTTCACAAATGCATAAACACATCCCTCTGTCCCTACACCTATACACACTCCATATCCTGTCCCAACGCAACTTCAACAAAGTCCCTCTCCCAGACAATGAGATCGGCCTCCAAATTTATCCCTCCCATCAACTTTAACTCTTCTCCACCTATTTCATTGTACATCAGGGCTCGTCTCTCATTTTCTTCTCCATCCATCCCCATCCCTTTCCTCTTGCAACCACTGCCCTACCTACATGACACACTACTCCTGACCCTCTGTCTTTCCCACCGACTGTATTTCCCACTATCCACCTCAGCTCCTACCTCTCAACTCCTTAGTTCCCCTCTCTTCATACCCACACCCCTTAACCTTGCAGAATATAGTCTCTCCTCTAGAAATACCTCACCCCAGTGAAGGTCCTTCAGATTTTAAATAAAGTTTGGTGTTTCAGTTTTTTCATCTGAAGAATTTCACCTTCCAGTGATGTGTTTTCAGAGTGTACATATTTCCGTAGTTTTTAACTGTCCATCTCTGATTTTTAATTTAAAATAGTAAACAGTCCCAATTTGTTTGCATTTCTCATTGTAAATTTTTTAATTCGCCTGGTTGAAGAGCGAAGAATTGTACTGCTGACAGTACACGCTCCGTCCATATGGAGCGAGGGGGTTGAAATAAAAATAAGGGTAAGAAACCTCATTCGGTAGTTAACGTAAAATACACCCTAAGGAAGACCACTTGCATTAGTCGCGAAACATCGGAAGTTTTACGCATATGATAATGCGGTCAAGACCAAAAAGAATTTTACAGACTGTGACAATGACAACATAAGCCTACCCAAACAGATGCTTAAGTTGTTTAACATATAATTTGACGAAAACATGGGTGGTTTATGCACCTGGGCGACACATTCATCAAATATTTCCATTGTGCGTTTTTCAAAATTTCTCATGTTGTTCATGCACTATGTTTGAGTTGTAGAAGTTTTAGAGAATCTCACACTTGTTCAATGTTCATGAAACGTGCTCCATCTCACATAGGTAATGAAATCAAAAATATTATTTGAAAGATGCTAAGATAGCAAAGGCATTAAGTTGCAGACGCTGTGTAAAGCACACAGGAATAAAATATATATTTCTCAAAGATGTGAAGCTGATCTTAAAGATAGACTAAAACGTTTCATTATATAAAATAATTAGTAACACGACGTGTTCTATTGAACGCCCAAGGATTATTGAGAGATAAAGTATGATTTTCCTATATCTATGCAGACTGTAGAGTCAACTCTCTTTTGGGTTACATCACAAGTATAGAAGATATATAAATACTGAGTCAAACCAGCATTGAACATAGATGCAGCTGACTGTATAAAGAACATGAGCAGAATAAAATGTCCTCACTACGGTGCTGAAATGAGTTTAAACATTCAGTATACAGTTACGTTACGCGGAATAAAAAACATTGACACGTTACATTGTGTGACCATTATAATGTAAGAGAGAGACTATAATGTTCTCATATCTGCTTTTGCTGGTTATCTCAGTGCTCATAACATTATCAGGTGATTTCAGTTGCCTGCTGAGCCGAAACGATCAGGCGCCTAACGTAAACAAATCCGCAGAACTGGAACATATTCGCGGAATGCGTCTGATTGATACTTGGGAACATACGCACGGAAGAGCACCTGGTTTCACACACGTCACGAGCCACTCCGCCAGTCGGTTCGACAGAATCTATGTTGCAGAACATTTAATAAACCGAGACTTACATTCAGAAAGTTGGCCAACAATTTTCTCTGATGATGCCGCATACACAGGTCAGAAACAGTCTGCAAAGCTTGCAAAGATGTTGCAGGGTAGATTGAACTGAGAAAGAACTGTCAAGAAAAAAATTCGATAAGTTGCGCTGTTTACGAGTTAACTAGTACTGAAGTTAGTCAAACAAGGCCGTTCCATGCGTAAATTCAAGCGGCCTGCGACGTACAATTAATGTCAGTTGTTCTCACAGCGTACATGATAACGCACGAGACTGCTCAGCCTTTGGATCTGGTTCGATCCTTACTACAGTCCCATTCCCGATTTTTATATCGCTCTCTTGTTCGATTTCAGAAAACCAAACGATGAGCACGTTAGGTGACACCATATCTGGCGGGTTGCTTGAATTTGCGCCCAACAGCCTCATTGGCTAACTTCAATGCTATTTGGCTCGGAAACGGCGCAACGTAACGAATTTTCTTTTCTTAACAACTATTTCTCAGCACGACCTACCATTCAGCACCCGTACAAGCTTTCCAAAAATGGTTCAAATGGCTCTGAGCACTATAGGACTTAACATCGGAGGTCATCAGTCCCCTAGAACTTAGAGATACTTAAACCTAACAAACCTAAGGACATCACACACATCCATGCCCGAAGCAGCATTCGAACCTGCGACCGTAGCAGTCGCGCGGTTCCGGACTAGAACCGCTCGGACACCTCGGCCGGCTACAAGTTTTTCAGACTGTTCTTGACCACCCTGTATACGTAGTGCAACCATCAGTAAGCAAGAAACATTTCGCACCAAAGGCACGTGGAAACTCAATGATACTCATCTCCAAGACGCAGAATATAGACGTGATTTTGACGAAACATGGAGGAAATGCGAAACGAAATTGGTACGATACAATTCGGTAAGAGAATGGTGGCTAAAACATGTCAAACCAAAAATAACTAAAATGTTAAAAATTTATGCAGGGGAGAAGAATTTAAGGCAAAAGAAAACAACCGAATTGTACTTTACCTGTCTCAGAGAGTTATGGACCTATAACTTACACTCGTAGGTAATAGACAATTATGCACACATAAAGAAATGAAAGCAAAACTTTTAAATATTAAGCAATTACAGTCTGGAGGCTACAAAATAAGGTCCTAGTAGCAACACTTGATAGACGAAGAGGAACCATCCATGTCCCATGTCGTCCCTGAAAATAAGGTAGGGAAAAGGATAGTATGACATATCTAAAGCTAAGTGACGGCAATATGCAGTCCATAAACACCTTGAGGACCTGGTGGCAGTGAAACACACCGATGAAGGAATACGGCAGGAACTACTGCAAAACCTGCTATGAGAATTAAGCGCTGGTGAAGTCGAAATCCTCGTGAATGAAATCGTTGAAGAAGGACTTGAATGTGCTATAGCATGAATTTCAACAAATAAAACTCTATGACTAGACGGCATCAACGTGGAATTTTAGCATGTATATCACCTATAATTGAAATTTAACTTATTATGTATGTATAACGAATAGTTACAACTGAATTTTAATGTTCCTAAAGAGCTCGTGGAAGGAATCGCTGTATTAAGGGGAGGTTTACTACCGTTGGCCCAAAAAAAAGCATGTTCTTCGAGAATTTTTTCTCGTGATATGTTATACGAGATATCAATGTCAAATTTAGTCAAAATGTTTATTGATATTTTTTCGACAAACTGGAATTTTTTCGATCGGAAATGTCTAAGAGCAAAGGCGGAAGTGCCGTCGGAACCAAACAAAATTTCGATGTAGGCCTCCACGCGCAGTATGTCACAGGTCTGAAATCAAAATTGAGTTGACGTTAGCGAAGTATATAAGATTCTTTAGGAGTTGTACCTCGCTTAAGTTATTTGGACCATAGGAAACAAAATGGCTGCCATCTGAAAAAAATAGGGTTTTTTTTCATCGATTTTTCGACTTTGTCGGCCAAGTACAAGTATTTATAGTTTATGGAGGGAATAAAAGTGGTACAACTCCTAGACAATTTAGTTAGCTTCGTCGGAAACAAAGAATCATGCCAATCGGTTCAGTAGATTTGAAGTTACCTTACCAAGCGATAAAAAAAAAGTTATTTCGAGAAAAACGCGTTTGAAGTTTTGGCTACATATAAATGCAATATTATGCAACGTACGTTCAATCTGCTATTCCGGGTCCATAAACTAGTCCTTCCTCTTCATCATAGAGGGCGTTCTGCTCGATCTGGGCCATCCAGCGCTGCTCCAGAGACGCTCGTAAGGCCGGTGACAGTGGTTTTCGGCCGCTTGAATCCGGTGGTCGTCCGAATGCTTGGCGAACTGCGTCGACTAGAGTCCCAGGGTGACGTCCATCGTTGTCATGGTCTTCAGAAATGCTGAATACCCTTCGTTCAAGCTGCTCTCTGCCAGGAAAGTCGCAATCTCCACAGTCTTCGCACCAGAATGCAAATGCTTGGGGGCTAACTTCCAAACACGAGCTTTCAAACTTTCATTTGTATTTTGTGTGTTTCCTCCCAGGCACCGGTACAATAACTCGTCTTCCGAAAGAAAAAAACTGGTGCGTGAAAAAGGCCGATTCCAGGCTGGTGCATTTTTTTGTTCAACCGCGAATAACAAACATTTCCATTCCGTATTCGGAAAAACCGCTTCAGGGATGTATTCCAAACACGTCTATGGATCCAAAAACGCAATTTTTAAAAAAATCTATTTTTTGAACCAAAAGATAGCAAACCTCCCCTTAATCCCTAAACATCCAGGGAGCAGATTAGTTGATGGTTTTGGATCAATTCGGTACGGAACAGCGATTATGAACTCATGACATGCATCATTTCCCATAGACTTCAAATGTTAATGAATACGATAATTGGTCGGTGCCAGACAAGTGTAGGCATGGACAGAAAGCTCTTCCACAATTATGTTAGTACAGAGATGTAATCGCCATTGTAGAGGCCTGCAATATCAAGTGTGCTTTAGTGTCACTTGACTTTGCAGGAGTTCTCGACAGTGTAAACCACCAATATTACATAAACACCATGCAGTCAATGAGATTTCCAATACTTGTTACAAACCTTTTACGTGAACTTCTAGGTAAAAGTCATACAAGGGCAGTGGTCAATAGTAATCTCAGTAAAAATATCAAAATAAACAGCTCTGTGAGACAGGGTTGTCCGATGTCGATGGCTCTGTTTGCCACTGCCATTGAACTCTTGCTCGTCACACTGACGCAACATTTACGAGGATTATCCATAAATTGGAACAAAATTGTTTGTAACTCGTGTGCAGATAATGTTCGTTTGTTTTCACGAACGATCAAGAAGTAGGGAAAGCTCTAACAGATCATTAATAAACACAAGCTTTCGAACCTGAATACGAGGAAGTCTGAAATTATGTACGAACATAGGACGCCAAGCTAACACCGCTCTCTAAAACGAGATGCTTTGGGCATTGAATACAGAAACAACATGAAGCTCATGGCCGCTGTTAGGTACAGGAATATTCGTGTGAGTATGCTTGCATGTATACAGACACACTAAATTGACGACACACAAAAAGTAGTCTTTGTCACTTTCTGAACAACGTCAAAGGTTAACTTTGTCACACAAGTGCTGCCGATGCCAGAAGAGACAACGAAATGAATTATGTCCACTTTAGGCCACTTTATTACTCGAGGATTTGTATGCCCCGCTATAGTGAACTTAATTCGAATATGCTGTATCTGGTATTTAATCGTCAAGGAGTTGGATGAAGTGTACAAGCCCTTTTCTGTTCGAATGTTGCATTCATTTTACCTTTCTTTTCGTGAACTTGGCAAAAACAGTGGTCAGCTGCATTTCGTAAACTTGACGTAAAAGAAAGTGGTCAAATGCATCAACTGGCAGTTCGTCAGCTTGGGTACGATTCCTGCTGCTACTATAAGTTTTTCATTTTCTTCTATTCCTCACAATTTTAAACTATTAATTATAAATTATAAATATATTTAAGCAGTTAAGTTTGTATACGTGAAATTAATATATTCAATTTACACTGGAGAGCTAAAGAAACTGATACACCTGCCTAGTATCATGTAAGGACTCTGCGAAGACGCATAAGTGGTGGAACACGTGGCATGGACTCGACTAACGTCTGAAGTAGTGCTGGAGAGAACTGACACCATAAATCCTGCACGGCTATCCATAGATCCGTAAGAATACGAGAGGGTGGCGATCTCTTCTGAATAGCACGTTGCAAGGCATCCCAGATATGCTCAATAAAGTTCGTGTCTGGGGAGTTAGGTGGCCAGCGGAAGTGTTTAATCTAAGAAAAGTGTTCCTGGAACCACTCAGTAGCAATTCAGAAAGTGTGGGGTGTCGGGTCGTTACAATGCCCTCAGTGGCATTGTAGCGAGAAGGAAGTACTTCTCTGGTCGCTGTATCACTAACCTGGTGTCTTGCTGCTTCGATAGTCCCTTGTCGCACAGGTTCCATGTAGGTTGTGATCCTGCTGAAGTGGAGTGTTTCGGGATGCCAGTTATTAAATGTCAACAACGTTTTGTACTATACTCGTTTTAATACAGAAAAATACTTTGAAACACACTTCACAGAATTTCCAATATGGCGGCTCTTGACTACGCCGTTATTCAACCCTTTACAACACATTAAGACATTTCTCTCTTTCCATACCGTGATATACAATGCCCACGACGCGTGGCGTTCACTGATAACTAACCGTCAGTTTATATCTCATGTTTAACAGCTGGAATATTTACTCGCGACCGCCCCCGGTTACTCGACCGTGCGTTTTGAGTGGCGCCTCGCTATTCTCTCGCCCTGTCTTCCCGACGGACAAGAGGAACCAAGCAACCTTTCTCCCTCAGCCAATAAGGACACTTCACTCATTTCTTACACACACACACACACACACACACACACACACATATACAGCCAATGGGCGTTCGGATCGCTGTTGCTAGGCGGATCTGACGTGACGTTTGCGGACATTGTGACGGAAGTTTATCTCGGAATATTGTCTCAGATTGTAAGGTCCTACTCCCGAATAGTCATATCTTGTCCCTACTAAGGTTGCATAACATTGCCTCCTATGATATTATCATTTATGCTCCTTGCTGACGCATAATTGTCAGATGTACGTGTAGCCTGGCAGCTACTGAGCATTCCCGAACATAAATGTGCGTAATACTTCGCCTACTTCGCCTAAACACGTGAAGGGAATGCACGTATGCATTACATCATCCTCCTGGAAGTTCGAGAGTCTGTAGGAACGCACAATGCACATGAATGGATGCAGGTGATCAGACAAGATGCTTACTTACATGTCACCGGTCAGAGTCGTATCTAGACGTATCAGGGGACCCACATCACTCCAACTGCACACGCCCCACACCATTACAGAGCTTCCACCAGCTTGCACAGTCCCCAACTGACATGCAGGGGCCATGGATTCATGAGATTGTCTACATACCCGTACACTTCCATCCGCTCGATACGATTTGAAACGAGACTCGTCCGACCAGGCAACATGTTTCCAGTCATCAACAGTCCAATATCGGTGTTGACGGGCCCAAGCGAGGTCGTGTCGTGTAGTCATCAAAGGTACACGAGTGGGCCTTGAGCTCCGAAGTTTCGTTTAATAGTTCGCACGCTGACACTTGTTGTTGATGGCCGAGCATGGAAATCTGCAGTAATTCGCTGAAGGATTGCACTTCTGTCACGTTGAACGATTCTCTTCAGTCGTCGTCGGTCTCGTTCTTGCAGCATCGTTTTCCGGGTGCAGCGGTACAGGAGATTTGATTATTTACCGGATACCTGATATTCACTGTAGTCCCGTGAAATGGCCGTACAGGAAAATCCCGACTTCATCGCTACCTCGGAGATGCTGTTCAAATTCTCTTAAATCTTGATAACCTGCAGCAATAATCGATCTAACAATTGCGCCAAACACTTGTTGTCTTATACAGGGGTTGCAGACCGCAGCGCCGTATCCTGCCTGTTTACATGTCTCTGTATTTGAATACGCATGCCTATACGAGTTTGTTTGGTGGTTCAGCGTAGTTACGATTACTACCCTTGTAAATCAGATGGCTATAAACCCCCACATTGTAGCACTTTTGTAAAATTTTGCACGAGCCACCAGTGGTCACCGCAGTCTGAGTGACGCAGTGTCTGCCTGTGTGCAGCGCGCACGGCGCCCGCGTGTCGGGCGTGGCGGAGGAGTCCCCCGGGCGGCTGGAGTACGAGGTGGCGCTGTACAAGGAGGCGCCGCCGGCGCGCGTCGGCAACCTGAGCGGCGAGCTGCCCGTGGACCAGGCCGTGCCCATCGGCACCAAGCTGCAGCTGCGCGCGCGCATCAACCCAGACTCAGGTGAGAAACTATCCAAACGTTGTATGTCCTTACTAATCTCTTTGTGTGGTGTGCGTACTGCAAGACCTTCGGTAAACACAATATCAAATTATTTGACTTGTCGCTCCAACGAAGTAGGCGAGTGTCAGCAATATGTCTCGTGGTCTTATCGCGGCGTGTTTATCTTCTGCCGTTAGGTTAGACGATAGAAATGCCACTTGCACGCTTAGAGTAGCAGATTGACGGTGACCAAATTTAAACAGAAGTTGATTAATTTTCACACACATTTATGAAAATAATAACAAGCATAGACCTTACTTAACTTGATTCTGGATGCTATTTACAATTGACAATCTGAAGTTCCTTTGGTCTTGGTACGTTAATCTTATTCTCACATATCTCTGATACTTGACAAAGTGTCCATACATTTGTCTTGGTGGCTATGTACAGGAACATGATAATCTTATTAGGCGCAGACTGAAACTTGACTATAGGCTGGTACAGACAAATGCAGACTAATGCAGACTGACTAATCGGAGGTCTGTACTAGAGTCCTGCATGACCGAGTAAACGAGCACAAAATACGAGATGGGGCGAGCACACCCTAACTGGATAGGCTGCCCGCACTAGTTCTAGTGACCGAGCATAGAAGCCGTGACCGAATACGTAGCACGCAACTTCAAACACATTACACGTGTCATTATCCGTGTGAGACTGCAGCCAATACGGTCTTCTCATTTGTGGTGTCTCTCTCTCTCTCTCTCTCTCTGCAATCATGCAGTGCGAGGAAACCAGTGCAGTAAGACGTAAGATTGAAGCCAATGTTTACACATTGAAGAGACGGGAAGATCTAAAAAGCCAAGTACGGAGCATATTTTTGGTGGTTGTAGACGAAAACAGTGCGTCTACTGGATACGTATCGTGCATAAACTGCTCCACATTATTGTGTTTCCAATCGGGAACCACTCTTTTAAAGAAACACAGTTGCAACTAACCTCACAAAGATACAGCTCCTTCAGGAATACCGGCAGTAATAAAAAATAGTATTACAGCAAAGTGTGTTGCAATGTGTGCTAAAGATATGAGACCTTTTAATGCTGTTTGCGGTGAAGGTTTCAGAGAACTAGGCCAAGAATTAATACATCTAGGTGCGCATTATGGAAAAGTTAACGTGGCAGATGTCATGCCACATCCCTCTACTATAAGCGGACATGTCAAAGAACAAGCTGATGCAATACAGTATAATGCCTTCTGTTATTGCCGAAGTTATTAATAAAACATGTGCTGCGATAGTTGATATGTGGACTGATTCGCATAATCAGGTGCACTATTTGACGCTTACATCTCATTACATTAACACAGATTGGTCTCTTCTGATCAATGTTTTATTTACAACAAAATTCCCGGACGTTAGGAAGACGGGAGTAAATATTATAAAAGAAAGTGCTCTATGAATTTAGCTGAGTAACGTACCCGTTCTTGGAAACGTTACTTTTGTATTAAAAGAAAGAGAGAGAGAGAGAGAGAGACAGAAATAGAGAGAGAGAGAGAGAGAGAGAGAGAGAGAGAAGCGTTGGATTTGTACAGCACAGTGCAGCGAGCCGGGGCAAGGCGAGGTGAGACGTCAGCGGCGACCGGTCATGCTCGGTTATCCGCGTGTCCGGAATCCGGACACCAGACATGGGGCGAGTACGTGACCGAGCCGAGTCGTATGGGGCCGGACACGAGCGACTCGGTCCCCCCGTCAACAGGCGAGCCGTGACCGGTCAAACATGGAGCCTTGCAGCACTCTAGTCTGTACATTCGTTATAATACCTCGCGCGTTCAGGTATCACTGCGCGAGTGTGATCCGCGAGGAGAAAAGGTTCTACGTTAGCAGCAATCTCATTGGCTGCGTTACATATTAATACGCGGATCAGCGGAAGCAGAATTTGGTCCGTCTTTATGGCAGCGCCATCTCGTAGAGCGGAGACGGACGAGCGCTGCGCCTGCGCTGTTATGCTTAGCGGGGCGCGCTCTATTGGGAAAGTTGTGTACGCGCCGACTACGCAGAACTACGTACACAACACTTTGCTTCCATCTACTCAGTGCCCGAATTCTGAAATACACTGGTACGCAAAACCTGAGGACGAAAACAACTTCCGCATGATGTGTCGCTCAGCTCCGTGGAACTTGAACCGTACATAGAAAAACTGCTACAGTGTACCGGATAAGGTAACTGAAAGAAGTACACAATGAGACGAAGAGAAATGACACTTTTATTCAAAAACAATAATAACACTGAAGTAGCCGCTAGTTGTGACGGCCCCCTGGACATTATAGAAGTTGGACACGGTTCTTAAAACGGCATCTGGTCACCAGGGACGGCAGTGCAAGCTCTGTAACGTGCTCCTATGCTGGCCACAAGGTTGTACCGGGTTTGTAACACAACGCGTTACGAACCCTCCCAAAACGCCACGACCTCGGACGAGCGTGTGGGAGGCCGCACGAGGCCGGAAACAAAGGATGAGTCGAGAAGTAATTAATGAATATGAAAGCAGGGTAGAGATTCGGGGTCTTTTAATGGTTCAGATGGTTTAAATGGCTCTGACCACTATGCGACGTAACTTCTGAGGTCATCAGTCGCCTAGAACTTAGAACTAATTAAACCTAACTAACCTAAGGACGTCACACACATCCATGCCCGAGGCAGGATTCGAACCTGCGACCGTAGCGGTCGCTCGCCTCCAGACTGAAGCGCCTAGAACCGCACGGCCACCCCGACCGACCGTCTTTTAATCAAAACAAAACGCTGCTGTTTCCACAATTCACCTACCAGTTTTTTTTGGGAGTGTCTACAGATTTCAACCACGGACTAAAGCATCTAAATAAGTACAGAAAGGAAAGAAACGGTAACTCCTTACACAAATAGGAACCGAAATCGCTAAACAGGTTTCGGCTGCCGTTATTTTGACCGAAATTAAAAATTTGTTCAATATTGCCGCGGTCGTTGAAAAGATTCAAGTCTAAACGGAGCATCTTCTTGGTCTTGAGTTACGCACGAATACAGAAAAGGCCGCCGTTCCAACGGACAAGGCCGCGCCAGGTTAGGAAACCTCTGGGACAAAAAGGAAGCGGCAAGTTCTATGGCCCAGTAGGCGCAGCAAGTTCGCACCTGAACTGCCTTTTTCAGCCGTAAGCACACTAATGTGGGGTATCGACCAGCTATAAGAAACCCTGAGCATCGCCGCTCTCGACTATTCTGCAACATCTTCTTGGAAGGACCACCAGCTATCGTCTCCCCAGCGACCGCTTCTTGTCTATAGGCGCGCTCCGTCACGCTACGGTAAGATTTAACTTTAACGATTCGTTACTTCGGGCACAGTCTAGTAGTGACACACGGTTTCGATCGCCGTTCCGGTCATTTGGCGATCGCTGTTTCGTGATACTACGGGAGAGAAGCAGCGCCAGCCATGCGGTAAGGTTGACCGAGTTCTGCCACCCCCTTTTTTGATGCCGAAACCTATTTCTCATCGTTCAGTATTCTCTCCCCGAACTGTTTCCCAGCTCCGCCGGAGGTTCGAGTCCTCCCTCGGGCATGTGTGTGTGTGTTGTTCTTAGCATAAGTTAGTTTAACTCAGTTTAAGTAATATGTAAGTCTAGGGACCGGTGACCTATGCAGTTTGGTTCCTTAGGAATTCACACACATTTAAACATTTGTTCTCCAGCTAAACTTATATATATATATACGACAGAATAAAGTTCAGAAACATCATTAAGAAAAGTAAACTACATGAGATACAATGCGACAAACGAACAGGCATAAAATGGACCGAAGAACGAAAGCAAGATCACAGCCAGAAGATGAAAGAAATATGGGCAACCAAAAAGGCAATCAAGATGAAGCCGAAGACACGAAGCCGACAAGAAGCATGGACAGAGGACCGGAAACAGAAACACAGCGAGCGAATGAGGGAAGTTTGGGCAGCAAGGAAGGCAGCAAAAGGAACTGGCCATGTAGTTTAGTCAAAATGCGCTCTTTAAGGGCAAAACACCAATAATAATAATAATAATAATAATATATATATATATATATATATATATATATATATATATATATATATATATACTCCTGGAAATTGAAATAAGAACACCGTGAATTCATTGTCCCAGGAAGGGGAAACTTTATTGACACATTCCTGGGGTCAGATACATCACATGATCACACTGACAGAACCACAGGCACATAGACACAGGCAACAGAGCATGCACAATGTCGGCACTAGTACAGTGTATATCCACCTTTCGCAGCAATGCAGGCTGCTATTCTCCCATGGAGACGATCGTAGAGATGCTGGATGTAGTCCTGTGGAACGGCTTGCCATGCCATTTCCACCTGGCGCCTCGTTGGACCAGCGTTCGTGCTGGACGTGCAGACCGCGTGAGACGACGCTTCATCCAGTCCCAAACATGCTCAATGGGGGACAGATCCGGAGATCTTGCTGGCCAGGGTAGTTGACTTACACCTTCTAGAGCACGTTGGGTGGCACGGGATACATGCGGACGTGCATTGTCCTGTTGGAACAGCAAGTTCCCTTGCCGGTCTAGGAATGGTAGAACGATGGGTTCGATGACGGTTTGGATGTACCGTGCACTATTCAGTGTCCCCTCGACGATCACCAGTGGTGTACGGCCAGTGTAGTGTAGTGTAGTGTGTGTGTGTGTGTGTGTGTGTGTGTGTGTGTGTGTGTGTGTGTGTCAGTGGAGGCTGATCTCGGTTAAGAGTACCTTGTCCTGTACTAATTTCAGACTTCATCTCCTTGTTTATTTTAAAAATCTTAAATATTTTATTATCGATTGCAATTACTACCGTCTATCCCCAGGGCCCATTCAAATCACTGGCTACATGCAAGTAGTGTCGTAATCCATGCCTTCCCCAAGGTCTAGTGCTGGGGAGAATATTACTATGAGATCCTGACAGCCTATCAATATTTATCTCGCTCGTTAGCTGCGGCAAGCTGTTTTCATTTAGGCTCCCTTGGAAACGAGAACCTTTGGCAGACAGTTTAGGTGTCGCAGCGCAAGTTCTTGTGGTACACCATTCCATTCCTGAGCCAGCGTGGTTGACAACTGCTTCAATACCTCTCTTCAGCGCCTCACACACGTGCTCGATGGGGTTTAAGCCGATGGAACGGCCCGCCAGTTCATTAACCGAATATGCTCTCGTTCCATGAGCTCCGCCTGCGCAGTTCTATGCAGTCGCGCATTGCCATCCACAAAAATCAATTCAGGGTCGAGTGCACCCCTAAAGAGACCACATGGGGAAGAATCTGGTGTCACAATAGCGTTGATCAGTTAGTGTACCGTATTCAAAAAAGTTGGTCGGTACACCCATGTAACGTTGTTCTTCCCCATACAATAGCTCCTGGACCACCGAAACGATCACGTTCGACTGAACCCAAGAACATTACCGACATGATTGCCGAACATGGTCGTCGGAGTGTTATGATGCGGGGTGGCAAAATGTTGCACGGCCTTATTGACCAACAAATCTTTGAACATGATAGACTCACCGGACAACGCTATTGTAACCCCGGACTCCTTCGCCATGTGGGTCTTTTCCGAGTTGTGCTTGACCATGACTTTCATTTTTATGGATGACAATACGCACCCCGCATCGAACTGCGCGGTTGGAGAAGCACTCGAAGAGCAAACTCGGTGAATGGGCTGGCATGCTCATTCACCCGATATAGATCGCGTCGAGCACGTGTTGGAGGCTGTCGGCAGACGTATTACAGCAAGTCCACGTGCTTCAAAGCCCATCCAACAGTTGCCAACCGCCCGTTGGAAGAATGGAACGCCCTACCACAAGAACTGCTTACCAAACTTATGGCCAGCATGGGACCGCGTTGCCGAGCACGCACTGTCGTCCATGGCGATCACCCACCCTACTGAGAACCATTTTCTGCCTTTTACAGTGTCCAGGTGAGTAACATCAATCGCGGTGAGTTCAGTGTAGTAATTCTCTTTCAATAAAGATGTCATTCCTGTTCCTCTCATTCCGTACTTCTTTCAGTTTTCTTCTATACTGTTCTGTACCAGTTCTTTCTACTTACGGTCCAAGTTTCATCGAGTTATGTTACTTAGAGGTGACACATGAGGCGAAAGTTACTTTTCGGATTTACGTTCTGCGCACTAGTGTATTATAAAAATGTCTTTTTAAGACTACCCGAAACGTATCACCACATAACAGCAATGAAATGGATATCATTAGAACAAGATCTAAGTATAAATGTTCATAAAACGTTCTCCGGTTATCAGCCGAATAGTGGTGTCGACTTGTCACAATGTTTCTCCGAGTTTCCTAGTCGCTATCTTCAGGCACCTGAAGACGACGAGCAGGAAACTCGAGAAACGTTGTGACAAGCCGACACTTCGACTCTTCGAAAACTCAATGGAACGCCTTTGCAATACATTAGAACGTCGACATCTCTCCAGACCGAAGCGTCCAACATCACTAGCTTCTCTGGTTTCAGCTCATGAGGAAGAATGGGCTGGCATTCCTCCACAGACATTCAAAAATCTCATTCAAAGTGTTTCCAACAGAGTTCAAGCTGTCATAAAAGCGAACGGTTCACACACCGCCTATCGTTGTCCATTACCAAGTACCCAGTGTAGTGCTCAAACTTCCCCTTAGGAAATTAAGAATGACAATGCTGGAAAAACTCTTACGTTATTTTATACAGAAACAGCTGAGTAAAACTCAACGTACTCAGACAGTTTTCTCTTTACTTATTCTGATCATCACTAAACTGACACACAATATTTTAGCGCAACGCAATCTGACTTTCAATAATACCTACAAAAGAATAGCCCTGACTAACAATAACTTATACCTTTCGTGAATCACTTACCTCACAAAAATCTTTGTTACTCGAACTACTGCAATACAACGAGCGCCAATACTGCCAGCTTAATAAAACATTCTAACTACTGAAGGCATTAACTATTGATAGGCATAGTTATCAAATGAAAGATTTTGATAGAGAACAAAGAATGTATTTACCTTAATAGCGTTCAAAAGTCATTATATATATATATATATATATATATATATATATATATATATATATATAATTTTGTGGCATCCAATTAAACAAATTTCACGTCCAGATCGTCCGCTGATAGAAACCTCTCAAAACTCTGGCATCTCTCCCGCCACATCTCCACCACTGCTAGCGGCTCACCTCCATCTGCCCAACGCTACGCGCTGTTCACATCCAACTGCCCAACGCTACACTAGCGAATATTCCAACAATAAGTCCAACCAGCCACAGACTGCACACAGCG
This sequence comes from Schistocerca cancellata, assembly GCF_023864275.1. Taxonomy (NCBI): domain Eukaryota; kingdom Metazoa; phylum Arthropoda; class Insecta; order Orthoptera; family Acrididae; genus Schistocerca; species Schistocerca cancellata. Next base: position 163,596,864 of record NC_064628.1, on the reverse strand, counting down.
CAGTCAGCGATTTTCGTACAGAGCGCTACGTGGCGTTACCAGCATAAAAACCTAAACACCCTACTTACAAAGCCTGTGCCAATTTCAACAAATTTGGCACATACATGACCTACTCATCATCATCATTTAAGACTGATTATGCCTTTCAGCGTTCAGTCTGGAGCATAGCCCCCCTTATACAGTTCCTCCATGATCCCCTATTCAGTGCTAACATTGGTGCCTCTTCTGGTGTTAAACCTATTACTTCAAAATCATTCTTAACCGAATCCAGGTACCTTCTCCTCGGTCTGCCCCGACTCCTCCTACCCTCTACTGCTGAATCCGTGAGTCTCTTGGGTAACCTTGCTTCTCCCATGCGTGTAACATGACCCCACCATCTAAGCCTGTTCGCCCTGACTGCTACATCTATAGAGTTCATTCCCAGTTTTTCTTTGATTTCCTCATTGTGGACACCCTCCTGCCATTGTTCCCATCTACTAGTACCTGCAATCATCCTAGCTACTTTCATATCCGTAACCTCAACCTTGTTGATAAGGTAATCTGAATCCACCCAGCTTTCGCTCCCATACAACAAAGTTGGTCGAAAGATTGAACGGTGCACAGATAACTTAGTCTTAGTACTGACTTCCTTCTTGCAGAAGAGAGTAGATCGTAGCTGAGCGCTCACTGCATTAGCTTTGCTACACCTCGCTTCCAGTTCTTTCACTATGTTGCCATCCTGTGAGAATATGCATCCTAAGTACTTGAAACCGTCCACCTGTTCTAACTTTGTTCCTCCTATTTGGCACTCAATCCGTTTATATTTATTTCCCACTGACATTACTTTCGTTTTGGAGATGCTAATCTTCATACCATAGTCCTCACATTTCTGATCTAGCTCTGAAATATTACTTTGCAAACTTTCAATCGAATCTGCCATCGCAACTAAGTCATCCGCATATGCAAGACTGCTTATTTTGTGTTCACATATCTTAATCTCACCCAGCCAGTCTATTGTTTTCAACATATGATCCATAAATAATATGAACAATAGTGGAGACAGGTTGCAGCCTTGTCTTACCCCTGAAACTACTCTGAACCATGAACTCAATTTACCGTCAACTCTAACTGCTGCCTGACTATCCATGTAAAGACCTTTAATTGCTTGCAAAAGTTTGCCTCCTATTCCATAATCTTGTAGAACAGACAATAACTTCCTCCTAGGAACCCGGTCATATGCCTTTTCTAGATCTATAAAGCATAGATACAATTCCCTGTACCTACTACCAAGAAAAATATGCTACGGAGTAATACACTGCTATCACATTTATGAATGGGATTCCACATTAAATAATCGGGAACGTTTTATACCAGCGTCCTATATGTAGTTTTTGGGATCAAATGTTGGTTGGTGACAGTCCAGGTAACATTTCAGTCCTCAGGGTGGGATAGCGTTAGGAGGGAGCGATATTTAAAGCATAAGTTTGAATGCTTGGAGCAAATTCAACCGAACTTGGCCCACAGATTACTTGCTGCATAACATAAAAAATACAGTGAGTGAAAGGCAACAATAGCAGCGGTGTTTGTTGGAGTCTGATGGGAAAGTGGCGACATGGATGCTCAACGCTGAAAAGTCTGGAGTAGTTTCAAGCAGACTTGATACTAACATGACAATCTAATTGGGGGAAAAATTAGAGAAATGGGTGAAAGGGAGAGGGAAGGGTTAAAATAATCAGAGACAAACGACATTTGTACCGAATATATAAGTTTCGATGTTGCTAGGCTAAAAGGCGACAGGTGCGATGACATTTCACCCCTAAGGCGGAATAGGGAGTGAGTGACGTAAAACTTCTCGAAAATGACGAATGTTAGTGTCGTATCCATAGCATTCGGGGTTGGTAGACTGAATGATAACATTTATTCCATTGCGTCTGCCGCCCAGTTTGATAATTCGTCTCAAACATCCTCCATTCTCTGTGGTGTTCTTTCGTTTCGATGCAGGGAGAGCAGAGGGTTTTCGATACGAATTATCAGACTGTGTGACAGACGCATTACAGGCGCCTTCCTTGATGGAACGAGAGCTACAGTAAGTACGGCATTTGATTCATGAAGCACTCCTAACAGGTACCTGAAGATGAGACAATGTTGTCTTAAACTCGACTGTACAGACATGAGATAAACATAAAAAAATGAAAAATATAGCTGTAAGGAAATTAACTTTCACTGTAATAAATAAATAACAGCTAAAAGATAGCAACGAAAAGCAAGAAAATTAAATAGACATATCACTTATTATCTGAAAAATATGAGGGAGAAACATCAGAAAATGCGTGATATTAGTGTCATATAGAAAGGCATTCAGGCTCGTTTCTGACTGGCGACGGTTGCTATGTTATTCTACCAGACTGCAGAGGTAGGGATGGGAATGCGTTAAGATAAAAATAAGTGACCGACAACGTCCATAATCACTATAATGTGTACAAATATTGGACGCAACCGTAGTGACCACAGTCTGGTTATGTTGCATAGTTGAGCGGCAGAATGCTAAATGGTTTGACTGTTGTTATGTACTTAATCTGTGGTACAAAATTCAGTTCATTCCCACGTATCCTTCTCGATACTGTTATTTTCACAGTCGTTAGTGATCATCGACGTATTCGTCTGTGGTGTTCTTTCGTTTCGATGCAGGGAGAGCAGAGGGTTTTCGATACGAATTATCAGACTGTGTAACAGACGCATTACAGGCGCCTTCCTTGATGGAACGAGAGCTACAGTAAGTATGGCATTTGATTCATGAAGCGCTCCTAACAGGTACCTGAAGATGAGACAATGTTGTCTTAAACTCGACTGTACAGACATGAGATAAACACAAAAAATGAAAAATATAGCTGTAAGGAAATTAACTTTCATTGTAATAAATAAATAACAGCTAAAAGATAGCAACGAAAAGCAAGAAAATTAAATATACATATCACTTATTATCTGAAAAATATGAGGGAGAAACATCAGAAAATGAGTGATATTAGTGTCATATAGAAAGGCATTCAGGCTCGTTTCTGACTGGCGACGGTTGCTATGTTATTCTACCAGACTGCAGAGGTATGGATGGGAATGCGTTAAGATAAAAATAAGTGACCGACAACGTCCATAATCACTATAATGTGTACAAATATTGGACGCAACCGTAGTGACCACAGTCTGGTTATGTTGCATAGTTGAGCGGCAGAATGCTAAATGGTTTGACTGTTGTTATGTACTTAATCTGCGGTACAAAATTCAGTTCATTCCCACGTATCCTTCTCGATACTGTTATTTTCACAGTCGTTAGTGGTCATCGACGTATTCGTTGATAATACGAGGGTTGTGCAGAAAGTAAGTTTCGACCGGTCGCGAAATGGACACCACAGTGGAAACCCGATGAAGCTTTGCACAGATGTGTTGAGTAGTGTCTCTGGTATGACTTTCGATCGCATCAAGACGCTCTTTACAGTTGTGAGCGAGTAAAGGTGCTTAGAACAACGATGCCTCCCGCCAAGTAGGAGGGCCCGCTGAGAGGCTTCGCCTTACTGAATGCAGCCCACCTAACACAACTGCCCTGCACTTCCTTCTTAATGGCAATTCTCAGTCGCACTCTGCAGGGGCAGTGAAGACGCTCCTGCAGCCTTTTCGATGGGATGTGTTCGATCACCCACAACAGAGCACTAATTGGCTCGTCCTGTTCACATGAGACGCTGGATGCGAAGATAACACTTGGGCGCAGGCTACGCGCTATAGACCAGGGTAGAGAAGTATCGGAAAGTACGATGACGATGGTGTTGGAAATTTGGTATAACGCTCCAACAACTGTCTAAGTCGGAGCGGCGACTATGTAGAGAAGTATATGGCAAGTGCAGTAACTCTTGCAAATAAAATGTTTCTGACTTTCACTGTGGTTTCCATTTAGCGACCGATCGGAACTTACTTTCTGGACAACCCTCGTATTAGTGACACCCTCTCACATTGGTGCGATGTTTGGCAGACTTCTGAATATGTGTACCGCACTAAAGGTAAGTATGTGGCATTGTATACCATTGCAGCGTTAATGATTCAGTTCTAGACTAAGTTAAATAAAAATATAGCTGATCATAGTGAAGGGTGGAGGTGTGAAATGTTAACTGTGACATATAGGGGACGATCAAAAAGTTTCTGCCTGAGGGCGTTGCTGCAGCGTGCGTACACCGACTTGTAGAAAAGGGATTAGTGTGGCATTCGCGTCTTTCCGACGCTTATGCCGACTTTAGTACCAAACGCGTCCAAACGGGACCAACGTGCTGTTATTCTTTTCTTGGCTGCAGGGGAACAAATACGGCAGGCATCCATTGGAAAATGAAAAATGTGTGTGAGAGAGCATGTCTGTCGAAAACCACTGTACGGTAAAATTGCAACATGAGGTACTGCTGCTTCGTGATAACGCACGTCCCCTCACCGCAAATGTAACGCAGAAATCACGCCAACTCAAGTGGGATACATTCAAGCACCTGCCCTATAGTCCTGCAGTTATCAAGCCTTCGGTCCCTTAAAAAAAGGCCTTGAGGGGTCGACTATTCCTGTCGGACAATGATGTCCAGCAGGCAGCTACGAGCCGCGAGGGATTAGCCGAGCGGTCTAGGGCGCTGCAGTCATGGACTGTGTGGCTGGTCCCGGCGGAGGTTCGAGTCCTCCCTCGGGCATGGATGTGCCTGTGTTTATCCTTAGGATAATTTAGGTTAAGTAGTGTGTAAGCTTAGGGTCTGATGGCCTTAGCTGTTAAGTCCCATAAGATTTCACACACATTTGAACAGGCAGCTACGAACTTCTTCATGCAGCAGGAAACGGTGTTTTTCCAAATGGGTATCTTCAACCTTGCGCGTCAGTGCTCGCAGCGATTTTGCCTGGTTAGCATACCGATTCTGTACTGTACGGCATTCGAACGGAAACTTTTTGATCCCCCTTATACTTTCAGCTGTTAGTAAAACAAGAAGCTGTTTTCGTTTGATTGGGTAGAATGCTGATGAACTTCCTAGACAATGTCACAGTTTTAACTGAAGGCTGCAGTTGTCTTCCGAAAACATGCTTATAAAATGCCAAAAACCAACTTCCATAAAGCAACTTGCCATTGATCCGTAGCCTCTTACTCAAATCTCCCGTGCTGCTTAGTAGATACAGAGTTAACTGCAGCCGGCCGGTGTGGCCGTGCGGTTCTAGGCGCTTCAGTCTGGAACCACGTGACTGCTACGGTCGCAGGTTCGAATCCTGCCTCGGGCATGAATGTGTGTGATGTCCTTAGGTTAGTTAGGTTTAAGTAGTTCTAAGTTCTAGGGGACTGATGACCACAGATGTTAAGTCCCATAGTGCTCAGAGCCATTTGAACCATTTGAAGTTAATTGCAGCTCACACAACGACACATATCAATCGTACTTTCTCGCTCTTGCAGTGCTCCTTACGTGAAAACAAAGTTGAGTAAATAATCTGTGACCAACATTTTCCAGACGCTTTATAGTAGTTTATGGACAATAGCAGTAGGTGCAGAAACTACGGTCTATACGTGGCTGAAGAAATTCACAGAGACCTGCTCGTTCTGTGCACTCTGATACGTGCAGCAACTGGTGAGGAAACAGTAGCGACGGAAACTGCCGACTGCGCATGCGCTATGCAGTCCTCTCAGCGGCATCCGCCAACGCGATAAGCCAATGCGGGGCGAGGGACACGCGCCGTGGACAATGCAAAAGTTGCAGATTTCATAACAGCTGCGCTAACACGATTAATCTGCTGCTTACAGGCCGAAATTGTAGAGGTCGAACTTTTTATTCTTTCGTTTATTTCTGTTTGTAAACTGATTGAAATCCCCTTCCACAGAGAAGCCATTAGGGACAGAGTACTAGCTCAGCAGTGAAAGCAGATCTGTACACTTGTCATTGCTGAAGGCAACCATCCCAAATATCAACTGGAACAACTTACAGAAAAATTTCACACGTCATGTTGATCTTCTCAGGGTGTTAAGCGGGTTCTCGATTCATCGTTACATCACTTCCGTCAACAACGCACCAATTCACTTACCCTGAGGTTAGTAGACCATTCCGAACTTAGCTAGGTAACAACGGAGAACGTGGTTCCGCATTTTTTATTTCTTAACACTTATCGTTTAAGATGAAAGTTAATGTTCTGTTTTCAGTGTATCTTAAATGCATGGAGAGTTTTAATTTTATCTCTCTAGACTTATCAGGGCATACTAAAGGCCCTCATTACTCGCACTTCACTTTGTCAGACTATAATTTGGTGTTCGTAAAGATGCCATCCTGTCAGACAATTTTGGTATTTAATGTTTATTCTATTTTTGGAAAGTGTCTCGGTACTATTCTTGTTCTTATGTTAGGGCTATGATATCATATTGTTGGTGTAGAAGGGCAGAGCTGTAAAAAGCTGGTGAGAGAAGCTCGTTACGGAGTAGTGTACAGAAAGGTAGGAAACAGAGAGAGCATAGAGGGAAGAGACATGACAGAGAGAGAGAGACTTAAGGCTAATAAACAGACTTTATTTTCTGTCACTTGTTTCTTCCTGGTATGTGTTTGATGAGAGAGAGTGGGTAGGGGGAGGATGGGAGAGAATGAACTTCTGCTACGTTGATTCGAACTGATACGTTTTCAGTGATTAATATTTGTTAGCATCCGAAAATCTCTTCTGCAAACCGTATGAACGCTACTGCCTTCGAGAGCGTCGCTATACGGTTAGCGACAACCTTAGCCAGTGCCTCCAGCAATATGGCGCTGCTTCACTGTTGTCCGTCCGCAGCTCGTGGTCTCGCGGTAGCGTTCTCGCTTCCCGAGCACAATTTTGGCTGGTAATGACCTACAAAGACAGTTGCCGAATTGACATTTCGTCAGGAAGGAACAGAAGGAATTTCACTGAATGAGAAAGATGTGGCATATGTAATATTAGCCTGTCTGAAAGATGAGTCAGTGGAATGTGTGAAGTCATACACTCTCAACTGTGCAGACAACGTATATCCGAAGTACAATGATGACGATACGTGCTTAACAAGTGACAGTGTTATTGAAACAAGTTTCGAGCCCTGTAGTTCACCATCGTTGGCGAACAGGGAGCCACAAATCCCGTCTCCAGTGATACGTAATGAATGACAATCGTTATCCAAGGAGCGGGTAAGAAACAATCACGTACATGGAAGATCATCAGCAGCATAATAAAAAGTCAGTTACACTTCTGGCCATTAAAATTGCTACACCAAGAAGAAATGCAGATGATAAACGAGTATTCATTGCACAAGTATATTATATTAGAACTGACATGTGACTACATTTTCACGCAATTTGGGTGCATAGATCCTGAGAAATCAGTACCCAGAACAACCACCCCTGGCCGTAATAACGGCCTTGATACGCCTGGGCATTGAGTCAAACAGAGCTTGGATGGCGGGTACAGGTACAGCTGCCCATGCAGCTTCAACACGATACCACAGATCATCAAGAGTAGTGACTGGCGTATTGTGACGAGCCAGTTGCTCGGCCACCATTGACCAAACATTTTCAGTTGGTGAGAGATCTAAAGAATGTGCTGGCCAGGGCAGCAGTCGAACATTTTATGTACCCAGAAAGGCCCGTACAGGACCTACAACATGCGGTCGTGCATTATCCTGCTGAAATGTAGGGTTTCTCAGGGATCGAATGAAGGGTAGAGCCACGGGTCGTAACACATCTGAAATGTGACATCCACTGTCCAAAGTGCCGTCAATGCGAACAAGAGGTGACCGAGACGTGTAACCAATGGCACCCCATACCATCACGTAGGGGAATACGCCAGGATGGCGATGGCGAATACACGCTTCCAATGTGTGTTCACCGCGATGTCGCCAAACACGGATGCGACCATCATAATGCTGTAAACAGAACCTATATCCATCCGAAAAAATGACGTTTTGCCATTCGTGCACCCAGGTTCGTCGTTGAGTACACCATCTCAGGCGCTCCTGTCGGTGATGCAGCGTCAAGGGTAACCGCAGCCATGGTCTCCGAGCTGATAGTCCATGCAGCTGTAAACGTCGTCGAACTGTTCGTGCAGATGGTTGTTGCCTTGCAAATGTCCCCATCTGTTGACTCAGGGACCGAGACGTGGCTGCACTATCCGTTACAGCCATACGGATAAGATGCCTGTCATCTCGACTGCTAGTGATACGAGGCCGTTGGGATCCAGCACGGCGTTCTGTATTACCCTCCTGAACCCACCGATTCCACATTCTGCTAACAGTCATTGGCTCTCGACCAACGCGAGCAGCAATGTCGCGATACGATAAACCGCAATCGCGATTGGCTACAATCAGACCTTTATCAAAGTCGGAAACGTGATGGTACGCATTTCTCCTCCTTACACGAGGCATCATAATAACGTTTCACCAGGCAACGCCGGTCAAGTGCTGTTTGTGTATGAGAAATCGGTTGGAAACTTTCCTCTTGTCAGCACGTTGTAGGGGTCGCCACCGGCGCCACCCTTGTGTGAATGCTCTGAAAAGCTAATCATTTGCATATCACAGCATCTTCTTCCTGTCGGTTAAATTTCGCGTCTGTAGCACGTCATCTTCGTGGTGCAGCTATTTTAATGGCCAGTAGTTTATGATTTAGAATAAGTCCGCAGCAATATGGCCGTTGTGCATAAGAAAAAAGTATGGATGTTCAAGGGACGGTAAGATATATTTGTTACAAAAACCGGTTTTGGGGCGTTTCATGGACACTCGAGACAATTTGCAGGATGTGCATGATAGCGACCTACTACGCTATGCACATCAAATTCCGCGCGACATAGATTACAGTGATTTCGAGGGATGCAGTGGCTCGTTGCATAACTTCGAACAGTGCTACAAAATTGGAAGAGGTAAGATAAGCATCTACCTGACGATGCACAGCAAACTGTGGAATCTGCCCGAAAATTTGTAGATGAGATAAACGAACTTACTCGATCGTTCAGAAAGGAATTTGTTTCAACTCCAGTCAGCCGGGATTTGAAGAGGAAATGCATATTATAGGAATCCTGGAAATTAGAAGTACCTAGGGAGTCGTATCATGATCAACTAACATCGAAGTGTTAACGTATTCGTCTGCAATTATGCCGACTGTTAATCTGGATAATGAAGTGGCCTGAAAGTTATTTATTGAGCTGCGAGAAGTTGGAGGTGCTCTACCCCCCTACGATTCTTTCTCGTGTGCGTGATCTTGCAAGGGCAGTAGGGAATATTTACGTCACAGCAATCAAGGGTGGGAAAATTGGCTTAAGAGAAGTGCAACTATGTATGAGCACTACTTTTGGCCAATAGCTAGTCAAAATATCTTGCTTTTGTATGATTCCTCGTCTGCGTATTAAAATCATACTCCCTTAGAGCAAACTATCTCTCCTCAGATATTGCAGTTCATACCACCTGGAAGTACTGGACAAATTCAGCCTCTGGATGTTTGTTATTTTTCCGTACCTGTAAAGCATATTAGCGCAATACCTGCAGCACCATCTGCAGCTACGCCTTAAAAAATTGTTCAAATGGCTCTGAGCACTATAGGACTTAACATCTGAGGTCATCAGTCCCCTAGGACTTATAATTACTTAAACCTAACTAACCTAAGGACATCACATACGTCCATGCCCCAGGCAGGATTCGAACCTGCGACCGTAGCAGTCGCGCGGTTCCGGACTGAAGCGCCTAGAACCGCTCGGCCACCGCGGCCGACAGCTACGCCTTAAAGAATCGCCAGTTTATGATGAGCTCCACGATAGACTGTTTCGCATTCGCTTGCTTGCCATCACATTGCATCATCTTCGTCACCCCGTTACTCCAATACCATATTACAGACATTCTTTAAGAGTGGTCACCTACTTGAAAGTCCTGCACTGTTTGTAGCTCCCAAGAAGTTCGCCTTCGATCATGATGGTGCGAACTTTTGTTCTCACTCACTGTGGGGCGTCATTTTTCACTCGATGTTCATGGTGGAAATTGATGGTTTGTTTTGAACATTTCTGGAATGCCGACGACGGCCATTTTGTGAATGTTTTCAGATGTGTGTGAATTCCTAAGGGATCAAACTGCTGAGGTCATCGGTTCCTAGATTTACACACTACTTAAACTAACTTATGCTAAGAACAACGCACGCAACCATGCCCGAGGGAGGACTCGAACCTCCGGCGGGAGAAGCCGAGCAATTCGTGACATGGCGCCTCAAACCGCGCGGCCATTTTGTGAAGTATAATACACACATCCCAATGAAGATTGATTTATGCACCACCCGGACATTCATTCACTGTCATCCTCCTAGTGCACTTAGTGGCATTAACAGCTAACATTTTTCCCGTTAAATTAACACAACACTTTCAAATGAGCCTTACTAAAGACTGAACTTGTGATCTCGCACTCAGTGGGTTCCTCGTGAGACGTGATTGGCGCTGCGAGTCCGATAGAAAACCTGGGGCCTGGAACCATGTCGTAGAGAGTCGCTTCGCAGGGATGTCGCTGCCAGCAGAGTCGCGCGGGTCATGTCCACCCACGTGGAGCGATACAGCTGCAGTCACGGCGGCTGCTCCGTTCGTGACAAAACTACGAACGCGAGAGGAAACCAACTTCCTCACCGATCTGTAGCTCATACAAAACTACGGTGAGACTTGTCGCATGTTTCGACGGGATGACTACTGAGATTTAGGTTTCCGTGGTTTTCATAAACCGTTTTAGCGGAATCTCACTATGATTCCATTTAAAAATATGCGACCAATTTCCTTCCCCGTCCTGCTGCAAACCGAACATGTGTTCCCCCTGTCTACTGACGTTGTCGACTTGGGTTCTGACCTTAAGTCTATAATGACCTTAATCCTCTGTCTTCTTCTTGCGTACTTACTGCATGTTCGGTGGTATGGTAATTACTGCGCTCTTCTCGTATACAGTATCGAACATACCCGACAGCGGTTTGTGTCCATTCCTGGTTTTCTGCCTTCCGAGAGCGTGGTCGAAATGGCGTGACTGGAACTGGATTGAATCTTCAATGTAGCACAACATTTCAGCTTGTCATTATTATTCGTCACAGTCAATATACCACCAGGTAATAGCAACTTCAGTTTTAAAACTTACAATTAATACACTCTTTCCGCTGGAGGATGCCCTGCACTGTATGCGACAGGTTTTGTGTGTAACCCAGAATAGATGAATACGATTGCGACAGGCTGATCTTTTCAGTTGCTCATGATACTTAATTCACCTGAAGGTGAAATATGGGAGCCGGCCGGAATGGCCGAGCGGTTCTAGGCGCTACAGTCTGGACCGCTACGGTCATGGAAGTGTATGATGTCCTTAGGTTAGTTAGGTTTAAGTAGTTCTAAGTTCTAGGGGACTGATGACCTCAGCAGTTGTCCCATAGTGCTCAGAGCCATTTGAACCATTTTTTTTAAATATGGGATGCAATACACTTTCGCAAGTCTTGAGGTTCAAAATGGTTCAAATGGCTCGCGACGCACGGATACACGCCAAGACCGTAGGATCCTACGCAGTGCCGTAGGGGACCGCACCGCCACTTCCCAGCAAATTAGGGACACTGTTGCTCCTGGGGTATCGGCGACGACCATTCGCAACCGTCTCCATGAAGCTGGGCTACGGTCCCGCACACCGTTAGGCCGTCTTCCGCTCACGCCCCAACATCGTGCAGCCCGCCTCCAGTGGTGTCGCGACAGGCGTGAATGGAGGGACGAATGGAGACGTGTCGTCTTCAGCGATGAGAGTCGCTTCTGCCTTGGTGCCAATGATGGTCGTATGCGTGTTTGGCGCCGTGCAGGTGAGCGCCACAATCAGGACTGCATACGACCGAGGCACACAGGGCCAACACCCGGCATCATGGTGTGGGGAGCGATCTCCTACACTGGCCGTACACCACTGGTGATCGTCGAGGGGACACTGAATAGTGCACGGTACATCCAAACCGTCATCGAACCCATCGTTCTACCATTCCTAGACCGGCAAGGGAACTTGCTGTTCCAACAGGACAATGCACGTCCGCATGTATCCCGTGCCACCCAACGTGCTCTAGAAGGTGTAAGTCAACTACCCTGGCCAGCAAGATCTTCGGATCTGTCCCCCATTGAGCATGTTTGGGACTGGATGAAGCGTCGTCTCACGCGGTCTGCACGTCCAGCACGAACGCTGGTCTAACTGAGGCGCCAGGTGGAAATGGCATGGCAAGCCGTTCCACAGGACTACATCCAGCATCTCTACGATCGTCTCCATGGGAGAATAGCAGCCTGCATTGCTGCGAAAGGTGGATATACACTGTACTAGTGCCGACATTGTGCATGCTCTGTTGCCTGTGTCTATGTGCCTGTGGTTCTGTCAGTGTGATCGTGTGATGTATCTGACCCCAGGAATGTGTCAATAAAGTATCCCCTTCCTGGGACAATGAATTCACGGTGTTCTTATTTCAATTTCCAGGAGTATATATATATATATATATATATATATATATATATATATATATATATATATGTGTGTGTGTGTGTGTGTGTGTGTGTGTGTGTGAGTGAGTGTGTGACATTTTAAGGAATTACAATCTTATTAAATTACAATCTTATTAAAACCTCTTATTCTTATACGAGGGCTATCTAAAAAGTACATTACGTTTTGGAATTAAAAATAAATGAAGTATTGGAAATTTTTTTTATTATATACAGATAAAAGCCACACTCCAATACTACTTTTCTACATTGTTGCCGTTTAAATTAAGGCACTTATCGTAGCGATGGACGAGCTTGGAAATTCCTTCGTCGTAAAATTCGGCCGCCTGCGCCTTCAACCACGTGGTTAATCAGTAACCCGGTAGAAATACGATTTTTGTGGATTTCCTGGAAAGAGGCACTACAATAAACTCTCAAAGGTATTGCCAAGCTCTGCACAACCTCAGAAGAGCAATACAAAACAAGCGCAGGGGAATGTTGGGCTCAAAGATCTTGCTGATTCACGACAACCCCCGGGCCCACACGGCAAATGCCACTCGTGAAGTTCTCAAATCTTTTAAGTGGGAGTTGTTTCCTCATCCGCCGTACAGTCCCGACCTGGCACCGAGCGACTTCCACTTATTCCCAGCAATGAAGACGTGGTTGGCTATGCAGCGTTTTGATGACGACGCACAGCTTCAAGAAGAGGTAACCACGTGGTTGAAGGCGCAGGCGGCCGAATTTTACGACGAAGGAATTTCCAAGGTCATCCATCGCTACGATAAGTGCCTTAATTTAAATGGCAACTATGTAGAAAAGTAGTATTGAAGTGTGGCTTTCATCTGTATATAATAAAAAAAATTCCAATACTTTATTTATTTTTAACTCCAAAACGTAATGTACTTTGTGGATAGCTCTCGTATTTCATTCGTATATGAATTCTTATATTAATCGTTATATTTTATTCTTGTGTTTATTCTACAGGAAGATTTTGTGCATTGCCGTGGATGATACCAATCGTAGAAACACTCGAAACATAGAAATTCCGAACACCACCAGCGTCGCGTGAAGCCAGGTTTACCGTAGTGACATTTCTTCGTACGAAACTCAAGTGGGAAAGAAATGTCGTTAACACTGCTGAAGATTTCACGCATTGGCAATCTTTTTGCGGCAAACCACTTATATCGGATCAATTTACCGAAAACTGGCACTTGCGATTGATTATGATTCAAGACACACTACAGAAATTTCATCGAAAACAATTTCAAATAATTCTCCAGTTCATTTATTCTTTTTATTTTTTAATTCATTCGTCAAGCTGTTGCTAGACGAACGAGGACTACATTATTTTAGTATATATTGCAAAATATTCGTGTAGTAGTCTTCTACGGATATTGATAGATAAATGAAAAACAAAAATAAAAATAATAATCGAATTTCAAACATGGGGCGGAAAAGTGTGAGGCCGTAACCCTAGCCATTGTACCACTGTTTCAGTTCAACTATTTACTCGCTGAAAGGCACATAAAGTATCTCGGAAACTTTGACCGTCGTTTTCTCAGAAACAATCATCTACGGATAAGCCGATACACGTTCGTTTGTTGTTACCTCTCTTCCACTGAGAGAAGTTTCTGCAAAATCTGGTCATGGCACTTGCCGTTTTCTCCTCATATGTGACACAGCAAATGGCACCTACACTGCTATATTTCGAAAATAGTAACCACGAAGAAAACTCCAAGCTTTCAACCACTTTGCCACATGGGAGAAAGCTGTTTGACTTGTAAATAATGAATTAGCCACTGATCTGACACCAACTGAAGATGCATTATAAAAAATGCAAAACCGTGTGGGTGCACAAGTTAAACTTAATGTGCAGAATGCAAAAGGCGTTTTTCTTTTAAACTACTGCAGCTAAATTAATTTTTTGTTTGTTAGCAACTACATGTCTGCAGTACTGGTACACATATGGATTCTCGCGCCACATTACCTTAGCACGCCGCTATAGCTGCCAGAACAAAATGGCACAGCTCATTGATAACATGGATGATGGTGTGGTGATTCGTTTCCTGCATTTGAAAGAGAACAGCGCTGCAACAGCCCATGCTGAGTTGGTGGACGTGTTCACCAAAAATACACCGTCATATGTCACAGTGTTTAGAATGGCGCATATGCTTCCAGTGTTGACAAACAACACTGAATGAACAAGAAGTAGCGAACCATCTTTCTGTGCAGGTTCGGGAATCGCAAGAGAAGTAGAGGCCATTGTGCTCGAACACTTGCGTATTACAGTCGAAGCGATAGTGGGAAAAGTGCAAATCAGTCATGGATCAGTTCTCAATATCTTGCGTGACATTTTGAAATGACAAAGGTCGCTGCACGCTGGGTTCGCGCCTGCTGACAATCATTAAGAAAGCCAGACAAACCGAGACAACAGCTGAAATGTTGCAGCTACGTCAGGCCACTCCTGATGGTGTCTTTAGACTCCTACAGTCGAGGCGACGTAAGAAGATCCGTGACAGTTGCAGAGGGCTGGATGCGGCAGCATCGCGCGTCTAGCTCAACCAGTCACATATCGCGATTTCGTAAACGTTTCTATGGCAACACCTGTGTTATCACGGATCTGTAGGAAGGCCCTGTCTCGCCTGCACCCGTTTACGCCCCTCAGTTGAAAGCTGGCAACAGTGCTGTTAGCTGTCAGAGGTCTTCTTACGCCTTCTTCACTACACTCATTACGACCCTGAAACAAAGCAGTGAAAACATATAGATTCACCACCACTGTAAAGGTCGAAGACCGAGCCATCTTGGGGCAAGGTGACGTAGAGAGTTCTTTGAGACTGTCATGGTGCGGTGCTAACGGATTTTTCTCTTACGGGTCAAACCGTCACAGAAGCGTACTATCGAAATCTCCTGACTTGGTTACGAGAGACTCTCGAGACAAAGTGTCGCAGAAAGCTGCCCAGGGGTGGGGACTGTGTGCTCCCCAAAAGTGCCCCAGTTTGTTCTGCACACGACACCGTCATACATGCTTCTTCTTTGGGCCATCAAATCTTGCCCTTGCCTCCTATTCTCCTGACATAACAACCACTATTTTCTTCCTCTTTCGTCAAATGAAGAATCCATTACTTGGTGGGTATTCTGAAATTGACGAGGGGCTAATTTTTGAGATGAAATGTTTGTTGAACAGTCAAAGTCAAGACTTTTACAACAAGGTTGACAAGGAACTAATTTTCGAAGTCAAACGTTTGTTGAACAGTCTAAGTCAAGATTTGTAGAATAAAGGTCTCCGTCGTCTATTATTGGTAAAAATGTGTCGCACTGGAAGATTGAATATTTAGTGGAGGACGGACACCAGTTCTAACTCTCATGTTCACAGCTTGGACTTTTATAGGTGATAATTAATTCGAACCTGTGACCGCCCTCATACGTTAGGAGACCACGTACAAGTGCGTCAAAGTGTAAATGTGGAACTGGCAGCTATCTAATACCTAGTGTGCAAAGGTAAAAGTAGAAGACTGTTGGGCTTACTGGTCTTCTCCGCTGTGCTGCTGCCTCTTGCAGCACTCTAACGAGAATGTTACACAGTGAATAGTCGTAAGCAGGTTGTATATGCAGAAAGAAAGTATGCACTGCACACATGAATATTTGTCCCGCCAATTTTTGCTTTAGAAAGTCCGCAAATTTGCCGCCTCTGACGTAGTAAACTTTCTCCGCTACAGATAATAATTCTGTCTGCATTCCAGCTAAAGCACTCGTGTGTTAAGAGTATAGGCAGTTGTGTGAAGGTAGTATATTTTCAGTGGAAAGCGAGACCTGGAGCTTCTTTCGTGAATGGTAAAACTGAAGTTTATCATATTGAGGAAATGGAAGGAGCGACCTATATTTAACTTGAAAAACATTTTGTAGCCAAGATCGCAATAATTAATATTTACTGTTGACGACCGGTTTCGACAGCTGAAACTGCCATCTTCTGGTCTTCAAAAAAATCTTTTCCGTCATGAGTTTATCACTCATACCATGTCTTCATTATCGTTGAAAATATACAACACATTATAAATAGGTTTGTCAAAAGTAAAGGCATATACAGATAAAAAAGTCAATGTTACCACACGAAGCATTCCATATAGGCTTCTTCGTTCTTAAAATGCACGATATAGTAAAAATACACTTTTGTGTTAATGTTTCCGTTTACATGACATGTTTTATACATCATAGATACATCTGTCCAAGTATACGGCGCAACTCAGTTGCTTTTAATACGAGGGTTGTACAGAAAGTCACTTCCGATTGGTCGCAATATGGAAACCACAGTGAAAAACAGAAATGTTTTATTTGCAGGTGTTAGCTACACCTTCCATCTACTTCTCTACGTAGTCGCCACTCTGACTTTGAGATTTGCCATGGCTCTGTACCAAATTTCCAATACCCTCATCATAGAAGGCAGCCGCCTGTACTTTCCGCCAATTCTCAATGCAGAGTGCAGCTCATTGTCTGTACCAAAATGTTGTCTTCATAGCCAGAGACACATATGAGCAGAGATGAAACTCAAGGGGAGCCACGTTCTGGCTGCGCACTGACTTGAAAAAAGTCGTGATATAGCGTGTTTGCTATAAAGCTCAATCTAATCGCTTATCTCTTCGGATGCTCCGCATTTACATACTTTTACTAGACGATTGAGTGGAATCCATTCTAGAGTTTTTTGAACGTCAAGACCTGCGCCATCAACCTGCGCAGTACCGGGTAAATTCAGCGATCTATGATTAATTAATGCTAGAAGAGGGGCTGATCCTCTGTATATTCAATATATAAAGGAATGGGCATTCTATAAGGGCCGGTGGCCTTTCCACTCTCGAGTGATTTGTATTGTTTTTCATTTTCACACTCACTAAACTTTTACATCTGTCATTGTGGCATCTGAATAGCAATCCAACATAGGAATTGCATCGTAATCTTCCTTGGTGAAGCAATTTTGGAAGACAGAGTTTAATACGTCGGTCTTAATTTTGTTATCCTCCGTTTCAGTGCCACCGTGGTTAACGACATTTTGGCCAGACAACTTGGTCTCCAACGCTTCTGGCTTGTACTTGGTTGATGCGTTCGGCACTACTGTGGCTACAAAAAATGCGGTTTCCTTCCCAACTATGTTATGTTTACCCCGCCAACTGATTACATTTCTCAATTTATTTATTTATTTATTTATTCTGAGTCATTAGTTTCTGATTTTTGATGTGGCCCGCCACAAATTCCTCTCCTATACCTTTTTCTCTCAGAGTAGCACTTGCAGACTACGTCATCAATTACCTGCTGCATGTAGCCCAGTCTCCGTCTTCCGCCACAGTTAATACCCTCTACAGTTCTCTCCAGCACCATAGAAGTTACTCCGTAATGTATTAACAGATATTTTATCATCCTGTCACTTCTTCTTGTCCGTGTTTTCCGTATATTCCTTTTGTCATCGATTCTGCGGAGAACCTCCTCGTTCCATACCTTATTAGTCCATCTAACTTTCAACATTCTTCTGTAATGCCACATCACAAATGATTCTTTTCTCTTCTCTTCCGGTTTTCCCACCGTTCATGTCTCCCTAACTTACGAAACTGTTTTACATTACATTTCCGGCTATACATTGACGTCAGTTGTTTGCGTCACATGCAAATTTGTGTCGGACCGGATCCCGGATTTCCCGTTTATCGCGATCGGTCGCCTTAATCACTTCGGCTACCCGAGCACGCCTCCAGGACCGATCCAAACTTCCACATGTCACGTAGTCCCAACCGTCATGCTCGCACAGTTCGTGATTCCCGCCCAGGGAAACAAACATTATTTCGTCGTTTTAGCCCATCATGTATGGATACCTCATTGATGGATGCAATGTCTGATTCATACAGTGTCTGTTGTATCTTCACAATAAAATGTCCTTCAGACATGTATGGTTGCTGAAGTGAAGTGGTGCCTAAAATGACTATAAAATATTTGTCTCTCCCTGTGCGGGTTTCAGGAGTTGTGGGAGCATAAGGATTGTGACTATGTGACATATGGAAGTTTTGGTCGGTCCTGGAGGCGTGCTCGGAGAATCGAATGGTTAAGGCAACCCCTCGCTATACGCGGGAAATCCGGGTTCGAGTCGCGTTCCGGCACAAATTTTCATGTATCACGAACAGCTGACTTCAATGTGTAGTCGCAATACACCAATCTATTTTGTAATGTTTACCACAATTCTAACCGTCAGTGATAGTTTCTGCTCTTTCAACATTGTATAAACACAGACTTTGTAACCAACGATGATGAAATCAGTTTAGAGTACAAGAAGAATTTGCACAAATACAGAATTTTGGTCGTCCATCGTGACGCTATACTCACAACCTGGGTTCTCACGAAAAGACGACGTGGTGCCCCTCCTGTGTCGTGCTATCGCTGGTTGTTGTACAGCTCAGCTAACAATGTAGTCTGTCCTCTGGGGCGCTAACCGTGTGAGGTAACTGATGACTAGCAAGGCGTCGAGTGTAGCTCTCCTCTGGCCATCGATCCCGCATCCATGTGACAGTCACCAGATCCCGGTCCACGCGACCAGCAATGACCAGGAACGATAACCCGTAATACCGACAGGGCACGGTCCTGTCGCTTTCAAATTCTGACACATGCCGGTGGACATTACTCGTTCTTGTACGAGGCGTGACGTGATCTTCTGACCAATAACCATGCAGGTATAATAAAAGCGTGTTGTCATGACGTCACGAATTTGTAGCCCAAGTCCGCCATATTAGTTGCTGCCATTCATTAGCTTATGGTGCAAGTAATTTGATAAAAAAATGCCACCTTGCGACATTAACCGGTCTACTAATAATTCCGAATTATAATCTAAAGCAGGCGTGAGAAATCTCTGGTCACCCGCGAGCCTGATTCACAAACTTAAGCTCGCGAGCCTCCCTGTCACGTGTCGCGACAGCAGCGCTCCTAACGCACAAAGTCAAAACTATAGAGTAAGTGATGTTAATGTTTATGGGGTAATGCACCGATATGTTGTGTTACCCCTTTCCCAACACGACACGCCACTAATTGTGCCTCAAAACACCCATTTTTGAGACTACATTCATTTTATGTTCACCCCGTCTTCATAAGATTACGTCCACTGATGCGTCGTGAACACTGTTTCTTTACTGACGACGTTTCATAATAGCTGTCCATTACCAAATTCTGCAATCCCGTAATAAAGAAACCATGTTCACGACACATAACGGAATGTAAACGTAATAAGGCGTGATGTCATCCATCTTGAAACGCCGTCCTGGGAAAATATACGTCTATAAAAGAAACCGGTTGCAGCCAATTCATTATAAACTACCTTCAGTTTCAGCAGTTGCAGTGTTGTAAAACGGCCTCCCGGCCAGCAATGCTGTACGATCATTTCATTCATTTTTTCCACAACGGACAGGAATTATTTACTAATGTTAATACGAGTAGGAAATCCGAGGCAAGCTGAGTGTCGGCGGAAATATCCAAAAATACGTCCCGGGTGGAGCGTAATGAGAGCACCTTCTCCCAATCCCACGATTTCTGCCGCGGACCGGACTGATAAACCATACGCACGCCATATCCGGCTCGCGGGCCGCCGATTGGCCACCCGTGATCTAAAAGTGGACTCGTTCAAGTGATATTTTCGTTCACATATGGGAATTTTTGTTGAGCTGTTTACTTTTACTGTAGTGGTTTTATTTCTGTCATTTGACTTTGGATTTTCTATCATTCTAACTCTAAAAGCTCTCTGGCTGAATGCCGTGAAATGGCAAGATTGGATACCGACCAAACATAGCATCTATACCTACACGCTTACTCTGCAATTCACAGTTAAGTGCTTGGCAGAGGGTTCTCTACAGTTCCACCCTCGAACAGCGAGCGGGCAAAATCAACACTTGAATCTTTCCGTGCGAGCTGTGATTTCTCTTATTTTATCATGATGTAGATGGGCGCCAACAAAATTTTTTCGCCCTCTAAAAGTTGATTGAAATTTCACGAGAAGATCATCCTGCAACTAAAAACGCCTTTGTTTTAGAGTGCCACCACAATTCGCGTACCAAATCCGTGGAACTCTCTGCCCACTTTCGCGATAACGCAAAAGACCTACGCTACTCTGAACTTTTCCGATGTTCTAAATCAGTCCTATCTGATGCCACAGCACACAGCAGTACTCCAAAAGCGAGCGGACAAGCGTAGTGCTAGTGTGAGCAGTCTTTTTAGTAGACCTGACGCATTTTCTGAGTGCTCTGCCAATTCGTTCCCACAACATTCTCTATGTGGCCGTTTCAATTTAAGCTTTTTGTAACTGTAATCCTTGAGTATGTAGATTAACAGTCTTTAGATTTGTGATTTATCGTGTAACTGAAATTTAGAGGATTCTTTTAAGTACTCATGTGGATGACTTCACACTTTTCATTATTTAGAGTCAGTTTCCAGTTTTTGCACCATACAGATATCTTGTATAAATCATTTTGCAGTTCGTTTTGATCATCTGTTTGACTTTACAAGATGGTA
Source organism: Schistocerca cancellata (assembly GCF_023864275.1). Lineage (NCBI taxonomy): Eukaryota > Metazoa > Arthropoda > Insecta > Orthoptera > Acrididae > Schistocerca > Schistocerca cancellata. Next base: position 163,575,882 of record NC_064628.1, on the reverse strand, counting down.
AATGACAGCATTATCTGCAGACAGTCTAAGTGGGCTGCTCATTTTGTCTCCTAAATCGTTACCGTAGTTCAGAAACAACAGCGGGCCTACCGCAATTTCTGGGGGAACGCAAGATATTACTTCTGTTTTACTCGATGACTTTCCGTCATTTTCTACGAACTGTGACCTTTCTGACAGGCAGTCACGAATCGAGTCGCACAAGTTAGTCGATACTCCAAGGGCACGCAATTTGATTAGATGTTGCTTATGAGAAACGGTGTCAAAAACCTTCTGGAAATCTAAAAATATGGTATTAGTTTGAGAGTCCTTGTCGATAGCACTCTTTACTTCGTGAGAACAAAGAGCTAGTTCTGATACACATAAACAATATTTTCTGAATCTTTGTTGACTGTTTGTCAACAAATCATTTTCTTCGAGGTAATTAATAATGTTCGAAGGCAGTATATGTTTCAAACTCCTACTGCGAATCGACGTCAGTGATATGGGTGTGTAATTCTTTTGTTTCTCGAGTATTAGTGTGACCTGTGCAACTTTCCAGTCTTTTAGTACGGATCTTTTGTCTAGAGAACGGTTGTATATGACTGCAAAGTATGGTGATGTTGCATCAACATACTCTGAAAAGAACCTAAATGGTATTCTATCAGGACCGGAAGATTTGCCTTTCTTAAGAGCTTTAAGCTGCTTAACTGTACTGAGGATATTTACTTTTAAGTTACTCATGTTCTTGATTTGAATCCTGGAGCGTTTACTACGTTTTACTTGATAAAAGAATTTCCATGTTTTAATAACTCTTCTTTACTGGTACTGTCATCAGTAACATCACCATTGTTATCGCGCAGTGAAGGTATTGGTTGCGTCTTGTCGCGGGTGTACTTTACATATGACCAGAATCTCTTTGGGTTTTCTGCCAGATTTTTGGACAGAGTTTCATCGTGGAAACTATTAAAAGCATATCGCATTGGAGTTCGTGCTAAATTTCGAGCTTCTGTAAAACTTAGCCAATCTTTTAAATTTGGAATGCTTTTTTCGTTGCTCCTAAAAATGTTCTCGGCGTATTCGGGAAAAGAACACGGAACGAAAACATGTTTCGTCAGTCCATATTAAGGAAAATGAAGGACTACGAAAGAAGCCTTTTCATATCACATACTTCGCTTCTAGTTATTCGATACGTACTTATAGCAAAGAGGAATATACATTAACAAGGGGTAATAAGTCGTCTTGCTGGATCAAATATGCATTTAAGAAGAGGAAAACGTCTGAGATTGTCTTCCTGACATTGTGTTATTAGCATAAGCATTGTCACATTTTCTGTCTGAAACAACTGTTGCTCGCACACAACAGAAATTAAGAAGCAATCGTAAGTAGCAGTCTACTAATGTTTTGATGCATCTAACGTGGCGGCCTCGGCTTTAAAGCAACGTGGGGGTAAGTCTGTAGCACTGTCTCTGCTTATTATACCTCCATGCCAACAGTCAACATTCAAATGCTATTTCTGAACGAGAAAACCATGGATAGTTTTTCGTTATGTATGGAAATAGTTGAGCACCCAGCGTTGCCTGAGCTTGTATACAGGGTGTTACAAAAAGGTACGGCAAAACTTTCAGGAAACGTTCCTCACACACAAATAAAGAAAAGATGTTATGTGGACATGTGTCCGGAAACGCGTAATTTCCATGTTAGAGCTCATTTTAGTTTCGTCAGTATGTACTGTACTTCCTCGATTCACCGCCAGTTGGCCCAATTGAAGGAAGGTAATGTTGACTTCGGTGCTTGTGTTGACATGCGACTCATTGCTCTACAGTGCTAGCATCAAGCACATCAGTACGTAGCATCAACAGGTTAGTGTTCATCACGAACGTGGTTTTGCAGCCAGTGCAATGTTTACAAATGCGGAGTTGGCAGATGCCCATTTGACGTATGGATTAGCACGGGGCAATAGCCGTGGCGCGGTACGTTTGTATCGAGACAGATTTCCAGAACGAAGGTGTCCCGACAGGAAGACGTTCGAAGCAATTGATCGGCGTCTTAGGGAACACGGAACATTCCAGCCTATGACTCGCGACTGGGGAAGACCTAGAATGACGAGGACACCTGCAATGGACGAGGCAATTCTTCGTGCAGTTGACGATAACCCTAATGTCAGCGTCAGAGAAGTTGCTGCTGTACAAGGTAGCGTTGACCACGCCACTGTATGGAGAGTGCTACGGGAGAACCAGTTGTTTCCGTACCATGTACAGCGTGTGCAGGCACTATCAGCAGCTGATTGGCCTCCACGGGTACACTTCTGCGAATGGTTCATCCAACAATGTGTCAATCCTCATTTCAGTGCAAATGTTCTCTTTACGGATGAGGCTTCATTCCAACGTGATCAAATTGTAAATTTTCACAATTAACATGTGTGGGCTGACGAGAATCCGCACGTAATTGTGCAAGCACGTCATCAACACAGATTTTCTGTGAACGTTTGGGTAGGCATTGTTGGTGATGTCTTGATTGGGCCCCATGTTCTTCCACCTACGCTCAATGGAGAACGTTATCATAATTACTTACGGGATACTCTAACTGTGCTGCTAGAACATGTGCCTTTACAAGTACGACACAACATGTGGTTCATGCACGATGGAGCCCCTGCACATTTCAGTCGAAGTGTTCGTACGCTTCTCAACAACAGATTCGGTGACCGATGGATTGGTAGAGGCGGACCAATTCCATGGCCTCCACGCTCTCCTGACCTCAACCCTCTTGACTTTCATTTATGGGGGCATTTGAAAGTTCTTGTCTACGCAACCCCGGTACCAAATGTAGAGACTCTTCGAGCTCGTATTGTGGACGGCTGTGATACAATACGCCATTCTCCAGGGCTGCATCAGCGCATCAGGGATTCCATGCAACGGAGGATGGATGCATGTATCCTCGCTAACGGAGGACATTTTGAACATTTCCTGTAACAAAGTGTTTGAAGTCACGTTGGTACGTTCTGTTGCTGTGTGTTTCCATTCCATGGTTAATGTGATTTGAAGAGAAGTAATAAAATGAGCTCTAACATGGAAAGTAAGCGTTTCCGGACACATGTCCACTTAACATATTTTCTTTCTTTGTATGTGAGGAATGTTTCCTGAAAGTTTGGCCGTACCTTTTTGTAACACCCTGTATATTCCATTGTTCCATTAGTTCATCACCTCCTCCCACTCTCTCTGTCCATCCCCTTCTTCACCAACTCTCCATCCATCTCCTGCGCCCCACCTCTCTATCCACCTCCTCCACCCCGCCACATCCCTCCACTCTCGGCCCATCTCCTGCTGTCCCCCTCTCTGTCCATACTCTCCTCCCTCATCTCTCTGCCCATCTCTTCCTCTTTCGTTTCTCTGTCCATTTCCTCCTTCCCCTCTCTCTGTTCCTCTCCTTCTCCCCATCTTTCTGCCAATCTCTTCCTCCTCCTGTCTCTGTCCATCTCCTCCCCTTTCCCTTCTCTGTCCATCACCTCCTCTCTCCTCTCTCTGTACATTTCCCTCTCCACCTCTCCTTGTCCATCTTCCCCCCCCCCCCCCCATCTGTGCCCATTACCTCCTTCCTCCTCACTGTCTGCCCATCTCTTCCTCCCCTCTTCCTTCTCCAAGTTATCACGCTCACTCCAGTAGGAGGCTGGTGGTTCTTAAGCCCACAGTACTTCTTTCCAGATCGTAACTAATATGTGTACCAAATTCTGTTGAAGTTTTGACTATTTTTCGACTGTGACTGTCTAAAAACATACGTAAAGGTTTTTAACTACCGCTACTAGTCACAAAATTTGTTAACTAATGTATTATTTATTTATAGCGCGACATGTTTCGAGGGTATACCTCATCATCAGGCTATATGGCATTACAAAAATAATTTCACAATAGGATTATGCAGATGTTAAACAGTCTTTTCTTAAGTGCTGTGGTTACCCTGTGGAAGAAGAGAAAACCCAGTAAGAGGTGATGTCACTTTGTAAACTGGACTGATGTTTGCATGAAAATGTTTCGTAACAGTCACTCACTTGGTTCTTCTGGCGTGGCAGTCCCGTTGTGATGAGCTGAGGTGTTCCCATTTCTGTGGCTCTCTTGGCTTTCGATCACTGTTCACAAATTTTCACACACGTACCAGTAACTTGGAAACACTATCACAAAAACAAATCTGTAGTGCAGTGGACATTGTCCAATTTACAAAGTGACATCGCCTCTTCCTAGGTTTTCTCTTCTTCCACAGGATAACCACAGCACTTATGAAAAGACTGTATAACACCTGCATGATCTTATTGTGATATTGTTTTTTTATGCCATATAGCCTGATGATGAGGTATACCCTCGAAACATGTCGCACAATAAATAAATAATACATTAGTTAACAAATTTTGGGACTGGTAGCGGAGTTAATAACCTTTACATATTGGCTGAAATTGTTCTATGGTTTTCGGATGAGCTTCTTAACCATAGGTTTGCCCAGGTACGCACATCTCAAAAATATTTTACATATATTTACCATATTTCCACTTATTTGTACACATGTTTCATCTGTATCTCTAGGGAATTTCGCGCTGCAGTTTCATTTTCACCATCTCAGTGTTTATGATCTCATATCTTCTGAACGTCTTCATGTGTGTCGTACATTGATATAATTTTGCTGGTACATTCAGTGATATATCTGAATACTGTTCGCCAAATTTGTCGCGAATACGGTCAGTAGCAAAGATGTAATGCATTAAAACGTCATTATTCATGCGGAAGTTATTGCAAGAACAGCGAAAATGGAGTAAGCGATAAACTTTTTTGCTTTCATGATTTTGTGGGGGTTGTCAAGGAGAAAAAGTTGTGGAAAGATTTAAATTGCGTGGTAAGTTCGTTCAAAGTCAGTAAGTAGTCTCATTCTCAAATACTGGATGACTGAAGTACGGGTATTTGTGCGTCATCTGTTACTCTACTTTTCACCCTACTCCCCTTGGTGCGTAGGTGGTTCTTATCACCACTGAAATTCTTTCCAGGCAGATATTCTTTCCAATTTTGGTTGAAATCGGTGCAGTGATTTAGGGGGACATGTGGAACATACATCCATGTATACACATGTACATCAAGTTTTATGTACGTATATAGATGGTGTGATTGGCATCTACTTTATGCATATGTGGTGAAGTGCACACCATTTAGCATAGTTTTCGCCTTCAAGGTGCAGCAGTCTTAATGGCCAGCGGTGCAAGTACAGCTACCTCAACAAATACTTACCATTCGTCCTGAAAAACGCTATGTCTCTTGACTGGTGCAAATTTCATTTATTTCTTAACATTTAAGGCACCTTATAATATAGCCAATGTCAGTTTGAATAGATGTAACCGCAATATTTTGTTACACCTTCTCCAAAGACGCTTCATGCAAATCTGGAAAGTGGTGACTATAGCACGTCCGTTGCCTTGCTGCTTATTGCTGTCCTGTTGCGACGTACCTGCAGTGACGGGTGTTGTGTCCACAGCGTGGAAGTTCGTCAAGCTGACGGAGGTCGCCGTCTCTCCCGACGCCGACGACCCGCATGCGGCAGGCAGCGTCGCCCTCGTCAAGGACGGGTGAGTAGGGCAGGCCCTTTGCCTAGGCCCAGGCCTCCACATGTTCTGACACATGTGCTGTCGAATCCACTAGTACAGCTACTACCGCTTACGCCAGAAGTAGTTATACTATATGGAAAGGACACTCTTTGTTACTGCTTTGTTTACTACTTTTCAGCTCTTTTTTCACACAAAGTTTCTCTGTTGTCTTCTTTTTCTTCCATGGAGAAGTCTTCGTTTTAATTTTGACGGTGGTAAAAACAGTTGCAAGAAAAGCTGAAAACGAAGCATTGAATAGCTCTATTTGTAATACTGAGAACGTCTTACATGGCAGGCAAACAATCTTCTCTATTTATCAAATGCAACGTCCGGACTGATTGACTGACACGGTTCTAGGCGCTGCAGTCTGGAGCCGCGCGACCGCTACGGTCCCAGGTTCGAATCCTGCCTCGAGCATGGATGTGTGTGTTGACCTTAGGTTAGTTAGGTTTAATTAGTTCTCTGAGTTCTAGGGGACTGATGACCTCAGAAGATAAGTCCCATAGTGCTCAGAGCCATTTGAACCTTATGACTGACTTACACATTATCGTCCAGCTCAAACCGCTAAGGATAGAAACCTGTAATTTGGAGATAGAAACCTGAAATTTGGATCTGGTGTTGATCTTATACTGCAGGCATCATTTAAGAAGGGACTTTTCGAAATTCCACCCCTAAGGGAGCGAAATAGGGGACGAAATACTTTTTGAAAATATGTCACTATTAATGCAATTTTGCAGCTAGAACGAAAACTGGTGTTTGGTTTCTCGGTCAGAAATAAACAAATACATGTTTCAACAGTTTTGAAAATTTAACCTCTACGGGGTAACATAGTGGGCGAAAGTTTTATTGAATGTAGTTCACAATGACAGTACTAATAAGGTATTTTTAAAGCTGCAGCTATGAAAATTGGTATTTGGCTTATCGGTTAGAAATTTTTAAAAAATACGCGTTCCAGCGTTTTTGGAAATTCACCCACTAAGTACATTCGGAAAACACTATCCTTCCATGGCCTTCATTGGAGCTCAAAGTTTAGAAGATGTTGCAGTTTGTGAACAACATAAAATTCGATTAAACAAAAACAAAAATTCTATGCAGAGCACGCAGTCTACACGAGCTAGTTGCTTATGAAGTAATGAAACATATAAATAAAACAGAGAAGGATACAGGCAATATAAACCAATTATCAGAAGAAGATACGGAAACGCATTACAGCGACTTATGGTACAGCGACAAACAGATTTTATTAGTACAGAATGTGTAAGAGCGAACTATACTCGAGCGACCTACTAACATATGAAGAACTTGATGTAATTCTTACAAGAAGAAAAACTAGAAAGGCAAACGGGAAGGAAGCAATAACTGCTAAGCTTATATAATATGGTGGTATGTCGCTAAAATTAAAATGTCCCATCTGTTTCATATGTGCTGGAAGAAATGGCATATACCAAATGCATGGAGGAGTGCAGTTTTCATTCCTCTTTTTTTTAACAAAAAGGAAAACGCAATAACTGTGGTAATTATAGAGGAATAAAAGATGTGTGGATAGAAATCCTACGTCAAGATTGCAAATTTTCTTTATTGATTGGTTATGGAAACTGACAACGTTAATCACAAATCAAATATTGTTACAGTGCCCATGCATGTGTATAAACGATGGACAGCAGTGATAGTTGCACCGCCCATGAGTGGATATAAACAAGATATCACTTCTAATATTTATAACAGGAACAAGGAAGTGTCTGTGAGACGGCTATCAGCCAACTGAACTGACTGATCTATAAAGAAGATTTGCGATCTTGACGTAAGAATTTTATCCACACATGTTTCAAATCAACAGTTGACTGATTGACAGTGTCAAAAAATGACGTAGAGAGATAACTTTGATCGACACACCCGATAAGATATATGCTAGAATGATTGGCAAGAGACTACAGGATGTGAGTGAAACACTCCTTTTAGACGTCAGAATGGTTTCAGGAATAGAATGTTGTGCGTAGTTAGTGTAATCTTTATAAAACATTTAATTGAAAAAGGGCATGAATTTATCACGATAACACAAATAGACTTTATAGATTACGTAACAGCGTTCTATCAGAGACAAATACGATGGAGTATACTAGAGAAAGCGCGCCTCCGAAGCTCAGTCGTCAGTTTATCTGGCTACTATCGTAAGGACGCGGATTAGAGATCCAGCAGTGCCACGAATTTTTCCCCGATGCGAGGACTGGCAAGGAGTGCACTCAGCCTCGTGATGCCAATTGAGGAGCTGCTTGACCGGGCGGTAGCGGCTCCAAGGCCTGGGAAGTTGACGACGGCCGGGAGCGCAATGTGCTGACCCCATGCCCATCCATATCGAATCCGATGACGCCATTGGCAGAGGATCACACGGCAGTCGGTCAGTCCCAGTTGGCCCATACGAGGCAAGACGCGGAGCTTGAGACTAGAAAGACGAGAAAAATAAACTACACTCCTGGAAATTGAAATAAGAACACCGTGAATTCATTGTCCCAGGAAGGGGAAACTTTATTGACACATTCCTGGGGTCAGATACATCACATGATCACACTGACAGAACCACAGGCACATAGACACAGGCAACAGAGCATGCACAATGTAGGCACTAGTACAGTGTATATCCACCTTTCGCAGCAATGCAGGCTGCTATTCTCCCATGGAGACGATCGTAGAGATGCTGGATGTAGTCCTGTGGAACGGCTTGCCATGCCATTTCCACCTGGCGCCTCAGTTGGACCAGCGTTCGTGCTGGACGTGCAGACCGCGTGAGACGACGCTTCATCCAGTCCCAAACATGCTCAATGGGGGACAGATCCGGAGATCTTGCTGGCCATGGTAGTTGACTTACACCTTCTAGAGCACGTTGGGTGGCACGGGATACATGCGGACGTGCATTGTCCTGTTGGAACAGCAAGTTCCCTTGCCGGTCTAGGAATGGTAGAACGATGGGTTCGATGACGGTTTGGATGTACCGTGCACTATTCAGTGTCCCCTCGACGATCACCAGTGGTGTACGGCCAGTGTAGGAGATCGCTCCCCACACCATGATACCGGGTGTTGGCCCTGTGTGCCACGGTCGTATGTAGTCCTGATTGTGGCGCTCACCTGCACGGCGCCAAACACGCATACGACCATCATTGGCACCAAGGCAGAAGCGACTCTCATCGCTGAAGACGACACGTCTCCATTCGTCCCTCCATCCACGCCTGTCGCGACACCACTGGAGGCGGGCTGCACGATGTTGGGGCGTGAGCGGAAGACGGCCTAACGGTGTGCGGGACCGTAGCCCAGCTTCATGGAGACGGTTGCGAATGGTCCTCGCCGATACCCCAGGAGCAACAGTGTCCCTAATTTGCTGGGAAGTGGCGGTGCGGTCCCCTACGGCACTGCGTAGGATCCTACGGTCTTGGCGTGCATCCGTGCGTCGCTGCGGTCCGGTCCCAGGTCGACGGGCACGTGCACCTTCCGCCGACCACTGGCGACAACATCGATGTACTGTGGAGACCTCACGCCCCACGTGTTGAGCAATTCGGCGGTACGTCCACCCGGCCTCCCGCATGCCCACTATACGCCCTCGCTCAAAGTCCGTCAACTGCACATACGGTTCACGTCCACGCTGTCGCGGCATGCTACCAGTGTTAAAGACTGCGATGGAGCTCCGTATGCCACGGCAAACTGGCTGACACTGACGGCGGCGGTGCACAAATGCTGCGCAGCTAGCGCCATTCGACGGCCAACACCGCGGTTCCTGGTGTGTCCGCTGTGCCGTGCGTGTGATCATTGCTTGTACAGCCCTCTCGCAGTGTCCGGAGCAAGTATGGTGGGTCTGACACACCGGTTTCAATGTGTTCTTTTTTCCATTTCCAGGAGTGTATAATATGCATTAAGCAAGTTGCATCTACTGAGCAAAGAATATATATGGAAATCTCAGTCAATAAAACGAAGGTAATTGTGTCTAAAGGAGTTGTGCTAGTCATCACCAGAATACCAGAATAATTTACAAGTTATCAGTTTAAATTATTCAGGAAACCAAATAATAGAGACACAGACAACAAGATTAATCAGTTTCAGAATACATGTTGTACTATTAACAGAACCTTAAAGAATGGAGTTAGAAAGGAAAGCCGGCCGGGTTGGCCGAGCGGTTCTAGGCGCTACAGTCTGGAACCGCGTGACCGCTACGGTCGCAGGTTCGAATCCTGCCTCGGGCATGGATGTGTGTGATGTCCTTACGTTAGTTAGGTTTAAGTAGTTCAAAGTTCTAGGGGACTGACGACCTCAGAAGTTAAGTCCCGTAGTGCTCAGAGCCATTTGAACCATTTTTAGGAAGGAAACAAAAGTAAAGTTTTATTTTTTTAAAAATGTTGCTGTGCCGTCTCTGCTGTGCGGGAGTGAAAAGTTGGCTCTCACAAAGAGGGATAAGAGCCAAATACATCCAACTGAAATGAGATTTCGAAACACAGAAAAGGTTTCACTCGGCAAGACAGGATCAGGAGTGAACAAATTAGAGTGGAACTGAATGTTGAACGGATAAACAACACAACGGAGAAACACAGAATCAGATAGAAAGGCATGTGAGCAGAATGCGAAAAGAAAGGCAGGCGAAACAACTGTTGAGGTACAGGCTGAGAAGAAGAAGAAACCCTCGTACGCCCAAAAGGAGATGGGCTCAGCAACAAACTTAGAAGATGGAAAACGAAGTAAGCGTACCCTTGAAAGTGAATATGATGATGGTGGTGGTGGTGGTGGTGGTGGTGGTGGTGGTGGTGGTGACTGTGGTGATAATGTTGATGGATATACCAACATTATCGATTTTCTTTCCTATTCCTTTGTCCTACTCAACGAGGAGAAAAGGGCTATCTGTAAGCCGCCATACCTGCCCTGTCTCTCCTACCTTATTCTCAAGATCTGAACTATACACATGTACCTACCGAATAGCCACTACTTTTTTTCATGGTATACGATTCTTACACGTGAGCTGCACGAGCAATCTGCGGCACTGTGTCGTAGGTGCCGGAACAACGACTTCGTGACGATCATCCCGCACCAGCCGGCGCGCTACCGCGACCGCAACAACGAGGTCTTCCTGGACTTCGAGGCGTTCCTGCTGAGCGGCATGCAGGAGCGCGCCACCCTCTGGATACACTCGCAGATCAAAGCCTGCATGGACGCCGCCGACTGCCAGCCCGTGAGTACACAGCCGCGCGAGCCGACACTCCTCAAGAGAGCGGATGTTTGCTCACGTCTGGCTCAACACTTCTGCTGCAAATTCACTCATTGCTACTCCACCGAACCTCTCGTGACAAAATTATACAAAGGGTACAGTATCGCAACTATTTTGAGGCAAGACATTGTACAGAACGATGAGCACTATTAACGAGGTTTCATTTTCAACAGGCTTCCAGAAGAACTGAAAAAGTTAAACCAAAAATTTAATTGTTTGTTGGAAGGCTCCCTGTAGACACATTTCCTCTATTCTGTACAGGAGTTTTCGCAGTAACTAATAACTTTCCAGGGTAATGTTATTTATTTTTACACTCTAAGACAAAAAAAAAACGCCGCTACACGAAGGAATTAGCCGATTGGGATGGAAATCGATAGGTGTGATGTACATGTACAGAAAAGCAAATGGTTACAATTTCAGAATAATTGGACGATAAATTAAAGAGAAAGAGCTTCAAAAATTTAGCAAGTCCATAATACATTGGTCCATCTCTGACCCTTCTGCAGGCAGTTATTTGGCTTGTCATTGACTGATAGAGCTGTTAGATGTCCTCCTGAGGACATCGTGCCAAATTCTGTCCAAATGTCGCGCTACAGCGTCAAAATCCCGAGTGGTTGGAGAGCCCTGCCCATAATGCGCCAAACGTTCTCCACTGGGGACAGATCCGGCGACGTTGCTGGCCAGCTTAGTGTTTGGTAAGCACGAAGACAAGCAGTAGAAACTCTCGCCGTGTGCGGGCGGGATTTCTCTTCCTGAAACATAAGCCAGGATGGCTCGCCATGAAGGGCAACAAATGGGGGCGTAGAATTTTGTATGTATCGCAGTGGTGTAAGGGTACCGCGGTTGACAACCAAAGGGGTCCTGCTATGTAAATAAATTGCACCCGAGGCCATCGGTCCCGGTTGTGGGGCCCTATAGCTGACGACACTAAGATTGGTATCCCTCTGCTGTCTCGGGCATCACCAGACATGTCTTCGGTCTGGAATCTCATTCGCTATAGTAGAAATTGTCTTCAGTGATGAGTCCCACTTCGAACTGAGCTCCGATAACCTGCGAAAGCGTATCGGCAGACAGGGATGCCAACATGACTGTCGCCCACCATACAGCCAGACAACTAGGAGTGATGGTCTGGCTTGCAATTTCTTTTCATAGCAGGATCCCTTTGGCTGTCATCCGTGCCAGTCTCACAGTACAGCGGTACATCGACGATATTATGCGCCCCGTTTTGTTAGCCTTCTTGGCAAGCTATCCTGAGCGTACATTTCAGCAAGATAATGATCACTAACACACGGCGGGAGTTTCCACTGCTTGTCTTTGGGCTTGCCAAACCCTACCATGGTCAGGAAGATCGTCAGTTCTCTCCCCGGTTGAGAACATTTGGATCATTACACAGGCCAACGATGGAAAAACTTTTTTGTTGAAAATACCTTATTCTTATGTTTTTTAGGGTGGGAAATCCAAATATGATACTTAAAAAACTGTATCACCCATCATTTCTTCACATTTTACAGTTAAATTTATTAAATTAAGCAATTTTTAAAGAATTTAACAGCTTTTATGTAGTTAAAATAATTTAAAAAGGAGGTGTAATGAATGTAGATGACGTCGGTAGCACTGCTGAAAAACATTTGCTGGCAATAAAGGTCTATTCCATTTTTGTGTTAACAGACGGTGTTTTGTTTAGTTTCAACCTAACCTCACTTTTCCGTTTCCTGTACATGTGCTCAGTACAATATCTGTTCGTGGTTGTAAAAACTCTGCTGACAGTTTTTGTTATATTTGTGGTGAATTTGTGATTTAAAAACACCAAAGAAATATTACAGACTTTGTGAAAATGGTTTATCTATCATACTTTGGATCTAAACTTCGTGATCGAGATAAATCTTGGGCGCCAAATGAGGTATGTTATGTGTGTGTTGAAGATCTGAGAAAATGGTCAAAAATGAGAAAAAAAGCCTTTAGATTTGCTGTTCCTATGATATGGGGGGAGCCAAGAAATCATTCCGATGATTGCTGCTTTTGCAGTGTTGATATTACTGGCCATAATTCGAAAAACACGAAGATAATAAGCTACCAAACCTTCCGTCCACCATCCGACCAGTAGAGCATGGTGTAGATTTGCCGGTTCCTGAACCACCAGATGATTTAAATTCTATTCTAACAGAAGTATTTTCTGATGTACAATCTGATTTAGATGAGCCAGATGATGATGAGTTCCATTGTAATACAGAAAGTCTAGAGCCCAAATTGTTTACTCAGACCAAGCTTAACGATTTGGTTAGGGATCTGGGCTTAACGAAAGAAAAAGTTGAATTGCTTGGCTCTAGATTAAGAGAAAAGAACTTATTGGCAGTTGGAACAAGCATATACATGTATGGAAAGAGATAACAGCAATTTTCCAAATTTTTCAACAAGAAGTTGATTTAGTGTACTGCTAAGTCATTCCTGGTCTGGTGAAAGAGTTTGGTATTGAATATAAAAAGGACGACTGGAGGCTGTTTATTGATTCATCCAAAACTAGTTTAAAGGCTGTTTTATTACACGATGGTGACATGTATGCATCTATACCTGTTGGACATTCTGTACATATGAAAGAATGCTATGAAAACCTAAAAACAATGCTAAATAAAATAGACTATTCTGCTCATGGCTGGATGATATGTGGCGATCTAAAAGTAAGATGCATGCTCCTTGGTCAGCAAGGTGGCTTTACCAATTTTCCAAGCTTCTTGTGTGAATGGGACAGTAGGGCTAGGGATCAACACTGGTGCAGAAAGAACAGGCCTGTGAGGGAGTCTTTAAAACCTGTTGAGAAGAACATTCTACACAAAAACCTTGTATATCCAAAAAACGTACTCCTACCACCCCTACATATAAAGTTACGCTACGGTCGCAGGTTCGAATCCTGCCTCGGGTATGGATGTGTGTGATGTCCTTAGGTTAGTTAGGTTTAATTAGTTCTAAGTTCTAGGCGACTGATGACCTCAGAAGTTAAGTCGCATAGTGCTCAGAGCCATTTGAACCACATAAAGTTAGGCCTAATGAAACAGTTTGTAAGGACTTTGCCTAAGGATGGACCATGTTTTAATTATCTCTGCCAAATGTATCCACACCTTTCAGAAACTAAACTAAAAGAAGGCGTCTTTGTCGGACCTGACATTAAAAAATTGATGTTTGATGTTAACTTTGAATCCACAATGACATTAAATGAGAAACAAGCATGGGTATCATTCAAGCAAGTCGTTACAACGTTCTCAGGACATGAAAAAGACCCAGAATATGTTTCTATTATAGCTGCAGTGTTAAAGAAGTTTAAAACTTTAGGATGTTTAAAGAGCCTGGATGTTCACTTTGTGAACAGTCACCTTGATTACTTCCCGGACAATATGGGAAATTTTAGTGTGGAGCAAGGAGAGCGTTTTCACCAGGACATTAAAGTGATGGAAAAACATTACCGAAGCCACTGGAGCACCAACATGATGGGGGACTACTGTTGGTCACTTCACAGAGACGTTCAGCAAGCCACTCATCGTAGAAAAACCTACACAAGAAGCTTCAATGAAAAAAGAGAAAGAAAATACAAACCAATTACAGCTGACAAGTGAAACCTCTATTAACGCATATCATTGTTTTAAGTAGCTTACTGTAAATACAAACCATGCTTATGTTGTAACAAAGTGTTTCATTAAATTTCCCCGTTTACCGTATAGGGTATGATTTTTAAACTCTGTAATTAAAAGCATTTTGCTCGAAAACTGTGGGTGATACAAAAAAAACTAAGGCTATATTTGGATGCAGCACATAAAAATCTATAAAGATCAGCTACCAAACTAAAAAAAAATTTCGTTGGCCTGTGTTATGAGCAGGACTCTCCAACCAGCTCGGGATTTTTTCGATCTAACGCGACAATCAGACAGTAGTTGGTACGGCATCCCTCAAGAGGACATCCAACAAATCTATCAATTAATTGCCAACACAAACAATTGCTGACATAAGGGCCACAGATGTACAAACGTGTGAGTGATCGTTCGATTTGTAAAGCTCTCTGTCCTGAATAAATCATGAAGTTTTTCTGAAACTGTAATAGTTTGTTTTTCGGCACATGTACATCAGACTTATCCATTTCCATCCCATTCTGATAAATTCCTTCATGGTACGTCGTTTTTTTTTTTTGTCTTAGAGTGTATACTCCCTCATAAAAATTTTTTCGTGTTTAATTGATTTTTAGCTCTTTTGTTTACAATTTTTCTGGTCGGCATTCTGTTAAGTATGAACTGACTCAATCAATGGAAATGAAATGAGCGTTTGGCGTCATTAACCGGCCGCCTTGGTGCAGGTCTAATTACATTCGACCCCACGCTGGGCGACCTGCGCGCTGGATGGGGATGAAAGCGGAGAAAATCCCCGACCCAGCCGGGAATCGAACCCGGGCCCCTTAGGACGGCAGTCCATTCAGCTATCGGGATGGACACTCAATCAATGACCAGCTACCATCGGTTCGAGTGGTCCCACGGAACCTTATAAATAAAGTAAAAGTGATTTTAAATAATGATCGGAAACGAATATTTCCCGTGTCATGAGTGTGTGGGGCTGTGGTGGTGCGCCTCCCCTGTCTCTCACTTCCTCTAACAAGTGAAACCCGAAGATCGTGATGCCATGCCATGTGGACTCGGGAGCATCGGACCCGATCCTGATCGCAGACTTGAATCAGACAGTCATGTTGAACATAGATTAATCAAAGTATATCATTATGTAGTATGAAAGAAAGGGCCTTGCTGCAATCGTGTAGCAATGGGAGCAGCCCAAACTTGACTCATTAATTGAAAAGCATTCTGTATTTAAGATTTACAAAGAAGCACCGAAACGAATATTAAAGCAGTGAAACCTGGAGGAAAGAGTGCACTAAAATTTAATACAACGTTTCACCTGTGTTCAACCATGAATAAAAATAAAACAATTCATGGAAACCACTATACAACTGAGATGAAGTATAGAGAGAAACGCTAACAGAAAGAAGCAACAGTAGAATATGATGGTTTTACCTAATCTGTAGATCAGTGGTTCCCAATCTTTCTAAAGCCATTACACTTGAGTACAGTGAGATATTAGCTACCCCCCTTCCCCCACCATTATCAGCATTAGTGCTTAACTAAGCTTTAGAGTGAAAAAAGTTTTCGTTGAACACTTTCAAGTCTAAAATAACGATGCTCGTAAATGAGATTTTAGTTTTTTAACTGTTTTATTAAATCACGAACTAATGAGTCAGTGGCGTAATTGGCACTACTTGTTTCTAGCAGCCTTTTTTAATAAAATGATGAAGCAATTTTCAGTGCATCGCGTGTGCTGCCAACAACTCCTTCTCAGAAAAGAAACTACTCTCCACATTGAGAGTAGACACTTGTTACAAGACAGGCTTCTCTCGCACCAGTCATCTGACTAACGGCACTTGCTTCACCCAAACTCTGCACCCCCATTTAAAATCAACCAAACTGAAATGAGTGCACTATACCTAGACCTGCTTTGCCTAAATTACTTGACCGCTGGAATCTTTGCTTCTGAACTGAAACAAATTACGATTGTTATTAATAACTATAATTATAATAATAATATTATTAATAATAATAATGTGCAGGCCCTACAGTAGTTTAGTAACTATCTCATAGGTTCCGTTGTGTTGTGCTATCAATTAGTAAGTTTATTGTTGCAAAGTGAGTATTGGAGCAATTTCTAGACTACTGCGGGAAGTACCTACAACTCGGAGAGGGCATATTCACAATATATTCAAGCATATTTGACATATGTGTCTCATTTTTACTGTCATTGTTGTATGGTGCAAAGTGCAAAGTATGTGTGTGGTGGGTGGATTATAGAAAGAAAGATGTTGATACGTCCGTTGCATGAGTTTTAACCTCAACCATACCGTATCACATACTGAAAACAAAGTAATTATTGATAACTTATGTAATCAGTATTTCAGTCTTACGAAATAGCGATAGTAGTAATGACTTGCTAAAAATTTAGTTTCGTCACCGAAGCACCATTGAATACTTTTGTTTTTGCCCTCAGAAAATACATTTTACCCCTCTGGCGGTAATTACCACAGCCTGGGAAACACTGCTGTAGGCCGTAGCATCTCATCGTGTTAAGCAGACGGCAACCGGAAGTTCTCTTCTGACCGCGTATATCACGTACATCATTTACATCTCGCCAAAAGTAAACGAAGTACTCGGTTTTCAAACGCTGTCACTAGGCCTATAAATGTGTGAGGCCTTAGAGCCAGCTTTCTGCCAGCATGGCGCCTACACCGAAGTCCTCAGTGACGTATTATTTCGAGTGGCTCGATGGCCGGCTTAGAGTCTTTCAACTCGACGTCACTTCGGCGACTTGGGTGTCTTTAATCTACTCCAGTTATCCAATCGAGGAAAGGGAACATACAGTTTATCGCGGAATGCAAACCGCTTGTCGTGGCTGCTTCTTACATCGGCTAGATTACAGGCAAACTGAAATTTTCGTGGTCCGACCGGGTTTCGACTCCGCGACCTCCCGGTTTCCAGGTACGCACCTTACCATTAGACCACCAGGCCCAGGGATGAACAGTGACTACGCGGACGCTGCGTGTTGGCTGCTCCAGGGCACCGACAAAAGTGAGGCTGAGTGAGGTTGATGGATCCTCTCTAAAAACCCGTTGCCAACAACAGAAAAGTTGGTTGTCATGGTAGACATTTTATTTGTATTGCCACCCGAAACGGCCGTTTCTGGACAACACCATGCCCGTCTCACAAACAAGTTCCAATGGATCTGTCCACATCCATTAGTATGCGCTTTGGTGATAACCAATAATAACTGTTTGAGAGGTGTAGCATTAAAATTAACCTGGTCCAAAATTACACATGAGCACAGGAAATGGCAATACGCAATTTCCGTTTCACTCTCGCTTTTTATTTTTAACTAGGCGAGTAGCTGGCAGTGCTTAGGTATGCATTTATTTCAATTTTTCAATTCTATTCCTCCATGTCATTCTCCCCCCCGCTCCCTCCTCTCTCTCTCTCTCTCTCTCTCTCTCTCTCTCTCTCTCCCCATCTTCTCCGACCTCCTCTTGTCCATCTCCTCCTCGCCCCTCTCTCTGTCCATCTCCTTCTCTGCCTCCTCCCTCTCTGTCCACCTTTTCCATCGCCCACTCCCTCTCCTTCTCCTGTTCCTCTCTCTGTCCATCTGTTCCTCCTCCTCCCTTTGTCATGTCCCCCTCCTCTTCCTCCTCCTCCTCCTCCTCCTCCTCCTCCTCCTCATCCTCCCCATCTGCTCCTTACCCCTCTGTTGATCTCCTCCTCCCCCTCTGACTCCATTTCCTCCTACCCCCTCTATCTGCTCCTTTCCCCCTCTATCTGCTCATCCCCCTCACTCAGTCCATCACCTTCTTCCTTCCCTCTGCCTGTCTCCTCCTCGCCCTTTCTCTGTTCACTTCCTTGTACCAACTCTCTCTGTCCATTTCCTTCTCCCCTGTCTCTCTCTCTTTCGCTGTCCATTCCCCCCTCCCCATCTCTCTGTCCATCTCCTCCTCCCCTACCTGTGTCCATGCCCTCCTTCCCCTCCCTCTGTCCATCTTTTCCTCCCCTTCTCTCTCAATGTTATCATCCCAACAGGAGGTTCCTGGTTCTTACCCCACAGTAATTCTTTCCATACAGTATGTGTACCAAGTTTAGTTGAAATCGATTCAGAAGGATTTTTTTATATATATTTCACACATATTTGTACATATGTTTCGCTTCAGTCGCTAGCGAAATCCACCCTGCAGTTTCGTTCTCACAAAGCTCAACATTTGTGCCGTCATATCTCCGGAACTGTTACGTTATTGCATATGTCCTTAGCGTTTTCTTTTGCATGTTGGTATTCCGGTTGCTGTGAGATTATTTATCGATTGTCATTCGTTACTTGTAATTTATTGTTGCTATTTTAGTTCACATATTGTCATTTTATCACCTGGAGATAGTGAGTGGAGCTGTAGGTGCTAGAAAATATAGTAACCAAGTGGAGAAATCGGTACATTTCTGACATATTCTTCTGTCTGAGTTCAGTAGAGGGGTGACAGCAACGAAGGCAACCAGAAACATTTGCGCCATGTATGGATATAACGTCATTGGACAGAGCACGACAAGAAATTATTTTCTCGTTTCAAGCAGTGTCAGGAAGATCGTGTAGACATTGTGACTCTCCACATTCAGGAAGAACTTCGGTGTTTGTGAAGAGCGTTTAAACACATTAATACACAGTGATCCATGTCAGTGAACTCAAGAATTAGCAGATGTCTATGGTCATTCAATCATCGTGCGACATTTACGTGCAGCAGAGAAGGTTCGAAAATCTGGTGTATGGATATTGCCTCCTTTAAACCAAAATCACAAAAATCAGCGGGTGCCAATACGTGTACCTCTGCTTGATCGGCTCGTTAACAACTCCGACCACTCCTATCCTGCATCATTACGGGTGCCGAGAAATAGTGTCTTACGCAACAGAAGGAAACGGTCCTAGGCGCTTCAGTCCGGAACTGCGCGACCGCTACGCTCGCAGGTTCGAACCTGCCTCGGGCATGGATGTGTGTGATGTCCTTAGGTTAGTTACGTTTGGGCAGTTCTAAGTTCTAGGGGACTGATGACCTCAGATGTTAAGTCCCATAGTGCTCAGAGCCAACAGAAGGAAAGGAGAGGAATGGTTGAGCCCAAACAAATCAGCAAATCCCCGTATAAAGACGTGCGCATTTACAAAAGATACTGTCATGCATCTGTTGGAAAAGTGACGATGTAGTATACTACGAATTGCTTCCACTAAGTGTAACCATCACTGCTGACATTTATTGTCAACGACTGAGACGTCTTACAGACGCAGTCCAAGAACAACGACCAGGAAGACAGCGTGAAGTGACGCAATCCCACGATAACACCCGCCTGCTACACTGCTACACTGAGAAAGAATACTGTACACAAGGTGTATTGGGAAATCATTCCGTACTCATCTTATACACCTGATATGTGCCCTCATACACTCCTGGAAATTGAAATAAGAACACCGTGAATTCATTGTCCCAGGAAGGGGAAACTTTATTGACACATTCCTGGAGTCAGGTACATCACATGATCACACTGACAGAACCACAGGCACATAGACACAGGCAACAGAGCATGCACAATGTCGGCACTAGTACAGTGTATATCCACCTTTCGCAGCAATGCAGGCTGCTATTCTCCCATGGAGACGATCGTAGAGATGCTGGATGTAGTCCTGTGGAACGGCTTGCCATGCCATTTCCACCTGGCGCCTCAGTTGGACCAGCGTTCGTGCTGGACGTGCAGACCGCGTGAGACGACGCTTCATCCAGTCCCAAACATGCTCAATGGGGGACAGATCCGGAGATCTTGCTGGCCAGGGTAGTTGACTTACACCTTCTAGAGCACGTTGGGTGGCACGGGATACATGCGGACGTGCATTGTCCTGTTGGAACAGCAAGTTCCCTTGCCGGTCTAGGAATGGTAGAACGATGGGTTCGATGACGGTTTGGATGTACCGTGCACTATTCAGTGTCCCCTCGACGATCACCAGTGGTGTACGGCCAGTGTAGGAGATCGCTCTCCATACCATGATGCCGGGTGTTGGCCCTGTGTGCCTCGGTCGTATGCAGTCCTGATTGTGGCGCTCACCTGCACGGCGCCAAACACGCATACGACCATCATTGGCACCAAGGCAGAAGCGACTCTCATCGCTGAAGACGACACGTCTCCATTCGTCCCTCCATTCACGCCTGTCGCGACACCACTGGAGGCGGGCTGCACGATGTTGGGGCGTGAGCGGAAGACGGCCTAACGGTGTGCGGGACCGTAGCCCAGCTTCATGGAGACGGTTGCGAATGGTCCTCGCCGATACCCCAGGAGCAACAGTGTCCCTAATTTGCTGGGAAGTGGCGGTGCGGTCCCCTACGGCACTGCGTAGGATCCTACGGTCTTGGCGTGCATCCGTGCGTCGCTGCGGTCCGGTCCCAGGTCGACGGGCACGTGCACCTTCCACCGACCACTGGTGACAACATCGATGTACTGTGGAGACCTCACGCCCCACGTGTTGAGCAATTCGGCGGTACGTCCACCCGGCCTCCCGCATGCCCACTATACGCCCTCGCTCAAAGTCCGTCAACTGCACATACGGTTCACGTCCACACTGTCGCGGCATGCTACCAGTGTTAAAGACTGCGATGGAGCTCCGTATGCCACGGCAAACTGGCTGACACTGACGGCGGCGGTGCACAAATACTGCGCAGCTAGCGCCATTCGACGGCCAACACCGCGGTTCCTGGTGTGTCCGCTGTGCCGTGCGTGTGATCATTGCTTGTACAGCCCTCTCGCAGTGTCCGGAGCAAGTATGGTGGGTCTGACACACCGGTGTCAATGTGTTCTTTTTTCCATTTCCAGGAGTGTATTTTCACCTTTTCCTCTCTCTATCGAACAATCTTCAAGGAACTGCCTTTCTTGATGAATATGTTCTCTAAACATGGCTCGTCGAGGTTTCGTCTCAAAACCACGTGATTTCCACAGCCGTGGAATCGAAAAGTTACCCCAGTACTGGCAGAATGTTGTAAATAATGAAGAATATACTATTGACAACTGATGTCTGTGTTATGTGTATCTGTTGCGTCTATTAAACTTATGGAAAAACGCTACGAACTCATGCACCAACCCTTTATTTGTCGTGCACTGATGTAGTTTTTTAGGTACATTCAGCGGCATACTTGAATACTGTCTGTAAAATGTGTTGCGAATACAGTTATTAGTAAGAAAGAATAAAATTAAAACATCATCCCTGATGCAACAGTTTTCTGCATGAGCAGCGAAAATGTAGTAACCGATTCACTTTTTTCCCTTTCATCACTTTTGGAGGTTGTTAGTGGGAGCAAGTTTCACAGAGGTATCAGATTATGCGTAAAGTTTCTTGCAAGTCATTAAGCGCTTTCCTTCTCAAATAAGGATGAATAAAGTCTGGATATTTGCGCTTCGTGGGCTACACTTTTTCTTCACCCCCACCCCAATTTCTTTGTTAGTAGGTAGTTGTTACCCTCCTCCAAGTGATTCTTTCCGGTGGTAAGTGATACGTTTATGAAGTATTGTTAAAATCGGTCCATTGGTTTAGGAAAAGATGTGAAACATACATACATACATATTTATAATATGTAGGATTTATAACTCAGTTTCCTGCCAAAATAAATGTTGTATCACGAGGAACTGACCGAACAATGTGTGTGAGGTACCTCTTTTTAATCTACTTATTTTTCTAAAGAAACAACTGCCTGCGAATTCAACGTTGTTTATGTTACCTCGAAATGCAATACAGAATCGTCTGTGATGTGTGCGTGATGAAGTTTCCCGTTGTATACATCTCTGGCATGAGAACACTATCCGTTATTGTAACTTAGAGAGGTGCGTTTAACGGTGGTGCAGCACGATGTAGTGTGCAGAAAGTGGAACAAATATACAGAGAATAGTTTGACAATATGCGTTCATCCTAATTCGAGGATTTTGTCACCGGGGTCACATAGTTACGAAAAACTGTGCAATTACCACAGGCAGACTAAGAATTGAGCACACAGTACAACTTCAGACGATGGCGTTGTATCAAATGGAACAAAATTTATCAATAAGCACCTGCCAATGAGCCCGTGAAATTCTCTCTTCGAAGAATATAGTTCAAATGGCTCTGAGCACTATGGGACTTAACATCTATGGTCATCAGTCCCCTAGAACTTAGAATCATGGAGGTAAGAATAAGGGGAGATGGCGCTACGTATCCCAGCCGTACTACGTTTTGAAGCCATGGGGGCGTGGCTCGCTGCCATGACACTCTGACCAAAACATTGCCAGTGTGCTATAGCGCTGCGTGTATTACAGTCGCTAATTGCACCATATACGCATGTAACGTCATCAGATTGGTTGTTTCAAAGTTTTTGTTTAAAATAAAATCTCGTAAAGGCGAAATTCCGCGTTTCTTCTGATTAAAAATAGTTTTTAATGTAATATTACGAATAGCTAGCCTTCAATGTAAACGATACAATTTTGTTAATTCAGTAATAAACGTGTATCACAAACTAAATAATAGAAACTGAAAACTAAGTTAGCTATACCCTCCCCCCATAAATAGATCTTGTTTGTAATACGTACTGGGACATTTCAGTTACGTTACACTACTGGGAAACACTGTTCATTACCACCAATATTTACTGAAATACGGTACATAGAATGGCAAATCTACACAGTGTCCTGTTTAGGCCTATACTTTACGCCAGTTTATGTAGTGTTAGCTTCTAATTTAGTACATGATGAAGACAAAGTGAGTTACTCAACACTTCGATTGTCGACGATACGTACGTATTATACTGAAACGTGAACTTGAAAACTGAGAATTTAATTCTTTGAATTAACATACCTTTTGCAAATTTTTTGGGTTTGTAGGGAAAACTGATGGTACAGCATTTTCTCGGAGCCTTACTGTTGAAAGGGAAGTTCGATTCTCCCACAGAGCTTTCCGACTTTCATTTTTAGGAAATCAAAAATCATACAGGAGAAAAACACGCTATAGTACAAGTACCGATGTAGCACACGTTCATTCACAATGAAGTTGTAAAATCACACTTAACGAGACAACTTACACATGAAATGTTATTCCCTTCGATTTCGCATCACAATCAGAACGATTCGTACATCCGAACACAACACAAGTCACCATAATAGCGCAAAATCCTTCCAAAAGCGAGCGACAAGCCTGTGCACACAATCTTACAGCAGCAATGTTTTGGTCGGATTGAGATGGCTACCCTCGGCTTCACATAGCTTCACAGCTGTGACGTCACGGCGTCTCCCTCTATTCTTACCTCCATTACTTAAACCTAACTAACCTAAGGACATCACACAACCCCCAGTCATCACGAGGCAGATAAAATCCCTGACCCCACCGGGAATCGAACCCGGGAACTAGGGCGCGGGAAGCGAGAACTCTACCGCACGACCACGAGCTGCGGACGAAGAATATAGTATGGGGCGTATTGATGGAGCAGTAGTTACATGGCGATCTTGAAACTTCTTGGCAGATTAAGACTGTGAGCCCAACCGGGAACCGAAATGGGAATCTTTGTCTTTCGCAGGCGATGCCGAGCTATCCAGGCACGACTGACGATCCGCTCTCACGGCTTAACTTACAACAGTACTTCTCTCCTATCTTCCAAATCTCACGCGAGTTCTCCTGAATGCTTCTGGAAGAAAGGGTAATGCGGAGAATAAGCGTAACCACACGTTAGGGGATTGTTTCCAGAACGAGTATTTCACTCTGCTCTCTAATTTTACCCTCGTGGTTTTTTAACGAGTTACGCACAGTAGGATGCAATTGGTTGATTGTTCTAGGAATGTACTCTCCTGGGATTTTAACACTAAACACCAAAATGTATCTTCTACCGTACAGCGCACTCTCCGCTGCAGAGTGAAATATTAATTCTGGAAACAATCTCTCAAGGTGTGACTTGCCTTTTTCGCCGCAGTACCCTTTCTCCCAGGAGTGATAGTCCCGCAAGATATGCAGGAGAATTTGGAAGGTAGGAGAGAAATACTGGCGTAAGTTAAGCCGTGAGAGCGGATCGTCAGTAGTGCCTGGATAGCTCAGTTGGTAAGTTTCCCGCGAAAGGATAAACTTCCGGATTCGATCCGTGGTTTTAATCTGCCAGGGGCCTTCAACAGAGTACACTCTCCGCTGCAGAGTGAAAGATTCATTCCGTAAACGTGAGCTTGTATTGATACACAATGCAGCAAGTAATGAAGCCAAATGATTCTGAAAGCACTTCATTTCCGTTATTGATTATGTTGTACTGCAATTCATGCTCTTAGTATGGTGGTCGCCATTTTGAAGGGTTGCAGTGTTCCGAAGTTGTTGTTTTAAAGTATCTACATAGACCCTACACTCCGCAAGCAAACTTATAGTATGTGGCGGAGGAATTTTCTCCTTTTGCTGTCCCAGTAACGAAAATTTTCGCGAAGAACTGTTCTTTCCAGGCTTCCCTGTGAGCTATACTCTCTCTCATTTTACCTTCATGGTTTCTTCACGAGACATGCATCCTAGCATGCAATATATTGGTTTACTGTTCAAGGAACGTGCGCTCCCGAAATGTTAACACTAAACTACAACACCTCTCTTGTGGCTCCTACCACTGTGTTTGACTGATCATCTCCGTGACAGCTTCGCACTTACTAAACGAAACAGTGACAAAACGGGCTGCTCTTCTTTCGATCTTCTCTGCTTCCTTTACCAATCCTGTCCGGTACTGATTCCGGACTGACAAGCAATATTCAATTATCGGTAGAACGAAGGTTCTGCAAGCTACCTCCTTTGTGGGTGGATTACACTTCCTAAACATTCTCCAATGAGTCTCAGTCTGGTATCTGCCTTACCTGCGATTAGTTTTATGTACTCGTTCACTTCAAATCGCTCCGTGCGCATGCTCATAGATGTTTAATGGATGTGTTTGCTTTCAGGGCTTATTCTGCAGTAGTGTAATCATATAATAATTGTTTTTTCCGCCTATTTGTGCGCAATACGTTAAAATTTTAATGTTGAGCGTCAACTGCGACTCCCTGCACCAAGCGTTGATCCTCTGCAGTTCTTCCTGCAATTTTCTAATTTTTTAATATGTTTTCTAGCGCTGTGACCTCTTATACAGCAGCACCACCCACGAAAAACCCCACTGAACCTACGCAACTAAATCCTTTAGACAATATATATTCACTGTCCAGTCACATTAATGTGATCACCTTTCAAAAGTCTGAGTAACCACCTTTTGCAGCGCTGACTGCTACGAGACATGCAGCACGAGAGTCAATGAGGTTCTGAAAGGTACCGACACGGATGTGGAGCCACGCCCACTCCACAGGCATTTGCGACTGGGCTTTAATCCGTGGAGTTTTGTCGCCAGGGGAGTACGGAAAACTCGTCCTGGTGTTCTTCGAACCACGAACGTACGCTGCGAGCTGTGTGACACCTAACATTCTTCTGGTAATACATGCCAACGTGCCGACGAAAAACAAACTGTATAAAAAACACAAAAAACAAAGTGTATATGAATGACAATCTTGTGTTGATACATTGTGTCTTCCAGAATGACAAGATCACCGGGAAATGCCACGAGAATATTCCTCAGACCATAACGCTCTATGCTCTTGCCTGGATCGTTCCAACGATTGTTGCAGGGTGTTTGTCTTCTGTCCGCTGGAGCACAAAGCGTGATTCATCTGGAAAGACTACCTGTTATTATTCAGTGGTCGTTTAATTGCCGTATCAGTGGTTAAATTCCAGCCTTTGTCAGCACAGGTGCATGAACAAGCCACATGCTGCAGAGGCCCATACGCATCAACATTCACTGAACGGTCGTTGAGGAGATACTGTTGATAACCCTTTGCTTCAAGTGAGTGGTCAGTTGCTGAACGTCTGCAAGTCTGGTGACTCGTCGCCAGATTTATATTTTTTTTTTTTCCTTTATTGAATTTCAATTGCCCCCCAAGGGGGCGGGCTGGCAGCAGCTTAGGACGCCGCTCTGCAGCCTACAGATTTTCTGACAAAGAGCAGGAGAATAAATAATAATAAAAAACAGGCGATAAAATCGGGGACTTAGTGAGTAACAAGGTGAAAAAAAAATGGGGAAATTAAAACAAACAGCAGAGGGATGATGAAGCGAATAAAAATACATACGGAGCAGACAGGGGAAACAACAGACAATTAAAAAAAACACGGCGACAGTCTGGATTCTGTTCGCAAAGTATATAAAATGCACACCCAGCGACAGCATGGTTTCTGTTCGCAACACAACACTGAATAGTCACTAGAACACAGCACGAAAAAGTCGGCAAAGGTGACACCACAGTCGAGAGCAGGTGGGGGGAAACTGGACAGGAGATGGGAAAACAAAAAGGGGGGGGAAAGGAGAGTAAAAGCGAAGGGGGGGGGGGGAACCGGGAAAGGAGCTGATGGAGGATGAGGACCCATAAGAGGGGTGGGGGGCAGACGCGACAGGGAGGGGGGTAGGCAGAGGAGGGGAATACAAAAGGACTGGGGGGGAGAAGGGAGGTAGGGAGAGGTGTAGTGGGGAGGAAACAGGACGGAAGGGGGGGGGGAAGAGGGAGCCCAGGGAAAGGACAAAGGAAAGGAGGGGGAGGGAGGATCAGAGTTGATAGGAAGGATAAATGGAGGGAGAGAGGGCATCATCCGGGAGGGGGAGTTGACGGAAGCCACCTTGGGAAAGGAGATGGAGGGTGTAGAGATGGAGGGTAGGGGGGACACAACGGTGAAGACGGGGCAGGGGGCGAGGATGGGAGAGGAGAGGAGCAACCAGGGGGTGAGGGGGTTCAAGACGGCGGGAGGTGTAGAGGATGCGGATATGTTCGAGGAAGAGGAGCAGATGGGGGAAAGGAACCAGATTTATATAGCGCCATTTTGCTATGCACTGTGCACTTCAACTTCGGCTATACGCCAACAGTTCACAAACTTAGCCTTTTCGAAAATTCTTCCATCCTTGGCCCGAAAGCCAATGATCATGCCCTCTTGCACGCAATAAATCGCTCCTTTTCCACGTTATGACAACGACTGCACTGTTGTCAGCGTTCCCCCGATACGAGTTATATACCCTCCACTGCCAGTTCTGCCACCTGTCGTCTGTGAGTGATTACTACAAGGTGTACAACTTTACTTCCGCCGTTTGCCGATAGGTGGCGCCAACGGTAAGTAGCGGTCGAAAGAAACAGATCGCATATGTCAGGCAGTTAGCTTGGACCTCGGTCAACATAACCTCATTCAAACATTCGTCGATTTGTGTCTGCATCATAAAGTTGTTCTTGATTGAAAATGTCAGTTTACGAGCCTAATTCTCGTCATTTGCGGGAGGTGTTACTTTTTTGTTTTAATATGAAGAAAACAGCGGCTGAGTCTCATTGAATGTTCTCAAGTACATATGGTAAGGACGCTATTAGTGAAAGAACGTGTCGCGAGTGGTTTCAACGCTTCAAGAACGGCCATTTTAACGTCGTAGACCGGCATAGTGGTGGAAGAGAGAATGTTTCGAAGATGTAGAATTGGAGACATTGCTGAGTGAAGACTCGCGTCAAACTCAAGAAGAATTGGCACAATTAGTGTGAGTGACACAGCAAGCGTTTTCAAAACGTCTCAAGGCTATGGGCGTGATTCAGAAAGAAGGAGATTGGGTCCCGTGTGAGCTGAAACCAAGAGACATTTAACGGCGTTTGTGTGTTTGTGAACAGTTGCTTCAGAGGCAAAAACGGAAGGGATTTCTGCATCGCATTGTGACTGGGGACGAAAAATGGGTTCATTATGATAACCCTAAACGCAAAAAATCATTGGGATATCCCGGCCATGCTTCCACGTCGAGGGCCAAACCGAATATCCACGGCTGCAAGATCATGCTCTGCATTTGGTGGGATCAGCTCGGCGTCGTGTACTATGAGATGTTAAAACTAAGTGAAACAATCACAGGTGCTCGTTATCGAACACAGTTAATGCCTTTGAGCAGAGCATTAAAAGACGAACGGCCGCAGTACAGCGAGAGGCACGATAAAGTGATTTTGCAGCATGACAATGCTCGACCCCATATTGCAAAAGAGGTCAAAATGTACTTGGAAAAGTTAAAATGGGAAGTACTGCCTCACCCGCCGTATTCTCCAGACATTGGTCTCTCTATCACCTATTTAGATCAATGGCGCATGGCCGGGCTGACCAACACTTCCGATCTCATGAAGAAGTCACAAATTGGATCGATTCGTGGATCGCTTCAAAAGTTGAACAATTTTTTCGACGCGGGGTTCGTACACTGCCCGAAAGATGGGAGAAAGTAGTGGCCAGCGATGGAAAATACTTTGAATGATACATGTGTACCCAATTGTTTCATTAAAGCCTCAAATGTTGGGGAAAAAACGGCGGAAGCAAAGTTGTACACCATGTACAAGTTGACGTCTATCGCGGTGGTGAAATTAATGTGACTGGTCCGCATATATCGTAAAAATTAAAGGTCCTTAACACTCCCTTGGAATATGAACGAAGTTATTTTTAGCTCTGAAGATGACTCTCCATTAAGAATGAAATGCTGTCTTTAATTCAGTCACAAAGCTGGTTATAAGTCGCTTACGTCAAAAAAGCTAAGTAATCATTTAAAGTACTCTGTCTACTATCCTCTGCCATCTGTACAATTGTCGCCCGAAAAGACTGGGACATACTGTAGATAATTTAAGTGTCGTTCATTTTATCTCGATTTGCTGCTTTTACCAGGTAATTAGTATGGATTAATTGTTGAGTACGCTCCACAAATATTGAGATTTGTGTGAACATCCCAACTCAATGGAATTTCTGTATGAAAACCTCAAAAACTCTTTGCTCTTACAGCGCATACGTGGAGCAGTAACCGTATATGCTGTCAACAAGCGAGCCAAGCCCTACAGGGCACAGCGTATGGGACCTGCGGGAAGTAATCTAGCTGTTTACCGGACCATATTATGATGTCGTAAACGACGTTAACGATGGCCTGCGTATGAGCTGGCCCCGGAGCGGCCGACCGCGAGCTCGCTAATCAGATTCGCCGATGTGAGGCTTCCCTGCAGTTGCCGACCTGCAGCGGAAAATCCCGACCCCGAACACGGCAGTCTGCGGACACCGCCTTGCGTAAGCTGGCCCTCCAGGCGAACAGCGCAAAAACTTGAGCGGAAGTCTGCTGCAGTCGTCTACGTAAGGGGGCCACCAGCAGCTCTTTCAAAGCGAAACGCTCTCATACGCACGGCAACGATTTTACTTTCATTTTTAATCGCTCTCTACACTGATGCTACACTCCTGGAAATTGAAATAAGAACACCGTGAATTCATTGTCCCAGGAAGGGGAAACTTTATTGACACATTCCTGGGGTCAGATACATCACATGATCACACTGACAGAACCACAGGCACATAGACACAGGCAACAAAGCATGCACAATGTCGGCACTAGTACAGTGTATATCCACCTTTTGCAGCAATGCAGGCTGCTATTCTCCCATGGAGACGATCGTAGAGATGCTGGATGTAGTCCTGTGGAACGGCTTGCCATGCCGTTTCCACCTGGCGCCTCAGTTGGACCAGCGTTCGTGCTGGACGTGCAGACCGCGTGACACGACGCTTCATCCAGTCCCAAACATGCTCAATGGGGGACAGATCCGGAGATCTTGCTGGCCAGGGTAGTTGACTTACACCTTCTAGAGCACGTTGGGTGGCACGGGATACATGCGGACGTGCATTGTCCTGTTGGAACAGCAAGTTCCCTTGCCGGTCTAGGAATGGTAGAACGATGGGTTCGATGACGGTTTGGATGTACCGTGCACTATTCAGTGTCCCCTCGACGATCACCAGTGGTGTACGGCCAGTGTAGGAGATCGCTCCCCACACCATGATGCCGGGTGTTGGCCCTGTGTGCCTCGGTCGTATGCAGTCCTGATTGTGGCGCTCACCTGCACGGCGCCAAACACGCATACAACCATCATTGGCACCAAGGCAGAAGCGACTCTCATCGCTGAAGACGACACGTCTCCATTCGTCCCTCCATTCACGCCTGTCGCGACACCACTGGAGGCGGGCTGCACGATGTTGGGGCGTGAGCGGAAGACGGCCTAACGGTGTGCGGGACCGTAGCCCAGCTTCATGGAGACGGTTGCGAATGGTCCTCGCCGATACCCCAGGAGCAACAGTGTCCTTAATTTGCTGGGAAGTGGCGGTGCGGTCCCCTACGGCACTGCGTAGGATCCTACAGTCTTGGCGTGCATCCGTGCGTCGCTGCGGTCCGGTCCCAGGTCGACGGGCACGTGCACCTTCCGCCGACCACTGGCGACAACATCGATGTACTGTGGAGACCTCACGCCCCACGTGTTGAGCAATTCGGCGGTACGTCCACCCGGCCTCCCGCATGCCCACTATACGCCCTCGCTCAAAGTCCGTCAACTGCACATACGGTTCACGTCCACGCTGTCGCGGCATGCTACCAGTGTTAAAGACTGCGATGGAGCTCCGTATGCCACGGCAAACTGGCTGACACTGACGGCGGCGGTGCACAAATGCTGCGCAGCTAGCGCCATTCGACGGCCAACACCGCGGTTCCTGGTGTGTCCGCTGTGCCGTGCGTGTGATCATTGCTTGTACAGCCCTCTCGCAGTGTCCGGAGCAAGTATGGTGGGTCTGACACACCATTTTTTCTATTTCCAGGAGTGTATTTTTTCCAGGTTTCCAGCCCCGCTGCCTACTTGATTTGAGAGCACGCAAGACTGGATAACCAACAACTAGTGCTCGCATTAAAAAATGGTCTAAGACAGGGATGCATCCTTTCGCCCCTACTGTTCAATATACACATGTAAGAAGCTATGATGGAAATAAAAGAATGGTTCAAAGATGGGGGTAAAATTCAGAGTGAAAGTATATCGATGACAACATTTGGCTCAAAAATGTTCAAATGTGTGTGAATTCCTATGGGACCAAACTGCTGAGGTCATCGTCCCCGGACTTAAACACTACTCAGAATGACTTTAACTAACTTATGCTAAGAACAACACACACAGCTATGCCCGAAGGAAGGATTTTGCTGATGGCTTTGCTATCCTCAGTGGATGTGAAGAAGAATTACAGGATCTGTGGAATGGACTGAACAAGCTAATGAGTACAGTATTTGGAATGAGAGTAAACAGAAAAAATACTAAAGTAATAAGAAGCAGCAGAAATAAGATTAGCGAGAAACTTGACATCAAAATTGGTGGTTACGAAATAGACGACGTTAAGGAATTCTGCCACCTTGGAAGCAAAATAATCCGTGATGGACGAAGCAAGGAGGGCTTAAAAAGCAGACTAGGACAACTAAAAAGGGCCTTCCTGCCAAAGACAAGCCTACTAACATCAAATATTGGGCTTAATTTGAGGAAGAAATTTCTTAGAATGAAAGTTTGGCGAACAGCATTATATGGCAGTGAATCATAGACAGTGGGAAACCCTAAATAGAAGATAATCGAAGCGATTGAGATGTGGCGCTACAGAAGCTAGCTCAAAATTAAGTGGGCTGAAAAAATTATGAATGATGAGGTTCTCCGCAGAATCGGTGAAGAAAGGAACATGTGGAAAACCACTGACAAGGAAAATGGGCAGAATGATAGCACATGTGTTACGACATCGGGGAACAACCTCCATGGTTCTAGAAGGAGCTGTAGATGGTAAAAACCGTAGAGGAAGACAGAGATTGGAATACAGCCAGAAATAATCATTGAGGACGCTGGGTGCATATGCTTCTCTGAGATGAAAAGGTTGGTACAGGAGAGGAATCCTTGGCCGGCCGCATAAAACCAGTCAGAAGGTTGAGAACAAAAAAAAAAAAAAAGAGTACTCTGATCACATATTTTGTCCTGATAGGCGTCCCCGATTAGTGGACATATGTGTGCTCGCTTGCTGGTCAAACCAGTATTTTAAAAACGTTTCAGGGACCATTGGTGTCGCGCCACTATTCATAATCTACACTCCTGGAAATGGAAAAAAGAACACATTGACACCGGTGTGTCAGACCCACCATACTTGCTCCGGACACTGCGAGAGGGCTGTACAAGCAATGATCACACGCACGGCACAGCGGACACACCAGGAACCGCGGTGTTGGCCGTCGAATGGCGCTAGCTGCGCAGCATTTGTGCACCGCCGCCGTCAGTGTCAGCCAGTTTGCCGTGGCATACGGAGCTCCATCGCAGTCTTTAACACTGGTAGCATGCTGCGACAGCGTGGACGTGAACCGTATGTGCAGCTGACGGACTTTGAGCGAGGGCGTATAGTGGGCATGCGGGAGGCCGGGTGGACGTGCCGCCGAATTGCTCAACACGTGGGGCGTGAGGTCACCACAGTACATCGATGTTGTCGCCAGTGGTCGGCGGAAGGTGCACGTGCCCGTCGACCTGGGACCGGACCGCAGCGACGCACGGATGCACGCCAAGACCGTAGGATCCTACGCAGTGCCGTAGGGGACCGCACCGCCACTTCCCAGCAAATTAGGGACACTGTTGCTCCAGGGGTATCGGCGAGGACCATTCGCAACCGTCTCCATGAAGCTGGGCTACGGTCCCGCACACCGTTAGGCCGTCTTCCGCTCACGCCCCAACATCGTGCAGCCCGCCTCCAGTGGTGTCGCGACAGGCGTGAATGGAGGGACGAATGGAGGCGTGTCGTCTTCAGCGATGAGAGTCGCTTCTGCCTTGGTGCCAATGATGGTCGTATGCGTGTTTGGCGCCGTGCAGGTGAGCGCCACAATCAGGACTGCATACGACCGAGGCACACAGGGCCAACACCCGGCATCATGGTGTGGGGAGCGGTCTCCTACACTGGCCGTACACCACTGGTGATCGTCGAGGGGACACTGAATAGTGCACGGTACATCCAAACCGTCATCGAACCCATCGTTCTACCATTCCTAGACCGGCAAGGGAACTTGCTGTTCCAACAGGACAATGCACGTCCGCATGTATCCCGTGCCACCCAACGTGCTCTAGAAGGTGTAAGTCAACTACCCTGGCCAGCAAGATCTCCGGATCTGTCCCCCATTGAGCATGTTTGGGACTGGATGAAGCGTCGTCTCACGCGCTCTGCACGTCCAGCACGAACGCTGGTCCAACTGAGGCGCCAGGTGGAAATGGCATGGCAAGCCGTTCCACAGGACTACATCCAGCATCTCTACGATCGTCTCCATGGGAGAATAGCAGCCTGCATTGCTGCGAAAGGTGGATATACACTGTACTAGTGCCGACATTGTGCATGCTCTGTTGCCTGTGTCTATGTGCCTGTGGTTCTGTCAGTGTGATCATGTGATGTACCTGACCCCAGGAATGTGTCAATAAAGTTTCCCCTTCCTGGGACAATGAATTCACGGTGTTCTTATTTCAATTTCCAGGAGTGTATTACGGTTCCTGGTTACCGCTTCGTCCTTCGGTGTGCATTTACTTTCTGCAGTTTCGGTCGTTATTTCGTGAATCGAACGTCTTGGCATTTTCCGTTTTTGAGCGTCAAGGTGACTGAATGATCTTCATAAAACGAGTACCAAATTTTAAGCCTTGTTTACATTGAAACTCTTGTTCCTCATTATACAGTGTTATAGGCTCCGTAAACGCAATTACGGACTCCTTTTAATTATGGATGCTGGACCAGAAGAATAAAGAAACACAAAGGCATACGACAGTTTGGTAATCGACTGTACGACGAATACTCGAAAGGAAGGGTAGCACTACCCACTGGAAGAACTGGTAGAAGCCGCTCCCGGGGAAGATCAGTTTGGATTCCGTAGAAATGTTGGAACACGCGAGGCAATACTGACCCTAGGGCTTATCTTAGAAGATAGATTAAGGAAAGTCAAACCTACGTTTCTAGCATTTGTAGGCTTAGAGAAAGCTTTTGACAGTGTTGACTGGAAAACTCTCTTCCACGCTCTGAAGATGGCAGGGGTAAAATACAGGGAGCGAAAGGCTATTTACAGTTTGTATAATAACCAGATGGCAGTTATAAGAGTCGAGGGGCATGAAAGAAAGCAGTGCTTGAGAAGGGAGGGAGACAGGGTTGTAGCCTTTCAAAATGGCTCTGAGCACTATGGGACTCAACATCTTAGGTCATAAGTCCCCTAGAACTTAGAACTACTTAAACCTAACTAACCTAAGGACATCACACACACCCATGCCCGAGGCAAGATTCGAACCTGCGACCGTAGCAGTCCCGCGGTTCCGGACTGCAGCGCCAGAACCGCTAGACCACCGCGGCCGGCTTGTAGCCTTTCCCCGATGTTATTCAGTCTGTATATTGAGCAAGCAGTAAAGGAACAAAAGAAAAATTTGGACTAGGAATTAAAATCTATGGAGAAAAAATAAAAACTTTGAAGTTTGCCGATGATATTGTAATTCTGTCAGAGACAGGAAAAGACCTGGAAGTGCAGTTGAACGGAATGGACAGTGTCTTGAAAGGAGGAGATAAGATGAACATCAATAAAAGCAAAACGAGGATAATGGAATATAGTCGAATTAAATCGGGTGATGCTGAAGGAATTAGATTATAAAATGAGACGCTTAAAGTAGGAGATGAATTTTACTATTTGGGGAGCAAAGTAACTGATAATGGTCGACGTAGAGGGGATATAAAATGTAGACTCGTTATGACAATGAAAGCGTTTCTGAAGAAGAGAAATTTGTTAACATTGAGTATGGATTCAAGTGTCAGGAAGTCTTTTCTGAAAGTATTTATACGGAGTGTAGCCATGTATGGGAGTGAAACATGAACGATAAATAGTTCAGACAAGAAGAGAATAGAAGCTTTCGAAATGTGGTGCTACAGAAGAATGCTGAAGATTAGGTGGCTAGATCACGTAACTAATGAGCAGGTACTGAATAGAATTGGGGAGAAGAGGAATCTGTGGCACAACCTGACTAAAAGAAGGGTAGGACACTTCTGAGGCATCAAGGGATCGCCAGTTTAGCATTGGAGGGATGCATGGAGGCTAAAAATTGTAGAGGGGGATCAAGAGATGAATACACTAAGCAGATTCAGAAGTATGTAGGTTGCAGTAGTTACTCGGAGACGAAGAAGCATGCACAGGATAGAGTAGCATGGAGAGCTGCATCAAACCATTCTCTGGACTGAAGCCCACAACAACAACAACGACAACGACGACGACAACACTGCCTCGTGTGGACAACATACAGTTTTCTGCTACTTAGTGGTCTCATTCCGTCAACATACAATCGAATAATAATGCAACCTGGAAAACTTTTCACAGAATGTCTGCGAACGAAACTATATCCCCATAACTAGAACAATGCAATAATTGTAGAAGGAAGATACTACATATAAAAGTACAGCTGTAACAGTTTTCCTCCGCAAGGAACAAAACATTCAATAAAATTAGCACCAACCACGTGAAAAGAAAGGTCAGCCTCCGTAGCTGCGTGGTCAGCGTAGATGGCTGCCATGCTTAGGACCCGTGTCCGCTTACCGGCTGTGCCAAGGAGTTTTCCTTGCTGGGAGGACTGGTACAGAGTGCACTCAGCCACCTGATGCCAACTGAGGAGCTGCTTCGTCGAGTAGTAGCGGCTCTACGGTCTGGAAAGTCTGCAAAGCGACCTGGAGGGCGACGTGCTGGCCACATGCCCCCCATACCGCAAACACGTGACGCCGCAAGGCGCCGCAGCGGCCGGTCGACATTCCTTGCGTCTTCAGGGCCTGGATGAGGGGCTTGCACGAAAAAAAATAAAAAAACTTAATTATGTATTTATGTATCTAGACAATTCATCCATCTAAAAATCGAGAACCTCGACGTGTTTTACCTGTTGTCGACACTGATCCTGGCAAGATACTAGACCCGATAATTCCAAAACTACCGAGAGTGTTTTAAGTTTGAGGTAGGCTGACAAATGACGAACAACTATATTTTCATGTAATATAATTACAGACTAACAATTTTCGGATTATTTTGGTTAGGTTTACTGAGAAAATTCGCCGCTTGCCAAATTTCATGATTCTAGGTCACCGGAAAGTAACGTATAGGGTTTGATGAGTGAGTTTGCGAGTATGAGTATGTGTGACGTAAACAGCCGTCTCTTTTGATTGCACGTACTTAGAAGCTAACGTTATTTACACGGCCAAGAGACCGTAGACCTTTTAGTATGTAACATACATTTCAACTTGATATACGTCTCCCTGGTCCTGAGCAAACAGGTTTTAAGTGTCGAACGGACAGACAGATGAACAGACGGACGGACAACAAACAGGGTTCCGTTTCTACAGATTTATGTACGGAACCATAAAAAACAAGATTTTAACCAAGCAGAGGAGTCAGCTGGTTTTGTAGGTGTACATGGCAAGCTCCGAACGACATTGTATAACAAAACAGTGAGTATGAAGTACCACACACAACTGGACATTAACACTGCAACACCAGGACGGATAACAAATAACAAATTTTACTTGTTGTGCGTACATAGAGTATCAGGAAGAATACATGATTAAATTCGTAGGTGATTTGTTGGTATGAAGTGTGGGAAATTTAATACACTATAGGCCATTAAAATTGCTACACCAAGAAGAAATGCAGATGATAAACGGGTATTCATTGCACAAATATATTATACTAGAACTGACATGTGATTACATTTTCGCGCAATTTGGGTGCATAGATCCTGAGAAATCAGTACCCAGAACAACCACCTCTGGCCGTAATAACGGCCTTGATACGCCTGGGCATTGAGTCAAACAGAGCTTGGATGGCGTGTACAGGTACAGCTGCCCATGTAGCTTTAACACGATACCACACTTCATCACGAGTAGTGACAGGCGTATTCTGACGAGCCAGATGCTCGGCCGCCATTGATCAGACGTTTTCAATTGGTGAGAGATCTGGAGAATGTGCTGGCCAGGGCAGCAGTCGAACATTTTCTGTATCTAGAAAGGCCCGTACAGAACCAGCAACATGCGGTCGTGCATTATCCTGCGAAATGTAGGGTTTCGCAGGGATCGAATGATGGGTAGAGCCACGGGTCGTAGCACATCTGAAATGTAACGTCCACTGTTCAAAGTGCCGTCAATGCGAACAAGAGGTGACCGAGAAGTGTAACCAATGGCACCCCATACCATCACGTCGGGTGATATGCTAGTAGGACAATGACGAATACACGCTTCCAATGTGCGTTCACCGCGATGTCGCCAAACACGAATGCAACCATCATGATGCTGTAAACAGAACCTGGATTCATCCGAAAAAATGACGTTTTGCCATTTGTGCACCCAGGTTCGTCGGTGAGTACACCATCTCAGGCGCTCCTGTCTTGGATGCAGCGTCTAGGGTAACCGTAGCCACGGTCTCCGAGCTGATAGTCCATGCTGCTGCAAACGTCGTCGAACTGTTCGTGCAGATGGTTGTTGTCTTGCAAACGTCCGCATCTGTTGACTCAGGGATAGGGGCGTGGCTGCACCATCCGTTACAGTCATGCGGATAAGATGCCTGTCATGTCGACTGCTAGTGATACGAGGCCGTTGGGATCCAGCACGGCTTTCCGTATTACCCTCCTGAATCCACCGATTCCATAGTCTGCTAACAGTCACTGGATCTCGACCAACGCAAGCAGCAATGTCGCGATACGATAAACCCCAATCGCGATAGGCTACTATCCGACCTTTATCAAACTCAGAAACGTGATGGTACGCTTTTCTCCTCCTTACACGAGGCATCACAACAACGTTTCGCCAGGCAACGCCGGTCAACTGTTGTTTGTGTATGAGAAATCGGTTGGAAACTTTCCTCATGTCAGCACGTTGTAGGTGTCGCCACCGGCGCCAACCTTGTGTGAATGCTCTGAAAAGCTAATCATTTGTATATCACAGCATCTTCTTCCTGTCGGTTAAATTTCGCGTCTGTAGCACGTCATCTTTTTGGTGTAGCAATTTTAATGGCCAGTAGTGTATATGGAGCTGCTAGCTTCAGCAGCAACAATCTCTCTAAGCCTGTTGGACTTCATGTCGCACAGAGCTTGGGTGGAAAATACGGATACGTCATGCCCCGCTGCTTCTACTCTGTTCATGAGTTTGACAACCGTAGTGGTTGGCGATTAGTGACATGCCATTCTGTGGACGACCCATGGCCAGCAGAGGCCGAGAGATATCTAGTACGTGTTGGTCGGGGCAAGCGTCGAATGCCCTCTGCATCGAGATAGATCAGAATACAGAATAGCACGGACAACATGCGGTTTTCAATTATCTTATTGAAAGGTCACATACAGAAACCTCTGCCTCGTGATGACTGGGTGTTGTGTGCTGTCCTTAGGTTAGTTAAGTTTAAGTAGTTCTAAGTTATAGGGGACTGATGACCATAGACGTTAAGTCGCATAGTGCTCAGAGCCATTTGAACTTTTTTTTTTTTTTTTGAGCAGAAACCTCTAAGACTGGGCCAACCAACCACTGGCCTTAACATGTCAGAAATGTAATGGCTGATTCCATTCCTAAACTATCGGCTATGCGGACCATAGGTGATCCTGTTGCGTAGCCTTGAAGCCCCACATCATGACGCCAGCTACTGTGTCCATAAATATGGAAATGACGAATAAAATCAGATGACATTAGTTCTCCTTGGAAGCTCCACACACGGATGTAGACACCGTTATGTTGCTCACAGAACTGGAACTTAGCTAGAACAGCGACTTGGAACTGCTCCCTCGTCCAGTGCCGTACTGGGGCGCACCACCTCCAGTGCGCCTGTCTCTGCGACTTCGCCGAGAAGTGCTGTGCTGACAGTCCATGCTGCTCCAGAGGTCGCCGCACGGTTCGTGTGCTTACATCGCCCGACATATGTCACTATATAGCGAGACTTCTAGATCATCGCCTTGTGCGAATAAAATCGCAACTGACTCTTAGCATAAATAAATCTAAAGCAATGCGTGTAAATAGTCGAAAAGATGGTTCAAATGGCTCTGAGCACTATGGGACTTAACATCTGAGGTCATCAGTCCCCTAGAACTTAGAACTACTTAAACCTAACTAACCTAAGGACATCACACACATCCATGCCCGAGGCAGGATTCGAACCTGCGACCGTAGCAGTCTCGCTGTTCCGGACTGAAGCGCCTAGAACCGCTTGGCCACAACGACCGGCGGTTGAAAAGACCCAGTATCGTTTGATTACGCGATCTGTGATGAGGTACCGGAATCAGTCACAATCTTCAAGTCTTCTTCTCCGTATCTTCTTCTTCTTCCTCAAACATTTCTGCTTATGCAGGACGTTCATAGAGCCTCTTCCATGCTTCTCTTTTCTCCCGCAGTCTGTCGTCATTCAGCACCTCCTCCCACTGCAGTCCTCTTCGGTTGACATCATCCTTAACCTAGTCTCTCGTTCTTGTTGGTGGTCTTGCATTCGGTCTTCGTCCACATTCTGTCCGTTCTAGGGCTCTTCTTGGATGGTTGGTTGGTTTGAGGAAGGAGACCAGACAGCGTGGTCATCGGTCTCATCGGATTAGGGAAGGATTGGGAAGGAAGTCGGCCGTGCCCTTTCAGAGGAACCATCCCGGCATTTGCCTGGAGTGATTTTAGGGAAATCACGGAAAACCTAAATCAGGATGGCCGGACGCGGGATTGAACCGTCGTCCTTCCGAATGAGAGTCCAGTGTCTAACCACTGCGCCACCCCGCTCGGTTCTTCTTGGATGTCCTTCTTGTACCACTGTCTTAACATGGCCAAACGGTCTGAGCATGTTTTTTCATCATAGTTTCTTTTAAGCGGTTGAACTGAAGGGTGTTTCGTATTGTCCTGTCCCTTCTCGTCTTACCAAGGACCCCTTGTAAAAAGGACATCTCTGTTGCCCGTATTCTGCTCAGATCTTTCTTTGTCCAAGCCCAATATTCTCCTCCATAGATCAAAACTGGCAGATAATATGACCTGTATATAATAATCTTTGCTTTGGCAGGTATTTTCGAATTTCTTACTATGTCCGATACACAATAATAAAATGTTGAACAGTTTTCTATTCTCTCCGAAATTTCGCCCTTGGTATTTCCTTTGTTTGTTAATTTACTTCCCATATACTTGAAAGTATTTACTTGTTTAATACTTCCCCCATTACAACTTACATCCTTAATTTTTTTCATTTTACCTGCTGATTTTCATTACCTCACTTTCTGTTAAGCTTATTTCCATGCCTGCTTATTCAGTTATTCCCTGCCAGGTATTTAGTTGTTTTTCCGATTTCCGCTCATTTTCTTCCCACATCACCGCATAGTCAGCATATACTATGATTTTCATATCATCTGCTGTTGACACTTGGTGAACTTTTGTGATGATCTTTTCTATGACTATATTAAAGCGCGCACGTGAGAGCACCTTCAGCTACATATGTCCAGAGTGATTTAAGAGTGAACGTCGATTTACCTGTGGGGAACGATCCTGAGGAAGTATAATTCACACCCGAAAGAGGTCGACTACGAAAGCCTAATCCGATCAATTCCTAAGTTTTGTTAGTTGGTTTGGGACCTACATCAAGTAGTACTAATAGAAGAGATATAAAGGACTCAAAAAAGAGTTTTTAGATTCCTCGCGGATTTTTTTAAATTAGCTTCAGGATGTTAGAGGGAAATTCAACAAATCTGTAAGATTATTCATGTAATTTCTCTATGAATGAATACGTAGGTAGATCACACAGAGTACATCACAGTTCCTATTATAGGCTCCTAAGGATTGTAGAGGAGATTTAGTAGATAAGTTTGTATTATCTGGAAAAATATCATTTGGCTATAAAATAACTTTGAATATCGGGTCAGCTATAAATCTCCCGCTTGATGGTGCGCACACAAATTGAGAAAAAGGCGCCGTTGTTAGTCCGTGTTGTAATTACAACATCCAATACCATTTTAGTCCGACTACAAAGACTGCTACAAACTAGTACATTTGCAGCTAGGAGGGTTGACTGTGGTGCTCCAAGAACGCGTCCCACTCTATATACTTTGAAGAAGAGTGTCCTTCATCACGGGGAAGACAACCTGACGACGAGTTCTCGAAGTATCGTCCATGCTGTGCGATTTTGTAGAGCACACAGGCCAGAGCTCGTTCCCTCCGTTGTGTGCGTCTCGAGAAGCGGCTGATTTGGAACTACATTCATGGACGCGGGTTTCTCATCAAAACAGTATCTACTAAGTCCCTCTTCAGTCCAAGAAACCTGTAATAGGAATTGTGAAATACCTTGTATTTGTAAGTTGGCATTTCCTATTAAATGTAAAACTCCATCGTAAAGATGTTACTGAAGCACATACAAAGGAAACTGATTTGTTATATCTAACATCCTAGAAGAATTTAGAAGCGAGAGAGACATTTGAAATCAGAAAGATCAATGAAAGACGGTGACGGCAATTAAAAATAGACCAGCAGCTACATTGATATCTGACTTTATTGTAGAGCTTGTAATAACAAAACTGAACCGTGTTGTGTTGTAATTATGATCTTGTCGTATGTTAAACAAAATTGCCACGTCCACCGTACAAAAATTAAACAACGATCAGA
Organism: Schistocerca cancellata; assembly: GCF_023864275.1. NCBI lineage: Eukaryota > Metazoa > Arthropoda > Insecta > Orthoptera > Acrididae > Schistocerca > Schistocerca cancellata. The sequence goes on along the minus strand of NC_064628.1, from coordinate 163,533,925 downwards.
GACATATAAGTGCAACAGTAAGTTTTCATCAGTGATCTAAAAGATCTATTGACACGGCGACCACTGTTGTGGCTTCCCTCGACGTGGCAGAAGACAGAGGCGAGCCGACACTAGTGTTCTAAAGGAGAAACCTAGACACAAAATGATACCAAGCTGTCTTTTCAGAGCAGCCCCAATTCTGCATACAGAATAGCGATGGACGTATAGATGCGTGCAGGCTCCAAGGAGAATGAACGTTGTCACATGGCATTCGTTATCGTCACACAGGTCCAGCACCTGGCGCGATGGTGTGGGGTGCAAAGAGGTATACACTTTGATCACCTCTGATTCGTACTAGAGAAGGGCAAAACTGTTCTTTTCAGAGATCGGATCAGAACTGTTCACTCCCTGAAATGAATTAGCTCTTTTTCATGACTCACCACTCATTTACAATAGAAAATAAATGGAAGGCACATTGCCCTTTAAACTTGGTTTATTCCAGTACTATACCTGTATTTTGATCTTATTTGATCCTATTTTGAAGTAACACAGATAATGAGTAAGAATTTTGTATTGTTTATTGAAATTTCTACGATATGACAAAGTTTTTGATTATTGATTTATTTTGCACTATCGTGGTTTTTTGGGTGATCGGAAAATGTTGTAACTTGAGATTTACATTAACAATATATTTGGCTATAATGTATTAAAATTTCATTAACCTCATACAAATACATCACATGCCATATATTTTTAAAGTGAACGTTTCCTTCCGAAGACGCCTAAAATCGCAAAATCCGTACCAGAATAAGAAAAAAAAAATATAAATTTGACTGTAAGACGAAAGTGCTGCATATAGCCTTACGCAGAATAAAACAAGGAAAATATTGGTGTATCACATTTTGCGATACGTTTATCGGTTCGCTCATAATTAAAGCGTAAATTCGAGTGTCCATAATAAAAATCCTATAGTAAGAGGAGTCGTCAGGAACCTAATCTGATCAGTTTAAACAAATAAAAATAAAATAAAAATAAATGATGTATACATAACATAATAATGTAATATACATAGTGGTATTACTACGAAGAACAATATCCAGTAGAGACGAACTCCGATGCAGAAGCACTGAGTCGAGCAGGTCGAGCCGCGAGCTGTATTACTGCGTGAGCTAAGACGGCAGAGACCAGAGTGACACCTGAGTTGCTTTGCTCAACGCTCTGGCTAGAGTCGAGAACGGTGGGGTGAGCGTTGAGCGGGCGAGTTCCGAGGGTGGGGGGAGCGGTGAACGGCCACCAGTCACCCGCTCCGAGACAAATCGTCCGTTCTCTTGCGAGCAGGTTGTTGCAAGTAGTTCCTATGTTCTCCGCTAGGAGGCTCTCTGTCCTGTTGCTCGCATAAACTGCCCAGAGGGCAGGACGTGCGACTGAAACGATCGCCAACAGAGTGTGATGCTAAGTTAAGCTGCGCCAGACACTCACTGCACGCAGCAGACGACGCACAGAGACAGCACGGCATATGTGAAACACAAAATCCAATGGGGCACTGCACAATGCAGGCAGCCAAGGTAGAAGCAGGGCAGAGGCCGGCGCTGGCTGTGTTGTGTGGCGTGCACCGTGCTCTGACCAGCAGAGGCGCCGCTGATATGCTCCGTCTCTCTCTCTCTCTCTCTCTCTCTCTCTCTCTGCCGTGGGAAACGTTTGGAGCTACCGTTCTTTTTTTCTGAATCACTGATTGTTCACTCCTTTGAAAGATTCAACTCTATGTATCAGTTCAGGAGCGGATCCCCCATCTCTAATTCGTACAGCCAGTAATTTGGACAGGAGCCGCTATACAAGGTTGTTATATATGAGTGAAGCAATTTCATAAATTCGCTGTAGCTACATTAATTGACACATTGGCGCATAATCCAACGTTCATACAAAAGAACCCAAACAGTTTTGTATTGTTGCAGCCACACGTCAGATTTCTGTCACGAGAGCGCAGCACTGAGTAGTTAGACAAGATGGCGACTGGCACCGAGGAAGCGTAAGTTGTGCTTGAAATGCACTCAAATCAGTCTGACGTGACTTATTCTTCAGACAAAAGTGGGACTTTCATACATTTTTTTGGCCAAAAAGTGGGACAATTTTTATTTCTCGTTAAATATCACTTTTAATGCTAACATTTCTTCTTCCTCTGCAAATGTAGCTTCCACTGATATTTCTGTGTGTGTGTGTGTGTGTGTGTGTGTGTGTGTGTGTGTGTGTGTGTGTGTGTGTGTACAAAACCAAACAAAGAATGGAAAGACTGGAAAGAAGTACATTTCAAGTTTTAAGAAATTTACTTATTAAGAAATGTAACATTTATAACACAGAGTGTAGAAAGACATACAGTAACAATCACTAAGTTCTTAGTGAACACAAAGAATTTATGGTTTTGTGGATTCCACACTGCAATTATATTTCTTCGAAGATGAAATTTCATTCAGCAACTCAGGTTTGCCTAATAGGTATCAATAGAAGTCAGTGCAACTGTATTTACTGAAGTTTAAACAGGTCAGTAAAATACACTTAACGCTGCTCACCATAAATCTATTCCTCTCATCTGTCCACTGTGACGATAGTAAGCTGAAAACTCTTTCAACATTTGCATTGTGGGCAGGTATTGAAAAGAAGTACTGCGCTATATTAAGCGATTCTCTGAACTGTTCATTACACTGGCATGATCTGAAAAACCTACACCACTTTTCATGTGCCATCAACTGATTCCGTTGTTCACTGTCTGTTTCCACTTGTTTTACAAATGACCGTATATGAACTATTTCATCAAATAAGAGGCTGTCATTTACTAGAATGCCCTTTTCATGTAGCCACATTAAAGCATTTTCAACTACAGACCATTCTGGTGGTTCTGTGAGCATCATCCATGAGAATACAGAAGACTCAGCTATTCCCTGTAACCATGAGAATAAATAGTGTACTGAAGCATCATAAAACGTTGATACTGCTATGTCAAATTTCTTAACAGACTGGTCATCGCAATCATTCAGCAGTTTTTTTACACTTAGTGGTACAAAATGTTCGCGTTTTCTTGAATTTAGACTTGTCAAAGTTTTATTTACGACTGCTAATAGTTCACATACGGAATTATTCTGTTTATCAGTGCTCAGAATGGATTGTTGGGAAACACTCATTTGTGAATGTACAAAAAGTAAATAACATTCATTTATAGGATCACTGAAAAAACTCTTTAAGATTGCAGGGCACTTTGAGTTATACTGTGACAAAAAGTAAGATTTCAAAGGTTCATACATTTTCAAGATCCTTTCTATGGCTGACAACAATGAAAGCCACCTTGCTTTGGAAAAGGAAAGAAAATTTTTGTAAGTGACACCAACAAATTCACAGAACTCAGTGAGTTCTGCAACACGAATAGAAAAAAATACGAAAATGGTTGTACAACTTCATGACAATGCAGTCAATGTCAACAGGTAAAACATCACAAGCACTTTGAAGTGTGTTATGAACAATATGTGCTGGATAACCTATGCCAACAATGTTAGAGTTTTTTTTTAATTTTTCTTTCAGATGTGTGAAAACATTGTTACCCTTTTTCTTCATTAACCCCCCAAAATTACAGTTAGTATTGTCTGCACCAAATGCAACACACTTTGAGATGATACTGAATGACTGTATAACATGAGAAAGATAATTGGAAATTGTTTCGGACTTTTCTTTCTGCAATTCATCAAGATAAAGCAATTTCGTCTGCAGTCCACCCTCACTTACAGAAAAATACTGAACTATCACAGGAAAAATTTTCTGATGCCCATGGTTGCTTGTATCAGTGGATATTGAAAAGTATTTTGCACTGTTTACAGCAGCTATTACCTGTTTCTGGGAATTCGGAGCTATAACATTGTTGATAATTGCTTCACACTTTGTTCTTCCACACGAAACATTTTCTGCAATCTTAGAATCAGGAAAAATTTTTTTGTTTAGTTGAACACTGCAGTCATTAGAACGATAGCTTTGGTGGTTTTTAACAACATGGTATGACAGGGCTCCTTCTGCTGCAGCTACGTTTTTCTGTTCCTGTGTATTTGAAGTTACAAAATATCTCGTCATTTTTTGCGAGGAATCTGCCGATCGAAGATTCTTCCTGGGTTTCTCTGATTCCATATGATGGTTGCGATCTGCAGCACCACCATGAGACACGGATACAGCACAGCTACATACGCTACATTTTGCTGAACAGTCATTGTCTGTAGCAATGAAGCAAGGAAATTTCCTCTGAAGCTCTTCCGGAAACTTTGGTTTTCGTTTCGGCATCGCCACGACGTGCTAGCACTTCACGAAACTGATAACTGAGTGCTGACAACAGCCAGCCAGAGCAGCCGCGCGGTTCTAGGCGCTACAGTCTGGAACCGCGAGACCGCTACGGTCGCAGGTTCGAATCCTGCCTCGGGCATGGATGTGTGTGTTGTCCTCAGGTTAGTTAGGTTTAAGTAGTTCTGAGTTCTAGGGGACTGATGACCTCAGATGTTAAGTCCCATAGTAGTGGGCAGGAAATCGCGTATCTGTTAGAAATCACAGTGACTGAGAAGTCACAGATATCACAGTAGCAACTTTACAGAATCTAACTGCGATTTCAGTCACAGTTAGCAGTCGAAAGTAGTATTTCATATTCAAAGACGTGAGCCATCTATTGGTCGAATTTAGCACTGCTTTCTGCGATTTCAGTGACAAGTCGCAACTAAGAGTCGCAAGTAGCAACTAAAAAGCGCGGTTAACAGTGGCATCTGTTGGCCAAAGTTCGTACTACGTCCATCTCTGCGATACGGTATCGAGTCTAACTGTGATTTCCGTGACAAGTCGCAACTAAGAGTCGCAAGTAGCAACTAAAAAGCGCAGTTAGCACTGCCATCTGTTGAGCAAAGTTCATACTACGCTATTCGCTACCGAGTCAAACTGCGATTTCTGTGACAAATCGCAACTAAGAGTCGCAAGTAGCAACTAAAAAGCGCAGTTAACATACTTTTCCTAGTGTCATCTGTTGACCGACGTACGTACTTCGTTATGAGAGCCTTGTGCCTCACATGATCGATGTGCTGTGTGTGCATATGAAGGGCTTATTTTAATAGTGGTACAAGTCCATTTTTGTTCATTTTGAGATACAGAGTTGTAAAGTTAAATGAGCGCTGACAAATCTGCATTTGAGATACCAGAAATATTCAAGCTTATGGCTTCTTGCTAGAGATGAACCTTTATTTATGTTTGTTTGGATCACTAATTTCAGAAGCATTATATACAGAAAAGTGGAGGTAATGGACTTGTACCACTATTGAAATAAGCCCTTCATATTATATGACGACATGCACATTCAGCATCAGTTATGGTTGCTGTGACTCTGAATGTATTATATTAATAAGAAGCAACATTGCCTTTTTCTCCTGAAAATATCAAGTAACGTAACAAATGTGTTTGATTCTGCTTCCAATATGACAGTTTTGGTTAATACTCCACATGCCTACAGGACTTTGCAATGTTAACACAGCAGAACTCAGACATCTGTATAAGTGTAGAGAAATGAAAACAGTCATATGAATGCCTCACTTTTGTTCCGATACAGTTCAAGACTCGGGAGAAAAGTTTTACACCTGGTGTTCTATATGGCAACTTCACACACAATAACTTTTTGCCGACACTACTACCACCTACATAAGTAAGCTTTTCCTGTGTTACTTTCAAGTAATGCACTTAAGCTATTCCTGATTTAACTGGAAGATCTGTAGTTCCCACTTTCATATCAACAGCCTCAAAATGCATATTGTAGACTTCGGGATAAGTTACAGGTCTGTGTCACACCAAGATTGTGGAGAAAGGGGTGGGGGGCGGCATGTCACTCTCCAAAGTGTTTACCAATAAGTAAGTGGCGGAAAATTATGGGTATAGGACGGCTTAAACATGTGGAAAATGAGATTTTTATTATTCACTCACTGTATTTGACATTTATTATTCCTTTAAAATCGCACAACAACTTCAATAAAACACAGTTTAATCATTCACACACTTATTTCACAATTATTTCACTTTTAAACTGCAAATCCTCTAAGAGCTGTCTTGAATCTTCACGAGTCTCTCTCAAAAACAGCCTTGATGTGGATAGATACGTACAGCAACCAGTAATCAGAGTCAGAACTGTGTCTGCAAAAACACAAGGATTATTAAACAATTTTTGCTGTCATTAATTACTAGCAATATAATTGACACAGTAGATTGCTAATATTTGCTATAATGAATATCACATTTGCAAGAACGATCTCACTGAAGTAATTAAGTCCATCGAAACGCTTAGAAACTAACCTCTCGTCTGACGAAAACGGTCTAAAGATGCAGTGGCAATTTCGTCAGATCTGTTGACAATGATATTTTGAGTTATCACTTTACTGAGTGACTGAAATGTAGTTCAGGTACCTGTGAACATAACAATATGTTGGAATTCATTTTCTAAATACGAACTATTACGGTACTGTACGGCTACTTACATGTTAATTACACTATTAATATTTTCACAGTTGTTTCTTTAATACAAAATTAAAGCCAACGGAAGAAAAAACGTAAAACATACTTGCCAATGACAGGTTTGTTGAGATGCAATTTTCTGTGTTGACAGATGTAACTTTTTCATACGGTGGTAAGTCGCAGAAATCGCAGGAATCACAGAAATCGCAGAAGTAGCAGAAGTCACAGAAATCGCAGAAGTAGCAGAAATCGCAGAAGTAGCAGAAGTCACAGAAATCGCAGAAGTAGCAGAAATCGCGGAAGTAGCAGAAATCGCAGAAATAGCAGTGGCGGAGGGATACACGACCAATGTTCCTTAACTGCGACTCTTAACTGCGACAAATCACAGTTAAGAATAACAGATACTGAAAAGTAGCATTCACAGAAATCACTGATATCGGAAAATCGCAGTTTAGCCCATCACTGTCCCGTAGTGCTCAGAGCCATTTGAACCATTTTTTTGCTGACAACAATGGCAAGCAAAAGCAAAGAAAATAAGAGTACGCAACAATTATAGTGCTTAAGCTGTACATTATCAGGGGTACCAACGTACGGAATGTCAGTTTCAACTGATAGTTTATAAAATCGACACTCAGAAAATATTTTAACCACTTTGTAAATGTCTGAAAATAATCCTTGAAAATCGGGACAAATTGCTTGTTTTAAAAAAAAGTCGGGACAAATGTTTGAGCCTCAAAAAACGGGACAATCGCAATTAATCGGGACGTATGGTGACCCTAGACGTAACAGAGCAACGACATTTCAGAACGAAGAGCAGCAAAGGTACAGCAACTGCCAACTCCGTTCGGCGATGTTACGTGTAGTTTAAAGCTTCAGGATGCCTCTACAAGGGGAAATCAACGGGTCAGCCTGCAGTGAGTGAAGAAACGGTTGATCCGATGGTGGGCAAAATTCCCACGTTGCCCACAGAAGTCGGCGAATAGAGTAAATAGAGAGCTGAACATACCACAGCCGACTGTTTGGAAAATGTTAGAGAAACGACTGAAGTTGAAGTCTTGCTGATTGCAATTCCTACAAGCCATAACTCACGATGAGAAAGTCACACGCTTTGAATTTTCGCCACAGTCGCAACAGCTTATAGGAGAGGATGGGTTTTGTCAGAAATTCATCTTGGGCAATGAAGCAACTTTTTTTGTGAATGTCACAGCGAACATGCACAATGTGGGGATCTGGGGGCAGAGAATCCCCTTGCTATGGTGCAGCTCATTCGAGATTCACCAAAAGTTAATGTGTTCTGCGAAGTCTCACAGTTTAAAGTTTATAGTCCGTTTTTCTTCTGCGCTAAGACTATAACTGGACATGCAGGAAAACTGGCTCGCACCACAGCTGAAGACAGACAGTTTGGACTTTATCGAGCAGCAGGGTAGTACTTCACCCCACTTATGTCATGATGTTCATGAATTCTTAAACAGGACATTGAGAAATCTATAGCTTGGTCGTTGTGGGTTTGATGATCAGCAATTGTTGTCACGGCCTCCACGCTCTCCCAATGTAAACTCATGCGATTTTTTGGTAGGGGGTTGATGTGAAAGACTCGGTGCTTACGTCTCCTCTGGCAACAAACCTACCAGAAATGAGGGACATGCTGTGCCCCAATGTTGGAAGGATTTGATTCTCGACTTGATCTCCGCGCATATGGAGCCCTTGCAATATGTCAAAAAAACTTTTTGAGTTCTTCTATGTGTGCGCAAGGCTCTTGACAACATGTCAAATAACAATATTATGAAAAGGATAGTTGCTACTCACCACATAGTGGAGATGCTGAATCTCAGGTAGGCACAACAAGAAGACTGTCACAAAATAAGTTTTCAGCCAACGAGGCCTTGGTCGAAGAAAGACAATCTACACACACTGTGGTAAAAACTGAGATGATTAACTATAAAATCTGAGTTTTTTCTAAATATAAAGTTTAAAATGTAACAGCTCATTCATTTTTTCATAAATTAAATAAATCCTACGGTTTCATACACCTGTAAGTATGTTTTGTATGCTGTGCAAAATTAATCTAAGAATCTCTCTTACTTATGAAGAAAAGTGTACCTATAGCAACAAATGCAGCCAACATTAAGTGAAAAAATGATGCAATTTCACATTTGAAAAAAAAATATTTTCTCATGTTTTTGGACTTCCACTGCTATGTGTGTGAATCCTGAATCCTTTCTGGTCATGCTGACAAAGTTTTATGAATTTATTTGTAAAAGTATAGACAGTGGAAATTAAAATGTCCTGTGGTGCCTCTCCTGCTCCAAGTCGGCCCGTTTGACATCCTACCCCCCTTAACATGGTTGCCATATCTAGCTGGGACCTCGGCGGGACAGTCTGAGATGTGGGTGTAGAAATGAAGTAAGAAATTTATTTAATATAATTACTTTTTACTTAGAACACAATTACATAGAACTTCTTGAGACAGAAGTAGTTTGGTGCACCATAGTTTTCGAAATATTTCAACTTTTTCAGCAAGTTTTTTTTTCCTTTTACGTATTTATAAAAGTCACCTCGTGGTTAAAGTGGCACCTAAGATTGATTCCACAGTCCCTGGCAGCAGTCGATTCCTTCTGGGCCAACAACAGCGAAAATATTCTTCCCATAGTGGCGTTGTGTGCTAGAATAGAAAACAGTATTCGCCTAATTTTGGCAGTTGGCATTTGCGTTCGGGATTTTCGGTTTCCTTAAGAAAGTAAATCCACCTTTCTTGCACTGAGTGTTTAGACTTCCATTTTTCCATGCCACGCTTGGTTTCCAAAAAGCTCTTCAGATACATATGTTCCAGAAAACAATTGTCATCTGAAATGTTCACACCATTTTTAGTTAGGTATATTCTGTCAGCACCCAACATGGGGTTTCAGACTATGTCATCCAATCAAATACTTAATATTTATGAAAAGAAATAGCCCAATTCTCTAGGTAATCAAATGGTATGGCATAGAAACCCATTGCCTCTTTCTTAAATTATGAAATCAAATTAATGATTTCTTGGTCAGGGTTGTCGTTCTTCAGTTTGTTCCAATTCGTCTTTGTTTGCATACCAATAAAATCGGCAATCTTCCTTTCATTCAGACATCTTTGAGTATCGATTATCTATTTCTTATTTCGATTATCGAGACTTATTTTTCTCCATGCTTTTCTACTTTTTTTTCGAACAGAGCCAGGTTCGACTGCAGAAACATGAAATAAATTGCACTGTTCGGACTACCGAAAAAATCTGAAATTATTTTGGGGGATCTGTCTTCGGCGTAAAAAACTGTTTTAATGGAATCCGTAGCTAAAGAATTCTCTCAGCTGCGGGGATTAACGACAGCCATCTTGTTTTTGAGTTAGATAGGAGAGACTGATGATTGAAGTCAACGTACGAGTATAAGCAGAACTCTTTCAGCATCTCCTTCCTTACAGTGTATATTGAAAAATACACTCCTGGAAATGGAAAAAAGAACACATTGACATTGGTGTGTCAGACCCACCATACTTGCTCCGGACACTGCGAGAGGGCTGTACAAGCAATGATCACACGCACGGCACAGCGGACACACCAGGAACCGCGGTGTTGGCCGTCGAATGGCGCTAGCTGCGCAGCATTTGTGCACCGTCGCCGTCAGTGTCAGCCAGTTTGCCGTGGCATACGGAGCTCCATCGCAGTCTTTAACACTGGTAGCATGCCGTGACAGCGTGGACGTGAACCGTATGTGCAGTTGACGGACTTTGAGCGAGGGCGTATAGTGGGCATGTGGGAGGCCGGGTGTACCGCCGAATTGCTCAACACGTGGGGCGTGAGGTCTCCACAGTACATCGATGTTGTCGCCAGTGGTCGGCGGAAGGTGCACGTGCCCGTCGACCTGGGACCGGACCGCAGCGACGCACGGATGCACGCCAAGACCGTGGGATCCTACGCAGTGCCGTAGGGGACCGCACCGCCACTTCCCAGCAAATTAGGGCCACTGTTGCTCCTGGGGTATCGGCGAGGACCATTCGCAACCGTCTCCATGAAGCTGGGCTACGGTCCCGCACACCGTTAGGCCGTCTTCCGCTCACGCCCCAACATCGTGCAGCCCGCCTCCAGTGGTGTCGCGACAGGCGTGAATGGAGGGACGAATGGAGACGTGTCGTCTTCAGCGATGAGAGTCGCTTCTGCCTTGGTGCCAATGATGGTCGTATGCGTGTTTGGCGCCGTGCAGGTGAGCGCCACAATCAGGACTGCATACGACCGAGGCACACAGGGCCAACACCCGGCATCATGGTGTGGGGAGCGATCTCCTACACTGGCCGTACACCACTGGTGATCGTCGAGGGGACACTGAATAGTGCACGGTACATCCAAACCGTCATCGAACCCATCGTTCTACCATTCCTAGACCGGCAAGGGAACTTGCTGTTCCAACAGGACAATGCACGTCCGCATGTATCCCGTGCCACCCAACGTGCTCTAGAAGGTGTAAGTCAACTACCCTGGCCAGCAAGATCTCCGGATCTGTCCCCCATTGAGCATGTTTGGGACTGGATGAAGCGTCGTCTCACGCGCTCTGCACGTCCAGCACGAACGCTGGTCCAACTGAGGCGCCAGGTGGAAATGGCATGGCAAGCCGTTCCACAGGACTACATCCAGCATCTCTACGATCGTCTCCATGGGAGAATAGCAGCCTGCATTGCTGCGAAAGGTGGATATACACTGTACTAGTGCCGACATTGTGCATGCTCTGTTGCCTGTGTCTATGTGCCTGTGGTTCTGTCAGTGTGATCATGTGATGTATCTGACCCCAGGAATGTGTCAATAAAGTTTCCCCTTCCTGGGACAATGAATTCACGGTGTTCTTATTTCAATTTCCAGGAGTGTAATTAAATATTTACTTGTCAATTGTTTCATGTCGGCTGTTAAGACTCCAGCAGCGCTGGATGTAGTATTGTAGAGCATATTGGTATGGCATCCAGTTCATTCTACACTTTTTCCTATTTCTTCTTTAATTTGGAGAAACACGTTCCGCTGGCCGCGTCGATGAATCTCTCCGAAGTTTCTATTGGTACTGTCTCCACAAAAAGCGATTAATTTATCAAATGGAATTCGCAGTTCTCTTTTAAAGTGCCTAACCAAAACTTCGCAATTGTCTGCGATGTTTCGTTGTGCAGCGAATCAAACTTCTTCAGCTTTAGTTGGTTTCCATCAGTTTCAGTAAAGTATTGGACAACTAGTGTAAACATCTTTTCAGCCTTGTTGTTCGATGCGTCGATGCCTATGCCATGAAATGAAACTTCTTGCAGTTGTTTTATGCATTCGGACCCGGAGTGTGGTATGAGAATATTTTGAACAATCGCTGTGGCGTTGGTCTTGGCTGTAGACTGTTTTGCAACGACTTGGGAGTCAGGATACATAGCGGCATTCAGTTTTACAGTAGAGTCAACTGAACTGAAGGATTGATGATGCTTGACAACTTTATAAGCTGTTGTTAGGTCTGCAGCAGCAACGAGCAGTTCTTCCTGGATATCTTCTTTAATCATCAATGTAGAAATTGGCTTTGATGTCGGTGCTTCCGCGAATCTAGTAATGTGATTCTAATCAGAAATGTGATGCCTCACACCTGCCTTACCACCGTGAGTTACTGAGATAAAACTGCTTGAACTTCACACAATGCTTCCTGGTTCGTACGTCCTTTTTTCACAAAAGACCACTCTTCTGTGCAATCATCCGAAAAGTGACGCTTCCTCTTTCCATCCTTAGATAAGTTTATTAGACGGTAAACTGTCGACAATAACACTTCAGTCATCGAAGAACACGTTACTATGCTCTTCACACCGTATATATTCGCTGTAAACATTTCAGACGTTACAAACTAACAATCGTTGTTCGTATTACGTTTAGAAATAATCGTCTTATCAGATCGCTATTCAAATCGGAACTGCCCCGTACGTCTGGTACTTTCTCAAATGATGGCGCGCCGGCCGGAGTGGCCGAGCGGTTCTAGACGCTACAGTCTGGAACCGCGTGACCGCTACGGTCGCAGGTTCGAATCCTGCCTCGGGCATGGATGTGTGTGATGTCCGTAGGTTAGTTAGGTTTTAATATTTCTAAGTTCTTGGGGACTGATGGCCTCAGAAGTTAAGTCCCATAGTGCTCAGAGCCAATGATGGCGCTACATCTAGAAGGTACTTGCATCATCGATACAGAATACGCAACATTTTGTGAATCCTCGTCGCCATTTCTGTAAAGGCCTCGTCGCTACTGCTGTGGAGGCCGAGTTGCCACTTTTGTTACGGTAGGCCGAGATTGTGAGTTCGTGAAACGGCTTCTCGTGCAGTACACCGCTAATAAAAGTTCTCCCTGCCACTATCACACAACTATGCCCCAGGGCCATGTAACAGGATAATCGAACGAAGGGTCTATAACACTCCAACAAATTAGTAACAAAGTCACACAAATGAGTTAAAAAGTCTTACTTACCTTGAGAGGTGGCATGAGCCCCCTCTCATATTTCTATCTTACTCTGAGTAATGCGATTTCCCTCTCCAATTGCATGCAGTGAAAAGTTGCTATTCCTTCACATGCGGACTTCCCACGCGGATTTCCCACGCAGCTTCTCTCGTCACCCGGGTGGTCCGGTGACAGGTGAGTTCTGCTGATCTTGAAAGGGTTAAGCGAACGTGTGTGAGGGAGTCGAGTGGATGCTTTCCAGACGCCAACATTGTCATAAGAGCGGGAGCGACACGCCCCAGACGGGCCAGAAGGGGCGGCTGGGCTAGAGATTCCGTTACTTCGTAGAAACTTAGTGAAAACACTTTCTGGCGGGCTACCAGCGAGGCGTGGGAATGACTTGTGTTCCCAGGCAGTCTTGGTGGGCCAATTCCAGCGTTTTCTACAAAATCGTAACTGTGATTGGCTTGCTCAGGGCATAGCTCCGTGACGTAGCAAAATCGGCGCAGAAATTGGCGCCACGAATCTCCACTGGTGGAATGGTAGTGCTTCGGCAATAGAGTGGAATTTTCTGCCGGTTTTTGAGTTGCTGATTGGAACGTTTAACCACAGCCACTATCATGGGGGTGGGAATGTTCTGTGTTCGGTTTGTACGGGTGCTCTTGAGAGGGTCGGCTATCGCCTTTCGGTCGGAGTAGGTTACAAGACTGAGCTCTCGCTGCTCTGGACAGCCTGCCTTCCGTTGGCTGTCTAATATACTTTTATTTAATTGTAACTGTTTGACGAAGTTGCTGTTTTTCGACTTCAATGTAACTTTCCGAATACAGTTGGCAATTGAGCGTTCTGCGTACAAGCGGCCTATGTTGTACGTCTTGAGCAGTTTTGGCTAAAGTTGACTGTATCGGAGTTAGTGTGTGACTTCGCTTGTTAAAATCAATCACTGTACCGTCAGTGATTGTATGGCGGGCCTTCTTCGTCTCCATCTGAGGCGCATTTGTATTGCTAGGAAGTCTTTAGTCTGGAACAACCAGACCAGGATAATTTGTTTCGAGCTATACTCGCGACATTATCATCACCACGACGGGACATCGAAGCAACCAGCCATCGCCTCCGGTACGCCAGATCGTGTTCTTGCAGTTAAGAAGACAGCTTGGTAATGTACGTCCGCAGCACCGGCAGATTAGGGATTTTGCTAGGTGATAATCAGAGCTCAGCAGAGCGTGCCTGTTCGTCTTTTCTAACTTTGTTCTGTTTGAGTTCTCACTACTGTAGCAGCAATTAATGTTGAGTTGGCTGTGTGTTTCTCCTAAGATTTGAGTTGCAAGGAATTGGCTCCACATACCACTTCGTCATAAATGTCACAATCTAGTTACGGACAACTTCACCATCACAGCATTTATTTAAGTATCCAATTTGAGCCAATTTGATGTATTGTAAGTGTTTCATGTGTTTTGTTTATTATTTTGAGTTTAGTTATATTAAATCATATAGTTATTTTGGACAGAACCTTCATTCTGTTAATCGGTAGAGCAACCCTTTCATTTCTCACTACGTTAATGAAACTTTCCTTTAATTAATTAATTTCTATCAAATTAAATTATTGCAGGTGCCAAACACTTTTCTACTCCACTTGCAGGGTCGATTACAGTCAGTTCGCGTTTCTTCTTAATCCATGTGCAACAGCAAAAGTCGGAGTTAGAATAGGGGGGGGGGGGGCTTACAGCATCATTTACATATGAAGATTCTAGAAGAATTTAGTGTTAAATACACTGCTAGCCCCAGCACCTCGCAACCTTTGTGAGCTGCAAGATATTGAGATCTGCAACACTGCTCGTAATATAACACAAAAAAGGTCCTCAATAGCTAAGTGCAAATAATCGTAGGTAAATCTCACAGTACACAGCAAATGCAATTTGCAGCACTGTCCATTCACTTCTAAGAGTACACTAAACATTCTCTGTCTAAGTCAGCCCTGGACGATGATTATAACCACGTGGCAAGAGCTGCTCTTCTATCTTTCGAGCAGGCTTCTGTCCTTGGCTGATTGTAATCGGCAACAGGCCGAGGCGAAGTCCATATCTTCATCCTCAGCGCAGCCCTTGGCGCTGATGCAACTCCCGCAAACGGCGAGTCTCTATGACAGTGGCACCAGTTCGCATCTTTGCACCTGTTGTGCTTTTGCTCTGGCTGTGTCTTGTTCGGACGCCATAGCATAACATGAAACGCCATCTGTGAGACGACCTTGTCAAGATAAACTTGTAGGCATAAATGAAATCAACTGAGGCCGCATTTGCCGGCCGGAGTGGCCGTGCAGTTCTAGGCGCTACAGTCTGGAGCCGAGCGACCGCTACGGTCGCAGGTTCGAATCCTGCCTCGGGCATGGATGTGTGTGATGTCCTTAGGTTAGTTAGGTTTAATTAGTTCTAAGTTCTAGGCGACTGATGACCTCAGAAGTTAAGTCGCATAGTGCTCAGAGCCATTTGAGCCATTGAGGCCGCATTTACATGCAGCGCTAACAGATGGCGTTACTTCAGTACTCGAGCCAAGTTCGTAACAGTATTCTGCAAAATAGGGACGAAATTTGGTATCTGTTGATCCGTCATGGACATGGGACATCGGCTGGTCAAGTAATTATCAATGAAAATCGCAAACGGCCATATAATTGAGATGTTTAATTTATTTTATTTTGACTTATTGTAAGCATAATCAAGTCTTCGAATCGAGCACTCGGAATACAGTTTTGAATTTAGTACACCCAGGAATATAATGCTACTGTATGATAGTATCGTTCATTTTTGAGATATGCATATGAGGCCTGAAGATGGCATAGCGGGATGCCGAAACTGGTTATCAAAAAAAACATCTTAGTTACAAGGCAGTTCGCGATTTTCATTGATAAAAATTGGATCTTGTCGGGATGTCGCAACAAGAAAGTCCATAACGGAGAGAGTCCCGACATATCGAGAAGAATGGCAAACTTATCTTAAATCCTACAGCTACTGCTACTATCCAGGCAACTATATCCTCTGCTGATTCAACAGTAGTTTCGTTAACAAGGTTGCACATCTCTCCCCACACAAAAAAGGGAATCGAGTAGGCCATGGTACAGAACCACCACTGCCAATCCACTTTCTGGGAACTGTCGGTTCAAGAATCGACGCACAGGACGATTGACATGTGCCAGCATCCCATCATACTGGAACCACATACGCTGTCTTGTAGCGAATGGCATGTTATCCAAGAATTCTGGCAAATTGTAATACTGCCTGTCATTTAATGGCCTAGATAGGAGATACGGCCCAATTAAACGGTCACCACCAACACCTGCCCGCACATCGCATTTGATGAGCGCGAGTAAATGTAACATGTGCGTTAATCTCACTCAAAACATGCGAATTATGGGTGTTGAATACCCCATCACGACAGAGTGTTGCTTCATCTCTAACCAGAACAGATGACAGAAGTACTGGATGCATTTGACAGCCGGCCGGAGTGGCCGTGCGGTTCTAGGCGCTACAGTCTGGAACCGAGCGACCGCTACGGTCGCAGGTTCGAATCCTGCCTCGGACATGGATGTGTGTGATGTCCTTAGGTTAGTTAGGTTTACTTAGTTCTAAGTTCTAGGGGACTGATGACCTCAGAAGTCAAGTCGCATAGTGCTCAGAGCCATTTGAACCATTTTGCATTTGACATTATTCCAGGTACCAATGAGGTAATTGTGGTCTGAATGGATAATCACGTGGTTGTAGGTTGTGCACACGCTGTAAGTGAAATGGATTAACCGTTGGTCATGAAGGACGTCTCTTACATTCGTCTGATTTGTCCCCAAGTTAAGCACAATTACACGAACGCTGAATTAAAAAATGCTCACAGGTAATTATGATATCAGAGAAAATTTTGTTTCGGTGTTCCGTACAATCTCCCGGAGTTTATCGGTTTTAAATAATTTTCACCCTGTACGTTTTTTTTTAATAATATTACTTGGCTTAACAACCCAGCATCATTACAGCTAAAAACCTGCATTTAAATCAGATACTTAGTTTAATAAACGGTAAACAGAGACAACTACAAAAATCTATGTTTTGAAGTAATAAGTACGAATTACAGATATACAACAAACATGACACCATACTGGACATACTCGCCCATCACTGTTATCTACCCTCAGCAGGTACTCATAACACACGACTCTCGAACTTCGAGAAGGAAAAAAAAATTGTGTGTGAAATCTTATGGGCTTAACTGCTAAGGTCACCAGTCCCTAATCTTACACACTACTTAACCTAAATTATCCTAAGGACAAACACACACACCCATGCCCGAGGGAGGACTCGAACCTCCGCCGGGATCAGCCGCACAGTCTCGAGAAGGAGAGTCGTCATTGTGAGCGAAAAACGAAATACTTGCCATCTAACAGGCTGATCCTATCTCGCGGGGTCTCTCACCACCTATGCCACACGATTTTACTAAATTATTGTTACCTATGATTCTGACACGATTTCACGAAAAGTTTGCATTACCTGTCAATACCAAATTTTATATAACCTGCCAATACCAGTCTTCATAAATCTTGGAGCCACAGACTGCCGTTACATAAGGCTGTAGCGTAATCGAAACCTTATTACTGTTATTCTTCAGAACACCCCATTTTATCCTCCAGGAGGACATTACTCCAAGATGGGGGACCACTGCTCGTTGCCGACAATTGACCGCCTCAGCTAGCCGATAGCGGCGCGCAGTAGCCTCGCCAGCTAGGTCGGCCGCCTGGCCTGTTTAGCGGAAAGCAGGCCGGGCGGGCTCAGGGACAAGCGACCTCTCTCTCCCTCGCACACACGCACACACACACACACACACACACACACACACACACACACACAAGCATGCACACACATACAGACATAGAGGTCAAAGCTCACTTGACCCGCACAGCCGGCGACGTTCAAGACAAGTCCCGGCTGCAGTTAGATAAGTGGATACCATTCTGCTGGAAAATGACGTCGAGAAGCATCCGTGGAACTACACAGTTCACCAACATATCGAGATAAACATGTCCTGTCACTGGCGCGCATACGCCATGAGTCGCAGAGCAGTTCATGAAATGGTGAAGACCACGTCCTGGAGGGTGTCTCTACCGATCGCGTACTTACATAACAACATCAATTATAGAGTTCTTTCGTTGTAAGGATTTATTTGTGCATACCTCTATCCCAGACACCCTGATCTCCTCCTATGACTAAATCCAGGGCATTCAACGAGTTACGAAACAGAGCTACAAAGTTATTCGCAATAATTTATTATCCCATCATAATGTTAGATTGAAACTGAAATTAAAAATCTGAAACTGGGAAAAATGTCAGAATTATTGAGATAATCTTGTAGGATATCAATAAAAATGTCTCATTAATACCCGTGAAAATGAAAAGACGGAAGAAATTTTAAAACAAGCTTACTTATGTTTAATGCAATCTATAACATTTTGTTTGTTGTGTTAACTAAGCAGAACACTTATTTAAACTTGATTCACAAACAGATACGATTGACGGAGTGAGTCGAAAAAGTTCAGAGAAGGGCAGCACATTTTGTATTATCGCGAAATAGGAGAGAGAGTGTCACTGAAATGATACAGGATTTGGGGTGGACATCATTAAAACAAAGGCGTGTTTCGTTGCGGCGGAATCTTCTCACGAAATTTCAGTCAACAACTTTATCCTCCGAATGCAAAAATATTTTGTTGACGCCGACCTATACAGGGAGAAACGATCACCATAATAAAATAAGGGAAATCGGAGCTCGCAAATAGGTGTTCGTTTTTTTTTTTCGCGCTCTGTATGAGATTGGAATAATAGAGAACTGTGAAGGTGGTTCGAGTAACCCTCTCAAAATGGTTCAAATGGCTCTGAGCACTATGCGACTTAACTTCTGAGGTCATCAGTCGCCTAGAACTTAGAACTAATTAAACCTAACTAACCTAAGGACATGACACACATCCATGCTCCAGGCAGGATTCGAACCTGCGACCGTAGCGGTCGCGTGGTTCCATACTGTAGCGCCTAGAACCGCTCGGCCACACCGGCCGGCGAAGCAAGCGTGTTTTGACAGATACTTTTTTTTGTTGACTAGGTAAGGTGTAGCCCAGGAGCCAATATATGATTACATCAATCTGGGAGACCTCCCAAAAAGACCATTAAACTGGTCTGTAGAATCAAATTTTAACAGCTTAGGACTACAGCAAGGTAATCCTCGTGTATCCAGTATGTAACATTATTGTGCAGCATGACAACTAAAATGCAGAATTCAGTTTTTCCTTTCGGAGTACCTTAAGGACCATGTTTACGTATCTCACTGCTAATAGTAGTGGCACAGCTCAGAGAACGCTTCATGCTGTATTGACAGGATGTTGCTGCATAAGGAATCGAACGAACTTGACTACCACTTGGCCGTTTGTTGTGTGGCCAGAGGGGCACTCATAAAACATTTATAGAGTGCACAAGGTAAAATTTGCGAGTTTACGGTTGTAATCATGCATCCATCATATTTGCACATGGAATATTATGGAGAATACAGACCTTTTGAAAAGAATAAATCATTTATAGAGCCCTGTAATATCACAACTGGTTTCGACTTCTTAGCAGGTCATAACCAGATGTTATTTTTATGGGTGCTGTCCTTAGGTTAGTTAGGTTTAAGTAGTTCTAAGTTGTAGGGGACTGATGACCATAGATGTTAAGTCCCATAGTGCTCAAAGCCATTTGAACCTTTTTTTTTTTTAAGAAGAATGAAAAGAGGGCTTTGCAAATACTTGGAAACTAAATTAGAAATCAAACTAATTTCCGTACGCAACTATACATATCAGGGTGCGTTACACGGTAGTTTAGACCAGAAGAAGCGTTTATTGCGTGAACACATCTGCGCTCTGATTGCGGAAACTGAAGTTACACTTACAACTACGCAATTGTACGAAGTTGGTAACTCTTAAATCGTAAACAAAAGATTAAAAATATTTTACAATATAAAATTTGTTCTGAGATAAAGCCTTCCCAAAGACAAAATTATTTAAAAAATTACGGCAAGTACTGGTGTAGGTAACCAAGGTATGCGCTAGAAGCAGTGTTGACTACGCTCGCCTGCGGACGCGACCCGCGAGCGGGAAACTGATAGCTATCGGGCACAAGCGCACAATAAAAAAATGGTTCAAATGGCTCCGAGCACTATGGGACTTAACATCTGTGGTCTTCAGTCCCCTAGAACTTAGAACTACTTAAACCTAACTAACCTAAGGACATCACACACATCCATGCCCGAGGCAGGATTCGAACCTGCGACCGTAGCAGACCCGCGGTTCCGAACTGAGCGCCTAGAACCGCTAGACCACCGCGGCCGGCCGCACACTAAAAGTCAGAGGGAAACAACTGTGAAACGCAGCTAATCTCAGAGATATGCGAGCCAGTAGAAGAAGGAACCTCATCATACGAAAAGACAACAAAACCCGCAAAGAGGCATAGCAGATCAAAAAAAGCGTAAAGGGCTGTGTCACGGGAATCACTTCGTAAATTCTGTTTCTACATTAGTAAAAGTATCAGGTTCTTCTACTGCATCAAAATGACGACCTTTAGGAACAGAATGACACACACCGAGATGTTGATCTGTGCATCCTGCCTTAAGTCAGCAATTTTTTTTTTTAATGAAGACTCAAAACTGTGTTATTATTACCTACGTAACAAGTTATTTAAAGCACACCTCAAAATATCTTCGCACTTGGCCTATATAAGATTTTCGAGAGGCAGATATATCATCTTATAAGTAGTCGAAACCTACTATGGTATGTGTGTGGCCATGTCTTGAGGAACACAAAAAGTAATTTCGCTACAAGATGGTCACTATTTTTCCCTTAAACTGTGTATCCAGTCTGTGCAGTCTGTATAGGTCATAGTGTTGTATTCCACGAGGTGCACTTCAAAAGTGTTTAAATATTTTTGAAATACAGCTCACTGTTTACAGCAAGACAGCCTTTATCAAATTCGCACAACCTGCTTAGCACCCTGCATGTATATATAGGTTAGTTAGGTTTAATTAGTTCTAAGTTCTAGAGGACTGATGGCCTCAGAAGTACCGTAGTGCTCAGAGCCATTTGAATTTTTGGTGACCGTCCGGTCCGCCGTGCGCTGTTGACAAACTGAGTGCACTCAGCTCTTGTGAGGCCAATTGAGGAGCTAATTGATCGAGAAGCAGCGGCTCCGGTTACGAAAACTGACAACCGTCGGGAGGGCGGTGTACTGACGAGATATCCCTCCGTATCCGCACCCAGTGGCGACTGCGAGCTGAGGATAACACGGCGGTCGGTCGTTACAGCTGGACCTTCCGAGGTCTGTTCGGAGTTAGTTACGTAAAATGTAGGTAACTGAATGTGACGTGTCAAAATACCGTCGTATGGAGGAAGCCCTAACATATGGACAACGTAGTAATAAGCATACCTGGCGTAGAGAAACAACTGAAAGATTTGAAAACAAATACACTCCTGGAAATTGAAATAAGAACACCGTGAATTCATTGTCCCAGGAAGGGGAAACTTTATTGACACATTCCTGGGGTCAGATACATCACATGATCACACTGACAGAACCACAGGCACATAGACACAGGCAACAGAGCATGCACAATGTCGCCACTAGTACAGTGTATATCCACCTTTCGCAGCAATGCAGGCTGCTATTCTCCCATGGAGACGATCGTAGAGATGCTGGATGTAGTCCTGTGGGACGGCTTGCCATGCCATTTCCACCTGGCGCCTCAGTTGGACCAGCATTCGTGCTGGACGTGCAGACCGCGTGAGACGACGCTTCATCCAGTCCCAAACATGCTCAATGGGGGACAGATCCGGAGATCTTGCTGGCCAGGGTAGTTCACTTACACCTTCTAGAGCACGTTGGGTGGCACGGGATACATGCGGACATGCATTGTCCTGTTGGAACAGCAAGTTCCCTTGCCGGTCTAGGAATGGTAGAACGATGGGTTCGATGACGGTTTGGATGTACCGTGCACTATTCAGTGTCCCCTCGACGATCACCAGTGGTGTACGGCCAGTGTAGGAGATCGCTCCCCACACCATGATGCCGGGTGTTGGCCCTGTGTGCCTCGGTCGTATGCAGTCCTGATTGTGGCGCTCACCTGCACGGCGCCAAACACGCATACGACCGTCATTGGCACCAAGCCAGAAGCGACTCTCATCGCTGAAGACGACACGTCTCCATTCGTCCCTCCATTCACGCCTGTCGCGACACCACTGGAGGCGGGCTGCACGATGTTGGGGCGTGAGCGGAAGACGGCCTAACGGTGTGCGGGACCGTAGCCCAGCTTCATGGAGACGGTTGCGAATGGTCCTCGCCGATACCCCAGGAGCAACAGTGTCCCTAATTTGCTGGGAAGTGGCGGTGCGGTCCCCTACGGCACTGCGTAGGATCCTACGGTCTTGGCGTGCATCCGTGCGTCGCTGCGGTCCGGTCCCAGGTCGACGGGCACGTGCACCTTCCGCCGACCACTGGCGACAACATCGATGTACTGTGGAGACCTCACGCCCCACGTGTTGAGCAATTCGGCGGTACGTCCACCCGGCCTCTCGCATGCCCACTATACGCCCTCGCTCAAAGTCCGTCAACTGCACATACGGTTCACGTCCACACTGTCGCGGCATGCTACCAGTGTTAAAGACTGCGATGGAGCTCCGTATGCCACGGCAAACTGGCTGACACTGACGGCGGCGGTGCACAAATGCTGCGCAGCTAGCGCCATTCGACGGCCAACACCGCGGTTCCTGGTGTGTCCGCTGTGCCGTGCGTGTGATCATTGCTTGTACAGCCCTCTCGCAGTGTCCGGAGCAAGTATGGTGGGTCTGACACACCAGTGTCAATGTGTTCTTTTTTCCATTTCCAGGAGTGTAAATCACCAGGTCCGGATGGAGTCCCAGTTAGATTTTACAAAGAGTACTGTACGGCATTGGCCCCTTACGTAGCATGCACTTATCGTGAATCTCTCGCCCAGCACGAAGTCCCAAGCGACTGGAAAAAAGCGTAGGTGACTCCCGTATATAGGAAAGGTAAAAGAACGGACCTGCAAAATTACAGACCAATATCCCTATCTTCTGTTTGCTGCAGAATCCTTGAAAATATTCTCAGTTCGAATATAATAAACTTTCTTGAGGCTAAGAAGCTTATGTCCAAGAATCAGCATGGTTTTAGGAAGCACCGCTCGTGCGGAACTCAGCTTGCCCTTTTCTCACACGACATACTGAAAACTATGGATGAAGGGCCACAGGCAGATTCCATATTTCTAGATTTCCAGAAAGGATTTGGGACGGCACCCATTACAGGCTGTTAGCGAAAGTACGAGCATATGGAATAAGTTCACAGATATGTGAGTGGCTCCAAAACATAATCAGTAGAACCCAGTATGTTACCCTCGACGGCGAGTGTTCATCAGAGGCAAAGGTGTCGTCACGAGTGCCCCAGGGAAGTGTGATGGGACCGCTGTTGTTCTCTCTGATTATGTCGTGGCGTACGGTAAGGTGTTGAAGTTGACTGACTTTAGGAAGATACAAGACGACTTAGACAAAATTTCCAGTTGGTGTGGTGAATGGCAGCTAGCCCTAAATGTGGAAAAATGTAAGTTAATGCGGATGAGTAGGAAGAACAAACCCCTAATGTTTGGATACAATATTACTAGTGTCCAACTTGACACAGTCAAGTCGTTTAAATATCTGGGCGTAACAATGCAAAGAGATACGAGGTGGAATGAGCAAGTGTAAACCATGGTAGGGAAGGCAAATGGTCGACTTTGGTTTATTGGGAGAATTTTAGGAAAGAGTGGTTCACCCGTAAAGGTGACCGCATACAGGACTCTGGTGCGACCTATTCTTGAGTACTCCTAGGGTGTTTGGGATCAGTACCAGGTCGGATTGAAGGAAGACATCAAAGCAATTCAAAAGGGGACTGCTAAATTTGGCACCGCCAAGTTCGAAGAACACATAAGTGTTACGGAGACGCTTCGGGAACTCAAATAGGAATACCTGGAGGGAAGGTGAGGTCCTTTTCGGGAAAAACTATTGAGAAAATTTAGAGAACCGGCTTTTGAAGCTGATTGCCGAATGATTCTGCTGCTGCCAACATACATCGCGCGTAAGGACCACGGAGATAAGTTACGAGAAATTAGGGCTCATATGGAGGCGTACAGACAGTCGCTTTTCCCTCGCTCTATGTGCGAGTGGAATAGGAGGAGAAATGACAAGTAGTGGTATAGGGTTCCCTCCGCCACGCGCCGTACGGTGGCTCGCAGAGTATCTGTGTCGATGTAGATGTAGATTGGACAATAGGGAGACGTTGAATGAGAAGATGATAATGATAGCGACCTCAATATGGAGAACGGCGTCCCCGCGCGAGCAACACACTGTGTTATAACTGTCAGAAGAGACGTAGCAAAAATCGAAGAAATATGACTAAGGCCCATGACGCGATGAAATCTCGCTAGTTCTTTAAGGCGGTGGAAGATAGAGACGTAGCAAAAATCGAAGAAATATGACTAAGGCCCATGACGCGATGAAATCTCGCTAGTTCTTTAAGACGGTGGAAGATTACTGTGCAATCTGTAGGTGATGCAATATTTCCCACTGCCTGGAATATAACAGACCGAATTCTGGCAAATAAAGGAATTTTGAATTGCTTCTCGGCACCGAATACTGTAATCTGTAGTTGCCGTGTAACGGAGGGACAGCAAACAAGGAAACTTCGGGGTGCGTAGCATTTTTGAACTAGAAAAGAGTAGAAAGTAGTTTGGGAAGGCGTTCTGTAGATATCGCTGCAAAATGGGAACAGTAAAGGGTCTTTAAGCTTGTCTGAAGATTGTGTCTCAGAAATTCTGATGGTGGATTTGAGAATAAGCCAGGCGAAAAATATGTGAAATAGCACTTAACTGTTACAATTTCAAACTTAGAAATACCAGTTACACGTAATGGAAAATTACGCATACAGCAGACCATAAGCACTTAAAAGGAGGAGCAGAGCGCGAGAAACAAATTAGTCTCCAGCTTCCGCAAATGATGCAGAGTGGCCCGATGTTGTGAAAGTCAGCGGCGAAGCGAAAATATCAGCATGACGCTGCAGAGTCAGCGTGTCATCTGGAAGGAATGCTAGAGGCTAATGAGCAATGGCAATGACTCATCACGATCACCCAATGCTGTAAGCAGCTTGCAGTTCCCTTCGCATTGTTCGGCTCGGAAATTAGGTACGATGAACCTGCATTTATTGAAAGCAGCAATTCCTGTGGATTCTGAAACCGCTTGTGACTCTCGTCTCCGTTCCCTGTCGGTTAGGACTTTTTTAAGACCACTGTTCTTACGCCGTGTTCGAAGGCTGAGGGTGGTACACCATTTCTTGCCGACACGTTGGAGAGTCTGCGTTATGCCTACAAATCGGGCAACTTCACTCACGGTGTGTTCTTGAGCAAGTCTAAACAAAGCAGTTTCTACCGTTCTCTCACGGTTTCACTTCCCTTCTTCTTATTGCGCTGACCCCACACAACAGACTGGCACATACATGCCATTTCACTGTCATGACTTACTACAGCGGTGCAAGGTGTCACGACCGTCCAATTGAGCTCTTTTTAAAGGATTGATTAATACTTTGTACAGTGAGATTGCGTTTGTTGTTCGTCAGCGTCCCTAAAAGTTTCTATAATCGTCGCGGAAACACATTGTTTAGTCCGATAGTCACAGCGACAAACAACAACTTACGTACGTGGCCAAAACTTAAAATGAATAATCAGCTTGTCTATAACGTGGAACACACCAGCAAAATATGGATCCAAGGGCGGGGCAACCGAGGCATTGTCTTGGGGTCCTCCGAGGTTAAAGGACCCTTGCCGCCAGAAAAAGAAATGAAAAAGGGAAAAATTAAAATGGAAAAGTTAGTAAAATAGGTCAGTCAATTGAAATCTTATCCTGTAGTGAAATAATCAAAAATGTTTTTTGAAATCATTCAGATGTAAAGAAGTATGAATCATTTAGTCAACTTTAGTCAGCCATAAGAGCCTAAAGCATACCGTGTTCGATTTTGAGATTGTAGCATTTATGCACGCTCCTCACACCTGTTGATCTTACAGTGAACCAGCTTTATCAGTGCTGTAACCCTACGCTGTATATATGAACATTCGCGAAAAGCTGTCTCGCCGTGATGCTCCCTTCAATAGGGCCCAAAATACAAATTTTCATTGCTGTCGGAGAGCTCACTGGCGTCCATTTCTTCATAAGAGCTAGAAGCTCTTGGAAGGAGAGCTCACTTGTGCCCATTTCTCTTCGAAGAATGTGCCAACGGCCTTGCCGCAGTGGTAACACCGGCTCCCGTCAGATCACAGAAGTTAAGCACTGTCGGGCTGGGATAGCAGTCTGATGGGTGACCATCTGGTCTGCCGAGCGCTGTTAGCAAGCGGGGTGCACTCAGCGCTTGTGAGGCAAACTGATGAGCTACTTGGTAGAGAAGTAGCAGCTCCGGTCTCGGAAACAGACATACGGCCGGGAGAGCGGTGTGCTGACCACATGCCCCTCCACACCCGCATCCAGTGACGCCTATGGGCTCAGGATGGCGGCCGGTCGGTACTGTTGAGCCTTCATGGCCTGTTCGGGAGGAGATTAGTTCTTGGCAGAATGCGTCACCATAACCTAACGTTCGGTTGTTCAGCATTCCAGTCTGTAGAATGGACGCTGAGGATTTTAGAACCTTCAAGAGTATTACCTACCTCACTACCAATCCAAAAGTCGATGTTCGTGGTAGCGATGAAGTTTTCAACAGGTTGCTATGAACTGTTGTTTAAAGTAAGACATTCTTCATTGGAGTGGTGGGACGCCACCATTCTCTTCAAGTCACATCGAGGGAGACCCAAATATGTAGGTAGAAAACAAATATCAACCTTTTAAACAGAAAGACGTAACGAAACTACTAGATCAAACTTGAAACACATAGACTTAACAAAACTAGACTTCACATCTGAAGTGCACAGACAGATTTATCTGAATCACAAACCATGAAATGTGCTTAATGAAAATCACGGTAACGAGGACAATGAAGAGTGTGATAGGGCGGCCGACCTAGCTGGCGAGGACACTCCGCGCTGCTATCGGTTAGCTGAGGAGGTCAATTGTTGGCAACGAGCAATGGTCCCCCATCTGGGAGTAATGACCTCCTGGAGGATAAAATGGGGTGTTCTGAAGAATAACAGTAATAGGATTTCGATTACAGTACAACCATATGCAACGGCAGTCTGTGGCTCCAAGATTTATGAAGACTGGTATCGGAAGGTTAAGTAAAGTTTGGTATTGACAGGTAGTGTAAACACTCAAGATTAAACGAGCATTTAAAACTGCTGATTATGAAAGCTTTGATCTTGATCGATATTTGCAAACTTTTCGTGAAATGGTGTCAGAGTCATAGTAAAGTCGTATGGCAAAGGGTGACGAGAGACCCCGAGAAATAGGTTCAGCCTGTTAGATGACAAGTATTTCTTATTTCGCTCACAATGACGACTTTCCCTCTCGAAGTTCGAGAGTCATGTGTTAAGAGAACCTGCTGAGGGTAGATTAATCAAATGGTTCAAATTGCTCTGAGCACTATGGGACTTAACATCTGAGGTCATCAGTCCCCTAGAACTACTTAAACCTAACTAACCTAAGGACATCACATACATCCATGCCCGAGGCTGGATTAGAACCGGCGACCGTAGCGGTCGCGCGGTTCCAGTCTGAAGCGCCTAGAACCGCTCGGTACCCCGGCCGGCGATAGGACATGATTGTATGTACTTGGAGCATGCAGTGTCTGTTCTTTATGTTCTGATTCTAGTTTCACATAAACTACAAACTACACAATAGTCAAAAACACACGGTTGCCATTAGCCTTTATATGAAAATTTTGTGGATCGACTTCAATAACAATAATTCTACACATTGGTTAAAAATTTGTAACATAAAGGTGGTACATAATTTTTAAAGGAAATGTAGTATGATGAGACTTGGTTAAAAGAAGAGTCAAGCAATGAAACTGATGTTTCTCTCAAAAATTTGTGTCCGTGCTTTGCGCCCTTATGGTTCTCAGTTACTAATTTCAATTTGAAATGGCTTAAATTTATTGATGCGTTCAATGAAGACACTCTTTTCAGTCGTTATGGACAGCTAAAGTTGATAACGGCCCGAAACAACTGAATATCAGTCAGAAGTCACATACAGCCTTTCGATTACAATCGAAACAGCTACTCCCGTCAGTTAATGCACCTAGAGGCTGCTTAAGGTGAACGATTAACACTTGTTATGCCAGAAAAGGGTAAGTGGTCATACACAAGTGGTACACACTGCTAAAAATTACTTATCACCGATGTGAAACACAGCATTAAACAATGACGACTGTAATTTTATGTACACTCTTCCACATAAAACTTGACCGGCCGATCGCGACGTGAGTGAGACAAATAAACTGGTCAACTCTCTAATTCTCTAAGTCTGGCAGTCTGCACAATCTGGCAACACTGTAGACTGCGGCACTTCCTGGAGGAAGTCTTGTCCCATTGAAACGTTCCCTTAGAACAATTTATACAAGACTGTGCTGAACCTGACACACAATGTTTTTAGCGCAACGCAATCTGACTATCAAAGATCCCTGCAAAAGAATGGCCCTGAGTAACATTAAACTACACCTTTCAGAAATCACTTACCTCACAAAAATCTCCGTTACTCGAACTACTGCAATACGGCGAGCGCCACTACTGCCAGCTAAATAAAAGATTCAAACTACTGAAGGCACTAACTACTGATAGGGATAGTTAGCAAATGAAAGATTTTAATAAAGAACAAACAATGAATTTACCTCAATATTCATAATATATACAGCAGTTCATGACATTTTCCAAAACTCCGCCATCTCTCTCCCCACATCCACCACTGCTGGCGGCTCACCTCCAACTGCGCAACGCTACGCGCTGTTCACATCCAGCTGCCGCTGCCTAACACTACAATGGCAGACAACAATGCAAACTAGCCACAGGCTGCACACAGCACAGCCAGTGATTTTCATACAGAGCGCTACGTGGCATTACCAATATAAAAATCTAAACAGCCTACTTACACCATATAAGAGAAACCATACACTGTTTACGCCCGTGGTATAGCGTTACCGTGCGTTGTTCCTATGTACAACGTCTATGGATCGAAACTAGCTGGCGCAAAAAAAAAAAAATTATAGCCTCTACCATCTGAATGCTGAAGACATGAATGTAATGGTAATACAGATTCAATCTATTTCTATCACAACGATAACAAACTTTTATCCAGTAACCATTTTACGGCAGAGTGTCCTCCTCTGGACGTCGCATGCGGCAAAGCTCCGGGATCCATTTGCTGGCTACTGGCAGAGGCCGTGGCGACAGCAGCGGCGCTGCACTCCCCCGTTCTTTATCGAAAGCGCCTGCTACCGCTCATCGCTTTTGATGATTTAAAATGCTTTATTATTATTAAATGTTGCTCCATAGAAGATTGCTACGATTTCCATTCACGCTCGAAAGCAACATAGACCGACGCCCTGATTAGCAGAAGGGTACTGTATTACATTCAAAAATGATCAGATGTGTGAGAAATCTTATGGGACTTAGCTGCTAAGGTCATCAGTCCCTAAGCTTACACACTACGTAACCTAAATTATCCTAAGGACAAACACACACACCCATGCCCGAGGGAGGACTCGAACCTCCGCCGGGACCAGCCGCACAGTCCATGACTGTATTACATTAATCGGCGAGAGCTGCGTATGATCCGAAATTAATTTGACAGACTTAGACGAAATTAAACCACCTCACTACATTCGATGAATTTATAAATGCTTCATACCTCTTTCTTTTCCTTTCAAAGTCCATTATTTGTGCAAATTTTGGCCAATATTCGGTTGTTTTTGTCAAGCCAGAGTTAGCGTCTGTGATGTAAATTGTATTACAGTTTTTGTTTCATTCCTTATGGTACGTCAATGCGATAAACTGTGTAAATACCTTGCAATGCATGCTCTGTAGCAGTGTAGGAACACTGCATATTTGGAGTTCCACATATGGATTCAGGAAGTATTTAACGTTGATCGGAAGTGATAGTTAAGGTCATCAGATTTAAACCAGAAAAAGTTATCGATTTTGAGGTTTCATAGAATGCAAAGGAATTGCTAACGCCGGTGTCAGCTAACGTCTACAGTTAAATACTATTGCAAAATTTAGAAGAGAGGAACTATATTTATCTACATGTTCACTTCATAAACAACCTCCTGACATTTTAGACGTATATGACAACTAAAGCTCAAATTCGAATCGTTGACAGTAGGTTTGAATCTTTTCGGAAACTATTTTACAGTGAAGCACCTTGGCATTTGCAAAACAGACATTAATGATATTAACATAATTTACTAAGTCGTCATTGCAAGAAGATTTATCTGTAAGGCATTCTTCAGATTTAGCACTTTGCAACTCCATTAGTTAAAATGGAAAATAAAACGCAACATTAAACACACAAACAGGTGTTACTTATGTGAAGAATACCGTTCTTAGAGTCCAGAAATTAAATATACTTTCTAAGTGTCTCATCTTACAATGGATTATATCGTATGAGTCTTCGACGTGAAAAACGAATTCCAAGTGAATTTAGTGACCTAATGCCGGGCTACATCCGGAAGTAAATGCACTCTCACAGTGTTGACAAATACTTGCTACGGCGCTGCCAATTCTCAGCTCTCTTACGAGACAGCTCTTTACCGAAATGCTTGTCGTGATTGTCCGATACGGTTCTTCAGAGGGGAGACGCACGCGCACGTTTTGTTTTTATGCGGCGTTCTCGCATGATAGTTTCTGACGTCGCGTTGTGGGCTATGTATACATTTGAGGCATTCAATTATCATTAATCCAGAAAGAATTAAGTTTGAGCTTCCGGCGTGGAAGAAGGCTGTTGACGCCGACGTTATATCATTACAACGCAGGGAAAGCAAAGCGGATGATTCAGTGTTTCTCATTCAGCACAAAGAACGTAAGATAATTTTCCGTAACGTTCTTAACCATCTCAAAATACAAACGAAGTAAACATACATCGGAAGCTTATTTTAATTAAATATAATGTGAGATATCAAACACTTTGCACCTCGATGTCGAATCTGTCCACGTGCAATCTTTTGCAGCATACATATAGTATGTTATGATTACCACGAGAATGAAGAAATATGTTAGTATGGATGGAAGCAAGAAGAGAAGCAATCAACAAATATTTGATTCCACATGGCATTCATTTCATTTGAGATTTAAGAAGAAGTAAAGCGGAATATTACTTTCGTTAACACGAAAGATATGCCGCACATATGGGCAACGAGGAAATCTGTGCCTTCATAAGTTTCCTCCTTGAAATGTGTATGCTCTGTTATATACTAAGTAGCCTGGTCATTGTTTCCGTGATGTTATCCTCTTGTTTGGCCCCTAAACGATGAACATATTCCAAATGCATGTCTCTGCATAAAAGTAGTTGTCCGAACCCTTCCTGAGTTATTTTTGGTGTATTTGCTTGGAATTCATGATGCAACCGCTGTGCCTCCTCCCCCCCCCCTCTCCCCCCCTCGAGGGTTAGGTCTCCAAACTAAACCGTTTTTTATCCACTGGCATAATTTATTCAGACAGCATCAGCACAAGACTATCAAACAAAGCCTTCGTTTAATATCTTGCCTAATGACTGCCGTTTCTTTCTTAATAGTGATCCTTGACAAAGCATTTTGACGAAGTTTATATTTGTGTGTTACAGATAACTGAAAAAAGATATTCTTTTATTTTGTCACTCTTCCTTTCTCCACTGAGTTGTAAATGGTTCTCTTTATAAACGCGTAGTAGCGTCACAAGGGCAACTGTCGCAATGCAGTCGCAGTGGAATCGAGAGAGTAGGGTGCGTGTGGTTGCACTGATTGAGCATGGCAGCTATTCGGCATCAGAACCTGGAGAAAAGTGTGGAGTACCGGAAGAACAGCTAGACGCAGGTGGAAAGGATACAAGGAAAGGGGCTATATAGGGCGGAAATGAGGAAATGGATGGCTCCTTGTGTCTACCGCAGCAGATGATCAACGTGTTTTGGTGAATACACGTGCTAATCCATTCCGCAGTAGCCGTGCCCTGAAAGAGCTATCTCAGTTTCCCGGCAGCGGAAAGACTGTTACGAGGAGACTGAAAGACGTCGGATTATATTGTCGGAGAGCTGTTATAAAGCAGCAATTAACCGATTATCAGAGGGCTGACCGCATGGCTTTATCAGCAGAATATATCGACTTTGACTGGAGTAGAGTAATCTTTTCGGATGATAAAATATTTTCTTCCTATAGCGACACCCCTGTTCAAGTTATACACGAAATTTTCTCCCTAAAGTTATCAGTTTATGCTGTTAGTGACTTTACATTTGTAGTAGGCACAAAATAATAAATATAAACAGTTCCCTATATCATGATTTTAGTAGTTCATCCCTCATCTGATAAATAAATGTGACCCTTGAATTTGTGAATATTTGCATTAACACGCAAATGTTTTTAGCGTTTGGTATACCGCCCACGAGGACAATGCTTCCAGCCATTACATTTTCTCTTCTTAGGCTTCTCTCCGCAGTTAATTCTTATACGACTCTGCGATTCGTTTCTATCTCCTTCTACCTTGTTTTCGTCATTTTCCGCTACATTCAGTATCCTGTGACCTATAGGCGGACCATACTTTATTTTTTCAGATCCCATCTTTCACTTCCAAAGGAAAGAGTACTCCACATCATCCATTTTGCAGTGTGTTTCTATATTTCTATCACTTGTGTGTTTGCTTCAAAGAATATTATTCGTAAACATAAATGGTTTGCTATCACTGTTCTTCGCTTCACTTTTGTTAAGCATCTATTTCTCTCTCATTCTGGTCCTTAAGTGCTGTACTTTTAATGCCAGTTAATCAGTTTTTATTGCTGTGTTCATATGTTTATTACTTTTTCTCATTGCCATTACCATTTGTTGTTGTTCTCACTTTCCAGTGTTATTCTTTTCTCGATTTTCGGATAATACCTGCAAAATGTTGTTTATTCTGTCTAAATCTGGAACTATTAGGAAATTGTTAACAAATGTGATGCAGCGTATCTTTTCACAATTGAATTTAACTGTTACTATTTCCTGTTCCATTGCTTGTATTGCTTCTGTAATACATATGTACGCAGGGTGTTAAGGAAAGTGGTATCCCATACTTTGCGAGTCTGTAGTATGGACTAAAACAAGACAACCTGCATATTTTAGGAGCTACACGCACTTCTTCAGTGCAAGAGAAGTGCTTTAAGTAGAAAAACAGATGTGTTTCACAGTAGTAAAAGTGAAGAAGTGCTCATTGTTCTTAATATATTGACTTCAGACTCATTTCTCTTGTTTAGTGGATATGTTTGTCTTGTTTCTGTCCATCCTATCAGCTCTCGAAATGTTGATTACTTGTTTTTAATACTCTGTATTGGAAGCAGATATGTAGACAAAGGACGTCCATACTCATTTCCAGACTTTATATTCCTATTTTATTCCATTTGTATTTTTATTGGGCTCTAATGTATTCAAAAATTAGAACCAATCAACTCAGTCCAGGCCAGTTTTTTATAATAGTAAAATTATACCTTCCATTTCGAACCACTCCTATAACAATGAAGGAATTATTTCTTTATCGGTTAATTTCTTCTCTTTTAACTAGCAGCATATACAGACCTGTAACTGATTTAGTTATTCTTATTTTGTTCCCTAATAGGCCTGCCCCAATAAACCGATCTATATTTCCTTTTATTAAAATTGTACGATATTCGTATGTTTCTTGGAGGCATGCTGTACTTTTCACTGTTGAATGCCTTGGCTGATTTTTCTTTTAAAGTTAAGCATAAGATAAAAAATATACTTTACAGTACTTTACTAACATTACAGTCATGAACTATAACATATCCCCCAAGGTATACACTCTTTTTCTCCAGGTAACTTCTCGAAACTTAGAATATAATTGCACAGTAATGTCCACATGTAAAATTAAAATGTGTTCAAAGTTTCGTAAGTGTATTTCCTCACCTCCTGGCATGGGTGAATGATAACACATCTGTCAAACAAGAGAGGCGAGGTCTGTATCGCCTAATCCCAGGTCGTTCGCGCACGTTTCTGCCATCCACTTTGACATGGGAAGTGCCTGATGACGGGGCTAGGAATCGGAGAGTGAACGTACTGATGACGTAGTTTGTGGTTCCTGGTGTCTCAACCTAAAGCCGTTCACCCTAGTGTGCTTTCTGTCAGGAAATATCGTCCTCGGAAAGTGGACAGGATGGTTTCCTCTTCCTTTGAAATTGTGAGACAGCCGCATCAGCACGTTTCCAAGATAGTACACAGTTGTTCACGAGATTTGTTTCTCGTAAATCTTTTTCTTTATTCCTCCTTTACATTCAATTTTGATATCAGCTGACAACAGCCTGCATTGCCTTGATTAAAAATTATGATAAAGAAACAAATTGTTTTCATGTTTAATATTCCGTAGGCGCATGCAAATATATGAATTGGGTTACGACTTACAAATTTTATTATCTTAGTCATAACAGCAACGCTGCATACACGAATTGTTCTTGAGCAATGAGCATTACATAAAGATACGTACTCATAGTGGTATTTAGTTCTCACTAATATGAAGGGATGATTTATTTCACTAAAATTCATGAAATCAGCTGTTTATCTGAACTGCAGGCGTTTACTCCGAGCGCGGGCCGCGTTGACACGTGGTGGTGAACAGGCGACGTCAGCGGCCACGGCCTCCTTCAGTAAATGCAACACATTGAGCGAACGAGCACGTGTAAGTCCGTAGAGAATATCTCGCTATAAAGCAGATTTCTTTCTTCTATATATCTTTGTCAGTGGAAAGATAGAAAAAAGAATTGTATAGCGAAGGCTAGCAATCGTTTTGAATAAGCGAAGCAGATTAGCTTTACAACCATGCAACAGAGTCCAACTGTTCAACAGACTGCTGCACTGTATTGAACAACTTACACCCCACCTCATCATTACCAAAGCATAGGAGGACGGCATATTCTGAAAAAACTCCTACCTGCGTCTTATAACTGACACCTTAAACTATATTCTGATCCCCGTCCCAGCACCCTCCCCTTGTCAATGTAGGTTTTTGTCAACAGCTATCAGCAAAGGATTTTGCAATGTGGAATCCTCCGAATAATTTATAAACCTGTATCTTAGACTACACAGCCAATGCAGTTGTCCAATTTTTTCACAGTATGGAAATTCATAGTATTAGTCAGAAGTATTTAATTTCTAAGTTAATGGATGATCATTTCTTTACAGGACCATAGCCCGATTCATAATAGCAGAGCCGTCCAGAACTGGTTCCAAGGTCAGCAGAGAATAAAACTTCTTCCTTTCGTGCCAAAATCACTACACCTCAACCCCACAGAAAATATGTGGTTCAAAAATGGCTCTGAGCACTATGGGCCTTAACATCTGAGGTAATCAATCCCCTAGAACTTGGAACTACTTAAACCTAACTAACCTAAGGACATCACAAACATCCATGCCCAAGGCAGGATTCGAACCTGCGACCGTAGCGGTCGCGCGGTTCCAGACTGAAGCGCCTAGAACCGCTCGGCCACACGGCCGGCGGAAATATGTGGGCGGAGGTTACGAGGTCGTTACCACCTGGGTCGAGGAATTCAGAAACTCTGTGGGAAAATATAGAGAATACATGTTGGGAGATAAACGATCATCACAATGTCTCGATGAATTTAGCCTTATCATTTCCCCGACGCCTTCGAGCAAGCATAGACAACGAGGGAGGATGAGTAGGGTACTGAAAGAAAAATAAAAGCCAAACCAGTTGCGAGGTCCTAAAGTGTTCCGGAAACGTACTAATGCTAAATGGTCCATGTGTATTCTCATTAAATGTGTCACTACGTGATTCTTACACATAACAACTACTAATTAAATTCTTTACTCAAAGAAATAAATAAACAAATGTACGCGCAAAGAATAAATGTTTAATTTTGTAGTATTAACCCCAAATTTGGTACACTGTTAGTCAGCCGAGTGTGTTTAAAGAAAATACGTGACAGGAATCGTGACTGGGCCTGCATAATAACTCCTCCTTTGTTCTGTAAGCTATTTCTTTTCATTCTGTATTACTTTCATCTCTCGAAACATAATAACGGTATTACCAGTAACATACAGGATAAAATTTCCTAACAGCTGATCTTTTAACAGCACATATAAAGATATTTTACTTCCTATGGTTTCTTACCCACGGGAAGGAATGGAGGATAGCCATAACGTCACAGCAACACACTATCACTCTTATTACCATTGGGCAAAGCAATGATCGTATCTCCACGCGGACCAGTACTAGAAAAAGTCTAACTTCTTCAATCAAACCTCTCATTTATTGACGTGCCTCGATGTTAACTAAGTCCCGCGTGGCTGGAAAGCTCACGCGGTCGCGATTCCGAAATTTACGTTCCCCTCATATTCGTGCGCGGCACGTTATTTCAACTGAAAAAATGCCCTCCACAAGTTACCTAGACTGATTATATGTCGGCACCATTAAATAATATACCATCCAAAGCCTCCCCTCCAAAAGATACATAAATACACACACAGAACTTTTCACAGTACTTACAGTTCGTGTATAGCGTGGATAGCATGGCAACACCAATTACTATTATGCTGTTTCCCCTTTTTTTAATTCAGGAAAGCGATCTCAGTGATTCCCACGTATCTTTCAAATCCAGTTGTTCTAAAAATCAGCTTGACACGTAAATTTCTACTGGCTCATTCCACAAAATTTGACTTCTTATTCTTTCATATTAAATTAGCAACCTTGCCTTTATCCATGAATTTCAGAAACTTATCAAATTACAAATTAAAACACACGCAAGCTACAAATGGCTTCTTTGAAAACTAATTGTTTCAGATCAAAATTAAGAGCATTTCTTTCTACCATGAATTTCTGTTAACAGTTTGATTACTTAAAGCCACGAGATAATGTTTTCCTACACTTCTAGATCAGATTTTGAAACAAACTAACCAGAATCATCAATTTAACTTGACCATTACTAAAAAGAATTATGGTAAATCAACACATTCCTACTTATAAACTAATGGTTCCTAGCACTCACTCATCCACTCTTCATCATTTTCTTCATCAGCCCCATGTGGTGAGTGCCAGGTCTTTAGACTATAATAGCTCGTCACATGTATCTTATTTGTGTCGTACCTGCTTTACAATTGAATTCTAACACTTTACTGTCCACCGAATTACTCAATCGAAATATCAAATTCCGTTAATTTTCAAGTTACTCTCCACGGTCGCGACATATTATTCTAACATTTGCCTATCTTTTACCTGTATAAACAATTTGGTTCCCTCAAAAATATTATATCAAAATAAATATACTCTGAAAGATAATGTTACCACGTAAGGTGGAAAATTAGAGCCTTAAATAACTCATTTCCTTTCCCTTTACGGAGAGCATTTTGCTCCGCCACTTCCTCAGTCCATCCGGCTGCTTCAGTCGTCCCCAGGCAAGTGCCTTTATGCCGGTTCCCACTAGGGCTGCCGCGCGTCAAAACCGCGCGTCAGCGGCGTGGTTGCCATGGAAACGGCGTCAGCGGCACAGCGCGGCGGGCTCTGCGTCGCGGTTTGACCATGTCGAACAGCTTCCGCTGCCGCGTGACGCGCCCCAGGTGCGCGCCGCCAATCACAGAACGCGCTGAGCGTGACGTCAGGTACGCAACCCCGGGCCACAAGAACTTTCGCCGAACCGCTAACGCGGACGCGGCGGCAGCTATGAAATACTTATCATCCGCTTCCAAGGAAACTATTCGGTAGAAAAATTTGATTCTTGGGCATGTTACAGCCTGATATCTTCTCTCGATAAGGGGCCGAATTTCTTTTCGATATTCGTCGTGGTTACTTGCTGTATCGCATTTACATAAACCTTTACACGAAATTTTAATGAGTGTGCAGAGGTAAAAACGCATTGCGTGGACTTTGCGTACAGTTCATTTTAGGTAATACATTATTGCGTATGAAATTTAGTCAACATATCGAAATTGCTTTTAAAGCTGAGAGCAGAACGATAGCTATCAACGTTCTCGAGATATTGAATGATATGTCGGCGGACGGGCTGTGTGGTGACCGCGCGCTGGTCGCTCGCGACGCGACCGATACTTCGTCCTGCTCGTTGTAAACCATGTGGTTGTATCAACTGCAAATTTCGTAAACGGTTCAAGAAATCTAAAAGCGTTTTTTTGCAAATGATAACTTGTAAAAAGTCATGTATTTCGTCGCATGATAAATATCCAAAATCTGTTTATCTACTGAGATATGAAAGAAACTACAGTTTTTCAGAAGGGATAGATGATTTTTTTTAAACAGCATTTAATAGCGTGTGGAATGAGAAGTTAAACAGAAACTAATTTGCTGGTATGTCATAAGATGTAATTTGCTAAGTATCTACAGCTATTGATTATTTCCTTTGGTAAGTAACAAACGTTTTTTTTCTTTATCGAGTGTACTTTATTGGTTCAAGACGCGTTTCGCCTTTTACTTTAAGGCATTTTCGGTGGAATCTAGAATGATTCAGTTTTGTTTTAAATGCATAACTGATTACTTACAGTGAATCGAGTTTTTGGCGGACATATACGTTTCCCCTCACCTGGTCACATGCTGGAGGCTGAACTAAAACTTAGATTATGGAACATAAGCACATTTTCATGTTCGCTCTTTTTTCTTCTGTCACTAGCTGTAGACATTTTACTGAAAACACTGATTTGAACTCGTAACTACAGTGTGTTCACCTCATGCCCCTTCCTGTTTGGTTTGTTTATGTACATGTTGCCAACCTAAAGAATTATATGCTGAAATTGTTTGTTTATTTCTGTTCTCCTTATATCTGTATATGTGTGGGGCTAGCCAGTGATAGTTATAGAAAGTTGAAAGTGAATCCATTAGTTGTCAGACAGTGGTTGAAAGGTTTGGTGTTCAGCTGATTTCAGTTTTGGTTTAAATGTTTTGTGGAGGAGTGCATGGAAGACTAAATTCACTGCTTACATTAACAGATAAAATAGTAGAATAGCATTTGAACAAATGATTATTATCAGAATACTATCACCCAACCCCTTTGTCCTCACTCTTTGACGCCTCATAATATGTCCTGTCAACTTACCCCTCTTGTAGTCAAAGTTGTGCCGTAATTTCCTCTTCCTACTCTATTTAATTCCGTACCTCTTCTTTAGTTACACGATCCTCATATCTAATCTTCAGCTTTCTTATTGATCACCACGTTTTGAAAGCGTCCATTGTCTTCTCGACAGAACTGTTCATCGCCCATGTTTCACTTACAAGGCTGCACTCCACACAAATACCTTCGTAAAATAGTACCCAATCATTACAATTTATATTCCATGTGAACAAATTTTCTTTTTCAGAACGCTTTTCTTGTTATTCACAGTCTTCATTTTATATCCTCTCTACTTCTGCCTTCTCAATTACTGCTTCCCTTTCAAGTCATTGAAGTCTTAGAAATGCAGTTTGGTTTCTGTACAAGTTGTAGATAATCTTGTGTCCCTGTGTTTTATCGATGACATCTCCAGAGCTTCAAAGACTGTTTTAATTAAGATTGTCAAAACCTTTCTCTAAACATGCAAATGCTATAAACACAGTTTCGCTGTTCTTCAGTGTGTCTACTTAGTTAAGTGGTAGGATCAGAATTGCCTTGCGTGTTCAGACATCTCACAGGAATCTAACATTGCACTTATGTTAGTTTGTACAACCCCTCCCCCTCTCTTGTCTACATATTCCTTCCACAATGTAGCCTTCTCTCATTTGCTTAGTTCTGGCTTGCCAAATGAGTTCTTGACAGTTGCTTCTCCTTTGAGCAAAGTTTTCTTTGTTCTTTCTCATTTTCATTCCCTTATGTTTTCCAAGTGCAAAATCACGTTGCAATTTTGGACTTTCTGTCAACGTCATGTTTAGACATTTCTATTTCCAATGGCCTACTTTATTTGCTGCATTTTTATATTTTTCCCTCTTGTCAGATTTAATATTTCACGTTTTATCTAACGATTTCTACAGTACCTTCTTCCTGTTCTCATATTCTGCTGCATTCACCACTTCTACTCTCAAAGATATCCGTTCGTATTCTAGCGGATTCCTTCCTCTGCTTCAGTCAGTCGTTGCATTACGCTATCTTTAAGATTATCGAAAAACTGTGGGTCTTGACTTATTCAAGTTCCATTTCCTTAATTTGCTACCGTTTACTGTCTCTTTAGTTGTAAACTGCAGCTCGTAACTAATAAAGTATTGTAGGTTTGCGTCTGCACCAGGAAATGTCTTATAATTTAAAATCTGGTTTCGAAAACTTTGTTCCAAATATGTATTATTCTTTCATGATTCTTAAGCAATGTGCTAGATAGTGAACAATGATGAACGGTAGTCATGAAACCTGTTTATGGTGAAATGAGAAAACATGCATAATAGAATATGTGAAAGAGTACATTGTACAGAAAATGAAAAATTGGTATGTCTTCACCCAACTAGATATAGTTTTTCAAACGCACCGCGCGTTTCAGTGGGTCCTGCCCCGTACCTGAGGGGCTGTCCGTCATTGGCTACCGCTAACGTCT
The DNA here is from genome assembly GCF_023864275.1 of Schistocerca cancellata. Lineage (NCBI taxonomy): Eukaryota > Metazoa > Arthropoda > Insecta > Orthoptera > Acrididae > Schistocerca > Schistocerca cancellata. The sequence continues at coordinate 163,493,245 of NC_064628.1, read as the reverse complement.
GCCGCTTCCAGATGGGAACGCCAATTCCGCGAGCCGCCGCGTCAACGCGGAAAACGCTTGCCGCTGCCGTTGCCGCACGCCGCGCTCTAGTGGGAACCGGCCTTACTACGCTACCGCTCTCCCCCTGCCTACGGCGAGGGTGGTGTGCACCTTGGCCAACCATGGCTCCAGAATTTCAAGCATTTGAAACTCCCGGCTGTCTTCTTCCCAGCACACAATGAAAGCTGCCCGCGCTTTTCTACTCAATGAGCTTAACGTAAGAATACAGACAAACCTAGCCCCCTACTCTCCAATGTCAGAGACTGACCTTTACCCCAGAAAACTCTCATGTCACTGCATGTCTATACATCATTGCCTTCCCATGATTCTAATAATTTCGTTTCAATATTCACTCCCATTCTATCCACAATGCATACTATTTACCTTGCTCTCAACCCAATCGTGGACTATTTAGGGTAAGATAAGTGGGAAAAGTGGGTTTTCATACATTATACCAAAATAATAAACTCATCCAGTTGCTCTGATAATTTCCTAAACACAGCAGGTTGGTTCAATAAAAATCAACCATAAATGGTTCAAACGGCTCTGAGCATTATAGGACTTAACATCTGAGGTCATCAGTCCCCTACAACTTAGAACCACTTAAACCTAACTAACCTAAGGACATCACACACATCCATGCCCGAGGCAGGATTCGAACCTGCGACCGTAGCGGTCGCGCGGTTCCAGACTGAAGCGCCTAGAACCGCTCGGCCACACTGGCCGTCAAAAATCAACAGCTCAGATCGAGCGTCTGACAACAGATACTTGATACCTGACGTAGCAAGATATTCTAGCAATTACATGTGGATAGTAATTCCGATGCGAACAGGCTGATACTCGTATTTTTGAAGTACAGCGCCTTTGGGCTATCAGGAAGTAAATTCGGAGGAATATGACCAAATTCAGGGCGCTGCGTTGATGGTGCCCACGCCCGATATGATGAGCCTGCTGCTCTTACTGTTATTTTGTTTCTTTCGTTCTGAGGTGTACCACGAAATATAATTCTCATCCGCTAAACGATTTTCGCTTCTGTTCGAAAAGCTTCTTGACTAATCCCGCAGTGAACATTACCTAGAGATGATACTTGTAGTTTTTGAAGTAAAGGCATATGTTTAAGGATAAAGAACTGTTGTCGAAGTTAAACCAGATGATAGGTTTCATTATGACATGCGAAAGCGAGAGTGGTAGCCATTGTTTGCTATGTGGGAAGCAAGAAACCTGAGGCCTTCAGTAGTAAAATGTATGTAAAATTCAATAACAAGAAATCCTTTTTGATGGGGTAAGGATGCTAATATCATATATATCTGACGCTCTGGAAACCTTATCTGAAAGTATATGACAGGCTTCCTGCTATTATGTTATGTCGCTTGCTTTCAGTGGACATATAGATAACCCATGGTAGAGTTTTCTCGTCATCCGAATCACATAAATGGGAATAACAGTCAGAGGGTTATTACTAACTTGTGGGCATATGCCCACACCACATATCTAAAATTTGGAGAGCAGACTCTCTCGCGATAGATTGGATGTCTGGACCCTATCACGAAATATTCAGGCTACGAAAACACGTTCTTCTTGCTGTCAGCGTGGTCCAGACTGCAATGTTGTAGGCATCCTTTGGCAACCCTGTTGGCATAACAATGATTTGCAGCTGTGGGACTGATTTCTCCTGCTAAATTCGCCTGACATTTTCTTGTCATCTGTATGAAACACTGTGAATATTCCTTCTGATGATATCTTATTGAGTTAGTAATATTTTATGAGTACAAGGTCATTTCACGCAGAATCTATCCCTTGTCTCATCCTTCACATTGTGAGTTATCAGTTATCTACTGCAGCCGCGATTATGGCAATGAGTGAGTTTATACAGGAATTCCTTGGCATCATACGCTCCTGGAAATTGAAATAAGAACACCGTGCATTCATTGTCCCAGGAAGGGGAAACTTTATTGACACATTCCTGGGGTCAGATACATCACATGATCACACTGACAGAACCACAGGCACATAGACACAGGCAACAGAGCATGCACAATGTCGCCACTAGTACAGTGTATATCCACCTTTCGCAGCAATGCAGGCTGCTATTCTCCCATGGAGACGATCGTAGAGATGCTGGATGTAGTCCTGTGGAACGGCTTGCCATGCCATTTCCACCTGGCGCCTCAGTTGGACCAGCGTTCGTGTTGGACGTGCAGACCGCGTGAGACGACGCTTCATCCAGTCCCAAACATGCTCAATGGGGGACAGATCCGGAGATCTTGCTGGCCAGGGTAGTTGACTTACACCTTCTAGAGCACGTTGGGTGGCACGGGATACATGCGGACGTGCATTGTCCTGTTGGAACAGCAAGTTCCCTTGCCGGTCTAGGAATGGTAGAACGATGGGTTCGATGACGGTTTGGATGTACCGTGCACTATTCAGTGTCCCCTCGACGATCACCAGTGGTGTACGGCCAGTGTAGGAGATCGCTCCCCACACCATGATGCCGGGTGTTGGCCCTGTGTGCCTCGGTCGTATGCAGTCCTGATTGTGGCGCTCACCTGCACGGCACCAAACATGCATACGACCATCATTGGCACCAAGGCAGAAGCTACTCTCATCGCTGAAGACGACACGTCTCCATTCGTCCCTCCATTCACGCCTGTCGCGACACCACTGGAGGCGGGCTGCACGATGTTGGGGCGTGAGCGGAAGACGGCCTAACGGTGTGCGGGACCGTAGCCCAGCTTCATGGAGACGGTTGCGAATGGTCCTCGCCGATACCCCAGGAGCAACAGTGTCCCTAATTTGCTGGGAAGTGGCGGTGCGGTCCCCTACGGCGCTGCGTAGGATCCTACGGTCTTGGCGTGCATCCGTGCGTCGCTGCGGTCCGGTCCCAGGTCGACGGGCACGTGCACCTTCCGCCGACCACTGGCGACAACATCGATGTACTGTGGAGACCTCACGCCCCACGTGTTGAGCAATTCGGCGGTACGTCCAACCGGCCTCCCGCATGCCCACTATACGCCCTCGCTCAAAGTCCGTCAACTGCACATACGGTTCACGTCCACGCTGTCGCGGCATGCTACCAGTGTTAAAGACTGCGATGGAGCTCAGTATGCCACGGCAAACTGGCTGACACTGACGGCGGCGGTGCACAAATGCTGCGCAGCTAGCGCCATTCGACGGCCAACACCGCGGTTCCTGGTGTGTCCGCTGTGCCGTGCGTGTGATCATTGCTTGTACAGCCCTCTCGCAGTGTCCGGAGCAAGTATGGTGGGTCTGACACACCGGTGTCAATGTGTTCTTTTTTCCATTTCCAGGAGTGTAGTTGTAAAGTAGTGACTTTATAAAACGGTAGTTGCCTCCAAAAGCAGTTCCACGTTTGCTGCAGAAGATGTGTCTTATCAATTCCTTTCGGTAAGTTTTAAATCAGGTGCTACCTGTCACATGTAAGTGTGTCCTAGCAACCTGGCAGGAGTTGCCATGATCGTAGACGTCATTAATCTTAAGTCACATCAAAATTACTGATAAAATTACTGAACAGATTCGAAGCATCTAGGAGAGTCACGAATTTCACATTGTTCATCAACTCGGTCTGAAATAAGAGGGCAAAAATTACAGGGACAATGACCAAGTTTGTTAGTATGCATTATCTGTGGTAGATCTGGAGGTGAAAACGTACGAAAATGCGCAACTGCACTTTTGCGAACTTGTGTTTTATTTTTGCATCAATATTGTTGTGAACCCACCATCTGGTATCAACGCTTTACATTAGTAACCATTATATCTAATCATTTTGATAGTACACCTGATAATATAGATGTGTAGCACACAAGACAGAACGTAAATAATGTCCGTTTGACGTCAACAGTGTGTAACATTTTACTTTTTTTGAATAGGACAATCATTTGAGGTTTAGTTAAAATAAGCTTACGCTGCAAGAGAATTCGCCTGTATTTTTCAATCTGTGGTCTGTTGTCGGTTTGAAGGCCTTCAATTACGTCGGCAACTTAGTGCAGCTCCACCGAGGGCTGTCTGGAGTGGGGTGGAGATAGCAATGTGAAAGTGGCGAGCTATAGAAGACGATCTTCATATTATTAGTGTGATTGGGACTTCGTATATTCTTGACGACGTTTAGCACCTTTGCGGTCAGTCACCAAATAAAAAAATTCATGTTGAGTGATCCTGCTAAATTGTCATAATATTGTCTTATATTGATGAGTCATCTGATTAGTCGTCATGTTCAAGTGCCATCTACAACGCAAATTTAATATTACGATCCTAGGAACTAACCTGCAATATGTTTTGTATTTCATAATCAGAACTATCTACATTAACCGTCATCAGAACAATGTCAGGAAGCAGACTGCAGTAGTACCTTGGTAGCTACTTGGGGACCTGCTTGAGTCGTGTTCTAAGAAAATGGCAGTTGCTGGATCACATTATATTACACTAGCGAGAAGTACCGAATTTCCCTTTTTCTCTGCAAACATCCAGAACTAAATTCAGTAAGAAAATGCTAAGAAGATATTTGAATTGTGACAGCTCAACGATCAGCCTATTTTTATAGATTTTTATTTTCACAGCTACTCTCGTTCTCCATTGCAATAAACTTCATTCATTACTTGCTTGTACTTGTTACGATTATTATTGTCATTCTCTTACTCGCAAGAGTTTTCACAACCCTATTTGGTATCGATGCACATGAAGAGTCGCTATGAAAAAAGGGAATAATGAACGTTACGTCATGCGGAATACACTCATTTACTTCGGCACCTCGTGATCAATACTTCAGGAGAAGTGAGATACATGAAGATGTCAATAGGAGGACAGATACGCTGGCACAACTCTGCAACTACTCCTGTTGATTTAACAGTGTTACCAGATAAACTGCTGCTGCGGAATCAAAACTGTAGTACAGACTATGCCACAGTGGCAGAGAGCTGCTAATTTCGGACCATGACCGTGAATTACTCTTGGGTCGGCTGCTGGTTAGAGTGTTGCATCTGTAAATGGAAGGCTTTGTTTGATGTCTAGTGCTGATGCTGTCTGAATAAATTATGCCAATGGATAAAAAACGGTTTAGTTTTGAGACCTAACCCTTGAAGGGGTCTGCTTAATGAATTCCAAGCAAATACACCAAAAATAACTCAGGAAGGGTTCGAACAACTACTTTCATGCAGAGACATGCATTTGGAATATGTTCATCATTTAGGGGCCAAACAAGAGGATAACATCATGGAAACAATGACCAGGCTACTTAGTATATAATAGAGCATACACATTTCAAGGAGGAAACGTGTGGAGAGACAGACTTCCTCGTTACTCATATGTGCGACATATCTTTCGTGTTAACGAAAGTAATATTCCGCTTTACTTCTTCTTAAATCTCAAATGAAATGAATGCCATGTGGAATAGAATATTTGTTGATTGCTTCTCTTCTTGCTTCCATCCATACTAACATATTTCTTCATTCTCGTGGTAATCATGACATTCTATATGTAAGCTACAAAAGATTGCACGTGGACACATTCGACATCGAGGTGCAAAGTGTTTGATATCTCATATTATATTTAATTAATGTATTTTTACTTCGTTTGTATTTTGAGATGATTATGAACGTTACGGAAAATTTTCTTACATGCTTTATGGTGAATGAGAAACACTGAATCATCCGTTTTGCTTTCCCTGCGTTGTAATGATATAACGTCGGCGTCAACAGCCTTCTTCCACGCCGGAAGCTCAAACTTAATTCTTTCTGGATTAATGATAATTGAATGCCTCAAATGTATACATAGCCCACAACGCGACGTCAGAAACTATCATGCGAGAACGCCCCATAAAAACAAAACGTGCGCGCGCGTCTCCCCTCTGAAGAACCGTATCGGACAATCACGACAAGCATTTCGCTAAAGAGCTGTCTCGTAAGAGAGCTGAGAATTGGCAGCGCCGTAGCAAGTATTTGTCAACACTGTGAGAGTGCATTTACTTCCGGATGTAGCCCGGCATTAGGTCGCTAAATTCACTTGGAATTCGTTTTTCACATCGAAGACTCATACGATATAATCCATTGTAAGATGAGACACTTAGAAAGTATATTTAATTTCTGGACTCTAAGAACGGTATTCTTCACATAAGTAACACCTGTTTGTGTGTTTAATGTTGCGTTTTATTTTCCATTTTAACTAATGGAGTTGCAAAGTGCTAAATCTGAAGAATGCCTTACAGATAAATCTTCTTGCAATGACGACTTAGTAAATTATGTTAATATCATGAATGTCTGTTTTGCAAATGCCAAGGTGCTTCACTGTAAAATAGTTTCCAAAAAGATTCAAACCTACTGTCAACGATTCGAATTTGAGCTTTAGTCGTCATATAGGTCTAACATGACAGGAGGTTGTTTATGAAGTGAACATGTAGATAAATATAGTTCCTCTCTTCTATATTTTGCAATAGCATTTAACTGTAGACGTTTGCTGATACCGGCGTAAGCATTTCCTTTGCAAAATCGATAACTACTTCTGGTTTAAATCTGATGACCTTAACTATCACTTCCGATCAACGTTAAATACTTCCTGAATCCATACATGGAACTCCAAATATGCAGTGTTCCTGCACTGCTACAGAGCATGCATTGCAAGGTATTTACACAGTTTATCGCATAGACTTACCATAAGGAATGAAACAAAAACTGTAATACACTTTACACCACAGACGCTAACTCTAGCTTGACTAAAACATCCGGATATTGGCCAAAAGTTGCACAAATAATGGACTTTGAAAGGAAAAGAAAGAGGTATGAAGCATTTATAAATTCATCGAATGTAGTGAGGTGGTTTAATTTCGTCTAAGTCTGTCAAATTAATTTCGGGCCATACGCAGCTCTTGCCGATTAATGTAATACAGTCATGGACTGTGCGGCTGGTCCCGGCGGAGGTTCGAGTCCTCCCTCGGGCATGGGTGTGTGTGTTTGTCCTTAGGATAATTTAGGTTACGTAGTGTGTAAGCTTAGGGACTGATGACCTTAGCAGCTAAGTCTCATAAGATTTCACACACATTTGAACATTTTTGAATGCAATACAGTAACCTTCTACTAATCAGGGCGTCGGTCTATGTTGCTTTCGAGCGTGAATGGAAATCGTAGAAATCTTCTATGGAGCAACATTTAATAATAATAAAGCGTTTTAAATTATCAAAAGCGATGAGCGGTAGCCGGCGCTTTCGATAAAGAACGGGGGAGTGCAGCGCCGCTGCTGTCGCCACGGCCTCTGCCAGTAGCCAGCAAATGGATCCCGGAGCTTTGCCGCATGCGACGTCCAGAGGAGGACACTGCCGCAAAATGGTTACTGGATAAAAGTTTGTTATCGTTGTGATAGAAATAGATTGAATCTGCATTACCATTACATTCATGTCTTCAGCATTCAGATGGAAGAGGCTATAAAATTTTTTTGCGCTAGCTAGTTTCGATTCATAGACGTTGTAGACAGAAACAACGCACGATACCGCTATACCACGGGCGTAAACAGTGTATGGTTTCTCTTAAATGGGACAAGACTTCCTCCAGGAAGTGCCGCAGTCTACAGTGTTGCCAGATTGTGCAGATTGCCGGACTTAGAGAATTAGTGAGTTGGCCAGTTTATTTGTCTCACGTCGCGATCGGCGCGGACTTAGCCTCTGCAGTGGCCGGCCGCCGGTCGAGTTTTATGTCAAAGAGCATACATTGAAGGTGGAGAGGGGAGAAAGGAAAGGAATTATTGATGTCAGTTGCATCGTGACTTTATGTAGAAGCAGCGGCGACGAGAGAGAATGTGTTGGACTGTCGTCTGTAATCGTTAGAAATTCATATAAAAATGTGTTATTTCTCATGACATATGCTTGGAAAATGTATCTCTGTATTCGTTCAAATAGACATTCAATCGAGTAGTCGAACAATATGCTCATTGTGGGCGGACATTCATGTTTCCCGCCAGTCGCCTCGTCTCATAATGATTCGAACACTGAGCGTTGAGCGTGCCGAGTTTCCGACGTCATATCAAGGAAAAAGCACATTGTGGAGTCTTTCCGAACTCGCAGAGAAATAAATATCTCGCATGTGAGATATTCTGAACTTGCGTTTGACAGCAGACCAGTGAAATGGAAGAACGCCACCTGTGTCACAAGAAGACATCTCTCTTCGGTAAGCCGGCCGAAGTGGCCGAGCGGTTCTAGGCGCTACAGTCTGGAGCCCCGCGACCGCTACGGTCGCAGGTTCGAATCCTGCCTCGGGCATGGATGTGTGTGATGTCCTTAGGTTAGTTAGGTTTAAGTAGTTCTAAGTTCTAGTGGACTGATGACCACAGCAGTTAAGTCTCGTAGTGCTCAGAGCCATTTGAACCATTTGAACTCTCTTCGGTAAAGGGCTGCGAGACGCCATATTGCCTTTTAGTTGGCGGTCATATGTGTACATGGTGTTTCCGTAAGAGCATGCGAAAATTAACAGGACGTAAAGGATGCTCCACTGAACACTTTGAGGTAGGGAACCAAGGGTCGGAGAAGCCAACTGAAAGAGATAGTAGAAATAAAATCACATTACTGTGTACTTGTTTATTTACATTAGTTGACTGCAAGTACCATCATTGATACAATGAACCTACCATTTGTGCCGTATCTTACAAAATGTGTTGAAACTGATGGCCATCAACCTCAGTGCAAGCATGACATCGGCGAACAAGATTCTGACGCTCCGTGACAAATACGCCTGGTGTGCTTCGAGTCACATCACAGACAGCTACAATTCTGGCAACTAATTCCATCTGTGTATCCACTGTGGTCTCATACCCTTGTAAACCCACGTCGCCAGTTTTGTAAAGGCCAGGTCGCTACTGCTGTGGAGGCCGAGTTGCCACTGTTGTTACGATAGGCCGAATTTGTAATTTCTTGAAACGGCTTCTGGTGCAGTACACCGCTAAGACAATTTATCCCTGCCACATACACACAGCTATGCCCCAGGGCCAGGCAAGAGGATAATATAACCAAGGCTCTATAACACTCCAACAAATCAGTAACAAAGTCATACAAATGAATTAAAAAGGCTTACTTATCTTTGTGAGCTGTAGGATATTGGGATCTGAAACACTGTTTGTAATATAATACGAAAAAGGCCCTCATTGGCTAAGTGCAAATAATCGCAGCTAAACTTCACAGTACACAGCAAATGCAATTTACAATAACTGTCTGTTCACTTTTAAGAGTTCACTAAACAACGTTCCCTGTCTAAACCGGCCCAGGGCGATGATCTATAACCAAGTGGGCGAGAGCTACTCTTCTATCTTTCGAGTAGGCTTCTGTTCGTTGCCGTCCGGTCACTGACGGATTGTACGCGGCTGGCAGTTGGGCGAGGCGAAGTCGACATCTTCAAACTCAGCGCCGCCTGTGGCGCCGGTGGAATTCCCTCAAATGGCGAGTGTCTGTTGCACTGCCACCAGCTCACATTTTTGCGCCTGCGGTGCTTTTGCACTGGCTGTCTCTTGTTCGGACGACAAGCACATACACAAGTGTCTTTAGATATCACCATAAGAAATAATGAAGGGTATTCAGGTAAGGTGACCTCGCAGGCCATGGAATAGGATTTCCCCAACCAATCCAGTGACCAGGAAATACTGTACCGGTAGTGCACCATCTTATTGTACTGTACGTCTCTGAGTAGCACTAAATAATGAACGGGTCTGTCCTTGATTCATAGCACGTTCTATCAAATGGCTCTGAGCACTATGGGACTTAACATCTGAGGTCATCAGTCCCCTAGAACTTAGAACTACTTAAACCTAACTAACCTAAGGACATCACTCACATCCATGCCCAAGGCAGGATTCGAACCTGCGACCGTAGCGGTCGCGCGGTTCCAGACTGAAGCGCCTTTAACCGCGTGGCCACACTGGCCGGCCACGTTCTATCATGGGACAATGTAGGCTCTGAGCACTATGGGACTTAACTTCTGAGGTGATCAGTCCCCTAGAACTTAGAACTACTTAAACCTAACTAACCTAAGGACATCACACACATTCATGCCCGAGGCAGGATTCGAACCTGCGACCGTAGTGGTCGCGCGGTTCCAGACTGAAGCGCCTAGAACCGCTCGGCCACTCCGGCCGGCTGGGACAATGTAAATACGATACAACACAGCTACCTCGCTGACAAGTAAAGTAAACGAAACCTTCATCATGACTTCCTGGTAATCAGGCTCGTCCTCCTTGTGCCCTTGCAGAAAATAATGAATGCACACGTAAATAAACAGCACAGTACGTATAAACTTGAACGCATGTTAGTTGTAAATAAGCTGGAAAACAGTAATCCTAGACAAAGCGGTGGACAAGTTTACTTCCATATCTCCTTAAGCTGGCTTCTCCGACCCCATGTTCCCTGCCTCAAATAGTTTAATGGAGCATTCTCTATGTCCTGCTACATTTTTGCACGCTTTTACGGAAACACCCTGTATAAATATACCCTTTTCTAGAAAATTGAGAAATCTCGAAAATCCGTCGTTAATTGTATGATTTGTTGTAAAATGTCGGGAAACGTCATATTGTTGGTTAAAGAATTACTGTAACTTGCGTATTATCAAAGTATGCCGTAACAAGCCAAAGGCTCTTTGAGGAGCCATCAAAAACGCATCGTTGTTGGCAAAATTTGTTATAATTACTAATTAGATGCTAGTTAGTAACATAAACTTTCAGGAGATGGAAAGTATGGTCGCCAACAGTTCACAATAGTTGTGGCATAATGAGTAAACACATAGAATTGTGAGTTGACAGATGCTGTGTTGCTGGTTCGCGTCGCATTGGATCCAAACATTTCTTGTACTAACCTTCGTGTTTTCTAATACGTTCTGATACATCCGTATTAGTATAATAGAAAATATATTCTATGATATTCGAAGTTATGTAAATACTCGTAGCTAATAAGTGCGCTCTTTCTGAGGAGTGAGTTTGTTCGATTGACTTTATCTTCAAGACAGCTTGCATTAGTTACAGTAAGATATATTTCACTTTCTTGTTTCAAGTCTTGTATTTCACTTATAAAGATTCTACTACTGAGTAGGAACAGTGAATAAGTAAGAATGACCTTAGTATTACATTAAAATGTGATAATGATGAAAGAATCTTTATCCTACACGGAGAACTGTTCCAAATTTGTATCGTGCTATTTGTAATGGAACCTTTGCAGGCCAGTGTCCTTATTAACTGGACATGGTACTTCCCTTTTTGCGTTATAATATGTTCATGCATATTGAAATTTTTATCTATGTATACCACTGACAGAGCAACATGACTAGCGTATGAACAAGGGACGATTGTTCAAATGGCTCTGAGCACTATGGGACTTAACATCTGTGGTCATCAGTCCCCTAGAACTTAGAACTACTTAAACCTAATTAACCTAAGGACATCACACACATCCATGCCCGAGGCAGAATGCGAACCTGCGACCGTAGCGGTCACGCGGTTCCAGACTGAAGCGCCTAGAACCGCACAGCCACACCGGCCGGCCAAGGGAGGAAATGTGCGTTTTAAAAGAGATAACGTGAGAATTTTACGCCGGACCATTTCGTAAACAGTTTAATTTGCGAGTCAGATATAGCCAGCAATTGGTTCTGGAGTGCGTTGTGATCACGTGTACCACACTGAGGCACACGTACCTTAAACGTAAATTGAGTGTGGAGGAGGGAGAAAGGAAAGGAAAGGGCTGTTAATGTCAGCTCCAAGGGCACTTTACGCGGAATCGGGGGCGATGGGTGAAAATGTGTGCCGGACGGGGATTCGAACCCAGAATCTATTGCTTACAAGGCAGTTCGTTAACCACTATGCCAACCGGACATAGTGGTTAGCGCACCTGCGTCGACTATCTCGGCCGACCAACACACCCACGCAATCCCAACTATCCACAGTCCCTGCCCACGTCTTCCATGCTCGCTACTTTGAGGTTCCCCCCAGAAGGTCAGACGTAATCGTGCATCCGCAATGAAGAAGGTTGATTCGTTGCCCATCGAGGCGGATCAGTTATATGAATGCGTGGTGTCTATTCTTTTCGACATATCCGAAAGAACAGACACCCCACATTCATGTAACCCGTACCCTATGCACAAGTAGCATTGTATCTGAGTGTTCAGCAGCACGTTGAAGTCGGTATGCTTAACTTTGACGTTTGAAAGCACGGACCGTGTGGCGATGGCTGAAGCAATGGAGTGAACCGCTACACTGACCATTCTGTTGTTGATAACTGCATCACGTCACGATAAGTTTTACTCTCTGGGGTAGTAGTGGCGTAACAACGCTGAGCATAAGATGGCCCTGGAAAAAATAGGGAAAAATTAAAAGGGAAAAAAAGTGAATAAATCAGTAAAATCAGTTAAGATTTTAACAACAAAAACCCCAGCTCCTGCAAAAATTGAAACACGCCATCGAGTCCAAACGCCCTTGAATGTTGACGGGTGGCATCATCCTGTTGCAGGCTAATGCCCACCAACATGATGCCAAGGTTGTATCGATTACGCCGTAGAAGTTACCCTGGGAAGCCCTTACACTACCTCCATACAGTACCGCTCTCCCCCCACGCGTTTTTCATATTTTTGGAGCCTTGAAAAAGACATTCGTGGCCCTTGATTTGCTTCGGGCTAAGAGGTGCACGGCTGGGTGCAATTATAGTTCCATAGGCAAATGTATTAACAGTTACGGCGATTACTTTTAAAGTAATAAACGGTTCACATACTTTTTTACCTCTCTCTCTTTTTTATTTGACTTCCCCTTATGTAAAGCTGTGTAGAAACTAAAAGAGGTTTAAAACTTTATTTTTCTAAAATAATGAACAATTTTGCAAATATAAAACAAGGAAGTGAGACAAGAATTTAGCTCAGTAGGCACATACATTTCATTAGCAAGTTACATTTTTACATGGATAACGAAGCTTGCTTCTTTTAAATCACTTACTGGTCTTGTTTTGTTTTGCAGTACAGTTTTGGGTATTGTTCTGAATATAAGAGGATTGCATTAATGGTTAAATAAAGATTTCCATAAGCAACAGTCTGGTTTTGTATTTAATGAAAATGGACCTTGGGTTGTGTGCAGTATTTGTTATGTTTATTGATGCGGGGACGAGTAGCTGTTTAATGTATGGATACGTTTGGTTAACTTGTTTAGTTTGTTTTTCACTTCACAAAAGAATTTAAAACGGGTTTTGTTATATTTTTCTTACTTATTTCACTTCTGACTCAAGTGAATGTCTATTTGTGCATGAGGGGGGGGGGGGGAGGGGGAGAAGGGCGGCTGAGTACGAGAAACGCTGTGTCGGCGACCTTTTGTTGAGTTGGAAACGGGGTGGAGTAGGGGTAGGTATGTGTGAGGGGCCCCCACTTTATCTATTTGACCGATGTAGCAGGCTTCCCGACCGTGAGCTTTGTGACCCGTGATGTCAACGTCGTGTTTGCAATCCAAATATTTTAGTCGTGGTTTCCGACCCACAAAGGAAGCCACGACAGTGTGGAGAGGGGCTCTGCCGACCGTTTTCTAATAAGAACATCGCTTCGTATTTTTTTTCCAAGCTAAGGATTGTCTGTGCACATGGAACGTAGGCAAATTCAATTTTAAATTATTTTTTTTTACTTTTTTATTTTTATTTTTATTTGTTTCTGCAGCAAAGTGCGAGGTCGAGTATTGACAGTTTGACAATATTCTCAATTCAGATGTTGACAGCGCTTCATGAACCAGTCACATGCCGTTAGTGTGCACTATTTATACTTTCATTTCACCCTTGTGCATATCATATCTCATATTCTATTTTTCAAGTAACCTTTTAACACAAAACAATTTTAACAGACCAATGCGAGGATAATACGGTATGTAGCATTTTAGGATGGTCAATTGAGGTTTCCCTATAACACTGCTTACTTTGTTAATTCGAAAATATAGCGTAGGGTGGTGAATTACATAGTAGTTAGGAAAAACAGCTTACACTTCGAAAAATACGTCATTGCAATGACCAGTAAAAGGTCAGCGAAAGGCATGTCAGTTTCACTATATTATTACCGTTCAAAACGTAAGAAAAATTCGAAAGACCTACTTGTCGCCAGAAATCTCAACATTATTCCTAATCTTTTTTCGACGTCGACTGCCTCTCTCATTAACGTATCTTGTTTCTTTGTTTTATTTCGTATCAACATTAATCTCATGCTGTACGATGCAGGACTCGTTGGAAAATAGTTTATGAAATCTTTTGGGTACGTGATTCTTATTTGTCAGTGATTTAAAATGTTATCAGTCGCTCTCTTTTTTCTAACCATTCTCTTTTTCATTGTTTTCTGTTTCTGGCAAGCCATAGCTAATATAATTGCAGCATTCGCTTTCTCTTGGGTGTTCGACATCTTAACCTCATAAAACCGCGTTGGTAACTGACGATTTTGTCAATATTATTTATGATCTGAGGTTGCTTCATTATATTGAAGGTTTGAGAAATTACTAATGTCGATAAATACCGAACGTGTGCAGACCCCGTAGACCGACAGTGGAAGACGCTCTTGTCAGAAAACCCAAGGTGCAACGCTGCTTGACCACAAATCCCAGCCGGCCGCGGTGGCCGTGCGGTTCTGGCGCTACAGTCCGGAACCGCGGGACAGCTACGGTCGCAGGTTCGAATCCTGCCTTGGGCATGGGTGTGTGTGATGTCCTTAGGTTAGTTAGGTTTAAATAGTTCTAAGTTCTAGGGGACTTATGACCTAAGATGTTGAGTCCCATAGTGCTCAGAGCCATTGGAACCACAAATCCCACGGAATACGTGTGACACCTACAAAAGGGTCGGAATCACTACGGTCGGAAAGGCCACATAGCCCCCGAGTCCTCATTACTCAAGGCAACTCAGGTAGGCCATTCCCGGCGGTCACGCTGCTATTGGCCAATGCCAATGACGCCAGCGTGAATACTGTTCTATCGCGGTCCGCAAGAGTTCTAACACCAGTCTCGTGCACTGAATGTTGTTAAGTGTTGATGCACATTATTAATCACTTAAATCTAAAACTATAATAAATAAGCACTTTTATGCTATAATAACTCCACCTCCAAGGATTTAATATTAAGAGTTAGAACGTCTTACTGCTTTCAAACATACACACTGTAGCTCAGGAATATCACGAAGCAACCCTCTGAAGATTTTTCTTTGGGGCAAGTTTTAGCTTGTGTGTACATATCCCTTTTCTAGCGAAGGTTCTTGGCCTTACGTAGACAGAAACTACTTTGTGATGCATTTCGGGAAACTTGGAATCTGTTGTAGAATTTACCTTTTGCATCATTCTGTCACACTTAGCAACATGTCGCCCATGAAAACTGCAAAATACCACTTCAGACTCCTTTATTTCTTGAACCAATCAATTGAAGGATATTACGTAGATCCAGTCATTGCCGGTGATGTAACTTGAATCCGGAAGAAGTTTCTCTGAGACTGTACCCAAGGAACTGTCAATGTAATCTGGCCTGGTGTGAAACATTGTCTAATTTCTTCTTTAACTGCAGAAGAAACAGACAACTGACTCTAAATAATGAGAAGTATGAAGACATCCAGTTGAGTACTAAAAGAAATTCGCTAAAAAATGGTTCAAATGGCTCTGAGCACTATGGGACTTAACTTCTGAGGTCATCAGTCCCCTAGAACTTAGAACTACTTAAACCTAACTAACCTAAGGACATCACACACATCCATGCCCGAGGCAGGATTCGAAGCTGCCACCGTAACGGTCGTGCGGTTCCATACTGTAGCGCCTAGAACCGCTCGGCCACCCCAGGCCGCCAAATTCGCTAAATTTCGGTTACATGATACATCACACAAATCTTAAGGCTGTAAATTAAAGTAAATACTTACGGATTACAATTACAAATAAGTTAGATTGGAACGATCACATAAATAATGTTGTGGGGAAAGCAAACCAAAGACTGCAATTTATTGGCAGAACACTTAGAAAATGTAACAGATCTATTAAAGAGAAGGCTTACATTAAACTTGTCCGACCACTCCTAGAATAGTGCTGTCCGCTGTGCGATCCGCATCTGATAGTATTGACGGAGGAGGTTCAAAAAAGTTCAAAGAAGGGCAGATCGTCTTATATTATCGCCAAATAGGGAAAAGAGTGCCACGGATATGATACGCGAACTAGAGTAGCAATCGTTAATACAAAGAGATTTTTCGTTGCAGCAGGATCTAATCATGAAATTTCCATCAGCAACTTTCTCCTCCGAAAGCGAAAATATTTTTTTTGGCGCCCACCTACGTAGGGAGAAATGATCAGCGTAATAAAATAAGAGAAATCCGAGTTCGCGCGGAAAGACTAAAGTGTTCATTTTCCCCGCTCGCTGTTTGAGAATGGAATGATATAGAAATAGTTTGAAGGTGATTGCATGAAGCCTCTGCCAGGCACTTACATGCGAAATGCAGAGCAGTCATGTAGAGATATAAGAATCGCATGTATTTACTTCCAAGATATACTTCGAATACTTTGCTTGCATGCCCTTCTTACTTCTTTTCAAAGCGTTGTTTTCTCTCTTAAGCAGTTGTATCTTAGTTTTTAATCTATTTCGTGTTTAACAGTTGCGTCAAGGTCAAGAACTATCTCTCTGCCGGTCGACTGATCTAATTTAATTTTCTTCGGAGATACAATTTTAAGAGAGATAGCATACGCTTTTCTTTTCGCATCAGCAATATTTTGTTCATGTTACTTATTAATAATGTTTTAGAATAGGATTCTCGTTGTTCTAGAAATGAAACATTGGTAACACTATAAAAAATGTGCGAATAATTCCGAAACCGATAGTACATAGAAATCTTTTCGCACCAGCAACCTTTTGCTCGAGCTACTTATTAATAATATTTTAGAATAGGATTAGCGTTGTTCTAGAAATTAAACGTTGGTATCACTACAAAAAAATGCGCGAATAATTCCAAAACCAATAATATATAGAAACGTGTTTCTAAAGAGGATGAATGTCTAGCAGTTAGTTATATGTACGTTGTCCTTGCTGGTGCTCACGACAGCCTCGAATGCATCTCGACGCCAATTTGGAATTTTTTGTGACGGCAAAAAATCGTCCTTTAATTATCCTTTCAAAGGAAACCTCAAAACTCGTTTTTTACCGTTCACTTCACAGTCTTCGGAAAGGAAATAATCTCAACAAATTTTTGCATTATTCACATTAACAGATTCACTTCTTTTACAGTGTGAAACCCATTTGCGCTGTAGTTCCCTTACCTTTCAGAAATCGATGGTAAACGACATCCGCAGTTTTATATGAAGCATATTTGCATTCAGCAATAGCACAATGATTTCTACTTTTGCTCATTGTACTACAAAACGACCAGCCAGAACAATAGCTAATAAGCAACTGCATGCTATTTATGTCAACGAAGGGATTTGGGAATTTGCTTGCTTTAACAATGCCGTTCTCGCTTCCCGCTTCCTGTATTACTAATGACGGCACGGCGTTTCGCCAGCAGTCTGCCCGGGAAGCCATTAGGGCAGGCCCTGATTATGACTATTGTAAAGGCGCCCGTAAACGATCAAACGTGTCTGACAAAATCGCTGTTATCTAGCCACAGATTTGTCAAACAAGCCCGTACACGTTCAAACAATGCTTGTCAATTTAACCTCACTTCAACGCAGACGCCATGTGTATTTTGGAAGTAGTGAGAATGGGCACAAATGCAGACAAAAGCAATACTTTCATTGACTTCGTCACTGCGTTTAAAGAAGAAGAAAACAAGATGCTGGCCCAGGGAGTGGTTTAAAATGAGAAATATACAACAGGAAATCTGTTAGAGGAAATGATGATTACATCAACTTTCTGCCAATTGAGAGTGAAACGTTTGATAACTTGTTTAGTGTTACTTCATCCTCGCATTGAAAAATAAGACACAAGTACGCGAAAATTTATTCTCTTCTACTTGGTTCGCTAATGACAAGTCATTAAAATACCGCAACGTGTGGACATATAGCTCACATCGTCCACTCTGCTTGTTGTAAGATGTCGTGGTCTCCTGATCTTCATTGCTTACATATTCCGCCCTCACAATCATATTCCGCACATGAAGACGCTTCATTCGAACCCAAACTCGATAAGATAAAGCCAATGTTGTGTGAATTCATCTAAACGATAGGCAATTAACAAGTAAATCGCAAATGCGCACTGAGATTGAAATACTCGAGGCTGGCATACACACACACATTCCAGACACGTCGGTCACAGGAGCTTTTAAGTCGGGAGAGGCAAACCACACGCCGAGAGGCTGGTCCCTTCAGAGGACGAGTTACCCTATCTACATCGGCCGGCGACTGCCCGTAGAGCAGACAGCGTTTGCCCGAGTGAAAGGCAAAAAGACCCGGAGCGCCCAGCCTACACATTCTTTACGAACATAGCACACACTTTCAGAGGTTTTCACAGGAAGACAGCAAACGCCAAACGCTGATGCTATAGATTTCCGGATTGGTCGCCTTAAAAGAAACGTCATTCTCCCGTTTTAGAAGAGCAATGCTGATTGGCAGACGATATTCCTGACGCCCTGAGCTGAAGGAGTAATGGAAGAGACCAAAAGACATACCCCTTCACGTCTGGCGTGGAGAGGAGCCGTTCCACTGTCACTCTTGGAGCGAGAGCACGTAACGAGACCGTGTGCGCTCGTACGTGTACTCAAAGAGCGAGGAACAAGTCTCTCCTCAGTATTTCACTGGGAGAACACCTCTGTCGAGAGCAAAATAGTGCTGTGTGAACGGACAGAGTTATAGTTAAACACCTGCGAGCGAATTTTTGAGTGGCATCGCGGTGGACTGGTTATCTGACTGGTGTACCACGCCAATAGTTAGACTAAGGGCGAATAGGAGTCCTTGACTTCTCCAAGGTGTAGGGAGAGTTTGATTGGCGAAGGTCAATCCAGGTAGAACGAGAGTCATCCTATTTGTCAGCAGCGAGCGGCGCAGACAGCAGTCATCACAGCTTACGGTATTGTGCACTACAGCTCTTGCGAGCCGCATATTTCCTCCACAACAGTACACTTCACTGCATTTCACATGCAACAACCTCGACCATACCTAGCAACATTCTAACGGATAATTATTCAAGTTGAGTAGGTGCGGCTCTCAGCCATTCTGCCAAGTCAATAACAATCTTAAACTTTGTATAGAAATTTCAGTAGCGAATCCTATCCTTAAGAGGTAACTTCACATTCCGAAAAGAACCCGGAAATAACTTGTTCAGTTCATAATTAAGTGCCATTGTGATTTCTCAGAATTTTTGCAAAATAAATAATAATTTTCGTTAGTTTCATGTTTTTCTTACACTAACTAGCACTACTCCAGTACTCAAGCATCCCACTAGTTACGTAAGAAATTTTGTGAATTTTTGTGTCATTTCCTTACCGGACGAATCCATAAGATATTTATTGCTGAAAGATTTTCAGGCATTTCTCTTTAGAACGTTAGGAGCGTCTGTCTGACTTCTGTAGTAGTGTGGGGGTGGAAATTGCATCTTGCAGGAGCCACAGGGTAAAGGGTACATCTCAGATTAATCCGTTGCTCAGAATGACAGAATAGCACCCACACGATCACATTTTATGTCATTGTATGTGTAAAATGTTGATTTTGTTCATAAGCCCTTCATGCGTTAATATATGGCTGGGGAAGATGTGGTAACTCCACCGTTTTGGTAATTGTCAGTGTTGTTTTGTTTGTATACTTGATCGTAGTTTTCATAGTAGTGGAAACGGACGATACAGTAGATTAATTGTAATAAAATAATTTTTGACTAAATATATGCGGCGAAACGTCGACACAAACAAAGTCCGCCATCTTGTCAAGCTTTATGTCAATCAAAATTTCTCACAAACGTGTCAAACACGAACTATGCTTGACAAACACGTCAAATGGCACCGTACACGGTCAAATATTTCGCAAGCAAAGTTAAAGTTTGATAAAATATTTGACCGTTTACAGGGGCCTTAACGACCGTGCATGAATCACTCCTGTCGGCGTCTTTTGAGTGATGATGAATGCAGTCGTGTTCAGTCAGAGCTGCGCCATCCGTGGTAATACGAGCCGGGCGGCAGCAGTAACGCGACTCTGCTCCTCAGGAGTACTGCCTGGACGTGCTGGAGCCGGCGGGCCACGGCCGCAGGAGGCGAGACGAGGCCGGCGCCGGAGGCGGGGGCGGCGGCGGGAGCGGCGCCGGAAGTGGCGGCAACAGCAGTGTGCAGGCGGGGGAAGCCCCGGCTGGCCCGGCGCACGCGCACCACGCGGCGTCCTCCGCCAGATTCCGCGAGAACATCGAGTACTCCGTGCTCATGCCGGGAGGTACGTGCTGCGCACTTCGTGAATTAAGCCCACACCCTGCTCATAGCTTCTGCCACATCAATCGAACACAACGCACTACGATTTACGACGTCTCCGTATTACGAGAAAATAGCCAAAACAGAAGAATGGAAGCCGACCTTGGGGAAGGTCAGTTTCGATTTCGGAGAAATGTAGGAATACATGAGGTGGTACTGACCCTACGACTTATCTTAGAAGATAGGTTAAGGAAAGGCAAACCTACGTTTATAGGTTGTGTAGACTTAGAGAAAGCTTTTCACAGTCCTATCTTTGAAACTCTGAAGGTGGCAAGGATAAAACACAAGGAGTGAAGCGCTGTTTACAACTTGAACAGAAACCAGACAGTAGTTATAAAAGTCTAAAGGGCAGCAGTGGTTGAGAATGGAGTGAGACAGGGCTATAGCCTGTCCCCGATCTTATTCAATCTGAACACTAAGCAAGCAGTAAATAAGCAACAGAAAAAATTGGAGTAGGAACTAAAGTTCAAGGAGAAGAAATAAAAACTTCTAGGTTTTCTGCTAACATTGTAATTCTGTCAGAGACAGCTAGGGACTTAAAGAGGAGCTGTTGAACGGAACGGACAGTGTCTTGAAAGGACGATATAAGATGAAAATAAACTAAAGCAAAACAATGATAATGGAATGCAGGTGATGCTGAGGGAATCAGATTAGCAAACGATACTCTGAGAGTATTAGATGAGTTTCGTTAATCGGGCAGAAAAATAACTGATGATAGCGGAAGTAGAGAGGATATAAAAAGTAGACAGGCAATGACAAGGGAAGCGTTTTTGAAGAAGAGAAATTTGTTAACATCGAATATCGATTTAAGTGTTAGGAAGTCTTTTCTGAAAGTATTTGTATGGAGTATAGCCATCTATGGAAGTGAAACCTGGATGATAAACAGTTTAGACAAGAAGAGAAGCTTTCAAAATCTGGTGCTACAGGAGAATGCTGAAATTAGAGGGGCGTGTCACGTAACTAATAAAGAGGGACTGGATAGAAATGGGGAGAGAAGAAATTTGTGGCACCACTCGACTAGAAGAAAGAATCAGTTGGTAGGACACACTCTGAGACGTCATGGAATCACCAATGTAGTACTGGAGGGAAGTGTGGGGGGATAAAGATCGTAGAGGGAGAGCAAGAGGTGAATACAGCAAGCCGATTCAAAAGGATGTAAGTTGCATTAGGTATTCGGAGATAAAGACACTTGCATCAAACCAATCTTCAGACTGAAGATCACAACAACAATAAATCCAAAACTCCTAAAAAATAAATTTTGTGCACAAATTGTTACGAGTGCACTGAAATACTGCTAGATATCTTCCCATGCACCCTTGTTATTGTTGTCATTGTGGTGGTCTTCAGCCTGAAGACCGGTCTGATGCAGCTCTCCACGCTACTCTATCCGAATAACTACTGCAACACACATCCATTTGAACCAACTTTCTGCAGTCGTCTCTTGGTCTCCCTCTGCAATCCCCCCCTCTTCCGCACTTTCCTCCAATAATAATTTGAGGATTCCTGGATTCCTTAGAATGTGTCTCATTAAACGATCACTTTTTTTAGTCAAGTTATCCCATAAATTTCTTTTCTTCCCAATTCAATTCAGTACTTCCTCATTAGTTCTTCTGTAACATCACATTTCAAAAACCTTTATTCTCTTCTTGCCTGAACTGCTTACTGTCCACGTTTCACTTCCGTACAAGCTACACTCCGGACAAATGCCTTCAGAAAAGACTTCCTAACACCTAAATTTATATTATATGTTGACAAACTTCTCTTCTTCAGAAACGATTTTCTTGCCACCGCCAGTCTACATTTTATATCCCTCTACCTCCACCGTCATCAGATATTTTACTGTTCGAACTGTAAAATTCATCTTCTACTTTTAGTGACTCATTGCCTAATCTAATTCCCCCTGCATTACTTGATTTAATTCGACTACATTCAGTTATCCTTGTTTTGCGTTTATTAATGTTAATCTTATTTCCTCCTTTCAGTACACTGTACACTGCGTTCAGCTGCAATTCCAAGTCCTTTGCTGCCTCTGTCATCGGTAAACCTCAAAGCTTTTATTTCTTCCCCCTGAACTTTAATTCCTTCTCCGGATTTTTCTTTGGTTTCCTTTAATGCTTGCTCAGTGTACAGAATGAATAACATCGGGGATAGCGTACAGTCCTATCTCATTTCGTTCTCATCCGCTGTTACCCTTTCATGTCTCTTGACTCTTGTAACTGCCGGCCCAAGTTGTATATAGTCTTCCGCTCATTGTAGTTTTACATCTGCTACTTTCAGAATTTCAAAGAAGGTATTCCAGTCAAAAGCTATATTTAAATCCACCAAACTATTAACATAGGTTTGCCTTTCTTTAACTACCTTCTGGGATAAGTCGTAGGATCAGTATTGCCCTGCACATTCAAAGAGTTCTCTGGAATACAAACTCATCTTCTCCGAGATCGGCTTCTGCGATTTTTCCATTCTTCTGTAAACAATTCGTAACGGTATTTCGCAAGCGTGGCTTATTAAGCTGATAGTTAGATAATATTCAGATCTCCCGACATCTGCTTTCTTTTAAATTGGAATTATTAAGTTCTTTTTTAAGTCTGAGAGTATTTCAACTGTCTCGTATATCTCGTATACCATAAGGAATAGTTTTTTCGACGCTGATAACCTCGCCGTTGAGCGCCCATAAGCTCCTGTTTTGTCGTGACTGACTCTCCCAGGAATATCAGCAGTTCTGATGGAATATCTTCTCCAGAACCCTTGTTTCGGCCTACTACTGTATTCCTTTCCCCTGTTTGTCTGTCGTTGACTAACGCTCCCGTTGAAACTCTGATAGAGCTCTGGTTCTTTCAACTATCCATTTCCCATCTCCTTAATTTCCTACCTTTTCGCGAATTCATCAGTTTTAATCTATAGTTCGTAACCAATAAATTATGGCCAGAGTCCATGGGAAAATCTGTTTCCGAAATCTCTGTCTTACCCTCGTACGATCAATCTAAATCTTTCAGTGCCACCTCTCTTCTTCAACGTACACAAATTTCTTTCAGGATTCTTAAACTAAGTGTAAGCGATGATTAAATTATGCTCTGTGTAAAATTCTGCCAGGTGGCTTCGTCTTTTATTTATTTCCCCCAGTTCATGTTCTCCTACTACTTTTCCTTCTCTTCCTGCTACCGAGTTCCAATCAACCATCACAATTATTTTTTTCTCTTCCTTAACTATCTGCATAATTTCCTATATCTCACCATACATTTTTTTTTTCAATCTCTTCATCATCTTTGGAGCTAGTTGGCATATAAATTTTGTAATACTGTGGTGGGTGATAGCTTTATGTCTATCTTGGCTACGATAACGCGTTCACCATGCTGCTCATAGAAGCTTACCAGCATACCTTTTTTTTTTTTTTTTTTTTTTTTTGCTCATTATCACACCGACTCCTGCTTTACTGCTTTACCTCTGTTTGATTTT
This sequence comes from Schistocerca cancellata, assembly GCF_023864275.1. Taxonomy (NCBI): domain Eukaryota; kingdom Metazoa; phylum Arthropoda; class Insecta; order Orthoptera; family Acrididae; genus Schistocerca; species Schistocerca cancellata. The sequence continues at coordinate 163,469,379 of NC_064628.1, read as the reverse complement.
GTATTTATAGTTCCCTACTCACCTGACCAGAAGTCCTGTTCATCCTGCCACCGAAATTCGCTCATCCGAGAGCATACAAAGCGTGTTTCACGATGCATGTTACACACTTCTAGAGGTTGTGGAGGGGACTTAGTAGATCAAGTTTTGCATAGGAAACCATGTCTGGAAACGTCATCCAACGCCACTACAGATAGTCAAAATTATATGTCCCGGCGCCTTTAAATGTATGTATATGAATGGTGATCCCATGATGGTGTTACAAACATTCAAGAATAATGGAAAAGAATAAATGTATCAGTTTCAGGTATGGGTCCAAACACCGCAAACTAACGAGTTGAAAGTTATAAGCGAAACCGTTCTGATAACTCTGACAGTGGAATACACGTACCGGCACTGTCATTGCTAAGACTGTATGGTAGGCAATCCTCAGGTGTGGTAATATGGACCAAAGCAAGCAAAAAACGTATGGTAAACGTGGACTCTAAAAAGCATACCTTAAGAGCTATGAGCACGTGTTAAATAAAGGAGGTCTGTTTCACACTAGCGAAGATTAACAAGTGCTCATAGCTCCTCAGGATTCAATTTAGAACCCATGTTTACTAGACATTTTTTCTTCTCTTGGTTTACATTACCACCTCTGAAAGTTGCATGCCCTACATTCCTAGCGGCGGAAGTACCGATACATGTATTCGCTGTCGGAGAGGTCAAAATGATTCGATTCGAAACTTCCTGGCAGATTAAAATTGTGTGCCGGATCGAGACTGAACTCGGGACCTTCGCAGGAGAGCTTCTGTTAAGTTTGGAAAGTAGGAGACGAGGTACTGGTAGAATTGATGCTGTGAGGACGGGTCGTGAGTCGTGCTTGGGTAGCTCAGATGATAGAGCACTTGCCCACGAAAGGCAAACGTCTCGAGTTCGAGTCTCCGTCCGGCACATAGTTTTAATCTTCCAGGAAGTTTCATATCAGCGCACGTTCCGCTGAAGAGTGAAAATTTCATTTTGGAACTTTCGATTCATTTGTTTCTGAACCAGGGACCCTTACCTCAAATTGATTAATGTATCCTTCTCCACCATCCTTGAAAGGTTTTAACATAATCATGGATTCAACCGGTATACAAGATGAACTTTAATAAAACCGACAAACTCCAGGGACGGATTCCTGACTGGAAAAGGAGGAAAAATGTCTTATGAACGTGTGTTCAGAAATGGATGGTGTGCATGCAACGAGAACAAATCGTTCCGGAACACAGTACAGAGCTGCATCGCATCCACGTCACAACAAGTGTTCCAAGTGGTCTTCATGGGATGCAGTGCACGCGTTCGTACGTCACATCATAGATTGCCGCACTCTTTCACAACGTCACAGGCATCGTGAACACGCTGTGGAAGGGTCCACACACCAGGAACTAGTTCATCACACACGACGCTTTTCAGATTTCGCCAGAGGTAAAAATCCAGGGGGTTTAAGTCCAGTGATCTAGCAGGTTATGCAAAAGGGCCTCCCCGTCCTATCCGATGTCCAGGGAAGATGTTTCTGAGGTGTCGGCAAACTTAACGCGGAAGTGGGGTGGTGCTCCATTATGCAGAAACCACATAACCTGTCGTATTGCCAAAGACACATTCTCAATCAGCCCGGGCAGAGTATTGCGCAGTAAGTCCAGGTACGTTCCTCCGTCGATGTATTGTGGAAAATAACCGTTCCAAGTATGTGGTCGACAAGAATTCTTGCCGACACAATGATGCCGGACCGATGCTGACGAGACGCCTCAACCATTTCGCGAGGAATGTCTGTAGCCCACAGACGACGATTACGCAAATTTATGATGCCAGTTCTGGTAAAGTTTGCTTTGTCGGTAGAAAAACTGACGATAGAAAACCTATAATTCTGATGCTCTGGTGCTAAAACCATCGACAAAATTGTTCTAGTAGAGGGAAATCCGCTGTTGATGATCTTTGTACTCGCTGCAGATGATAGGGATAGTAGCAGTTGTAATGCAGGATACACATAATCGTATTTTGTCTTACACCATGGAGCTTGTAATAGAGTTCGTCTCAATGTCCCGTGGAACCCGGTCCTCCAAATCTGATGTACGCACAGTCTACCGCCTCCCTGCACTTTCTTTTGTCTGAACGAACGCATGATCACACAAACGCCCAAATGTTGTGCGATGTGGTTGGTGCCTGTGAGGATACTTGTTTTGGTACAGCCGTGCTGCCTCTCGACTTTTTCCATCTGCCTAGCAGTACAAAAACACCATCTCGGCTCGATTCCGACATGAATACCAGACCGTTCTGCTGCTTACGGTACGCTGCGTCCGTCACACAGCCTGCAGCACACAAGGAACTTCCCTTCCTCAGCGTCATCTACCGTGCCAACGATACAATTCCAGACACTTGTTCACAGGACGTTTTCTTAATCCATTTCCAGTCAAGTATCCGTTCCTGCAGTTTGTCGGTTTGATTAATGTTCACCCTGTATACAAACTTCACAGGTGCCGGCGCCTGTAACGTTGAAACGTCCCCTTCGAAAAATTAATTAATTACTGTGCTGGTAAACCTCTTACATTATTTGATTTTCAAACAGCTGAGCAGAACTGAACATACTCAGACATTTCTCTCTTTATTTATTCTGATCATCACTAAACTGACACACGATATTTTTAGCGCAACGCAATCTGACTTTCAATAATCCCTACAAAAGAATGGCCCTGACTGACAATAACCTATACCTTTCATGAATCACTTACAAAAATCTTCGTTACTCGAACTACTGCGATACAGCGAGCGCCAGTACTGCCAGCTAAATAAAAGATTCTAACTACTGAACGCACTAACTACTGATAGGCATAGTTAGCAAATGAAAGATTTTGATAGAGAACAAACAATGTATTTACCTTAATAGTGTTCAAAAGTCATTATATATATATATATATATATATATATATATATATATATATATATATATATATATAACTTTATTGACACATTCCTGGGGTCAGATACATCACATGATCACACTGACAGAACCACAGACACATAGACACAGGCAACAGAGCATGCACAATGTCTGCACTAGTACAGTGTATATCCACCTTTGCAGCAATGCAGGCTGCTATTATCCCATGGAGACGATCGTAGAGATGCTGGATGTAGTCCTGTGGAACGGCTTGCCATGCCATTTCCACCTGGCGCCTCAGTTGGACCAGCGTTTGTGCTGGACGTGCAGACCGCGTGAGACGACGCTTCATCCAGTCCCAAACATGCTCAATGGGGGACAGATCCGGAGATCTTGCTGGCCAGGGTAGTTGACTTACACCTTCTAGAGCACGTTGGGTGGCACGGGATACATGCGGACGTGTATTGTCCTGTTGGAACAGCAAGTTCCCTTGCCGGTCTAGGAATGGTAGAACGATGGGTTCGATGACGGTTTGGATGTACCGTGCACTATTCAGTGTGCCCTCGACGATCACCAGTGGTGTACGGCCAGTGTAGGAGATCGCTCCCCACACCATGATGCCGGGTGTTGGCCCTGTGTGCCTCGGTCGTATGCAGTCCTGATTGTGGCGCTCACCTGCACGGCGCCAAACACGCATACTACCATCGTTGGCACCAAGGCAGAAGCGACTCTCATCGCTGAAGACGACACGTCTCCATTCGTCCCTCCATTCACGCCTGTCGCGACACCACTGGAGGCGGGCTGCACGATGTTGGGGCGTGAGCGGAAGACGGCCTAACGGTGTGCGGGACCGTACCCCAGCTTCATGGAGACGGTTGCGAATGGTCCTCGCCGATACCCCAGGAGCAACAGTGTCCCTAATTTGCTGGGAAGTGGCGGTGCGGTCCCCTACGGCACTGCGTAGGATCCTACGGTCTTGGCGTGCATCCGTGCGTCGCTGCGGTCCGGTCCCAGGTCGACGGGCACGTGCACCTTCCGCCGACCACTGGCGACAACATCGATGTACTGTGGAGACCTCACGCCCCACGTGTTGAGCAATTCGGCGGTACGTCCACCCGGCCTCCCGCATGCCCACTATACGCCCTCGCTCAAAGTCCGTCAACTGCACATACGGTTCACGTCCACGCTGTCGCGGCATGCTACCAGTGTTAAAGACTGCGATGGAGCTCCGTATGCCACGGCAAACTGGCTGACACTGACGGTGGCGGTGCACAAATGCTGCGCAGCTAGCGCCATTCGACGGCCAACACCGCGGTTCCTGGTGCGTCCGCTGTGCCGTGCGTGTGATCATTGCTTGTACAGCCCTCTCGCAGTGTCCGGAGCAAGTATGGTGGGTCTGACACACCGGTGTCAATGTGTTCTTTTTTCCATTTCCAGGAGTATATATATATATATATATATATATATATATATATATATATATATATATATATATATATATATATATCACTTCATGACATCCAGTCTTACAAAGTTACTTTCTCTGATGGACACACGTCCAGATCATCCGCTCTCAAAACTCCGCCATCTCACTCCCCACATCTACCACTGCTACCACTGCTGGCGGCTCACCTCCAACTGCGCAACGCTACGATATCAGATACTTCAACAATGCAAACCAGCCACAGACTTCACACAGCACAGAGCGCTACGTGGCGTTACCAACATAAAAACATAAACAGCCTACTTACTACGTCGTTGCGGGTCGGAGTGGCCGAGCGGTTCTAGGCGCTACAGTCTGGAACCGCGCGACCGGTACGGTCGCAGGTTCGAATCCTGCCTCGGGCATGGATGTGTTTGATGTCCTTACGTTACTTAGGTTTAAGTAGTTCTAAGTTCTAGGGGACTGATGACCTCAGAAGTTAAGTCTCATAGTGCTCAGAGCCATTTGAACCAAGCCTGTAACGTTGACGCTCTGTAGCGTCGTTGGATGACGGTTCCGGACATGGGTTACTGTGTAAAACTTGATCTACCAAGTGCCCTCTACAACCTCCAAAGTTAAACACTATGTATACAAAAACAAAGACTGGTCAGCGCTGCTGTAGCGGCCATGTTTCGTCCATACTGCGATGGAACGTACGAACGAACAATGGCGGAATGTAAAGTCCGCTGAAAGACGCCACTAATAAAAAATCACGAATCAAATTGCGAAAAATACGCTAGTAAACTTTTTTTGAACTATTGGGTCGTTCCTAGACTAATAATAAATCTCCCTAGAGCTACTTACGCTTACAGTATATCGAGTTCCACCAGATGATGAAAAAACTATTTAGGGGCCTAGGTATCTCGGCCTGAAGCTTCTTCAGGTGACAAATTAACAAGAGCAATTACAATAAATTTATGTGAAAAAAGGAAGGAACATTGGGGTTTTCCCGGGAAACGTAAAATTGGTTGCCGGACACGGATTTGAACGGGCATCCTACAGATCATGTGTTCTATGTGCTTGGTCGGTACTGATTTAAATGTTTTAAGTTTTTTTCCACGTCAGTTTCAAAAAGACAAAACTGAAACATGTATTACGTCAGATAGAAAAATCTGAAACAACCGACATTTTCTGAAGTGAGTAATAAATGGAAATGTCGTGTGGCTAGGGCCTCCCGTCGGGTAGACCGTTCGCCTGGAGCAGGTCTTTCGATTTGACGCCACTTCGGCGACCTGCGCGTCGATGGGGATGAAATGATGATGATTAGGACAACACAACACCCAGTCCCTGAAAGCATAACAAAAAGCATTCGTGCGAAGGTTTTTCTGCGGAATCATTCACAGTTTCAGGTTGAACGCCTTTCATGGGTAACTAGCAAAAAGACACAATTCTGAGATCCTGTAATTTTAAAATGTATTGCAGTAACATAATGGAAAATCAAATTAATGTCTCAATTTAGACAATAAATCTACAGTTGTAACATACCACGAGTATGTAAAAGTCTATCAAGGCGATTTGATCAGCAAAAAACCATCAAGAAGGCGCATACTTTTAGCGAACAATACTCCAGCTGCAAGCTAAAAACACGAAAAAATGTGCTAACAATTTATCTTCGCGGTAATATTAAACCGAAACGGAACCTGATGTGATAGATCGCGATAAAAATGAGATTGACATCATACATTCCGGCAACAGTGGAATAAAAAATGCCGGAATTTTACGTTGCTAACAAGAACTGGAAAATGAAGACCAGGTGGTAGTATGCACGACATTTTAAAGAAATGCAGCGTGTCAAAATATCAGTGTTTGGAATACTTTGTGATGCGAATAGTGTTTACGGGAACAAGCTAAAACAGTCACTTGATACTTTGAGAGCTATTTTGAGTAAACTAAAGAAGAATCAAACAATTATCGTGGTGTGTTGTCCTCCTTAGCGTAAGCTAGTTTAAGTAGTATGTAAGCATAATGACCGATGACCTCAGCAGTTTGGTCCCATAGGTACTTACCGCAAATTTCCAAAATTTTTCCTTGCGTAAAATAGTTTCAGAAGGCGGAGTAGTATCTACAGAAAGATCTGCTAGTCAGTTACAAATGCATTTTTTCTGAGTGTTTTATATCTCTTCTGTTTACTGCAGATGCTCACTGATTCCTTCTATTCGCATTCCGTGGAAATACGATCATAAGAAATGCACTTTCGCATCTGTTTGCACACCTAAAAGCACCACAATCTGGCACTGTTTCAGAATGAATGACAGATGGTCACATGTATGTGCTATAAAAATTATCGTGCTTACTTCAAAATCTTACTGGTTTCATCAGGAATGTTTTCTTATTTCAACTTGAAGGGATAGTTCTCAGATAAAAGTGCATATTTAAGATCATAGGCGTAAAATCTATACCAAAAACTGCCTGACCAAAAGAGCGAAGACATAGGGAGTGTGTAACAAATCCAGAAACAACTCAGAAACATTGCATTCGTTTTCACAAGTCTAATTTTCAACATCGAGGAGCTCTTGTCAGGAACTAGGGACCGCCACATGGAAAGCTGCTAGGGGGCAGGTCCCTATACATTGTCTGCAACATGCCCGAGGCTCATAGAAATGCGTGATTAACGAGTCTGATAGTCTCTTTGTTAGTTCTTACAATCTTTGCTCTTAAAAAACAAAATGTAGACGTCGTAACAGGACAGCAGGCGGAGTTTTTGATACCATTTTGCAGGTGTAAAGGGTGCTCAGAAACAGTCTGGAAAGCTTGTAAGGATGTTGAAGGATAGGTTGTGCTGGAAAGTAATAGTTAAGAAGAAAATTCGAACGCTGCGCCGTTTCCGAGTTAATTAGCACCGAAGTTAGCCAATCAGATCGTTGCGACCATATCCAAGCCGCCTGCGAGAGACAGTGTCGCCAAACGCGTTGTTCGTTTGGTTTCCTGAAACAGAATAAGAGAACGAAACAGAAATTGGACATGGGGCGGTAGTAAGGATAGAAACCGAGCCACAGGCTGAGCAATCTTGTCCATAATTATCTACGCTATGAGAACAACTGTCACTAATTGTATCTGGCGGGCGGCTTGAGTTTGCGCGGGCAACGGCTGATTCGTTAACTTCAGTGCTAATTAACTCGGGAACGACGCAACGTGCCGAATTTTTTTCATAGCAATTCTTTATCAGCACAATCTACCCTACAAAACACTTATAGGCTTATATTTACTAAGATGGTATCTGTTCTTTCGGACATGTCCGAAAGAAATATATAGTTAAGGCTCACCGGCCACTTGACCATCTTCTTCTTCTGTGCGAATGCACAAACAGTGCCCGAACTCTTACGGGAATCGGCAACGCGCCGCGAGTAATAAGTATAATGGGCGGGGGCACTACGAATGTAGTGCGGGACAATACGTTGAGAATGTGGGTTTCGCGGGAGGCGTGCCAGAGATAAGTCCCTGCAGTCGTCCTGTCCTCTGTATCTTCGGTGGCTCACATGGATTGCCGGCACGGTAGCTCAGCGTGTTCGGTCAGAGGATTTAGCAACCCTCTGTAATAAAAAAAAACTTAGTAAACGGATCAACGAACAACCTGAACGGGTGTCATCGGACGTCTGCCACGAACAAGTTCAACGAACAATATAGAACAAAATGAGATTTTAAAAAAAGATGGATAGAGCGTTTGCCATGTAAGCAGGAGATCCCGGGTTCGAGTCCCGGTCGGGGCACACATTTTCATCTGTCCCCGTTGACGTGTGTCAACGCCTGTAAGCAGCTAATGGTGTTCATTTCATTGTAACTTATAGGCTTTTTCAGACTGTTTCTAACCACCCTATATATTAGTAAAGCAAATGAACATATAACTATGAGCCGCTTGAATAGAAAGTAAGATCCGATCGGTCGTGAATTGGAAACCACTGAAAAATCAAAAATGTTTTGTTTGCAACAATTTACTGCAGCTTCCAGCTACTTCTCTACGTAGTCGCCGCTTCGACTTCGCCTTTTTTCGTAGCGTTGTATCAGTCTTCCAATACCCTCGTCGTAGAAAGCAACCGCCTGTGCTTACCGCCACTTCTCTACGCTGGCCTGCAGTCCGTTGCCTGTGCCAAAATATTATCTTCATAGCCAGCGGTTTACGTGAGCAGGGATGAACAACTGAGGGAGCCAAGTCCAGGTTGTATGGTAGACGATCAAACACTTCCCATCGAAAACGCTGTAGGGGCGTCCTCATCGCTGTGCGGCCGAGAATTGTCTCGAAGAAGGAAATGCACGAAATCAGGCGGAAGCTCGCAGCGGGCACCCACATTTGGCGGGAGACGCTATTCTTCTAGGCATCTTTACGTGCTCACTGTGCGCTCGGAACTAAAAAGAGCGATGTTACGCGATCGACAGGCCTACTAGAAACACTGCCCAATACAGTTGTGCAAAGCTTCATCGGATTTTCTCTTTGGTTTCCATGTCACGACCTGTCGGACCTTACTTTCCGAATAGCCCCGTAAAGTACTTTTTATTCACTGTTTGCATTTGTGTATACTCTCACAAACCTGGTTTCGGTTTCATGTGACCGGGAATCTGTGGTTGTCATCGAGACGGCGGTTTCGCCTGCTTCCCCCCCCCCCCCCCCCACCACCACCCACACCCCCACCGCTCCCACCTCAGACCTTTCAGCAAAGCCGCTGAGCGTAAACCACGGTGGGTCATCATCTCGTTAAGCTGTTGGCTATTTATAGCGGTCCCGCTAGGAGCAGGGCTGCTGCATTCGTTCGCTTTCACCTTCTCTCGCGAACGCGGCCAGCGAAAGTCGGTCCGGTCAGGCTTGTGACCCAGTGCTGGCCGCGCGCAGCCGCTGGTACGGCGCCAAGGCCGCTGATTCAGCCAGGCCCGGGACAGGGGGCAGTGGGCAAGGTCACCGCTGCCGCTCGCCTTGACCTTCGCGCCTGCCCCCACCGCCCTTAAAGCTGCGCTGCGTGCCTCCGCCGTCACCCTAGCTGTCGCAATAGTTCGCTCCATACTCCTCCCTACTGAATGGTGAGCTCGACGCTGCAACTCTGCTCCCGTGCATTTCCGAGTTGCCCTACAATCCGTTCTACTGTACATCTATGTACGCTGTTGGCTATTAAAATTGCAGCACTAGGAAAGACAGCAATTAGAGAGAATTTAATTACTGTTCATGTACAGGGTGGCGCATGGGAACGGGAAATTTTGAACGTTACAGTTGGCAGCACTGTAGCGCCGGCAGATGTTCGAAACTTTGCACAATTGATGTGAACGCATTGCCATTTAGTAATCATGGAGAATTGGACTGGTGCGGAACGTGCAGTAGCTGTGAGAGCAACAACCTTCAACATCGCAGCGCGTCAGCAATCGTTGGTTAGGATATTAAAAAACTAGAAACCCGCCTCGATTGCAAAAAAGCACCTAGTGTTAACCTAGGTTTCGGCGTAGATAACTACACCTTCTTCAGAACAATAAACCCCACAAGTCCCTAAGAAGACCTTTATCAAGGATTAAAAGAACACTATAGCTATACATTTATAAACGAAAAAAAAAGGAAAACACAAAAAGTACATATGTACAAAGTCTAAACCGTTACTTAACTTAATGGTGTAACCTCCACCTCACACCGGCCTATGTTCGATGGGCCACGACCCGCCATAAACTGCAGCTACAAATGGTCACTCAATTAACAAATGTTGAAGGTTTTTAATAAGCTGTGAGAGCGTTTTACAAAAATGGTGATAGTGCGACTGCCGCGCAGAGAACATTTCGACAGCATTACCAGCTTGGACGTCATGGACGTGTCCCATCTGCGCATGCGATTACAACGTGGGTGCATAATTTTGAAGAAACAGGATCTGCCTTGAAAAAGAAACCTCCAGGTGGCATTCCAACGGTACGTACCCCAGAGAACATTGGAGCTGCTAGAGCTGTAATCGAGAGAAGTCCTCGCCGCTCCGTTCGACAGCATGCATCTTCGCTAGGGATTAAGCGACGAAGCTTACAAAGAATACTGCACGAATTAGACTTCCATCCCTATAAGTTGCAGATTATGCAACACTTACATGAACGAGACCCAGCGTCACATATGGAGTTTAGTAGCCAGATATTGGCTAAAATCAACGAGGACGCGAATTTCCTTGGTAACTTACGGATATCAGACGAAGCCCATTTCCACCTGAACGGATTCGTGAACAAACAGAATTTTCTTTATTGGGCACAGGACAATCCTTGTGAGTTTCACCAGCGACCACTACATAGCGCCAAGGTCACAATATGGTGTGCTGTATCATGTCATGTTGTTATCGGCCCTTAATTTTTTGAACGTGAGGATGGTAGTGCAGTGACAGTAACATCTGCTCGATATGTTGAAATGCTTCAAACATTCTTTACACCGAGACTGTACGAGCTTAATCTTAACGTCGAAAACATGTGGTTTCAGGAGCACGGAGCCACGTCACACACTGCTCGATAATCGATGGCAGCAGTTCGTCAATTGTTTGGAAGACGCATTATTTCACGTAACGGTGGCATTGCTTAGCCTGCGAGATCCCCTGATGTTAGTGTGTGCGACTTCTTCCTGTGGGGATATCTTAAAGGCAAGGTGTACCGTACACGTCCTGCAACAATCCATGAACTGAAGGAGAACATTGAAAACGAAATCACTGCCATTCCCCAAGATTTGCTACATCGCGCATTCCAGAGTTTTCATAACAGGCTGTTAAGAGTGTGAACGCCGCATGGGAGCACATATTTCCGATGTCATCTTTAAAAAGTAAAGAGACACTTTTGGACATTTTGAATGTAAAGACATACTGAATAATGGCATACTGAATACATTCACTTTCGTTAATAAATTACTAGTTTTATGAATTTATCCATGGAAATGACGTTATTTCGAAATTTCCCGTTTCCCTGCGCCACCCTGTACAATAGGAATTATGATACATCCGCATTTACGTGAACATGTCCGCATTTCCTGAGTTTAACAAAGGATCCGCAAATACCAGGTGATCAAAAAGTCAGTATAAATTTGAAAACTGAATAAATCACAGAATAATGTAGATAGAGAGGTACAAATTGACACACATGCTTGGAATGATATGGGGTTTTATTAGAACCAAAAATATACAAAAGTTCAAAAATATCCGACAGATGGCGCTTCATCTGATCAGAATAGCAATAATTACCATAACAAAGTAAGGCAAAACAAAGACGATGTTCTTTACAGGAAATGCTCAATATGTCCACCATCATTCCTCAACAACAGCTGTAGTCGAGGAATAATGTTGTGAACAGCACTGTAAAGCATGTCCGGAGTTATGGTGAGGCATTGGCGTCGGATGTTGTCTTTCAGCATCCCTAGAGATGTCGGTCGATCACGACACACTTGCGACTTCAGGTAAACCCAAAGCCAATAATCGCACGGACTGCGGTCTGGGGACCTGGGAGGCCAAGCATGACGAAAGTGGCGGCTGAGCACACGATCATCACCAAACGACGCGCGCAAGAGATCTTTCACGCGTCTAGCGTGGGGTGGAGCGCCATCCTGCATAAACATCGTACGTTCCATCAGGTGTTTATCAGCCAGGCTGGGAATGATGCGATTCTGTAACATATCGGCGTATCTCTCACCCGTCACGGTAGCAGTTACTGACGTTTTGCTGTCCAGCGCCATCTGTCAGACATTTTGTGAACTTCGTTTTTTTTTGTTCTAATTAAACCCCATGCCATTCCAAGCATGTGTGTCCATTTTTACCTCTCTATCTACATTATTCCGTGGTTTATTAAGTTTTCAAATTTATACTGACTAAAACCGTGATGTGGTTAACTGCTCGTTTCGCACATTTAATTGTAGCTGGAGTGCCAGGGTGTCATACATCCCACATTTGTATCTGAACATTGAGTGTACTAATGTGTGCAAAGCCCGCATCTCGTGGTCGTGCGGTAGCGTTCTCGCTTCCCACGCCCGGGTTCCCGGGTTCGATTCCCGACGGGGTCAGGGATTATCTCTGCCTCGTGATGGCTGGGTGTTGTGTGCTGTCCTTAGGTTAGTTAGGTTTAAGTAGTTCTAAGTTCTAGGGGACTGATGACCATAGATGTTAAGTCCCATAGTGCGCAGAGCCATTTGAACCATTGAACCGTTCATAGTGGTGTCGGGCACATTCGGCCTAGAATCCCATTTACAGGAATTGAACCCTGACAACCAGCAAAGACGTGTCTGGAGTCACTGCGGGCAGCAGTGGAACAGCAGTCTCGTTGTCGCCCGCCGTTCGGCCCGACAAACAGAAGTGTTACTCTGGGGTGCCATTTCTTTTCATAGCAGGATCCGTTTGTTTGTTATACGCGGCACCCTTACAGCACAGCGGTACGTCATACCCTGTTTTGTTGCGTTACACGGCAAGCCATCCTGGGCTTTCATTTCAGCAATATTACTTCCACCCACACACAATGAGAGTTTCTATTGCTCGTGTTCGTACTTGCCACACCCTATCTTGGCCAACAACGTCGTATCTCTCTCCAATTGAGAAGGGAGTTTGACGATCTAACGCCCCAATTAGACAGAATCTGGCACGATATACCTCAAGAGGACATCCAATAACTCTATCGACAAATGGCGAGCCGAATAACTGCTTGCATAAGGGTCGGATGCGGACCAACGCGTTATTGATTAGCTCGATTTGTGAAGCTCTTTCTCTTGAATAAATTATCCAACTTTTCTGAAACTGTATTCATTCGTTTGTCTGTACACGTACGTCACATCTACCGATATCCTTCCCATTCGGATAACTCATTTGTGCTGTAGTATATCATTCTTCCTGCAAAATTGTGTCAAGTTCAGATAATAATTATTGAGGTGGATTGCGATCACGCACCCTTCTTATCCAAGTAGACCACAAAAGATAAATAATATTGAGATATAGTGCAGGTGTGGCCAGGGAAGATGCAATTCATCCTCGTGCTCACAAAACCAGTACTGGATGGTGCGAGCTGTGTGAACAGGGACCGTGTCTTGGAACTCAGCATCATCATTGCGCAACAAATATTGCACCATGGGATGGATCTGATCAGCCAAAATGGTTATATAATCCCTGGCAGTAAAGCGACTTGATTTGACTGTTGAAAAGCCCATTATTTATAGCTTCAGATTTTGACAGGACTGGTTCTCCCAAGGCTATCAGTAGTTCTAATGGAATGTTCTCTACTCCCGTGGCCTCTTTTCGACTTAGGTCTTCCAGAGCTCTGTCAAGTTCTTCACACGCTATCATATCTCCCATTTCATCTTCACCTACGTCCTCTTCCATTTCCATAACATTGCCCTCAAGTACATCGCCCTTGTATAAACCCTCTATATACTCCTTCCATCTTCCTGCTTTCTCTTCTTTGCTTAGAACTGGTTTTCCATCTGAGCTCTCGATATTCACTCAGTGGTTCTCTTTTCTCCAAAGGTCTCTTTAATTTTCCTGTAGACAGTATCTATCTTACCCCCAGTGATAAATGGCTCTACATCCTTACATTTGTTCTCAAGCCATCCCTGCTTAGCCATTTTGCACTTCCTGTCGATCTCATTTTTGAGACATTTGTATTCCTTTTTGCCTGCTTCATTTACTGCATTTTTATATTTTCTCGTTTCATCAATTTAATTCAATATCTCTTCTGCTACCCAAAGATTTCTACTAGCCCTCGTCTTTTTACCTACTTGATTCTCTACTGCCTTCACTATTTCATCTCTCAAAGCTACCCATTCTTCTTCTACTGTATCTTTTTCACCAGTTCTTTCAATCGTTCCCTAATGCTCTCTCTGAAACTCTCTACAACCTCTGTTTCTTTCAATTTATCCAGGTTCCATCTCCTTAAATTCCCACCTTGTTGCAGTTGCTTCAATTTTAATCTACAGTTCATAGCCAATAGATTGTGGTCAGAGTCCACAACTGCCCATGGAAATGTCTTACAATTTAAAACCTGGTTCCTAAATCTCTGTCTTACCATTATGTAATTTATCTGAAACCTTCCAGTGTCTCCAGACCCCTTCAATGTATACACCTTCTTTCACGATACTTAGCTATGATTAAGTTATGCTATGTGCAAAATTCCATCAGTCAGCCTCCTCTTTCATTCCTTACCCCCATTCCGTATTCACCTGCTACTTTTCCTTCTCTTCCTTTTCCTAGTATCGAATTCTAGTCCCCCATGACTATTAAATTTTCGCCTTCCTTCACTATCTGATAAATTTCTTTTATTTCATCATACATTTCATCACTCTCTTCGTCATCTGCGGAGCTAGTTGGTATATATACTTGTACTACTGTCATAGGCGTGGGTTTCGTGTCTATCTTGGCAACAGTAATGTGTTTACTATGCTGTTCTTAGTGGCTTGCCCTCGCTCCTGTTTCTTTATTCATTATTAAACCTACTTCTGCACTATCCCTATTTTATTTTGTATTTATAACCCTGTATTCACCTGACCAGAAGTCTTGTTCCTCCTACCACCGAACTTCACTAATTCCATCTATATCTAACTTTAACCTATCCATTTTCCTTTTTAAATTTTCTAACCTACCTGTCCGATTAAGGGACCTGACATTCCACGCTCCGAGCCATAGGACGCCAGTAATCCTTATACATATTAGTTAATTCTTTTCTGACCGCCTCGTCATGTGCTGCTTGCTTTAATTCTACATTCTCTGTGAAAGTGTGGTAGCCTCATTTGTGACTTGTAACTCAGTTTCATTAGCACCTTGTTTCACACTTTTTGACCCACAGAACTGAGTTCTGAGCCTACCTTTAAAACAACAATTTGTAACTCCAAACGAACATTTTGTTCCAGTTGTACTTAATCTTGGGGAAATTGGTTTTCAGTGTCATTCTCTACTACCAATTTCAACTGTAACATTGCTGTTGAAACGTGAGTTCTCACTGTATCATCCTCAGTTTTCACATTTTTTATTTCCGTTTTTACACTGACATTGTCCTCACTAACTTCTGCTCGCAATTTCTCATTGTCCCGGACTTGAAATTACTTAGTGCCTCGATCAATGACAACATCGCAACGTTTTGTGCATCAGGCTTGACACCTCGAGATATTTGATCTCCTGCTGAATTGGTCTTTGCCAGAGTATCATCTTGACCAGTAGGTACTGATTCGCTCAGACCGAGTGCAAGTGGTTCTACTGAAACAATGCTAGGAGGTTCTACCACTGTTTCATCTATATAGTGTACCTGTGTTGAGTACATATCAGGACTGAAAATCTTAATATTACTCAGTTCATTCTTTTAATTCTATCTATGCCAATAATTCCTTCGACTACTTGGTTATCATCACTATTGGCTATTCTTTTATGAGGTGTTACAAGTGTTAAATGAAACAATAAGTTTACTGTTACCAGTCACTGTCAAAACAGTGACTGGTAACAGTAAACTTGTTGTTTCATTTAAAGTCAATAACAGTCACGGTAAAGCCTAAACTAAAATGTTCGCATTTAATGTTACAAGTGTGTCCAGCAGATGTAAAATAGTTTGAGATCTCCGCTTTTGCAACCTGCTGCCTACGGTCACTTGTAACTGTGTCGACCACTTTAATTGCAGTGGTGAGGTCGCCGTCCTGTTGTGTGAAGTTTCCATATCCTGCCGCCAGCTCCTCGCTTGCTTGTGGCATCCAGACCACTTACTGACATGTTTTGCGACTGAATGCTGATCTTATCTGCACTCAGCTAAAGTGCTTGAGCCGATTTCCGCTCTTCCTCTTCTGCCATTAAAACATGAAACTCTGAACTCATCCACTGGGACTACTCAGTGTTACTG
Organism: Schistocerca cancellata; assembly: GCF_023864275.1. Taxonomy (NCBI): domain Eukaryota; kingdom Metazoa; phylum Arthropoda; class Insecta; order Orthoptera; family Acrididae; genus Schistocerca; species Schistocerca cancellata. The sequence continues at coordinate 163,453,222 of NC_064628.1, read as the reverse complement.
CCTGACCTCGTTACTACATTTGGAGGATTCACGCAAAAATCATGACACACTTACTCCTTCGTCGATAATATTTCATACCGAATTCTAGCACCCCGTTGCACCGATTTGAAACACAGTTCACCTCCTTTTGGCTATTTAATTAATATTAATTTTAGTAACTTTATGCTGATTAGAATAAAAATCTGCTGCACATAACTTCACAGGTCAATTATTGCGGCACTGTACTCGTACATACATTTGTTTATGCCAAGAGAAAGAACCAACCAAAACCTCACTTCCGAAGCTAAACTGAATACCGTCGGAAGATGCCTAAGAAGGCCCAACGGTACTGGCCGATCATCCTGTCATCCGCAGCCGACAGGCGTCATTGGGAGCGGATATGGAGGAACATGTGGTGAGCACACTTCTCTCCTGGCCGTTGGCAGTTTTAATGAGCGGAGCCTCTACTTCTCAATCAAGTAGCTCCTCAACTAATCTCACAAGAGCTGAGCGCACCCCCTTGCCAACAGCACTCTGCAGATCCAAACAGTCTCCCATCCAAGTCCTAGCCAAGGTCAACAGTGTCCTAGCCAAGTCCAACAGTGCTTAACTTCGGTGATATGATGGGAAGTGATGTTACCACTGTGGCAAGGTCGTTGGTCGCTTCTGCAACACATGCTGAACAACCTGCCTGAGACAGTAAACGGTGGTTTAACAGGAGGGACACGTGACGCAGTTACAACACAGGCCTACCTTCAGGTGCTGCATGCTTTAATTCCAGCCACACATTCTCGACCTGTTGACCTACCTGCCCTAACATATGTAAACCCAATGCCCAAGAAATTTTAATTGTGTCTGACATGTCCAACAGAAAAGACAGCACCGCTGATGACACAGCTGGTGCATACATTCACATTGGTGTCCAAAATCAAAGCAACAAACCACTGCTTGCCCATCCTGTGTCTAACCCATGATATAATCATAAAAACTGTCAACAGATGTCCATACGATCGTGCTGTGCTCAAAATCTGGCATTCTGATCAATGGACAACCACGCTAGCAATGACGTCAGGGCACCTACCTAACAGGATAGTGTTCGCCATGTAGTCCCACATCCACAATAGCTGTGTACACAGTCACAGATGGTGCAGTATGACACAGAGAAGGCGCCTACCAGGCTCTCTAAGTGGAGGGCCAAGGGAAGAATGGAAGGAGGACGGTCACAAACTGATGTGGCCTGATGGCTTAATGTAAATTGTTCTGTTGTTTTTCGGATATGGTGACAGTTTATAGAGATCAAAACTGTGTCCCGATGACGAGGGCGGGGCCTTCCACGTTAACACCAGAAAGAGAGAACCATTATATGGCTGGCAGGGCACAACGGTACCGCCTTAGTGCTGCGTGACAACTGGCATCTGACCTCACAGCATGCACTGGACGTGTTGCAGCGAGGCAAATGGTGTACAGATCAACATGCCACATGGACAGTCGAAAAGTGGGCCAATGAGTCCTGTTTTAGTCTGGACAGTGATTCTCGACCAATTCACACCTGTAGGGAAATGTGGCATGTGAGTTCGGGACCCAATGGCTGTGGTAAGAAACTGATATCAAGGATGATACCTACTGGCGTGGGCAGGGATTATGTTGATCACTTGAACAACCCTTCATGAAACTGTACAGTTAAATCAGCTAGGTTTAACTGCTGTCAGGTATCATGACGAGACCTTGAGATATTGCACGCATGGGGTGACCTGCTCGCTCTCCCAGTTTGAATCAATAGAGCACATCTGAGATGCACTAGGGACATGGATTGCATCACGTCAGCATCTACCAATCACTCTCAAAGGCTTGTGAGCAGTGCTGCAAGAAGGATGGGCATTATTGCCTCAACATGAGATTGGTTACATCATTCACAGCATGCCCCATCATTTGTCATGCCTGTATTGCTGCCAGAGGTGGTCACATCCCATACTGTGTGCATTAACCAGTTGTTGGAATGTGTCTGTAAATTTGTTAAGTTGGAAAAAACAAAGAATATTTTTGTCGACCCTTAAGCATGTTTCAGTTGTTTACGTTCTGTATTCTTTACATTGTTTCTACTTTACTATCACGTGATTATACTGTTTTGTGGCAAAATAAAACAACCTCTTAAAATTTCGGTTTGTTGCTTTAATTTTGGACACCAGTGTACATGAGACAGAAAATGGGGAAAAAAGGGGAAGAGATGGGTGAGAATTCGTGACTTCCAGCTGCACACAGGGCTGTGGTAATGCAGTGGCAAAAGCTGAAAATTTGTGATGGACCAGAACTTGAACCCGGAATTACTGATTCTCATGAGTGGTTGTCTTAACAGCTTTGGCCATCTGGAAATGGTCCACGACCAACTCAAACGTCCAACTCATCACTTGCTGCAATGCAAAATGCCTTGTCCATTAATTCCATAGTCACAAGTTATTGATTCCCGTAAGAGTTCAGATGATACTAGTGCATCCACACTGACACAAATATCAAGGAGCCATTGGACTCGTATAAAAGTGTGTGTATCACCCGCATCATCACTAGTGGTGTCTGTTCTGTTGGAAATGTCTGACAGAATACACACCACTCAAAATACACATATTTCTGTACGAGTTTGACGGCTCCTTGACATTTGTTTCTGTATGGATACACTAATATTGTCTTAAGTCCTACGGGAATCAATAACTAGTGAGTAGGGATTTAATGAACAAGGGACACTACATTGCAGCATGTGGTTAAGTTGGAAATTTGAGTCGGTCAGGGACTGTGTCCGGATGCCTGAATTACTTAAGGCGGCTGTTCTTGAGAAATAGTAAATCCAGATTTGAGTCCTGGTGTGGCACATAGTTTCAGCTTTTGTCATTGCATTACCACAATGCCCTGTTCATCTGGAAGTCATGAATTCCCACCCATCCCTATCATTTCTTTCCCCATTATCTATATCATACACTACCTCGATACTCTGGAAAGGGAAGGTAAACCATTAAGGAAAGAACACACTAATATGGTGAAATTAAATATATTATTAAGACCCTTTGTCTTCCAGTTCAGTCATTGTACAATGTTACAATATTTATGTAAGTCAACCACAGCACTCACATCATCATCATCATCATCACCACTACCACCACCATCTACATTCATAGTTTAGGATTGAATAACCTATTCTGGCTTCAGTTTCTAAGCTCCATTGCTCCAGCCAACAGTTCCCCAACAACTCGAGGAGCTTGCAGACTGAAACTAATTCCTATTGACAAGACAATTCCATCCTACCAAAGTAACTACTCGCAAGTACCATTTTTACAATCACTTTGTTGCTGGGTCACATGGGACTCAGACACAAACCAGCAAGACAGTTTAGGAACCGCCAGCAGCAAGTCATACGATTTTTCCAAGCCACAAAATATGATTGTGATCAGACGGGCATCAACGACACTCTGTAGCACACTGAGCCATATGATCAACGTTGTCCAACTTGCAGACATTTGGTTGAATGACGGTGTATGATGCGACATAATCTTTGTTCTTTAACCAATCTCCATCTAAGTCTGTAGATATTGTCACAAGCAAAAACATGCTTTGATGCAGCAATTGAAAGCGCTGTCTATGCCACTCTATGTATTCATACTTAGTTAACATTAAATGTACAAAGTCTATGATGTAACCACGGTGGTCTATCATCTGACATAGATCCAGCCTCAGCCAAGCCAAGGCGCAATCTCCCACTTCTAACTTTTTGGACTTTGGTAACATTAGACAAGTCACTTTATTAATAGTTACCCATTTACATGTAGTATCCTACAACACTTCCTCCAGTGGAAGCTCTTTTGGAACACAATCTGCAATAATTCTCCCTTCATTCTTATTCTTACAAAATATGTTTTTTGGATGGAATGTTTTTCTTTCCTTGATATTCCATTCCTTGGACTTATCCATCTGCTTGTTGGCAGGGGGTGTCTGCCTTTGCACATTGCATCTAGCTGTTTGTGCCCTTCATGTTCTTATGCCAGCTTCTCAAAAACTTCGCCGACAGGCTCTAAACACAGTAATGATGAGGGGATGTCCTTGGGCACTGTTGTCCCAACTTGCAGCAATGGATGCCACTGGCCCCCACACACTAATAAAAATTCTGATTCAGTACTTCATTAAAACTGGAATATCTTGTGATTGATAACTCTAAATCATCTGCAGTTTTCACCAAACACTCTTAAACAACTGCACCCACATAGCTTCCGCTTAAACTTCTTTCTCCTGTTTATAAATCCTTATGCTTTCAGAAACATGTACATTGGCAATGGGTGAAGTCAGTAGCATACATATCATTGTCACATCCCAGGTGATTTCCACATTTGTCAGGAATTCAGGAACTACTTCTTGTACCACAATAAATTGATAGAAACAGGAAAAAAAAGACATAAAACTGTCACATCACTAAATAAATATAGTGTTCATCTTGTTAAAGTTCCAATTCAGTACTACATGCAGATGAATCTCAAACAGAATATGTTGTAATAAGCTCCAGATCTGAAACAGACATAATAGTGGGGATGATAGAGGGATGGTGCATTTGCATCTTCAAATTAGGGCAGACATCCTTGATTCATGGTCATATCAATGTACTATAAACACCATACTGAAGGCACTAGAAATTGCAGCAGGCAGCTAAATGATCAACTTTACATTTTGTAATGTTGTATGCAAGGGCAACTACCAATTATTGCACATGAGAGACACATCATTTATTTCAGAATGTTGCTTTATCCACCAGTTGCATGAATACCTACATCTACATTCCACAAGCCACTTTGCAGTGTGTGACAATGGGTACCCTCCTCTGTTCCATTCACAGATGATGAATGGGAGAAACAACTGTCTATAAACTTTTGATAATTTTGTTTTGTTTTAGCCATCTCTCAATATGCTTTTCTACTGCTTGTCACCAGTAATGTTCCACTGTCAACAGACTTGTATCGACGGCCAGGTCAAGGAGCAGCACTCACAGGTGATGGACCATGTTCTACAATGGCACTGATAACTGGTCTGCTTGGCACGCTATTGTTCCTGGCAACACTAGCCGTTTGTTACCTGGCAACAAGACTTCGAGACGCTGCTTCCGTTGACCGAGCCCTTCGTCATGCTAAAACTGGTGGTTACACAGGCCGCAGCCTTGTCCAGTGATGGTGCAAAACTGAACACTGAAAAGGTTGATTGAATTTTGGGACATCTCATGCCAACAAAGTTTTATAATGGGTTCTAAGCAAAGGTAACATGGATGAATTCATGTTAAGCTTCAGATGCTTTGGGAAAGGTTGAGGGAGGTGCTGGAGACGAAACAAATGGCCACAAAGGCCAAAGACTATTGTGATTAAATATACAGAAAAGTTCAATTGCTGAACTTTTCAGTTCTCATTATAGTAACAAGTTTATCCTACACACAAAACTACTAGTAAGTTTCTTGTTCAATTTGCAAATTATTTTCATTACCCAATGTGATGAAAATGAAATTATGAATGACACGGGTAGTGTTGCATTGTTCACAAGAGTGAGACTACTGCAACTATGTGTACAAACACCCACCACAGAACAGAGGTCAAGGGCTGTTTTAGTGTGCAGTTAATAAGACTTGAGTAATAGCCTTAATTCTACAGACAGCAAATTCTGTAATTTCCAAAGAAACTGTAAGATTTTTTCCCCCTTTAACTCTGCTTGTATTTAGACTTTTTCTTAAGGTCAAGGAACAAAAAATCCAAACTTTATGAATGTAACGAAAAGGATGAGAAAACAGTTTAGTTCAACTCAACAGAATTATAAAACAAATAGGTTCTATATTTTAAAATCACAAAATGTTATTTACATGTTCTATAATATTATGTTATAAGCTTTTATAATACATAAATATAATTTATTGATGGTTATCAAATTAGCAACAGTTTCAACTCAGGTACCAAAATTTAAATTTCAGTGACTTTTAAAATAATCAACAATGACTAGTTCAACATACTGGAAAATTTTTCCTTACGAGGTTCACAATTGGATATATAAATATTTGCATTGCAGTATATACCGGAATTTAAGCAAGTGGTGACCTACTGAAATTTTGATCAGATTTGATGGTAAAGTCTACAAAAAGGTTGCACACACTTTGGTTTGTATAAAATACACAAATGTGCAATACCACAAGCATTAAAATCTGGTAACAGGTGAACTGCAGTGCATTTATGTACAATTTAACATTTTAACAAACAACAACAGTACTTCAACAGATGAAAGGTTTAAAATTTAATCTATAAATATGGAGTAAAATTGTAAAACAAAAACTGATACAACAATGATAATTGGTATGTATGAAAGTAAATAATTTTCTAAAATTATAATATAAATTTTATTCTTTGGTTTAGATCCAGCCATCCATGCAGTGGCTGCACTGTATCAAAAACAAGACTTTCAAACAAATACACAATAAAACGATGTAACAGACATGATCTGTGGCCAAATTCATTTCTTCTTTTAGCTTTGTTGAATATTTATCCTTTCTAAATACCTGCAGAAAAAAAAATACATTCTGTTTACAAAGTTCAACATTCTCGAATAACAGCAATAATATTTGTACAGCAGACACAGTCCATACTAATTACGAGTGTGTGTTACATGCCTGTACACCAACTAATGTGGGGAAACACCCTTTAGTTCTTTTACATTAAGTAGGTCAACTGGAATGTTAAGGTGGCAACACACTTAACTGCAAGCTTGACAAACACTTATGAGCAAGTGTGCTTGCTCAATCATGCTTCACTGTATGTAGGATAATTTTGCCAAAGCATAAGGACTGTACAAACAGCTTGATACTTTAATTTCAATTATGAATGCTTGTGCGTATATACAAGGAACAGGGAGGCTCGCACAAGCATTCGTCAATAATTTGATCTGATTTCATTTATTTTTGTTTGGTCCTGTTAAATCACATTCTGTACAAAAGTTGCACTGTAATGTAGAACAAATACAAGAATACAACATTACATGGAGAAAAAGAAGAGAGATAATAACACCGTGAGATAGCTTCTGCAGTGCATCTACTGTGATTAGTTAATACGAGAATATTATTTTTGATTTTTTAACACCTTTTTGCTCCTTGTATCATATTGCCTGTTTTGTTTTGTTTTCATAACAAATGAAACGGCTGCCAAAGCCAGCACATCATGGTCTGAAGTCGACATTTTCAGGCAAACTGATACTTGTACAAGAATGTTTGAGCAGTATGGAGGTGCGAGGAATTTTTACATGCTCGTGAAACCATCCTTGGACATGCTAGTCAAGCATGCAATTATGTGTGTGGCTGCCAGTAGTTCCACCTTTCATGCCCAAAGCTTGAACCGTGTATGTTGCTCAGATCCTAATTGAGACTTCAGGCCAAACTGGTGATCCAAGGTGGCATTAATTAAACACAAACTAATGAAGTATGTTCTGAAAGCACCAACCTCCATGTGAATCCTCCCACATCCTTTTTCTCAACTACACACCCTCAGCAACTGGTAAGGCACACACAGGTAACTTATTTTAAGAACTAATTACAAAACCATTGTTTATCAAGCATTAAAAATACCAAGGCTGAAATCTGTACCAATCCCCATCTATATTTCCTCCCAAAACACCTCTGAAGAGATACCTTTCAGAGATGATATTATTCACATCCACAAAAGGTGTAGCAGAAGAATCTTGAGGCCATTAACCAAACAAGGCACAGTAGTTAACTAGAATGGAGGCAAAATGTTATTTGGGGCAAAAGCATTTCCACAACAAGAAGAAAACTTTAAGTACAAATCTACAAGATTCAAACCCTCCCCCAAACATAGAAACCACATAAATCAAACAAGTAAAACACACACATAGCCACCAGGATAATCTATCTCTATAATGGCACTGTTCAAAATAAAAGCACAAAGACACAAGCTCCACCACTTTGCTAACAAGAAGCATATTCCCCTTCCACCATACTCTAAGGCTATCTAAGAAATGTAAAATCCCGACAGACAATTACATTAGGACAAGGTACATTAATAAGCTCACAGGAGCCTGTTTAACCCATTAGCGCCCAGTGTTATATCAATGATACATGTGACAGGACTGGACTTTTATTGATTTTTTTGGACAACAATGAACATCTATGATCTTGTTAAGGCTTATTTACAGACTATTGAACACCTGTACTTTCAGTCTTGTGTTAGTAATTTTGAGAAACAGCCCACAACTGGAAACAAATGGCAATTTAATGTACACTTTTAAGCCAAAATTTCATCACACAATGGATTTTAAAGTACCTATAACAAAAATATTTTATCCTTCAGATTCAAAAACTAATTAGTTCCTTAATAACCCAACCTTCACATGTCACTTATTGAAACTGATGGAACATTATTTGTATTGCTGGGACATTCAGCATTTCAGAAATGTGACACTGTGAACTAATGAGAGTACTTTAATAATGTTCACTTTTATTTTGAGAATTTTTTTTTTTTTTTTTTTTTTTTTACAAGTTTTAATTTGCTAATTTTTCCATGGGGAATAATATTTTGAGGGCACTGGGACCATGAGAGAAAATCATATCCCCCAAAATTGCCCCTTCCGGAAGAAGAAGGAAATAGATAGAAATGAATGAGGTGCTGCTCATTCTATCAAACAAAATAAAAAAGGTTTCTCTGTAAAAGGCAAGACGAATCCTTTGTTTCTGCAGCATCAAGTATAACTGGTGTGAATGCAGTAATCAATTTTCAAAGATATTCTCGGGACTCCAGGAAGCACATCAAAATTCTTTGAGCCTCTATCCTGACAGAATAGAAGAACATGGGTGAGATAAATATTCATAACTGGATATATTATTAGGCTTTTTCTGATTGGTTACTGGATGCCACTGTACAAAAAGCCTTGACACACTACTGCAAAAATGGAAATACAATCCCTTATGTAAATTTTTCAACAGAAATTGTTCACCTGCACTTGTGGTATGCAGTGGCACCTGAAGGGCCTGGATGAACTCTGCACCAGTACCACAGCAGTGTAATTCTTCGATGAAATGATGAACATGATTGTGAAAATACAGGAACTCAAAAACAGACATTTTGTTAGAATAAACTATAAGACATTAACACTCACTCAGTGCAAAAAATGTAATGAGGGACTGTGCTTTGTTGCTTATCATATCATGCAATTTGTTGTTTTTTCCATCTCATGTTTAATTCGTTTCCTCCAGTACAAAAATGGGTAATTTTTTCATAAAAATGCATGTTTTGCTCTCAGTAGTGCATAGCGTTACCTACATGGTATGGTATATTATTTTAAAACTAACATGATAAATACAGCTGTTTCAATGTAACTGCTTCTTTCTCAATGTAACAAATAAGGTGAAAGCAATGAAGTAAAAAATTATTCAGGCACTAATGGGTTAATACTGACTGAACAAGGAAATGTACATTATCAGGTACATAATAAAGCAATATGAATTATTAATACATAGCAGTAATTTGTTAAAGAAAGAATACTGTTATTCATACAACACTTCAAGCTAACTACACAAATTATACAAAGTATGATCTATTTACCTTTTACATGGAACACAAATTTTTCACAGCCAGCAAGTAACTTAGAATTACGACACTACACAGACGATCTCAAATTGTTACAAGAACTATGACTAGTTTCATACATATGTCACTCAGTATATTTAAGAGTGGTATATTAAATGCCTAGCTAGCCATAAAGGCTTTGTAAACTTTAAAAAGAGTCACTATCCTGCAAAAATCATTTTAAATGCATGTATGCAGAATAACGCACATGCATACAAAATCATTTGAGATTTTGTGCTAGCAATATAATATTGTTTCAGAATAAAAAGATCTTACACTTTCCCTTCCTTCTTGGCTTTGGTGTAAGCTTCATATGCAGCTATTTCCTTCTTTTCCTTACGCATATTTCTGGCTTCAAATTCTAACCTACGAAACATAAAAACATAAGTGAAGACATTACTCTACAAGTGGTAAAATTAACTGCCATCAAACAAAGTTTAGCAAAATGGCACCACTTATAATTATTACCAATGTTAATTTCAACTAGGAATGTACAGTATTCATGATAGATATATTTGAAAAAAATATGACATTTTAAAGCAACACTAAATGAATGAAGGTAAGAAAGACTCAATAATACCAACCTATGTAAAATGATCCTTTCAACAATTTTCTCTGTTGTCATTGTATTTCCAGAGTCCAGTAATTTGAATTTTCCTTGTCGTTTAGGTTCAGCATAAGGATCATCAAAGCCTCCCGTTTGTATAGGAGTTTGCCCATGGCAGACAATGTCAACCTTGAAGTGATCCATGAGCTCTTTAGTTACAACCAGTGGCGCACCAATAACAACTTCTGATACATACTGGAAATGAGACACAGTGCATTATTATCTGTCAGTGAGCAAATGAAAAATGACCAAACTAACAACTAAATTCACTCCATTACTAATTCATAAAAAAACAGGCTTCGTTCCTTAATAAGTGTGCAAAAGTAATAGTGTTTGAAAAATTATCTGAAGGAATGTTCAAACTGCATGAACATACAACCAAGATAAGTCACATTATTCAGAAGAGATGGCAAAAATTTCCTGCTTGTGCTATCAATTTGTGCTGTAAAGTACATACTGTACAGTGTTATTAACTACTTCAACAGTTTCAGAAGACAGCCACAAAGAAACAAAGACGTATAGGAATATAACACTCATATCAGTGGACAGAGCATCTCTTTAAGTTTTGATTCATAATATGCACCACGGCATACATGCAGAGTGCACCACAAGGCAGGCAGAACATGTAGGCAAATCTTCCACTCTGTAACATCTCATCAAATGAGTTCATGTCAGCAGGTAGGCAACCAAAAAGTGGCTGCTGTCACATCTTTCCAGGTGGCTGTAGCAGTAACTTCAATGAGTTTCATGCATATACTGACACTGGTCATGTCATAACTGGTGCCCATGTTGAGCACTTGTTATGGAAGTCAAATACTGGTGAAATGCTCTGTCAACTGAAATGGGAATTTTATGCATGTCTTTTAAGTCACCTTCTGATACCCCAGAGGTCCTTATAAATAACCCTGATTGATAGTACTTAATGCCACCAGAGCAACACTTGGTACCATTAGCCTTATTTGACAAGTAGTAGTGACAAGTCACAGATAATATATGGGGATTATACAAGAAAAGTGACGGGAAAATAGTTTTGTGAATAAAACTTGGTTGGACATTAAAGTACATGCAGAAAGGCTCTGGCCAGACTAATGTGTAAACAATAATAATATATTATATTGACAATAGCAAATACAAAACTGCATCGCTGCTTTTTCATAGGTTCTGAAACCACAAGTGAATAGGCACTCTTTGACAACGCCAAATACCCATGAAGGAAAAGCTTGATAAAAGCAAACTGGTCCAAGACTATGAGAATATTATCAACACATCAAGAACTGGCCATGAAAGACAAAGAAATTTCAAGTAACTTCATTGGTGGCGTTATGACAGATCATGCAGCGAAACCCATAAATAGCTGACATGTGCTACACAGTAAAAAAGAAACAGAATAATAATCTGAACAACTGAACTTCATAATCTCAACACGCAACATTATTTACCTTCAGAAACTAACCTCTCACTATGCTCTGCCTTACAGTAATGATTCTGAATTATGAGGGTGTGGTAGATCAGTTTTTCTTCAGTTTCCCTGCACTGACTAACTATAGTGATATATATCATGTGCAGATATCCCATTCGAAAAGAAAAAATAAACAAATGAGAAATTACTTCCTCCTGTAACTAACAGATGAAGTGATGTGAATAATTAATTTTAACTTACCTTACATGCAAGAACACTGAGCACTCTCTCATGCAAGTTCATGATTGGATAGTTGCCTCCTCTATACTTGTTCACTACTGGATCTGTATGCAGTCCCACAATCAAATAGTCACCCTGTTTCCTTGCTTGTTCAAGGAAATCTAAGTGCCCAACATGGAACAAATCGAAAGCACCCGCCACGTAAACTATTTTGTCATTTGGCTGTAACAAAAATAAACCAGAGTAAGAATAATTCAAGCAGTGAATTGAATTTATACATTTTTCAAATTATTACCATGCAAAAAAGAGATTTATTTGCTGAGCAGACATTTCATCTACGCAATAAGGAACTACTCTCAGTGGCCAAAAGGTATGCAACTTAACTAACCTGTCAGTTTCAGCTTAATAGTCAGTGCTTTAATCCCTCATATACTGCTATAAACAACAATAACACACAAAAACATGCTAAAATGAAGTCAGCGTTAAACGGGAATAGCCATAGTAATCAGAACTTCAAACGGAACACTTTCAAACCACTATTTTCAGGCCATTGAATGAACATAAAACACTGATATTGTACCTTTGGTGGTTTACCATCACTGAACTGTATTATTTTTTGCGTTGTTGGAAGAAACTGCGAACAGCCAGTCCATGGTGAACGAGCTGAAGAATCTTGACCCATATTGCTCGGACCTTCTCGGCCCACTTCATATTCTCGAGCTCCTTGCTGGAAATGCTGCCTTGTCAATAATAACATACGACCAACGAGATCAGTTGTCGACACTCCAGCAGTGCGTTGGACTTCCCTGTGCATACGCAAACACACATTTTGTATTTTAATGTACTACCAAATCATAGGAACTTTAGTAATAATACTAAATAAGGTAAATTAAATAATGGCCTTGATGTAAGTTGAAGCCCTTCATAGCATTAAATGAAGATGCTAAATGTTTTAGCCATAGTAAATAAAAACATACACAAATGATATGTTAAATGTAAACACCAATACTGTACTGGTCACACGATGTTCACATAATATTTTCATTACACCACTGCCATAAACAAATTACAGGCAGATTAGGAAAACTGCAATGAACAATTTTTCCACATCAATTTTTTTATACAGCCTCTCAATGTTAGTTTTTCCTCGACACAGGCAATTTAGATAAACATAGACCTAAGCGTAAACTTATGTATCTTGTGTTCTGAGTAAGCTTTGTCCTACAAAGCACAGACTTGTTTACAAGCCTTCTATCAAGTAAGAAGATGAATACTTATGACTGCTTACTTATATCTTCCAGCTGCTTTCACCAGGTGGTATGTGTCAATTCCATCAGCTGTCATTGTTATATCATCTGAAACAAAAATTTAGAGGTAAATTTCGGCTTACAAGGAACCTGACAGTATTACATAGCCCAACACCTCTCCCCCTCCCCCACAAACAATTTTCATTGTGTTACAAATAGGTCATTGCAAAATTAACCCAACATTTACCTCCATGGACACAGAAGTCACAGTTGTACTGATCGAGTGTCTCAAGTGTTGTCACGTATGGTGCCCCTTCCACAACTTCGTCCACCCATTTTATGCCTCTAACCATTTTATACCTGTACGAAAAACAGATGGTTCAGGAGCATGTTCTCCACGAAGTCTTGCTCTAACATAACACAATAAATCCAAAACACTTTACCTTTCCTCTTCCGTGAAGACTGGCGGTCCCTTGTGCTTAGTTATCTCTTCATCGGTGTGCACACCCACTATCAAGTAATCCCCCAGGGCTTTTGCCTGTCGAAGAGAATTTGCGTGGCCGAAATGAACCATGTCGTAACTGCAAGTTAAGACATATTTTAGCTCTTAAAACGAAAATTTTTGAAGTCTTATGTTCTGAAAACAAATACATAATGTACCACGGAAGCATTTTATATCCGAAAAAGAGATGATTTAATTATAACTGCAGTAGACACTGACAAACGTCACTTTTAATCATCTGGAGGCCCTTCAAGGTTTTCATTACCGGTACCGAATCAATAACTTCTGAATTACTACGGAACAAATATCATTTTCCTTTTTTCTTACACGCCAGAATAAAAAAATTACGTCTCATCACTTTAAACACTGTTCATTATACGATTTCCTCATTACCTGCAGGAAACCAAAACTATCATACATTCGCGGAATAAAGTATCAACACATGGCATAACTGAAATAAAACAATTAGAGTCAGCTAGAAACAAACTCATGTTCGTTGTGAAACGCTCAACAACAATATGAAAAATGAACATATTTCCAATGTTATTTACCATCCGTCACACCAGACGCGGACCTGCGGCTTTTTCTCCTCCATAGTGTACCAACACTTCCTGCCACTTCAGCCTTCACTTTGAAACTGAATGCTGATGCTGACTTCTCCGCCGATTTACCTCGTGTGAAGCGTAGCCTTCTAAACTAGGGAGTTTCGTTCTCTGCACGACTGAATGTCGAACAGATCATATTACTAGATGGCAGTGGAGATAAATCGCGAAGTGAAAAATTCCTAAATCAGCAATCACTATTTATTGCGGATTTTCGTAGAGATGAAGAAAAGAAAGATAATCACAAAAAGATCGTGATTGCGGAAATGAAGTCAATAACTTTTTGCTTTTATTACGGTATACTGCATTTTGCTTTCATTCAAGCGTTGATAACTATTGATGTACGTTGAGAATAGCAACACAAAAGTACAAAATCACACACTTTACGGTCAAGAAACACGTTATTGCAGATCTAATACGCTGCACATCAAACCAGGATGTTCGAACAAAGTCACATACGCTATAACTAAGAGCCAAAACAATCGACCTATATGCCGCACACATAAATTGCGTAATCGATTTTTTATTCTTTAACGCTATGTGAATTTAGGCTTCCTAAACACTGGTTACACCCCTTTCCATTCAATTACACAACTCTGGTCATTAACACAGTTCGTCAGCTGTCGTTAAAACGATTAGGTAATGGGCAAGAACAGTGTCGGTTTACAAAGGCGTAGATCGCTATGAATAATATTTGTGATGCTCGCAGAAGTTGATATACAGTTTACTTGTTTACAGTTAGCAATCACAATTATATAGGCTTTAAAGAGTAAATTTTAAACTTCGCAATGGACAATATAGCATACTGCAGATTTAGTAGTCCAATAGTTGTGGGAAATACTCAGAAAAATATTATGATATCTAGCATTCTGTCTTATGGCATAATATAATTAGTTCTGAGCAATGATGTCTGATTGTATACTGGAAAACCATTTAAGAGTATAGATTAAGCCCACACCAGTATGTGTGTGCACAAAAGTTTCATAAGTTGCAATTACTCTGCAAAATGCCAATAAAAGTCATTAGTAACATATATCCCACGATGAAATGCGAAGAAAAATATTTTTCTTGTTATTAACACTTCATTTTATTTCTACCCTACACACTGGTTGCATCCTATTAACCACCAAAATATAAGCAATACGAATACCATTACAGTTTTTCTGAAAAGGCTAGAAATATAGTAACATCATAGTTCAATATTTTCTGGAAACCTTGCATTAATTCTTGGTTGTCATTTTGAATTATTTTCTCAGCTTTCTGTCACATTCTGTACCATTTTACAAATAGTTAGTGCATAGCAAAGTTAAAGACTAAAATCGTCTCAAGAGTAGAGTCCCTATCATAAATTTCTGAATTAAGTTCCACTCTAGTCAATTGTTAATGCTTTCTTCAGTGGATCATATTCAAGATAAATAGCCATTGTGAGACATGTTTGCAAAGATTCGCATTTAAGATACATTTTGATGTGAAATCATGGCCCCATTTTGGCCATTTATGTAACTGAGTTTTTCGTTTTAATGTTAAACAAGAACAAAATTTGATAAAAGTAACCCAAATGCAAACATGCTACCTAATAATAAATTCGTCTGTCACAGGTTACGTGGCTGCCTAGGTAGCAGATAACTTTGTTTACTTCATAGTCCGCAATTCTGATGTTAAGTTTGTTGATGTTCTCACTTTCTTCGGTTTACTCTCTATCCATATTCTATACTCATTAGACTGTTCATTCCAATCAACATATCCTGTAATTCTTCTTCATTTTTACTGAGGATAGTAATGTTATCAGCGAATCTTACTGTTGATACCCTTTTCACTTGAATTTTAATCCCAATCTTGAGCTTCTCTTTTAATTCCGCCATTGCTTCTTCGATGTAACCTACAGAGTGAAGAATAGGGGCGGAAAACTATATCCCTGTTTTACACCTTTTTATTCTGAGGACTTTGTTTTCGGTCCTCCAGTCCTATTCTTCCCTCTTGGCTCTTCTACATGTCATATATTAACTGGCTTTCACTATAGCTTGCCCTTATTTCCCTCAGAATTTCGAACATCTTGCAGCATTTGACAAATCCTATGAACATGTCTTGATTTTTCTTCAGTTTTGATTCCATTATCAACCACAGTGTCAGAACCACCTCTCTGGTGTCCTTACGTTTTCTAAATCCAAATTGATCATCATCTAACAGATCTTCAGTTATCTTTTCCATTCTTCTGTATATTATTCTAGTCACCAACTTGAATGTATCAGGTGTTAAGCAGCTGGTACTGCATGCTGAGTCAGTCCTTCTGACAAACATTTCCTTTTCGATTTATTTACATTTTTCATGCAGCTATTTCACCTTAGCTTCCCTGTACTTCTTATTTATTTCGTTCGTAAGCGACTTGTATTTCTGGATTCTTGAATTTTCCTGTGCATTTTTGTACTCCCTTCTTTCTTCGATTAACTGAAGTATTTCTTCTGTTACATATGGTTTCTTCGCAGTTACCTTCCTTGTGCCTATGTTTTTCTTTCCAACTTCTGTGACTGCCCTTTCCAAAGATGTCCATTTCTCTTCCACTGAAAGGCCTACTGAGTCATCACAGTATCTGTAGCTGCAGAGAATTTCAAGCAGATCTCTTCAATCCTTAGTATTTCCTTACCCCACTTTCTAGCGTATTGATTCTTTCTGATTAGTCTCTTAAATTTCAGTCTACTCTGCATCATTATTGAATTGTTGTCTGTGTCTACTCCTGGATATGCCTTACAATCCAATATCTGATTTCGGAATCGCTTCCTGCCCAGGATGTAATTTAAGTGGGAGCCTCCTATATCTCCTGGCCTTTTCCAAGTATACCTCCTCCTCTTGTGATTCTTTAACATACTATTCGTTATCACTACCAAGCCCATATTCTCCGGCAACACTTTCTTCTACTCCTACCCCTGTAACTGCATTCCAATCTACCATTACTATTAGATTTTCATCTCCCTTCATATACTGAATTAACCTTCCAGTAGTCTCATATACTTCTTTCTGTCTCTTCTTTTTATGCTTGCGACATCGGCATATATTGCTGAACTATTGTTGACAGTGTTGGTCTGCTGTCAACTCTGATAAGAATAACCCTGTCTCTGCCATTCACAATACTCTGCCCTACCTCCCCTTCCCACTAGCATTATACAATTTTTGCAGCTGTTGATATTACCGTATGCTCGGCCGAACCAGAAATCCTTGTCTTCATTCCACAACTATATCGAGACTGAACCTTAGTATTTTTCTTTTTCAGATTTTCTAGCTTCACTAGTACATTCAAACTTCTGCCCCGACTTTTAGAATGTTACCCTTTCGTTCTTTATGAAATATTTTTCTTGTGGTCACCCTTTGTAGTCCCTTCCTGGAGATCCGATTGGAGGACTAGTCTGGAAACTACACTCCTGGAAATGGAAATAGGAACACCGTGAATTCATTGTCCCAGGAAGGGGAAACTTTATTGACACATTCCTGGGGTCAGATACATCACATGATCACACTGACAGAACCACAGGCACATAGACACAGGCAACAGAGCATGCACAATGTCGGCACTAGTACAGTGTATATCCACCTTTCGCAGCAATGCAGGCTGCTATTCTCCCATGGAGACGATCGTAGAGATGCTGGATGTAGTCCTGTGGAACGGCTTGCCATGCCATTTCCACCTGGCGCCTCAGTTGGACAAGCGTTCGTGCTGGACGTGCAGACCGCGTGAGACGACCCTTCATCCAGTCCCAAACATGCTCAATGGGGGACAGATCCGGAGATCTTGCTGGCCAGGGTAGTTGACTTACACCTTCTAGAGCACGTTGGGTGGCACGGGATACATGCGGACGTGCGTTGTCCTGTTGGAACAGCAAGTTCCCTTGCCGGTCTAGGAATGGTAGAACGATGGGTTCGATGACGGTTTGGATGTACCGTGCACTATTCAGTGTCCCCTCGACGATCACCAGTGGTGTACGGCCAGTGTAGGAGGTCGCTCCCCACACCATGATGCCGGGTGTTGGCCTGTGTGCCTCGGTCGTATGCAGTCCTGATTGTGGCGCTCACCTGCACGGCGCCAAACACGCATACGACCATCATTGGCACCAAGGCAGAAGCGACTCTCATCGCTGAAGACGACACGTCTCCATTCGTCCCTCCATTCACGCCTGTCGCGACACCACTGGAGGCGGGCTGCACGATGTTGGGGCGTGAGCGGAAGACGGCCTAACGGTGTGCGGGACCGTAGCCCAGCTTCATGGAGACGGTTGCGAATGGTCCTCGCCGATACCCCAGGAGCAACAGTGTCCCTAATTTGCTGGGAAGTGGCAGTGCGGTCCCCTACGGCACTGCGTAGGATCCTATGGTCTTGGCGTGCATCCGTGCGTCGCTGCGGTCCGGTCCCAGGTCGAGGGGCACGTGCACCTTCCGCCGACCACTGGCGACAACATAGATGTACTGTGGAGACCTCACGCCCCACGTGTTGAGCAATTCGGCGGTACGTCCACCCGGCCTCCCGCATGCCCATTATACGCCCTCGCTCAAAGTCCGTCAACTGCACATACGGTTCACGTCCACGCTGTCGCGGCATGCTACCAGTGTTAAAGACTGCGATGGAGCTCCGTATGCCATGGCAAACTGGCTGACACTGACGGCGGCGGTGCACAAATGCTGCGCAGCTAGCGCCATTCGACGGCCAACACCGCGGTTCCTGGTGTGTCCGCTGTGCCGTGCGTGAGATCATTGCTTGTACAGCCCTCTCGCAGTGTCCGGAGCAAGTATGGTGGGTCTGATACACCGGTGTCAATGTGTTCTTTTTTCCATTTCCAGGAGTGTATTTACAATGGAGAGATCATCATGACACTTTTTCAGTTACAAGTCACATGTCCTGTGGATACACATTACGTGTTTTCAATGCAGTTGTTTCCATTGTCTTCTACTTCCTCATGCTGTTGATCATTGCTGATTCTTTCGCCTTTCAAGGGCAGTTTCCCGCTCAAAGGTCAAGAGAGTGCACTGAACCTCAGTCCACTCCTCTGCTCTCCTTGATTACTCCATTAGCAGAATGAGGGTGAGTTCTTACGCCAGAAGTCTTTGGCCGCTATTTCTGATGATTTTTATTCAGAATTTAAGCAGTGGCAAGCTTCAAATCCGGGAGTGAGGACGTTTTGATTACTAGTCAAAGACGCTGCCCCAAAATCACGTGTGTTTTCATGAACCACATCTTGAACAGTCTAATGAATATGTAATAGCTATTGAAAGCAATTCGAAGAAAGACGAAAGTAATGAGAAGTAGCAGAAATGAAAACAGCGAGGAATTTAACGTCGGTATTTGGAAATAGAGGAAGTTAAGGAATTCTGCTACCTGGGCAGAAAAATAACCCATGCGGACGGAGCAAGGCGAACATAGAACTAGCAGTCTCGCACTGGCAGGAAGCGCATCCCTGATGAAGAGAATTCTACTAGTATCAAACATAGGCCTTCACCAGAAAGAAATTTCTGGGAATGTACGGTTGGAGCACAGCAGTGTATGGAAGTAAACATGGACTGTGGCAAAAATTGAACATAAGAGATTACAAGTATTTGAGATGCGGTGCTACAGACGAATGTTGAAAGTTAGGTGGATTGATAAGATAAGGAATGAGGAGGTTCTCCACGGAATCGCCGAGGAAAGGAATATGTGAAAAATACTGATAAGAAAAAGACATGACGATCGGACATCAGTTAAGATATCGTGGAATAACTGCCATGATACTAGAGGCAGCTGTAGAGGGTAAAGTCTGTAGCGGAAGACAGAGTTTGGAATACATTCAGCAAATAATGATGGACCTAGGTTGCAGTTGCTAAACTGCAAAACGAGCCACATCAAATCAGTCACAATACCAATAACTCAAAAAAGAACAAAAATTCAAGTACTGTCGTGGCCAGAGTTTCCATACAGTTATCGCCAACTCCATGTAACTTGTATCGTGGTGACCCACGTCTCGTCTTGTTCACCAAGTTCATACTGATAACAGACATGTGCACCCACATATCCACAAGAAACCTCTTTTCCTCATCACTCATTAACCCCACTAAACAGCATTCCGTCTGTGTACTAACTTGTGCTGTGTTACGATCTGTCGGCACTGTTTTCTGACTATCGAAGCGTTCCCGATTGAGTTTACTGTTTCATGGCTGCTTCTCCCGACAATATCCCCATTTTTAGTCTTACGACAGTCCGATGCTCCATGGCCCACTTCCACAGGCCGGTAACAATGTGGATACCTACTGTATGGCTGACGTCCACACTTTTCAGATCTGACTTCTGAAGCAATTACACGGTGATCTACCCGTTGCTTCGTGGCAAAACCTATCTCCTCCAATTGCCCCGCAATTCTAAGAGCTGCTGTTAAATCATTTGGATTCTCAATGCGAATTCTTCATGAGATTACTGCGGATACTCAGCGCAAGAAAACGTGTAACGCCCTGTTTTCTGCTCGCTGCAGTAATACTTTGTTGGTTTCCGAATTCTGGGTAGGCACATATGCCTGCACATTGACTTTGCGAATCCTGTCTGAAAATTCCACGGAGAAAGTACTGAACTTATTGCAAATAAACAGTGTGCTATATTTTTTTTGGTAATGGTGGTGTAATCCAGAAACCAACTGCTGAAACGACTGTGCTTTAATGAGATCCCCATAATGTAACACATATGTCTTGGCGTCCCCCTTTAAAAGCAAGTAAGCTACACGAAGGGTTACTTCATCTGACCAACCGCACATTGCAGCAGTAGCTGTAACATCATTAATAAATCTCGACACCTTATCCGTTGTTTTAACGAAAGGGTTTGATAATTATGAGTAGAACTGGATCGAAAGAAGAAGAAACCACCCCCAGTGCTGCCTTATTTTCCCCTGACTCAGACTGTGAATGAAACTGAACGGCTTTTAAAGTCTCTAATTTACGAAGGGGCTCCTCATGCTCCTGCTTTTGACGAAATTTACCTCTGTTAGCACAGACTGCAGTAGCAGCAGCGTGCGTTTCTGCCACTAAGCATTGAAAAACTTAAATAACTAACTAATGCATTCAGTACTCAAGAAACCAAGTAAATTACTATTTCCGGCGTATCATCGCCCACGTACACTACAACGCTCACTCACCAAATGATCAACATGTCTACACGTAAAATGTGGCTGCTGTAGCCTTAGTGCACGTCAATTCGTGTAGTGCAAGACTGAGAGACCAACATATTACTACTACTCGATTATCAGGCCTACCATTACCTTATACAAAAAGTCCACAAGTTCATTTGGCTTCACAAATGTAATGTTAAACATAATCTATCCAGTACTCACAGTACCTAACAACTGAGAACAGATACTGAATCAAATATAAAAAAAGGGGAAGCTCACCAAACCCCATAGTCCCGAGTGGATACTGCTAAACTGGAGATATGCCACGTACCACTGCTTGTACGTAATTAAGAAAGTACCCAATCTTACTACTCGACAATAAACCACAGTGTTTGAGTGTCGAGAGTTACCCAGCAATCGTTTCTCTAAGCAAAACCGTAGCGTTTGGATGTCGGACGAACACTTTTCAACACAACACACTGTGTCAGGAAGTGTAAGGACCATTTACTGACACAAACTGTAATGACGCAGCCTGCTCTGGGCCACCTTGTGTCAAGTTAGGTGAGAGAAATTGTGAGGCAGAGGGTACATTCACGATAGGGCAAACAGTGAAACGGTGATAGCACTGACAGGTTTTTGTTTCCAGCAGTCTTGTACAGCATGACAGCCATCCCCAGCTCCACTCAGTTTGCGTGCAAACACAGCCAGTTGCAGAATGTGCAGACGCTCCGATGGAATGTAAAACGTTCTTTCTCATGGGTCACAGCCAGCAGCTACCACGGTGTCGAGTGAGTCGCCAGCGGGTGAAGAATGAGCACAGCCCGCCCATGTGTTCCTGAGCTTTGCCAGGTATGCACCACTGTACATACTTGTTTCCATGCCGTGCACTTGGGAACAATAGCCAGCACTAAATATTCGCTGCCTAGAAGCAATACCAGGTCACCCACCAGGGGTCGACCAGGATGATGGCCGATGATGTCTAAATGACTAGGTATTTCGTGGCTGTGCCACCCCCACCCAGAACACAGACAGCTTGCAGTCCATCAGCCATAGTCTCTCAGAGGGCGGAGGCTGGCCACACATGATCTCCCCACAATCGTGATTTTTCCCAAGACCTGCAGCTTCCATGCCACAGGTATGGCGAGCTTTGTGCCTGAACTTGAAAAGCTGATCAGTGGGCAGGCAGACAGCAGATCTTCATCGGCAGAGTTAGTTCTGGTTTCTCTGAAACTTAAAAACCTGTGATTCTCTCCAGTTCAAGATGCAGTCAGAATGGCAGCACGACTGAATGCCCCGAGTCTCTAATCTTCGTTACTTATACCCTTGTAGCTATGCTTCTGACGTAGTCCAACTGGCGGGAGACGAGTGGGTTTGCTTCATATTTCTTATTCTGTCAGCTTTTAACTAGTTCGCTTCTCACTGAGCTTGGGTAGCTAGGCCCAGCTGAAAGTGCAACATGCGGGTTTCTCAGTAGCCTGCAGGTGCTCCAAGTTACAAAATATTCCTTCACTCTTGGTCTCACTGTGTTGTGGTGTTAGCTGTCCTATTTGCTTCAGCTGTGACCAGTGTCACAGACTCCACCTGGATAGAGTGTTTTGACGTAATTTCAATAATAGTGCCCAATGGTTTAATCGAATTACATATCACTGAGCTGTCCTCCCTTGCCTGACTCCAGCTATAATAAAAGTTTACAAATTTACAATTTGCGAGTCAAACTTTTTTGAGGCACAACAGGGTGCATTACTTTGGCAGTCTGCGTCGATTTTTCTGGGTTTTGGAAGAACTGGAGTTCATAATACTCGAAAACGGGTGGCATGTAAGTCCATTTCTTGTTCTCAAGAGCTGGTAATTAAACACCAGATTTTACATTATTTGATGCACAAAGGAGTGGGTCTTAGTAATAAGCTTCTTTCAATCAAATGCATCAGCAGCAAGAATGACATATGATGTCTGAACAGTTCTACCCAGTACAATTCATGAAACTGGTAAATTCAAAGTATTATCATCAATATATTCTGGCAATTTATGACTATTGGAAACTCCACCATCAGATATTCTACCTTTAGTGCCTACATCAAAGTATACAAGTTTCTAGTCAGGTCCAGTCAGTGCTAATAGCACAATAATATGGCTGCCTTTATAATTAAAGTACATACTGCTATCTTTGTTGGGAGCCTGTGTGACTACACGTTTTCCATCGATAGCACCAATACAGCGTGGAAATCTCAAAAAAATGAGAGATTTGTAACCATTTTTCTTCTGTTGAAGATAATTAAATTATGGAAGAGAAATTATATCTGAAACTTATCCCTTTGGAGATACTTATTGGTACTAAATTGAGGTATTTATTTTAGGTGTCATAAAGCACCAGGCACGAAAATGAATGTGAAACAAATTCCCTTCTGGTTAATACACTCACTGATGCAGAAGGCCAAAGAATTCCTGTCAAGCAAAAGAAAACGAGAAAGGGAAATACCAACATTATTCTTCACAGGGCAGGTGAAGCATACTAGGACTGGTAGCTGAGTCGAGATTATGCATCATCTGAACCCATTTATTATTGTGATTTTCAAACAGGGAAAAAAATAAAACAACATGGCTTGTACAACATGCAATATTGCACGTTTCTGTAGTAGATGACAATGTAACTGTTTGCTTTACTCCGTTGACATCAGATGAAACAAATTTCATATGCACACCACACAATGAAGATATAATTTTTTCTGATAATGCTGAAGTGCATTGTCCACAATATAAATGTTTTGCAAATTTTCTGCTTAAGTGGTTGATTTGAGTGAGTTACGAAAAATCAAAGTACTAACCCTCCAACATTGTCTTTTCAAGCAATTAAATACAACCACACACATAGAATTACGAGATATTTTGAACATCTGGACTTGCAAGTGGTACATAAGTCAGTGGAAACAGTCACCTAAAAAAATGATAAATAAGCAATAATCTAGTTACGGACAAAAATGTTTCTTTTATTTGTTTTTTAAGTGGGCACTTTTACTTGCCATTGCTCACTCATAAGTTACGAGAGGTACTGTGGCTCTGCTACTTTCAAAGGTATACTGGGGGATGCCACACTGAATTTTGTCAAGCTTGTTTGTGTGCTTCATAACGGGTGTCTGGGAAGTAAGGACTAATTTGAATTTTGGATCATTTTGTTATATGATGGGTGGCCCCCTTGGTTTTTTTTCATGTTTTTTATCCGCAATTCTTCCCTGTAGTAGGCTGATAGCTTTTCTGTGGTGAGCATTGTTATTTGATTTTAAATTCATCATTGAACAGATGACAACTGAGCAGTGTATGCAAGTGATAAAAAGTTATTACAAACACAATGAAAGTCCCACAGCAACCATTTGTGAATTGTGTGTGACACTTGGATGTAAGTGTTGGGCAAGGCCAGTTCTGGCCACTCTGCATTGTTACCAAATGTATTCAAGATGGCGACGATGATGTCATCCAAGATGGCGGTGCATAGACTATGGAACAGTGCATGACGTCATACAAGATGGCGGCTGCGACATCATCCAAGATGGCGGATTTTGGCGGGAAGATAGGTTAATTGGGCTACCCACACTACCCTACCCCATCTCCCTCATCTCTCCCCATCACCCCCTCATAAAATGGCAGGGAGTTCAAATTCCATCAGGCTAATGCACCGCACCAAGGTTGTCTCTACTAATCTAAGAAAATCACTGGGAGATAGGTCACTTGGGCTACCCTCACTAACCTAAGTCGTAAGACCGCCACCTGTTCCTAGGAACCAGCGCCAAGTTCGAATTTTGCCTGTGAAATAGGTCAATTGGGGTATATCTACCAATCTAGAAAATGGAGGGAAAGAAAGCTCACCTCCACTAACCTAAGTTTCCTGACCGCCACCTCTTCCTAGGGGTTGGTGAGAGAAGGACTCAGCCTGCACTGGGGTGCTGGAGAGAGGAAGGAGTGTGCTTCATTTATTTTGTAACAATTTATTTAGGGATGGATTTTGAAAGATGGTATATTTATCACAGTGATACAGAACACATGCTCTGACATGCCACACAGCATACAGACCTGAAAACTACTCCTAAATAACTCATTATAATGCTCTGCACATGCACCTGCCAGTTGTAAACTGTCAAAATAACTCATTGCACAGCCTACAGACATGCAAACCACTCGTAAATAATGCAATACGTTTATGTCCAGAGAGCCAAACAACTCGTAGATTGTCAAAATAATAATCCATCTAAAAGACCCTGCAAACATGCTTGCTAATCATCAGCTCTCGATATCATGCACCAGTCTTTATTTAAACAATTAGAGGCAGAACCACCATCCAGTGTGTTTGCTACGAGGGCTGGTCTAAAACTGACCAAGTACACACTACCACCACCAGAGGTCGCTGTCGTCCATTCCATGATGTAATCCAAGATGACAGCCATGATGTCAGGTGATGATGCAAGTACTGTTATCCATGATGGCGGCAAACATTGTGTTCACCACAAGGTCTAGACCTAGTACACAGTACCACCACCAGAGTGCGCTGTCATCTGTTCACTGATGTAATCCAAGATGGTGAGGGGGAAATGGTGGAAAACGACTCTGCCTGTGCTAGACATAAGTTTTTATTTTGCAGGCAGTGTCTCCACCACGATATCTAGGCTCCAACTGACCTAGTACACAATACTGCAACCAGAGGATACTGTCATCCCTCCTGTGATGTAATCCCAGAAGGTGGTCTGGAGGGGGAAAATGGGGCGAAAATAACTCAGCCTGCGCTGGGCTGCTGGAGAGAGTAAGAAAGGAGTGTACTTTATGTATTTTATAACAATTTATTTAGGGATGGATTTTGAAGATGGTATATTTCTCACAGTGATACAGAACACACGCTCTGACATGCCACACAGCATACAGAAAACTACTCCTAAATAACGCTCTGAAGACACCAAAACAACTCCTAATTTGCCGAAATAATTCCAGTACAGACATGCAGACTACAGACCTGCTCACAAAATAATGAAAGAGACAGGCAAAAAACATACGCAGACACCGTCCACTACCCCATGTACAGTAGACCGCACAGGAGGCTACCTGCAGCCCCGTGAAGTGATGCAGCTGTCAGCTGTCAAACCACACACAGATGCCCTCAAGCATGAGGCGGCGACATCCCTTTCATACTTGGTACCTGAGAAATCCCTCTGAAATGCTCCAGGGGTGTACACTCCATCATCGCCACGTGCCGCCGCCGGACGCAGGTGAAAGTTGCCTCTAATTTCAGGAATACAGTCAGTGTTATACTGATGTCACAGAATTCCAAGGCACACGCACACAGCTCCCTTATGCGAGACACCTCCAGGCAGCATGTGTGTTTACCATTGATGACACAGTAGCATGGGGGGCATTGTTTCTAGCGTGACATGAGAGAAGCATCTAACCGTGCTTAACTACCCAGCGTGACTGATGCAATGCCGCGAGGAGTGCGTGTAGCTACAAACCATCACAAGTGCATCTAACAAGGTTCTCAATCTTATACTGATGTCAGGAGACTATGTGAGAAATAAGAACCGAGTCGACCTCACAGAAATTGTATAGTGTCCCAGAAATAGTTAACGCTTGCTTTCTTGCACTAACAGAACGTCTTTACGAAAACAGCGGAGAATAATGTCAAGTGCAGTCTTCCTCGTGGATCTAACATAGTATCCCATCCATCACATGTTATCCTTCCTGCTTTCAACACACACAAACGTTTACTATGCTATGTAAAGGCTCCCATAGCCCAGCACAAAAGATGTGAATGAATCGAGCATTATGTTGGCTGTTATCGAATTTCCCTGCTGAATTACTGATGCTACTGGTATCGAAGCAACGTCCACCTTTTTTCCTTCTGCAGACGAAACTTTCGGCAGTTATTTTACACAGATCACCATATTGCACTGGCAATTAAACCTTACAAACTACCATACATATCATCAAATATGGAAAAACTCTTACTCATTTACACTGCTATCCCACCAAGAACAGGAGCTTGAATATTAGAACGTGAAATCGAACTGTGACCCATCAATATATCACTGCATACCCTACATAACTTCAAATATGGAAAGACTCCTACCCAATTACACTGCTTCCCCACCGAAGACAGGAGCCTGAATATTAGTGGGCAAAATCGATCTCCAACCTAGCAATATAGCACTGCATACCATGTCAGTGTAGTAAACATACAATTCATATCCTGTGCCAAACAGAATCATCCATTTTACATCATTCATACATACACCACAAAGACAGATAGTACCGTATATACTCCTCAGAGCATTAGATATTTTCCTACAGCCGATGATCACAAGTCATC
Organism: Schistocerca cancellata; assembly: GCF_023864275.1. Taxonomy (NCBI): domain Eukaryota; kingdom Metazoa; phylum Arthropoda; class Insecta; order Orthoptera; family Acrididae; genus Schistocerca; species Schistocerca cancellata. The sequence continues at coordinate 163,425,559 of NC_064628.1, read as the reverse complement.
CACCCCCAATGCGCGACCATAGCACCCTCAGCGGACTTCAGTCGCTCTCAGAGCTGTTCTACAAATTCGGGTTCGTTTCCCCGTGTCACAAACACGTGACTGTTTCTGCTCTGAACCTGCTCCCTTGCTTGCTCGCTTTTCTACACACATCTCCAGACTCTGGGATTACAAGAACACATGAACTTTCGCATGGTTTGCCATAATACACTCCTGGAAATGGAAAAAAGAACACATTGACACCGGTGATCAGACCCACCATACTTGCTCCGGACACTGCGAGAGGGCTGTACAAGCAATGATCACATGCACGGCACAGCGGACACACCAGGAACCGCGGTGTTGGCCGTCGACTGGCGCTAGCTGCGCAGCATTTGTGCACCGCCGCCGTCAGTGTCAGCCAGTTTGCCGTGGCATACGGAGCTCCATCGCAGTCTTTAACACTGGTAGCATGCCGCGACAGCGTGGACGTGAACCGTATGTGCAGTTGACGGACTTTGAGCGAGGGCGTATAGTGGGCATGCGGGAGGCCAGGTGGACGTACCGCCGAATTGCTCAACACGTGGGGCGTGAGGTCTCCACAGTACATCGATGTTGTCGCCAGTGGTCAGCGGAAGGTGCACGTGCCTGACGACCTGGGACCGGACCGCAGCGACGCACGGATGCACGCCAAGACCGTAGGATCCTACGCAGTGCCGTAGGGGACCACACCGCCACTTCCCAGCAAATTAGGGACACTGTTGCTCCTGGGGAATCGGCGAGGACCATTCGCAACCGTCTCCATGAAGCTGGGCTACGGTCCCACACACCGTTAGGCCGTCTTCCGCTCACGCCCCAACATCGTGCAGCCCGCCTCCAGTGGTGTCGCGACAGGCGTGAATGGAGGGACGAATGGAGATGTGTCGTCTTCAGCGATAAGAGTCGCTTCTGCTTTGGTGCCAATGATGGTTGTATGCGTGTTTGGCGCCGTGCAGGTGAGCGCCACAATCAGGACTGCATACGACCGAGCCACACAGGGCCAACACCCGGCATCATGGTGTGGGGAGCGATCTCCTACACTGGCCGTACACCACTGGTGATCGTCGAGGGGACACTGAATAGTGCACGGTACATCCAAACCGTCATCGAACCCATCGTTCTACCATTCCTAGACCGGCAAGGGAACTTGCTGTTCCAACAGGACAATGCACGTCCGCATGTATCCCGTGCCACCCAACGTGCTCTAGAAGGTGTAAGTCAACTACCCTGGCCAACAAGATCTCCGGATCTGTCCCCCATTAAGCATGTTTGGGACTGGATGAAGCGTCGTCTCACGCGGTCTGCACGTCCAGCACGAACGCTGGTCCAACTGAGGCGCCAGGTGGAAATGGCATGGCAAGCCGTTCCACAGGACTACATCCAGCATCTCTACGATCGTCTCCATGCGAGAATAGCAGCCTGCATTGCTGCGAAAGGTGGATATACACTGTACTAGTGCCGACATTGTGCATGCTCTGTTGCCTGTGTCTATGTGCCTGTGGTTCTGTCAGTGTGATCATGTGATGTATCTGACCCCAGGAATGTGTCAATAAAGTTTCCCCTTCCTGGGACAATGAATTCACGGTGTTCTTATTTCAATTTCCAGGAGTGTATTATACCATTTTCGACGTACTTTTCGATTACAAACACTAGGTAGCATCCTACCGATCGCTAGCGCAACATAATTCGCAAGATATAGACTGGAAATTGTTCTCTACAAACCCGAAACTTTAGCTAGTTGGGGTACGCGGTAGACCACTGACCAATTAGAAACTTGTCACGTCTGCAAAGACATTTACTTGGCAACCGAAACAATTAGAGGAAACTGATATTTTCACTCTCGAATACTGATGTTGGTGATGTAGTAGGTTCCAAATCATCCCTGTAATTTACAAAATAAAGGCGTGAAATGTGCAGAAGCAGTCAACCGAACAAATTACATGGGAGGGAATAACGACCCATCGCAAATGCACCTCCATATTCAATCTTCTCAAATTTCCACACAATCACGGAAGCTATCCAACATATACTAAGTATTAGTTCGCTATTCGGTCGTCTAGAGGACAACACAGTTTATTCACCTACATTCGTACATTCCAACACACATCTCCAGTCTGACAGCTACTATCATTAATGGGAAACGTGAATTACCCCTACACAGGTCACCAGCGCTACAGGCCGAGCACATGCAGGTAGAATGTTTATCCTAAGAAACCGGTCACATATATATTTTATCCCTGTACTTACAACTAAATGTCACGATTGTGGTCTCAGTTGAACGATATTTGACAATGAGCGAAGTATTAGAAATACACTCTGTTGACGGCTGTGGCTCTGAAAATAGAAATATCAGTACCACTCTCATGACTTGAAATACTCTTCCCAAGCTATCACAATACTCTACGTCAAATCCATACCTTCCTTACGACTGGACATAGTCATTTCCTTTGCACATGTCGGTACACAAACACATACTTTATAATGCTGATGCTCAAATGTGAACATATCACGCACCCTTTACTGGTAAATATAATACTTCATCAATAGCTGATCGCTGGAGATAAAAAATAATACTGAGAGAAAATCAACCATGGGTGGACATGTCTCATAAGTTTTTCTTGCGTGTGTCACCACCATGTCCTAGAAAGAGAGACATAATCGGCCAGATGTTAAAAAAACTCGATCCCAACAACTACTGTATGTTGCTGTCACAAGCAGGAATGGTTCTACAGGTGCACACAAGTATCCATGTTAATAGCTATACTGGTTTTATGAATTGAGGTATGACACTACATCTGAATGGGTGGTTTTACTATCCGGACAAATACTGTGATGGTGATCGCTGGAGTGTACATTATCAGACCAGTTCTCCAGTTACACATAGCCCACAATGCAACCTCCTTTTAAAATCGATGAATTTTGAAAGTGATTCGGCTAAGGGATGTGGTATGTAAGCAGTATTTGCGACTCCCTCACACCGAATCAGCTATATATTTCTAAAGTACTTGAAACGTATTCTGACTCGATACCATATCAGGTGTCCTGTGATATATTCACTGAGTTATACGCAATGACTGATTGAGAAGGAACACAATTAGTGGTAGTAGATGATGTGCTGATTAAGGTCGTAAGAAAATGAACACTAGCTTTTCAGATCTCTAGTGTTACACTATCTGCAAGAAGCTCACAATAAGTATGTGACCGATGATATGGATCAATGTATTATCTGGCAGAAATTTCTATGGCATTATGAACAATAGTAAGAAATACGAACTTTGCGAAAACGGTACAACTTTTGTCAAACAGAAATGAGCTTCAAAGCCAGCAAGGAAACCCTTAGAAGCAATGTTCTGTCTATGGATTTTCGTTTTAGGAGGTGTCAAAATTAACGTTTTGTTTTGTGCATACCACACTTTCACAGGTTTTCATCAGAATCAAAGCGATCAGTAGTTTACTAAGATGAAACATGGATTCACACGCATTATACAGTAAATAAATGTTGCCAAAGTGATAGTGTGCGATTAGTATTGTCAAACAAATGTGCTGGTCAGAGTTTAATTGTAGTTCATGCACACGGAGACAAGTGTTTCATGGCTCACAAACCAATACATCCGACTATCACTCAGAAACGGGTAGCAAAAATTTTCAAAAATACATCAAATTCGGAATACTTCTATCCATTGTAGGTGTTGGACATGTTTGACTGTAGTAATGTCCAACCATTTTTTTCCATAATGCGGGACGAATAAAACACTCGGAAACTGCCATTGAAGGGCTTAGCAAAATTGCTTTAGGATTAACATGTAAACACAGTATCGAACATTGCATTCGAATTTCCAAATTAGATTTCGTCTTCTGCAAAATTAGTTGCGAGTAACCGCACGGCGCGTAACCGGCTGGCAGTGCTCCACTCATAAGAATACTGGTGTGTACGCCAGACTGCTTCCCCCTCTCTGTTCCTCCGACGTAAACAAGACGGTGCTGCCACAGTGGCGATGACGAAATTACTCCTCCTCCCTCCCCTTGTTCAACAGAGGCGGCCGGCAGGTAGTCGAGGCGTCATGCCACAGTTCCCAAAGCCTCTCCCTCCGAGGTTTGGTTTCGAATCCCCTTGGGCATAAATGTTGAGTTTGTCCTAAAAAAAAAAAAAATTGTCACTGAAACTTTATTTACTTCGCAGATGAGAGACAGCATCGTTTGCACCTCCCTTTGGGCCGTATGATAATGCAGCTTTTCGATCACTTGATTTACTGTATATGATCACTATGAGAATTCTTGTCAGCTTCATTCCACACATGATTAACTTCTTGCCGCAAGTGTGCTTCGACTTGTCGGCATTCTGCTTAACATTCGCATTGCAAATGTTCTGTTACAGATTCGTGTCGAACAGAATGGCATCGTCTTCATATGCGTTGCAGAATATCACGAGATTCCCTAACTGACACGAAGTGATTTCGACTGCTAAGGGAGGGAACTATCCGAATAAAATCTGACGCTAGTGTGGCACCCGTTTCAATTCGGAGAATCACTGGCTTGCAAACTTGAGAAGCATTCAGTTCAGTTAGGCCATAAAGACTGGTGTCTATGCTTGGAATCAGTTATATAAAACAAAAGGTTATCCGTTATAATAATGGGTAATTTCCAAGAATGACTGCCTATCGAAGACGAGGGGTCCAAACGATACATATCGAATGTGCGATTGTAAATCGACACTGTGACTGTGGTGGCGGGTGTTATGATCAATTATTTGTGATCGTCATTTTTATCTGTTTTCCGTCGTTCCTTTTAGTTGCTCTAAATTACATACCTCCGCGAATTATTTGTGAGTTGCTTGGTAAACCCAGACGATTTCTGTCGATAGTGAGTGGGATGTCTGGTGTTCCTGACGTTTCTTCACGGATTCTCACACATGGATAAATCTAATTCCATGCTTATACAGCATAGATAATTGTTTGCCTTATTGTCGAAAATACGGAGTACTACCGGACAAGGAAAGGGACTGTGTAGACTGTGGTGGTGCGAAGTGTGCAAAACTTCGTTCGTAAGAGGAGTTTCGAAGCTGAAATACCGTTACAATTTCATTGCGGACAGTGGGGAAAACGAACGAGTATCAGGAAGAATACGTGCTTCGACTCTTCCAGATTATCCATCCAGACCAGCGTAATTCTTCTGTCTTGCTGGAATCGAGACTACACCATGCAAGCAACAGCATCGGATACTGACTTATCTGCTAATACTGTGTGTGACTATTTCGGATTTTGCAGAGAAGTGTGTTATGTAGAAGTGACAAATGACAGTGTACCAATTGATGGACCGAGTAAAGTTGTGGAAGTGGACGAATCTCATACAGATAGAAGGAAGAATCAGAGAAGACGACCTTCAAAGAGTGAAATCGATCATATTTGGATATTTGGTAGAGTAGAAAGAGAGTCCCGGAAATGTTTCGTTGTGCGAGTGTTGTCCAGAGACAAGGTCATTTTAGTGTATCTGATAAAGCACTTCATAGTGCCTGGTACTAAAGTCATTACAGACGGATTTCAGTCCTACAAGACTCTGAAAGCTGAAGGATTCAACCTCTAGTTCGTCAACCACTCTGTAGAGTTCGTGTCTTCGGATGACTCCAGTGCACACAAGCAGAACATCGAGCGGCTATGGAAATCTGTGAAGTCTTCCATTAAAAGAGAAGGGCGTCCAGGAAAAAGAGACGAACTGTACTTGTTTCAGTACCTCTATTTCCACAACCTGCGTTTCCAGGGAAAAGTTAACGCATGTGACACTGCCAATTTTCTTGCGTGATGTTGCCAGAGTTTACCCAGGCTATTGCAAAAAGGGAATTGTCCCCTGTAGCGTACACATCACATGGACTTTCACATGACGACAACATCGGCGAGTAAGGTAAGTCGTCTCCTTTGTAATTACAAGTATATTTGTAACGCTTGTGGCGACGTCATTTATCCACTGCGCCAAAAACAGCGGGTGAAAGCTGTAGCTGACAGATTTTTATCTTTGCCGTAGTCGGCTTGGTTACGAGTTGTTTATTCTTGTGAGTTTTTGATCTGTGCTTGGAAAATAAAATGTTTTCTCATCTCATGAAAAAGCTGTTACTTCATAAAATATAAAGGCTCCCATAGTGGTGACCCCGACAAATCGTAGCAGAAGCATAAAGAAAATATATATACCGACGAGAATAATGAATTCAGAGACAAAAGCATGGGGCAGTGGAATCAAGATTGAAGACTACAGTCTGTTCGACCAAGGATCGCGGTCCACGCCCTTTGATTCGCCACAAAACGGAACGACAGATGTTAACGCAACCTACGCGCGACACGGAAATGTTAAGCTTTCCGCGTTCTGGCCGACGCGCCCCCAGCTTTGGTTTACGCAGGCTGAATGCATATTTCGGCAGCGTGGGGTGTCTAACAACATTGACAAATTTAATATAGCGGTTTCACATCTAAATTTAGAAGTTATAGAGCAAGTAGAAGAAACCTTGTCGCACCAAAATTACTTTGTGCTAAAGGAAGCTCTCAAACAGCATTATACGTTGTCACCAGATTTGCGACTACAAAAAATTTTCGCATACGAAGATTTGGGCGACAAGACTCCGTCACAAGTACTCAAAGCCTTACGTACATTAGCCGGCCCGGAACTCCTACCTGAAGAGTCTTTACGTCTAATATGGCTTCGTAAACTTCCTGCCAACACCCGTGCCGTCATTGCAGCAGAAACAGACTTACCATTGCACGTCTTAGCAAAAAAGGCAGACACCATCGCAAACACCTTACCCGAAGTTTCTGCGTGTTCCGAATTCAACTACAGCCAGGATAGAGGCCCAAGAACGTGTAGTGTGATGGAATCTGACGTCAGTGAGCCAGGAACATGCAATAATACTTCCCAACAGCAGTGCTCATCGACCGAACCCACCATACAGCAACTGGCAGCACAAGTGGCAAAACTCAAAGTGCAAGTAACTTCACACCACCACCAGCTACGAAGTCGCAGTTGGAAAAGACGAAGAAATGCTATCCAACAGGATTTGACAGATCAATGGTGCTGGTACCACAGACGCTTCGGTAACACTGCCCGTCAATGTATTCAACCCTGCAGCTACCCAAACTTAAAAGGCGGGCGTTAAAGGGCGCTAACGTTCGTCAACAACAACATAGGCGCCCGAGTCATAGCGTGATTCAAAGAGGTGAAAACGCCACGGTATCTGCAGTCAACCAATCTCACCGATTGTTCGTGTTGGACCTCTCTTCAGGTGAGAAGTTTCTGATTGACACAGGTTCAGAAGTCAGTGTTTATCCAAGAAAGAGAGGTGTTATACTCACAACAACGACGCAACATGTGCTGACTGCGGCAAACAATTCCAGAATATCTACCTATAGTGAGAAACAGTTAGCATTACATCTGAATTCCAACTTCCATCCAAAATGGACTTTTGTGGTTGCTGATGTGCCGAGTCCTATAATTGTGGCGGACTTTTTACGGAACTACCGACTTATGCCCGACCTGGTTAACCGTCGTTTGGTGACAGTTCTCACAGAAGGGATATCGCCTACTGCGTCTTCCGCGTCGGTTCAAGTGCAGTGCGATGTGCCCGTGTCTTTCCGCACGAAGATTTCCGGCTCCTCTACCGCGTCATCCGCGTCGGGATATTGTGATACGATTTCGTACCCGCAACTAAGCGTCACGCAAGAAGACACCCGACAGTCGTAACGATTCGTATACTGTAGGCAATATCAGAGCACTGTCGGAGGAATCACTTTTTCGTAAACTGCTTCAAGACTTTCCAGCACTTACCGAACCCGTCAACGCAACCAGGAAATGCAGACACAATACTCAACACCACATCAGCACGACACAAGGTCAACCCGTTGCCTTCCGCCCGCGGCGTCTGCCTCCAGAGAAGCTGCTCGTGGCGCGAGCTGAGTTCGACAGACTTCTAAAAACAGGTATTGTAAGTAGGTCTGATAGTTCATGGGCATCTCCAATTGACATGGTCCGTAAAAAAGACAATTCATGGAGAGTATGTGGAGACTACAGGGCGCTCAATGCCCGCACAATTCCCGACCGCTACCCAGTACCCAATGTAACTGATTTTAACAGTACGATTAGCAATGCCAAAATATTTAGTGTGATTGATTGCGCCAAAGCATTTTCCCAGATTCCCATGGCTCCATCTGACATTAAAAAAACAGCAGTTATCACACCATTCGGTTTGTTTGAGTACAATTTTATGCCATTTAGCCTCAGAAACGCTGCCCAAACATGGCAAAGATTCGTGCATGAGGTGCTTCGAGAATTACCATTCGTATTTTGTTATATGGACGACATTTTAGTATTCTCTGGTTCTGTATATCAGCATGTCGAACATCTGCGGCGGAGTATGGCATAATTATTAACGAAACAAAGTGCACGTTTGGAAAACGCGAGGTTAAGTTCCTGGGTTATTTGGTTTCAGCAGCAGGCCTGTCACCTTTGCCTGAGCGGGTTGAAGCAGTACAACAGATGCCCCTTCCCACAACTTACAAAGGACTTCGCAGATTTTTAGGCATGCTCAACTATTACAGACGTCACTTACCTAAATTAGTTGCCGCCCAAGAGCCACTCACAACGTTACTTGCAGGTAAAAATACAACAGGAAATCGTAAAATTCCATGGAGTCCAGATGCTGAAGCAGCTTTCCATGACTTAAAGAAATGTCTTTCTCGGGCAACACTACTGGGACGTCCAAGATTGAGCGCTCCTTTAGCGCTCATGGTTGATGCGAGCCAAACAGCAGTGGGTGCAGCGCTACAGCAAGAAGTTGATGGCAGATGGCAGCCGCTCGCATTTTTCTCTAAAAACCTGACTCGACAGCAGCAAAAATGGAGTGCTATTGACCGTGAGTTGCTTGCTATTTACTTAGCCATAAAGCATTTTCGCACGTCTGTCGAAGGGAGGCACTTTGCAATTTTTACCGATCACAAGCCGTTAGTAGCTATATTTCAACGAGACACAGAGCTCAATTCACCACGTCAGTGCAGGCAAGTCGAGTACATTGCACAGTTCACAACTGACGTGCGTCACATTTCAGGAAAAGACAACCTGGTCACAGATTGCCTGTCTAGGAATTGCGCCAGTTTAAATTCAATTCGTTGGACCGAGTTAGCGTCTAAACAGCGAGAAGATCCTTTCTTGCGCCGTCTAATAGAGGAACAGAGAACTGCGCTGCAGCTCAGACGTGTGTCTGTCCCAAATGTTCCAGACGGAATTTGGTGTGATGTAGCAAAAGGAAAGGGGCGACCTTACATTCCAGAACAATATCGTCGCGAGGTTTATAGTGCACTACATAATCTATCACATCCAGGAGTACGAGCTACAGCCAAGTTAGTTTCCTCCAAAGTAGTGTGGCCCGGAATACAAAAAGATTGTCGTGCATGGGCGCGTGCATGCCTAACATGCCAGAGTAATAAAATCGGCAGACATGTCTTTGCACCTATTGCTGACTTCCCGACGCCATCTGCAAGATTTTCACATATACATGTGGACACTGTGGGCCCGCTATCATGCTCTTCAGAACAACGCTATTTGCTCACAATCATTGATCGTTTTACCAGGTGGCCAGAAGTAGTTGTAATACAAGAAATTTCTGCGGAGTCGGTTGCAAAAGCACTGTTGCATTCATGGTTCTCCAGGATTGGCGTTCCGCAAAACATAACAACAGATCGCGGAAGGCAGTTTGAAAGCCAACTTTTCAATGAGCTTTTACTACTGTGCGGGTGCAACCACCTACGCACCACAAGCTATCATCCATCTAGTAATGGAATGGTGGAACGACTACACCGCACGCTCAAAGCTGCATTAATGTGTAGTTCCACGTCATGGCCTGAAGCAATACCGCTGGTCCTACTCGGATTGAAAACGGTCGTGAAGGAGGACTTACAATGCTCTTCCGCAGAATTGGTTTATGGCGAGCTATTGAGAGTTCCTGGAGAATTTATCGTTCCAGCATCTACACAGACGTTCGCCCCTGAGCTATGCACGCAATTTGCGAGACAACTCAGAGATAGAATGAGAAACATCAAACCCACTAACCCTGTCAGACATGGAGAGCGGAGAGTGTTTGTACATAAAGACCTGCAAGCAACGTCCCACGTGTGGCTTAGGGATGATACGGTGCGCCCGCCGCTTGTTTCGACTTACTCTGGACCATACAGGGTAATCACAAGAGGAAGCCACAGGTTCAAAATCGATAAAGATGGTAAAGAAGAGACAGTCTCAATTGAGCGGCTTAAGCCTGCTTACACCGAAGAGGGTACACTCCTTCCTCGGTCTGCAAAATCACCCTCAAACGTGGAGGCTAAAGAAACAGCAGATAGTCTCGCCGAGCCCTCGGCTTCAGAAGAGGACAACGAAGCAGCAAGTGCAGAACAGGAGCAGCCATTGCCTGCACCATATGTTTACGCTCTTCTTCTGTTGTTGCTGTAGTGACCACCGTAAACATAACTGATAACGCCCGCCACCAGAGTCGCACGATCGATCACACGTTCGATACGTATCGTTTGGACCCCGCGACTTCGGTAGGCAATCATTCTTCGAAATTACCTAATAATGCATATTACCAGAATTAAAAAGTTGACTTGAGATTTTCATTTCCCCTCCCCTAATTTAATTGAGATTTAGTGATATTTTGCCGGACCCTTTCTCCGCCATTTCGAGCTCATGTAATTAATATGATATACATTTTTGGGGTCTAGTTTAGCAGGGGATACAACCCGTCAGCTTTGACCAATGACGTCAGAATTGGCCAGAGAGCATGTATTACAAAGATGAAAGAGCTGAGACGAATGTTCAGAAACAAAGGAATGCAAGAGAGAGAAACTGTACTTCACATATATAAGGGCCAGAAGCATTTTCACGTTAACGATATCGCGTGTTTGTATTTTAGTATTTCTCCGCAAAATACAATGGAAAGAAATGAATGAAATATATTACTAGCAAAGAATATATCACGTTACATGTATGTCAGTTGTATCTCGAAACTCTTTAGAACTGTATTGCTTAAGTGCAGTACGGGATACAAGTGATAATAATATTATTACTTGTATCCCGTACTGCACTTAAGCAATAAAGTTCAGCCTACGTCGATTTCTTAGTTTCAACTAGCATTGCTGTCCTGTTGTTCACTTGAACTATGTATCCCCTGCTTCACTAAACCGTAAATGAAACACCGGATACAAATTAAAAGCTCACTCGAAGTGTGTTGCTTAAGTACAGTACGGAATACGAGTTTGTCGTAAGTCGATTTCTTCGTTTTCACTAGCATTACTGTCCTGTTCTTCACTTCAACGATGTATGATCCGCTTCAGTAAACTGTAAGTGTAACACGGGATACAAATTGTAGATGTGTTGTTTATTTCGTCTCCGCTATTACTAACAGTCCTTTCTTATGTACATATCAGTACTACTGATGACAGGAGGACCTACGTATGTAATATATGTATACCAGACTTCCGTTGACCTCTTTATATGTACACTGGTAACGAAAAGGTGGAAATAAATGTAAGTTACATTTGCAACCTGTACCACAACTAAACTACACGGAGACAAGAAGACGACACATGTAGAATTTGTAAACCGTACTTCACTATGGGGTACATTTTTCTTGTTGCCTTGGACGCTAATAGTATCCCATTCGTTACTTGACCTATATAGCTATACGCAACATTTGTATCTTGTTCGCCAATTGACATATATAGTGTCGGTGTAAAGGCGAAGTGAAGGACGGCATACAAATTTTAGTTGTGTCGTCAGTGTAAATGCGAAGTGAAGGACGGGATACAAATTTTAATTGTGTCGTGAGTGCAAAGGCGAAGTGAAGGACGGGATACAAATTTTAGTTGTGTCGTCAGTGTAAAGGCGAAGTGAAGGACGGGATACAAATTTTAATTGTGTCATGAGTTTAAAGGCGAAGTGAAGGACGGGATACAAATTTCAGTTGTGACAGGGGTTTCGCCTGTGATATAGCAAGTACACATTCGAAAATGTCGTGCTGGGAAACGAAAGAAGATCGACAGCTGAGAAATTTCTGTTACATAATGTCAAAATAGTGAAATACAGTGAAAGAAGCAAATGGAAAAGTGAACTTACCACACGGAAATATCGAGGAATAACCGAAGCTCGCCTAGACAGACAGTAACGAAAATTACATACCCCCAAAGAGACAAATCCATTCCTATAAACGAAAATAAGACAGTATAAATTGTTCTACAATAACAAACTAATACTCCAAATTACCTCAATATCATTGTGAATAATTTTAATGTAAAATGATAGCGCTTATCCGGAACACAGAACTGTTTTATTATCTATGCCTCGAAGTGAAGGCATTACTATCTATGACTAATGTATGACGTCATTGGTCAAAGCGGACGGGTTGTATCCCCTGCTTCACTAGACCCCATTTTTGGCTATCTTGTTCATATTTATGCCTGTTCTGTTGCATGCAATCCTCATTGCGTCTTCTACATCCGGCATCTTTGATTATTTTGTGAAACAGTAGTCCTATTTTTATAGTGTTATGAAAATTGACTAGTACTTGACAGACGGTGAAGGCGAAACGCTGTGTTGCCCCTATGTGGCGCACCGACAGTTGCAGCGGAGCACATGTAGTAAGTTTGACTGACCCAGTCAGATACCTGGCAGCACGTGCGCTTTGCTGTCAATGGAAGCAGGGTTGGTTCGAAAACATTTTTCTGCATAAGCGACTAATTGTTTGGCGCCTCTCCTCCCCCCTTTTTCCCTTGTACACTTTCATCCGTGTCTGCTTTCGCTACTAACTGTGGTGCACAGTTTGGTTTATCTACATAAACACAGTAATTCCCTTTTACACTTTCACCCCTGTCCGGTGGTCGCTACTAGCTGCGATACGCACTGAAATACAACTACATGAAAACTATAACATTGTTGATCCTCAATATAATTACGTTGCTATCAGTGTAAATAATCTATAAGTTCAAAGAGATTGTTGCTCGCTGTTGTTGATCAAATATTTTCAGTACTAGCAGTGCAAGCAAAGGTGTAAGTTTATTTTCGTAAGTGGACTTACACTTTCAACATAAGAATTCGACTGCGAGAATGTGCTGCAAAATCTTACTACGAGAAGGTAGCTTGAAAGTGCGTATCTGGTTGCCTGCCTGTTTGGACATTTGTAATGGCAAGAATACTGTCTGAATTCAACACTGTGAATCATTTAACTTTTAAGGTGATAAATTGGCCCTGGAAAAATTCAATGTCCCCTTTTTTTTATTACTTAATTTTGGCTTACCTGTTGCACAATGGAATCTAAATAAGTAAAAATGATAACTCATATTTTGGCATGGACTTTGGATGCGGTCAGTGACTTGGGATAAACTATAAAATCAAATGTAATTAGTTTTCTGATTAGCAGAATTCCATATTGAAAAAGTATCTCTTTCTTTGCTTCACAAACATTAATACATTGAAAAAAATTATAGTTCTTTTCTTGAGTGGACAAACGTAGTCTTTAATATCAAATGAGATCTTTTCAAAAACGCAACTCGTAAATATGACATGAAATATTCAAAAGTTATTCCTACCCCCAAATTCGAATTGAAAATTATACGTAGCTGTTTATCTTTCCCTATACTAAAGTCTCTGGATGTCTGAACAAAAAATTCGTAGCTACCAGCTGCCGCGAAAAAAGTACAAACTCTGAAACCAATTGCCTTAAATTAAATCCGCCTCTATTACTCATCAAAATAATCATAATAAAACATTCTTCTCAAAATACTTCAGTCCCCTTCCTCATCTCAAATAATCAGTATATCACCGTGTCCACATAATCTCTCTCGCGTCTTGCAATACAGACATGGTCCAAGCAAGCCTCCAGGCTACAGCAGTTCTGATGATACTGCTCGCTTATAATTACAATTTGTGCAAATGCGCTTAAGCGTTCATGACATACAAGTACTAGGGAAATGCCAATGCAATTATCTACAGCCCCCTGTCAGCACTGCATACCAATTTTATACTTTTGGCACCCTTCAGCTTGGCGCCCCAGGCGAAGGCTTGTGACGCTTGGCCTTTAAATCAGCTCTGAGTGGAAAGTAATTTTAAGCCCACTATTGTTGCAATAAACATCTATAACGCTCTGGGTAATCTTTTATGTCTGTGTCAAGCCATTTCCACAGCGGTAAGTACAACAAGAAATTTTGAACTAAAAATTATACGTCAAAGATCTTTGTTCCTATCATTCATAAAACAAAAGCAAATTCGGCTTGTAAAATTATTAGTCATTTCTGTTATTGATAGTATTATTCTGTAGAAGACACGTGAAAAGGTGGCTGGTGGCCCCGAAGTACTGTTCGCTACCTGTCAGCACCTTCTGAAACACGTCGCGTTATCTGCGATCTGTTTCAAATTGCTGCCAATCTCAGCAATCTAACGGGTGTCACACTATAGTTGCTTAGTGACGTGTTGTCGTGTAGTACTGCGAAGACAGTAGCCTACTGTACGTATTGCCGTGTAGCGTGGCCTAGACCACGCTCGTGCAGTGAGCAAGACTTGCCCACGCCTCATCTATAGGCAAGTGTCTCGCTGCCGCCGGACATTGCTTGCATTATAGAATAGCACCAGCTATAGTCTGAAATACGATTCTCCATTTGATTTAAAATATTAAAAACGGGATTAGGCCCGACAAATTTGAGACACCGTATGAGGAGAAAACATCAACAATGTTTCTTTGAACGCCAGGTAAATTTGATTGATATATACCTATAATTTATTGACGTACTGTAAACTTGGGGAAAAAAGTGATCCCTTAATTCTGTCGTTGCTTCAGTGTGAAAAATTGGTACCATCAAAAATTAACGATGCAAGAAAATCTTCGACTCGTGAACTTTCACTGTCCCCGGACTGTCAGCGAAGTGTTCTTGCCATCTTCAACCGCATATGGGGCGATGGTGTCTTTCCGTCGCAGTGGCGAGAAAGTGCCATCATTCCGGTGCTGAAGCCTGGCAAGGATCCGCTTAATGTGGATAGCTATCGGCCCATCAGCTTGACAAATACTCTGTGCAAGCTACTGGAACGTATGGTGAGTCGACGGCTATGTTGGCTGCTCGAGTCTCGGGGTCTTCTGGCTCAGTGCCAGAGCGGCTTCCGTCAGGGCCGTTCCACCGCCGATACTTTGGTCTTCCTTGAGTCTGCAATCCACACTGCTTTTTCCAGGCGCCAACACCTCGTCTCCGTCTTTTTCGACCTCTCCAGAGCATATGACACGACGTGGCGGCACCATATTCTCGCCACGTTGCACGGGTGGGGTCTCCGGGGCTCTCTCCCCATTTTTATTCAGAATTTTTTATCTGTTCGGACATTCCGCGTTTTAATTGGCACATCCCATAGTTCCCTTCATATCCAGGAGAACGGCGTTCCACAGGGCTCTGTATTGAGCGTGCCCCTTTTCCTTGTGGCCATTAATGGCCTTGCAGCAGCAGTAGGGTCGTCTGTCTCACCCACGTTATATGCTGACGATTTCTGCATCTTTTTCAGCTCCTCCACCATTGGTGTTGCAGAACGTCGGTTGCAGGGAGCCATACGCAAGACGTAGGCGTGGGCCCTAGCCCATGGGTTTCAGTTTTCTCCTGCAAAGACTTGTGTTATGCACTTTTGTCGGCGTCGAACTGTCCATCCCCACCCTGAGCTCTATCTTCAGGATGCTATACTCAGGGTTGTTGACACTTACCGTTTTCCGGGATTGCTGTTCGATGCCCGGCTTACTTGGCTTCCACATATTCGTCAGCTCAAGCGTCAGTGCTGGCAGCATCTGAATGCCCTCCGCTGCCTCAGCAACACAACTTGGGGTGCAGATCGTAACACGCTGCTGCAGCTCTACAAAGCCCTTGTGCTGTCCCGACTGGATTATGGGAGTGTGGCGTATGGCTCAGCGTTGCCCTCAGCATTGCAACTGCTGGACCCTGTTCACCACTGTGGGGTTCGACAGGCGACAGGAGCATTCCGCACCAGTCCTGTTAATAGCCTACTTGCTGAGGCTGGGGTTCCTCCACTCCACATTCGGCGTCTACAACTCTTAGCCAACTATGCTGCCCACGTTCGTTGTTCGCCTTGTCACCCTAACTACCGTCTCCTTTTCGCTAATGCGGCAGTCCATACCCCACACTGGCGGCCTCGATCGGGCCATACCATTGGGATCCGTGTTCGGTCACTCCTTAGTGACCTCGAGTCTTTGCCTCTTCCATCTGCTATTCAGGTCCACCCACATACGCCCCTTGGTGTATTCGTTGGCCGCAGCTTCGGCTGGACCTCTCACAATGGCAAAAGGATTCAGTTCCTCCTGCAGTCTTGCGCCGCCAATTTCTTGCTCTCCTCGACGCATCCCGCGACTCGGAGGCTATCTATACAGATGGTTCGATGGTTGATGGCCGTGTGGGGTACGCTTATGCTCATGCGGACTATGTAGACCAGTGCTCCTTGCCGGACGGCTGCAGTGTTTACACCGCAGAGCTAACAGCCATTTTTCGTGCCCTTGAGCGTATTCGTACCAGCACTGGAGAGTCTTTTGTTATTTGCAGTGACTCTCTCAGTAGTCTGCAGGCTCTTGACCAGTGCTACCCACGCCATCCCATTGTTGTTGCCATCCAGGAGTCCGTTCACGCTCTTGACCAGCGTGGACGTTCAGTGGTGTTCATATAGACCCCGGGACACGTTGGGATAGCGGGAAACGAACACGCTGACAAGATAGCTAAAGAAGCCACCCGCAAACTGTCGTTGGAGATCGGCCTCCCGGCCACTGATCTCCGATCGGTGTTACGCCGTCGGGTCTTTGGGATGTGGGCAGACGAATGGCGCACTCTGTCTGTACCCAACAAGCTGCGGCGTGTAAAGGAGACCACGACCGTGTGGGGTTCCTCCATGCGGGCCTCTCGCAGGGATTCTGTTATTCTCTGTAGGCTCCGCATTGGTCACTCTTGGCTGAAGCATGGTCATCTGCTGCGTCGAGAGGACCCCCGTCATTGTCGCTGTGGTGCAACCATGATGGTGGCCCATCTGTTGTTGGAATGTCCTCTTTTAACCGCTCTCAGGCGTGCTTTTAATCTCCAGGGTGATTTATCATCTCTTTTAGGTGACAATGTCTCTCTGGCAGATCGGGTTTTAAGTTTTATTCGCGCAAGCGGCTTTTATAGGTCCATTTAATTTTATTACATCACCCTCTTTTGTGCTGTATCTTTTACTTTGTTTTGTGTTGTAATTCGACTCCACCCTAATCCTTTAGGCTGGAGGTTTTAACGTGTTGCAGAGTGGCTGGCTCATCCTATTATTTTCGTGATCAGCCAGCCACGATCCTCTGCTGTACAGTTTTAATTCTTTCTGCCTTTCTTCTCTTTGTTGCTTTTATTGCTGTGCTCCGTTTTCCACGTTTCTTTCTCATTGACCTTGGGGATTTTCTTCCCCTGGAATTTTTATTTTGTGCTTCGAATGACTAATGGATGGTTTCACTGTGCTCTGTGTGTTTATGAAACAAGGGACCGATGACCTATGTAGTTTGGTCTCTTTAATTCTCAAACCAACCAACCAACCAACTCTGCCTATGTCCTTCACTATCGCCATCTTTGAAGAAGACCCCGAGACCAATTTCTGCTACATCCTCAACCCCATATCGATCAAGATATGCTACTCCTCCACCTCCATTAACGCATATCACTCTCATCGAAAATAAGGGACGAACTTCTAGCTATCGTTGCAAGTTATGTAAGTTACTTAGTCCGATCATAGTAACTGAAATTAAAGAAAGAAGTTAACTAAATCTTTCAAACGTAAATTTCTTAAGAGAGTAACAGTACGTATTGTGTGATATACACATAACTTATTTATATGGTATGAAAAGCAGAACGTTGACTTTATAAATGCAAGCAACTTTGAAATTAATGCACTTTTTTTTTTTAATTTCACGTATCAGTATTTAAGTGATTTGACCACCTCCAGCTCCCGTTAAATACCTTGGCTTTAATAGTTTTTCTTTTATTTCAAAATCAGTACAGTCAATTCGTCGTAGGTGTACGAGTTCCAGCAAAAGTTTAAATCCCCACTAACGGAGAGCAAATATCAAAATAAGTTTAAACAAAAACCCAAAAACCTACGCGCCACCACCACTTTAATACATACAATTTAACGTTCAGATAAAAATTCACAGCCTCTTCCTGTGTTGGCATTATATGTCTCATAATCTCCTTATGTGAAATGATCACTAGACACAATTAATGATAAGCAGTAGCTTTTATGTACATTCGCCTTTTTGTAATGGTTGCTTCAATATTCGTGGGCTATTTTTAACAATGCCACGATAGATCTTCACTAAAGCATGGACAAATCGTCACTGTAGGATCAAGATAAACTCCTGAAATAAAACGCTCTTGAGTCGTTACCTCGTTGAAGGCTCATACCTACGATACGATCAATAACAAGCCACGACTCTACCCCATAAGAGTGTTCCATACAACAAAATACCCACGATTCAGTTCCCTCTCAGTGTGCTTACAGAAGTACTAGGTATACGCCGTGGAAGTATATGGATCCCAGTCTGCTCTAATTAAACAAAATTCACAACCCCTATCACCAAGTCTTGTTCCTCCAAGCTCTTGAAAATACTTTCCTACCAACCCTACCAACAAATAATTGCAAGCCTAACAAACTATTAGTCGCAACCAAAGATCTCCATGCATAATATGGACGGTTAAGCAAATCCTAACTTGTTAACCACGAAACTAGCAAACCAGATCCTATCGAATATTATCGACGCAGAAAACTCGAAGACACTTATATATCCGGTAGTCTCTTATCCTTATGACTCACCGCACACATTGGTTCGCTTCCAACAACTAGCGTACCCATGAATATTCCTTTATGACACAAACGGACATCACGTTCAGTTAGAATGGTACTACCTATCCATTATGTATAATAAGGATGGGAACCACTAAATTTTAAAAAGTGTTTAGCGGCACTGCTCCTTTCAACAACTTAAAGATCATTTTTTTTTTTTTGTGGTTTTAGGGCGCAAAACTGCTATGGTCATTAGCGCCCGAATTAAAGATCATTGGTGAAGGCCGTCGGCTACACTTTCAGTGGCCGCCCACGATGGTAGGCTGTAACCTCACCGGATTGCGGGGGAGGGGGGGGGGTGTAAAGTTGTAGCATACAGCAGCGACTCACGGACATGCTCTTACTGCATTCCAACATTATGAATTCTACAACATAGTTACAAAACTATTAGCAGACAATTTTTACACACATTCATTTTAACATTTTTCTGAATATTAACGTCTTACTAGAGGCCGATTTCAATAAGAAAAGATGGCAACAAATGTGTGTTTTCAAAAATGAAACAGCACAAAAGGACGGGAGTAGGCAAAGATGAAAAGAGAGAGAGGGAGAAGAATGTGGTGAAATGGAAGGGGAAGGAAGATATGATCAGAGATGGACAAAGAGAGGGGCAGGAGGAGATAAAGAGACAGAGAAAGGGGGAAGGAGGAGATAGACAGATAGAGGGGGAGGATGATGTGGACAGACAGAGGGAGGAAGAGGTAGACTCAGAGAGGGGGAGGAGAAGGAGCATTCTGTATATGTGCCGAACACATCAGCTGGCGAAGCTTTACACATACTAGGGGCGTTTGAAAAGTCCATGCATAGTCCGATAGGTGGGACCACCGGCGTGTATCAAGGTCATGTTTAGTTCGTAGCATCTTCGGAAACAACGCACACCACGTTTCAGCCATACTGGTCTATTTCTTTGTGTTTGGCATTCGTGTGAATCAAGGAAGTCGAGTGATTTTCAAAAAATGGACGAAGAAGAATTTCGTATGGTGATTAAACATTACTTTATGAAAGGCAAAACGCCTCAAGAGACAAAGAGAAGTTTGATAAACATTATGGTGACCCTGTGCCTTCGATTAGAACAGTTTATAAGTGGTTTCAAAATTTTCGGAGTGGCCATATGGGCACAAGTGATGCTGAGCGTTCTGGACGCCCTGTGGAGGTTACGACTCCAGAAATCATTGATAAAATCCATGATATGGTGATGGATGACAGAAGAGTTAAGGTGCATCAGATTGCTAGTGCTGTGAGCATTTCGAATGAACGGGTACATAATATTTTGCATAAACATTTGGACATGATAAAGGTGTCCGCAAGATGGGTTCCGCGATTGCTCAGGCTTGACCAAAAACGGAATCATGTTAAGTGTTCCAAGGATGGTTTGCAGCTGTTCAGGAAGAATCCGCAGAACTTTAAGCGTAGTTTTGTCACTGTGGATGAAACATGGATACATTACTATACTCCTGAGACCAAAGAACAAGCTAAACAATGGGTTATCAAGGGAGAATCTGCACCAAAAAAGGCGAAGACCATTGCTTCGGCCAGAAAGGTTATGGCGGCAGTCATTTGGACTGAGATAATCGCAAGAGATAATCCTCATCGACTATCTGGAAAAGGGTAAAACATTTACAGGTGCATATTATTCATCGTTATTGGACCGTCTGAAAATCGAGCTGCAAGAAAAACGCCGGCGATTGGACTGAAAAAATTCCTTTTTCATCACTACAATGCACCAGCACACTCCGCAGCAGTTGTGGTCGCAAAATTAATGGAACTCGTTTCACATCCCCCCTATTCTCCAGACTTGGCTCCCTCGGACAACTATTTGTTCCCCAATTTGAAGAAACGGCTGGCGGGACAAAGATTTTATTCAAACGAGGAGGTGATTGCAGCTACTAACAACTATTTTGCAGACTTGGACAGTTCCTATTATTCGGAAGGGATAAACAAATTAGAACAGCGTTGGTCGAAGTGTATAAGCCTAAAAGGAGACTATGTCGAAAAATAAAAAAGGTTTACCCCAAACACGTAAGTAGTTTTTATTTTTGCACAGACTTTTTAAACTACCCTCGTATACATAAAGCTGAGTGTATGCATGTGTAGGAATTCCTCTAGGCTCCTAGACGGCAATAGACCAAATCAGACCACAAACTGCCCCAAGAGGATCAGCTTGGTGGCAGGTGTTATAAACAGGGTTAGGATTTTTAGGTGCAGATTTCAGATGAAAAAGGATAAGGTGCACAGATAAGGTAGTAAAAGGGACAAAAGGTGCTGGTTTATTCAATTAATTCAATGATTTTCTTTCCCTTATTCTATTTTATTGAGTTACAAATTTGCACATGAAATTATCATTCATCAAAGGAAGGAAAAAATGAAGCTTCTGTGCTTCATGACATTAAGCATCTGTTCAAAAGTAAGTATGTTTCTGTTAGGAGATAGAATATTTTTATTGATGCTAAAGCTTCTATCGACATCCACAGAAACCTGTGGGGCAAACCTTGTATTCACTTGGAATGGCAACTCAACAGGTAAGACTAATTCCTGAATGTCTTCATTCTTCTGACGACTACACTCAAGTTTGTCTTTGGGAAAGCCATCTAACTGCTCCCTCAAGGAAATAAAAATATCCTATTGTTTCTCCTTTTTCAGACCTAGTTCATCTAATCGTTTAATAGCTGTAGTGGTATACTTGTAACTGGGAATACAATATAGTTCTCTCTGCAAATTACGTATTTTCACCAGTAACAGAAGTGGTTGTACTTTGGGAATTGCACCTGCGTTGTCTGGATCCAAAGAAAGCACAAACTCTCTCACAGTAACAAACTCACATTTGCAAAAAGCAGGTTACTGATTCTAGTGGGATAGGATCACTCATTGTCATCTGCGTTGCTGTGGGCTACTTTATAGTGGTAAAGTGAGAGAAAGAGGCATTTGCTGAAAGAGGTAGGCTTAACTATTCGTGTGTACACAGCAAGATGAGGAGAAGTTACTGAAAGTTAAATATTTTATATTCACTATAAATCTTATAGAATAAATTGGAATGATACTTCAAAGAAAAAAGGAGGAAGAAAATGATTACGGGCATGCTTGGGGGAAGAACAGATAAAGGTCCCAAAAAAGGGCAAAAGGTGTGTGAAAATGGCTCTCTCAGCAACTACAAACAAAATTTTTCACAGTGAAATCTTTCCAAGCAGCTTTAATCTAACCCAAGAAAAAAGATGTGCACCAAAAATTCTAACGCTGGTTATAACACTCCAGCCCTAACATTTACTGTGATTCAGACTTACGTTTTCTTTAAACCCCTGTCTTATAGGCTGCCCTGTATGACAGGTGTGTTATATGGGAACAGTATCGACTTATCGACATGCTTTCCAGGGCAACCTATCACATTAGGGGCTAAAAACGGTTTTCAAGCCTCTGAGGTGTAGGGTGACCAGCCCAAAATGCGTTGTGATGGAGTAGCAGCAGCCTGCTTTGCATAGTTCCCTACAACTCACGGAAAATAAAGTGTTCCCAATATCTTTGGCATACAGACTGTGCTGCATGAGAAACATGTTGTGGGAGTAGTACCAGCTGGTTTCATTGACATCTTTTTGCAGTGGCTTCTAACAACCCTACCACAACAAAGGTCAAAATTTAATGATTGTGGTGTTGCTCACACTGCTAAATACTGCATTTTCGGGCAACAACAAAGTTATTATGTGGCAGATGTCATTAGAGCACATGTAGTGTCCCTTTTGCAATATTCACCCTTATCAAGGTGAAACATAAATAAAACTGACAGTATGTGACTCAAAATGAATTGCAAACATTGATTTATCATTGATTTAACTGTAAAAATATACAATATATATATATCGATAAATGCAGAAAAGACATTATTTTTATTGTATGAAATTATAATGTGATTATCTTTGTAAGAGTATAAAATACAATGCAGTGCTCATTCTTCTGTCTAGTCTGTTTTGTTCTGTTCGTTCTGGTGTTAGCTGGATTAAGGTACGCAAGCTATTGTGCTACGCTAGCATTTGTTTCTGTCGTAACGTAATTGCAAATATTTAATGGTGTAAACTGTGTCCTAGTAAGAATATATTAGTATAAAGTGATCTCCATGTGTTATATCAAGAACCGACGCCACATTTATCTTATGAAAAGAATATTTAATGAAAATTATTTAGCATGTTTCCAGCTGCTGCGGAGCGAGTAACAGTAATCTCTGACTGTTAACAATTAGCCGCCATTACGCGGTACATTTAAAAATATTTTTTCACAGCACAATGTCTGATAGCCGGAGCGGAAGAAATCGAGTAAAAATATTCAGCGAGATTAATTGAAGGAACCCAGTGAAATAATTTTATTAAAACTTGTCTATTTTCTGTGATAGTAATAATTTCAGAGCTGAGTACTACTACGCTATTGCATTTACAGTAATTTGTAGGGAGCCTGGCGCTCGATAAAACCAGATATAATACGTAATTGGCAACCTACGAAATTCATTATTTTGCTTATTATATCTCTTTTGTATTTTCAAACAAATTTACTAGGAGAGTGTTTCCGCTAAATAAATAGCATATACATTATGTTTCTTTTAAGAGATATAATACACAGTTAATAAAGTCATTTCATGTAATAATGAATAAACTAGGCACTCATCTTTTCGTGTTTTCCACGATGAAAATCTAGGTGGTGATGATTCCAAGCTCGGATGCAAAGAGGCCTAGGTTTTATTCTGCTATATTTAAAAGTTTTATAGATGTGTTTCACAAACCTTTCTTGAAGATTAAACCTTTGAAAGTTAGCACAATGGTGATGTAAAAAATAATCAGCACTCTGAATTTAAGTTACACTTCCTTTTTATTGCTTTTATTGCAATATCACGTAACACACAAAACATCACTACACAATACAAAACATGCTTGAAAACGTCGTCCTCATTGTTAAAGTTCACATTTTATAAGCTGACGACTATATGCGTCTTTCCAACATGATGTCCAAGACTTGACTTTCTCAAGGTCCGACTCTATAACAACTAACTAATAATCGCTTATGCGCCCAAAAATCAGAGTTACAAGTACGTCAAAGATCATAGTGACAAAAGAAAGAATACACATAAGATTAATATCACTGCAACATAAACATATCGATGTATCAAAGTACCTCTACATTAATGAAATCAAATCTGAATGTTGTCTCAGAAATATGTCAACTACTTTACAGAAAAACAGAAGAATATTGCTGGTATCGAGAGGTTCAGGTGAGCTGCCATAATGGTTACGTAATTCAAGTACCATTACAGGCTAAATGTGTGGATGGGCACACAAAGGGGAAGGCTGAGATGAATAGAGGAGGAGATGGGGAGAGAGGGATGCAGGAGAGGGTGCATAGGGAGAGAGAATGCAGGAGGGATAGGTAGGGAGAGAGGGGCAGGAGGATATCTAAAGACAGAGAGGAAGGGGGAGGAGGAGATGGACAGAGAGGGAGGGTAGAAAATGAGATGGACAGAAAAAGAGGGGAGCAGGAAGACAGACAGGACAGATGGACAAGTAGGGAGGTGAGAAGGTGATGGGCAGAGATAGAGAAGAGGAGCCAATTGACCAAGAGATGTGAGCATTATAAGCTACATACATGTATGCAGCAATTGTTTATGTATGTTTGGGTTCTCTTTCTAAGCCCCTGGATTGATCTCATTGAAATTTGGTAAACAAACAGGACAATTTACAAGTATCAGCACAGTGGAAATTAGAACCTCCTAGCTCCCAGAGGAGCTGAAATAAGGGTAAAAACCGGATTTTTCCGCCCCTGACACGTAAGCTGCCCTGCACAACAGGCATGTTGTGTGGGAGTAGTATAGGCCTGTTTCATTGACCTGATTTACATGACAGCCAATATGTCATGATCAAATATAATATTCAAGCCCACATGACAGGTGTGGTAGTGTTCTAAATGTGAATGTTATTTGTATACCCAAAATATGGCACTGAGAACTATGGGACTTAACATCTGAGGTCATCAGTCCCCTAGAACTTAAACTCCTTAAACCTAACTAACCTAAGGACATCACACACATCCATGCCCGAGGCAGGATTCGAACCTGCGACCTTAGCAGTCGTTCGGTTCCAGACTGAAGCGCCTAGAACCACTCAGCCACACTGGCCGGCGTTTGTATACCTATTCATTGGAATTTCCTACATGCTGCTCAGATAATTATTTATTTGAATGGTAATTTTCTGGAAATTATAGTAAAGCAGTGTACTAAACACTGATGTAAATAAATTAGATAAAATGTTTTAATGCAATAATTATTTTTTTATTTATCATATAGCTCTCTGATGTACTGAAAAAATATATAGAATGTAGAGCATAACATATACAGTTCAAAATCTTATAAACAAACATGTAGAACTTTTATGTAATCTATCGATTTTGGAGTCGCCAGCATAAAGTCTTGTGGTCTACCATTGTATGATATTGTGAGGCATCCTTCTGTGATGTATCTGATGGTCTGCTGTTCTCTGGACCAAAAAAGAGCGGCTGGTTTCTTATTCCCCTTTGTGTTAAACGTATGCACATCTGCCGTGTTGGGTTATAAGTCTGTTTAGTGTTGACCATATTCTGTGTGGTAAGTCAAACCTTGGTGGTTCTCGGGTGATGTACAGGATATTACTCTTTTGTGGTCTAGTCTGTTCTTGGGTCCTCACATTAATAACATTGAACTATTCTTCTACAGTGACCCTCGCCATTATTGTTGGTAGTCGTCAAGAGCAGAGTTGATTATCGTTTACGTCATCGATACCGCGATGGTTTGGTAGATTTTTATTGTCCACAACCTTTTTGTACTTGTTCATGAGAGTATTTATGTGTCGTAGTTGAGTGAGTGGAATCTGCTTGGTACTGGCAGCCTTTCCCTAAGTACTGATTTAATGACTCCAGCAATAATTCTCATGGTGTTTAATTGGACATCTATCTTTTGTGTATATGGCCTGTGTATCCAAAGAAGCGACTGAGAAGACAAGACTCGCAGCAGATGAACAGAGGGTGGATACTCATACTCCCTTTTGGTTCAAACTGAGATTCCATTTTGAATTACTACATGCATGAAGTTTTTGGAGTACCTCATTGCCAACTGTTCTTTTGAATATATTTTTATTGAAACAATCTGAATGTACAAGTACTGACACAGAACCTTTTATTATAATAATAGAATAAAAAATCCGCTTCAGTTGCCAGTAATTTATTATTTATTGCATGACTGATTTCAAAGGGTAAAACGTCATCTTCAGGTGCCACCAAATAATCATGGGAACATCTACCAATAAATTATGGAAACATCTACCAATCAATCATGGAAACATACCGTGTTTTACGGCCTATAAGACGCACTTTGTTCTTTGAAAAATTTCCTCTATAATTCAGGTGCGTCTTGCACTCGAAATTAATATAAAAATGTCCAGTGTTTGATTTAAAATTCCCGCCAGTCTTGTACTTCACAATTGCAACCTCATGATGTCTCGATAAATAAACAAATTAAAGTGCATATGAGAGAGCAATGGAACAAACAGATAATGGATAAAAAACATGATTTCACGCCGAATGAAGCTTTAAAACGACCTGCAATCAAAGAAGTGTGTCAGTGGATAAAACAGTCATGGTCTAGTGTGAGAGAAGACATTATTGTTACATCTTTCAAGAAGGTAGGTATAAGTAACACTTGCGATGGTAGTGAAGACCATATATGAGGGAACAATGAAGACGATAACAAATAAGAAGAAGAAGAAGAAGAAAAAGAAAGTTCAGATGACGATTTTCAGGAGTTGTAAAGGTCAGTTCGGTTTCATGAATCTACAATTCTTTGTCTGGCTTTGGAATCTAATAATAAAAATAGTAAAAATGTTATTTTTTAAAAAATGCTTAAAATTAAGTTGCTTCTTATAGTCTGTAGGGTCTTATATTCCTTAAAATAGGTAGACGTGTGGCAGTCAGGTCAATCAGTCATGGGGGATTTCACCCACGTCAAGCAAATGCATGGGAGAACAGGATCATGAATCGCAGCACCCATGTAGAACTGCTGATGTGGGCGCTCCTGTAGAGTTGAAGCGGACGCTGTGGTGGCTGGACCAACTCTCCCCTGCATTTGTTTGACGTGGCTGTGGCCCCCCTTGACTGACTGGCCCGACTGTCACACAGTTACTTTCCATGATCATTTGGTAGCATCTGAAGATAAAGCTTTAGGCTCCGAAACCGGTCGCGCAATAAATAAGAAATTACTGGCAACTGAAGGGGATTTTTTTACTCTGTTATATATTTTCCTCAGCAGCGGATGTCCGCAGGATCAAACATTTTGTCTCCTTTTATAAGTGCTAGGCTTTTTGGTGGGTGCACATTTAAAAATACTTTTTAACCTTTTCATGTATTCTTTTGTTATCTTATTCTTGTATAACCAACGCCCATCTCTCTTCATGTTTCTTTCATCTTAATTGCAAATATCTGATGATGACAGTAGCCGATACATTGTAATAAATAAAGAAATTTTAATACAAGACGGGACTGCAGTATGCAACCCGAATAAGACAATCAGATTGCTATGAAATACCTAGTAGGCACAGGCAACAGGTTGGTACAATAGCAATACAGCTGTGAGCTCGACATGGAAAGTTTAACAGCCGTTAAGGTATGTTTCCACTAGCAGTTATAAAATCAAGTGTTGGAAGACAGAACACAAAAATGCAGAAGGCTATATGACCAAGAGATCGTCTTTTACTTACTATTCGATTTTTAGCTGCAGGTGAGAGAAACTCACTCACTTAAACATCACATAATAGAAATATTTATCGTACATAACTTTAGGATGTGGCAGCGAATCAGGCGATTTTAAAAGTGTTATCAAGAGTGAATGACTAGCTTTATTTACTTGAAACAAACAAGACCACACAGTAACCATAAAAGCATTTAGTTTCAAACTAAAAAAGTTTTTATTTTCCAAAAACAGCGTCTTTTATACGCCCACCATATCTTCATAAGCACTCGACACGTCTTCTGCTGTTATCGCCAATTACCTGTTTCAGCATCTCCATGGGAATTTCTTCCTGAATTCGAAATATCAGCTCCTGAATTCTTTGTCTTCCTTCTTTCTTTTGCTGGTGCCTTGTCCCACAGTGTCACAGGATCTGCATGGTTAGGACGGATTTGGCAAGGTTTATTTTGATGGGTGGATGAATGCCCTTCCTGCCACCACCCCATACCCCCTGGGATGGAATTAGTGTACCCCAGCTGTCTGCATCTAGTGTAATCCATGGAACAGTGTGAACGAGTTCAGATATCTAAGAGTAGTGTAACTGAGGCGGAACATGGAGACCAGCCCAATATTCACCTAACAGGATGTGGAAAACCGCCTAAAAACCACATCCAGGCTGGCCAGCACGCCGGCCGAAGTCGTTAATCCACCGGGTGGATTCGATCAGGAGCCAGCGCGCATACCTGAGTCCAGGAAGCAGCGAATTGGCACTTTCGGCTAACCTGCTGGGTCTCCTGAATTCTGTGTGGTGCTTGTGAATTCATATAGGCCCACAGAAATAGATCACAGGCAGAAAGGTCGTGGAATCTGCCCGACCATCTGGTATCCCCATTTATGGAGATAACATGATTGGAAAACACGTTCCTCACAGTTGCCATGCAATTTCGCTTGGTGTGACTAGAAGCTCCATCTTGTTGAAAGAACATATGTTTGTTTACAGGCAGACAAGCAATTGCAGGAGCCTAAATGGCTTCAATTGCACTGTGAAGAACAGTGTCAATATTTCTCTCATTCATTCACTTTCGTTTGACAGGGGTCTTGTGTCTTCTGTATCAGTGACTGTATTATACAGAAGAGAATACATATCATAATTAAGTACAGGTATGTACAGTCGAGGACAAAACGAGCGAGACCCCTCGCGTTTTCGTTATGCTGATCCGCACAGCTTTAAAGTCTGCTACACAGCATAACAGGCAAGGCGACGAAGTTCTACCAACATACTATGCAAGTTCGCTCAGCTGATGTGCTGAGATAGCTAGCACTGGAGAAACTCGCGCTTCGTAGACGCCACAGCATCGTCTGCCACCACTTCGTGGGAAACGAAATAACTCAAGTATAAGCCAATGTGTTGTATTCGCATATCTGTGTACTTGGATCTAAAGTGTGGCTATGGATAGTATGTATGCTCAGATTGCGAAACTAACATCATGAATAAAGACAAGGGGAAATGAATTAGGCGTCCTTCCTCTTCCGTAACATTAAATGTATTTTAGTTATCCTTTCTTAAATGGACTGCGCAGAAAATCATTCACCAGAAGTGAATAACTTTTTAGTAACACCAGATGATATTAACAGCTTACTGGCGCGGGTTAGCCGTGCGCTCAACGGCGTCATATCGGGGACCGCGCGGCTCCTTGCGCCGTCAGTTCGAATCCTTCTCTGGGCATGGATGTGTGTTAGGTTGGGTAGGTTGAAGTAGTTCTAAATCTAGGGGACTGATGACCTAAGCAGTTTGGTGGCATAGTTCTTAGAGCCATTTTTTGACCTTTCGCGTAAATTTTCTTTACATAAAGGGCCGTATCTTTAGATTGCGTTGACATAGCTCACTTTTTTACACCACCAAGGGACCGTATACCGCAGGAAGTGCGATACATTTCCGCTTATTATGTCCACCCATACTCGAGGTAAACGGGTTTTAAGGGTTGGGTAGGCAGATAGACAGTCAAGAAAGTGAGACTAGTAGGGTTCCATTTTTTCCGATTTTCGTGACGAAATCCTAACAACGAAAATAGCTACCACTGTTACTGAAGATGAGGGCCGCATAATAATTTCCCCTACTCTTTATTCGAAATGTTCCAGTTGGAGTCGATACATCAGCATATTAATCGTAGCTACGTTTTCTATCCAAACCACGTTTACAGGAATGTAAATAAAATCAATTGCCTACACACGTGGTAATTCAGATCCCATTATTAATGCCACCGCGTTTTAGATGTGCGCGCATTTCCATTGCTAACTACCTTAAGGAACACTTCGGCTAATGAACGTTTTCTGGCTGTGGTATGTCTAATGGAGAATTCGAAATATTGCAGAATACGTTTGGCAGCTACGTCGCCGTTTATTTCCTGGGGTGATGCAGAATTATCCTACTAAATTTACTCGGCTAATAACAGTTTTTTTGTTATTTCTATAAACATCCTGAATGATTGTTACATAAGCGGTGACATAAAGCTAGACAAATCATGTTTTTGAGTCCAGAAAGCTCTAAGCAACAGAAACTGCAGATCATTTTGCCATTTTCATTGCGGAACTGCCGGCTTATTCATGTCTGGGGTAATAATAGAGGGCTGTTTGCCTGGGTTGTCTGCTAGCATAGTGAAAGGTGTTTGCTACTGCAAGGGAGGTCTGGTTTGTTTACGGCTCTAATCTCGATGGAGGCAGATAGACCATCAGTAAAGGAATTTCAAGAAATTTTCGCGCCCCCAATACGTTTTATTGCTACCTTTATTCTGCACCGGCGCCTTGTGGATGTCGATATGAAACTCTTGTACAAATTTCATACTTGTTACTGCCTCCTTTTCCCGCTTCTGTCAATAACTGAATTGACTTAAGTGTGGCAGTGAATGACTTTTAACTGAATTTCGTTATGAATCTTCACGCATTGCTAAATTTGCACACTTTGATGGTAGGTCAGCAACGGTAATCCAGTATGACTGGTCTGAACGTTGACACGGATCATTTCGCGGCCGAATGCCCATAATATTTTGCTAATTCGTATCGATCTGTGTTCACTTTGTCTTACTAAAACAGTTATGTTATCTCGATAAGCTGAAATCCGTTTTTATTAGTACAGTTCATACTAATTAGCGTTTCTTCTTTCATTTATATCTTATATTTAGGTGTTGTGGTTAACACACTAATCAGCATTAATATAGTCTTACACATGATTGAAAACAGTCTGACAAATTTCGGAAGTTTTTCAATTTCATGCCTGTGCATAGAATGTTGGTAGCACTTCGTCGCCTTGCCTGTTATGCTGTGTATCAGACTTTAAAGCTGTGCAGATTAGCATAACGAAAAGGCGAGGGGTCTCGCTCGTTTTGTCCACAACTGTACCTTCAAAGGGATAAGTTTCGGATATAGTTTTGCTTTCTGCAATTTTAGGTACCTTTAACAGAAGAACAATCGATAATTTTGTGGAAATAGATGAGATTTTCCAAACTGTATTGGTGCTGTGGGTGGAAAAAATGTAATATTAAGGTTCCCAAGAAGGTCATCAGTCTGTGCTTTATAATCATAAAGGCACAAATATCATTGTGCTATCAACACTGATTGGACCTGACTACGAAGTTGTATATTTCGGTGTAGGCACTAATTGCAGAACATCTGGTGATGGAGTTATATTGATGTCATTCTTGAAATTTTTCCAGCGTAAAGAGTATTCCATGCAGTTTCGGGATTGCAGCCGGATAACGTCGACTTCCTGCCACGATATTTCGGCTGACAAGCATTCAGCCATCTTCAGGCGAGTGTTTAACCCTGGAGGTTGCCTTTTTTTTAAGGGGGTGGTTGTGCCCTCTACGTCAACACCGGCATGATGGCCAACATAAAAGGTCCAGTGCCATCTCTGCATATTGGATAGTCTTCACTAAGTGAGGTCTTCGCAGGATGTGGGTACTGTGATGTTTGCGTACGTCTGGTTGTGATTAATCATTAAAGCACGCTCATATGGAGATAGTTTGGATCGAAGCTGAACAAAGGGTAGTGGCTTGAAGGGCAGAGGGAAAAAAGTGCCAACGCAAGTGGCTTAAAGGGCAGAGGAAAAAAGTGCCATGACAACAGCCAAGGGAAAAAAAACCTCTGCGATAGTTGTGGGGGTAGTAAGAGCAGTAGAGGACTGCCTGGTATCTGCGACAGATGATTCAAGGGTTAGGTAAGTTAGTGATGGGTATCATGCAGGAGGATGCCCGTCATGTTGTGAGGCATTTTCACTCTGTGGCTGCAGCTGGGTACCGGCACTGTCTTCTCCACTAGCAGCAGCATGCTTGTAATAGTTGGATTCATTATTGGTTAGTTTCCGATATGTCATATACCATGTTCACTGTGTAGGGTAGTGTTGGCGACGTAACTGTGAGTTGGTGTGCTAACTTGTCGGCTTCCCTGCTGTTACCTGTTGGTCGGCTGTGATAGCAGCTGGCATAGCCAGGCAATATTGCTGATATTCAGGGGCTTGCCGATGTTGTTGGTTGTGAGTGTGTGTTAGCTCGCCGTCGGTGGTTATGCCCTAGTTGGCAGTGTCTTCCGTCACTTATGCATTCAACTATGGTTGTGATCATAGTTCCCCAGAGTAAAGATGAAAGCATTGTTTGAGTGTCTCGAGTTTCTGTATAATGTAGAGGTTGAACAAGATGGGCCCCGGTATGCTTCCCTGGGATACTCCAGATTGGATACTGTCTTGTGTCGATTGTTTGCCCTGCACGTCAGTGTGAAACATCTGTTCGTGAGCTATGGGTGTATAAGATGCACGAGTCTCTTGGGGAAACCAGCATCGCTTAATTTGCGTTTGAGGCTGTTGTACAAGAGGCGGTAAAAAGCTTCTTTGATGTCCAGGAACACAGTTCATGTGGCTTTGTTCGTGTTGTCGCCACGAGTTAAATGTTCAACTAGGTGTAGGAGTAGTTGTGTTGTTGAGTGGTGATTCCTAAAGCCGAATTGCTCCAGCCTTAGGGTGTCATTGGTGACGCAGTGCCTAGCGACGCGTTTTAGTATTACCTTCTCGACAATCTTGCTGAGCGATCACAGCAGACTGATGGGTTGGTAATTTTGTGGGAGGGAGTGGTCTTTCCGTGGCTTCCCGAACATCAGGGCCTTGGCCACCTTCCAAAATTCAGTGTTGGTGTTATAAGAAGGCATTCGTTATATGTGTGTAAGGTATTCTAAGTCTCTGTCCATGAACTCCTGGAGGACACGGTTTAGAAAGCCTTTGGGACCAGGGGATTTCCTAGTATTGGAATGCTTGATAGCCCAAGTGATTCGTTTGTGCTAGCATGTCTGATTCCGTTGCGAGTGGACTGTGCTGCAAGCGTGTAACCTTCTGGTCTATTTCAAGTGTGAATACTGGGTCTGAAGGAGTCAGATTCGGCGCAAAGAACGCTGCAAGACTTGTGGCCATAAGCTCTGCCTTCTCCTTCGCGGAGTATGCAGGTCCGTCTGGGCCTTGTAGAGTAGGAATGTAACGTTTCTCCCTGGTGAAGTGTCCAGCTAGCTTCACACCCCAGGAGGTGTGGCATCTAACCCTGCGAGTTTCTAACCCAATTGTTCGTTTCTAAATGTTTGTATTATCTCCGTTATTAGTCCCTAGAGTCTGTTAATGTGCAGTTCATGGAACGGATGCTTGGCAGGTTGCCAGTATCTCCTGAGACAGGATTTCTTGGGGCAGGGCCGTCGAGTGGTGTTGTATGTAGAATGTTATCAGACATTGCATCTTGGACAGCAGGAGTAAGAACCTCCACAGCCTCGTCAGTTTGTTGTGTGTTATTAATTTTATGAGTGTTCAGAATACGACTATTGAGTGTTTGCTTGGAAAGAGTCCAATTCGCGCGCTTGTAGTTCAGTATCCTGCGTGGTTCTGTGTCCTGCAGTGTTTCTTCCATGTCAAGTATAACAGGCATGTGGTCTGAGTCCAGATCGTTTTCAACCATAACGCTGAGTGTGCATGTGATGCCTATGATGAGGGCTATGTCTAATATGTCTGGCCTGAGTCATGCCTGAGCAGGCACTACACGTGGACGTCTGGAATGTAGTTTCGGGCTAGTGCTTGTTCGTATAGTTTCTTGCCGTTGGAGGTACGTATTCGTAAATTCCATACGGGGTCTTTTGCGTTTAAATCTCCAGCAGCGATTACCTGTGGTGCTATGTTGAGAACATTGCTGATATTGCGTGTTACTATGTTCTTAGATGGGTTGTATGGTGACACCAGTGTGGTGTTAGCTCTGTTGAACTTGAATCTAATGGCTGTAGCCTCTAGTCCCTCAAGTTCAGTAGCTCGATGTTTGCGTGTTCTATGTCTTTGTGTATGATGATAGCGGTGCCACTCCCCTTCTTGCCATCCGCTTGATTGGTATGATGGACGCAGTAACCTGGGATGTTTAGCTTTTTGTGAAACGTAAAGAGTGTCTCATCCAGAAGAGCATTCAGATACCCTTTCACTCCACGAATTCAACCGTTTCTGTTCTTTTGTATAAGATCTCCTTCGCACTCCAAAACAGGAACTGTGAGTTTGCATTGCGGGGCTGGCGTGATGTGGTATCCATGAATCCAGTGGTGTTTAATAGTTTGCATATTAGTCCAGTAGAGCCCGACATGAACTTTGTGAGTACTTGTGAGACACCCCTCCATAATCTTCACGACTATTTTGGTGGCCATGAGTCCAGGGAATAATGTCCCTATTATTCCTTGGAGTGGTGTGCTGATCTTTGGAGTGTCAGCCTGTGGATTATTGGTTGTATTGGAAGCTGCTGGCGCTTGTGTTGGCGTCTGGTTTGGTCTGGCTTGTGATGCAGCTGTTTGTGGAGTAGATGTGGGCGCCTGTGTGGCCTCTGTGGTGAGTGGGTGTGTTCTGTTGGTCGTTGGGTTGGTGTCTGAGTTGTGCATGTTCATATCGGTCTCTTGTTGTCTGTGTCCTTGTTGTGTGTGCTATAGTAATGTTCCCTTGTTCCAGTTGTTTTTCCTCCTCCACCTCTGTGGCTGTGGCTGCCCCTGTGTGGGTGCATTTTCTGTGGATTGTGGTGGGCTGCAATCCATGGTCTTGGGAGGTAGGTCATATTGTTATTTGTGTCCTATGGTGTGTGGTGTAGGGTGTTGTTTGTCTTGTCTGTATGTCTGTTGATGGGGGAGTTTGCTGTGTGGGTGCACAGCTCTGAGGTTCCTCTGCCCACCCCACATTGCTGCGACCACTCCAGCAAATGATATTCTACTCCTCACTAGGTGGAGGGTGGGGGAGGAGGTTCGTATCTGTGATCAGGATAGGTGTGGCGTGTTTTACTAGTTTGCACCTCATAGTCTCCTTGTAGGCAATGCACCTCTGTAGTTGGCTGGATGGGACCCAGCAAAGTTGGCGTATTTGCGTGGTGTTGTGTGTGTGTGTGTGTGTGTGTGTGTGTGTGTGTGTGTGTGTGTGTGTGTGAGTGTGTGTGTGTGTGTGGGAGGGGGGGGGGGGTGGTATTGTTGTGGGGTGTATGGCATGTTGTAGATTTCTACATTTACGACCATATGAAGAAATAACTTCGCCTTCAGCTGGTCGCGTGATTTGACCTTGTTGGCCAGCTCAACCATGCAGTTGTGGAAAGGTCTAACTATACCGAACTCACTCATTTGATTTACACGAATGCATTTCCAGCCTAGGGCACTCAGCTCATTGTGTACTGTTTCGGTCACGGTTAGAGCATCTACCCCTTTCGTCATGTATTGCTGTGTCTTTTCCAATATGGTCCCTTATGTGAAGTGTTCCAATTTCTTTTATTTCAGAAAGATCAGTAGATTACAATAATCTGTCTTGGTCTCCACGTACAGTGTGGCATGGTAGCCAATGAGTTTTGAATAATATGTTGTGGGGCTGTGTTTTTTGGTAAATTCTTTGTTTAGGGGACTAAAGTCTCCGTAGTTGTGTACAATGACTGGTGGAAACTCAGCCGAGGACATGTTTGGGTTCTGCATAACTGCCTGTGTAGTTGGTTGTGATGCAGTAACATGGTTGTTTGTGTTGTTCCCTGTGTTGTTGGCGCTACAGCTTGAGGTTGATGGAGTTGGCAACAGCACTTGGTGACTGGATCGTGAGTTTGTGGGCTCACTTGTCTTTTGGGTGTTTGTGGTATGGACGACCAGCTGCCACTATCCGTCTTCTGTTTTATGTATCTCGTCTATCAGCTCTGGCTCTGTCTCTTTTGTTGTCTGAGCCTTCAGAAGTGATAGAGGGGGCATGTCTAGGGTATTTGCTGCAGGCGCTTGTGTGTGTGGTGCGTGTGTTCATGCTTGTGTGAAGTCACCCTCCATGAGCAGCTCAATCAGCTCTTGCTCCTCAGCAATGTGCCGATCGTTCAAGGTAACTGGAACGTAGCGAATGGGACGGAGATACTGGTGGGGTCAGTCAGCATCTCTGCAACTTGTGCAGCAGCCATGCTGCAGGTAATTGGGTGGGATCGACGAGAGATCCAGCGTTTCCCCACAGAAAGGAATTTTATTAGGTAGAGAGGGATCTGACATCTTTTGCTTTTTTCTGAAAAGTGTATGGGCACCACTGTTGTGGGCTGGCCGTGGGGATCCAACAGACATCCAGCATGACCGTGTCCTATGATTGGTCCTCACAGGTGACCTGCCCAGCTATGCTCGCACTGAGGTTGACCCTCACCTGTGGTCGAGTGGGAGGTTGCTATGGGACATAGCAGGTTGCAAAAGACTCCCCAGGGGGCCACACATAAGGCCTCCCCGGATAGTCTGACAAACAGGTTCCAGGTGCTGTTTGTACCTGTCACTGTCACTCAGCCAGATGCCATCGCCTGTGCTGTTTCAGAGAAATCCTCTCAGCCTGCAAGATCTGGGCAATCACAGAGGGTGGGATTATTGATAGTTGGTAGCTCCTATGTTAGGCATGTTATGGGGCTCCTTAGGGACATGGCTGCAAAGAAGGGGAAGAAAGCCAATGCGCACTCATGTGTATACCGGGTTGAGTCATTCCAGACATTGAACGGAACCTTCTGGACGCCATGAAGAGCACAGGGTGCAGCCAGCTGCACATGGTGGCTCATGTCGGTAGCAATGATGTGTGTCACTATGGATCGGAAGAGATTCTCTCTGGTTTCGAGCGGCTAACAGAACTGCTTGTGAGATGAAAGCAGAGTTGACCGTATGGGAGCATAGTCAACAGGATCGATTGCAGTCTGGTACAGAGCCAAGTAGACGGTCTGAATCAGAGTTATCAGATGGTTCTGCGACCATGTAGACTGTGGATTCCTCGACTTGTGCCATAGGCTAGTTGGGTTTCGGGTTCCGCTCAATAGGTCAGGAGTCCACTACACGCTGGAGGCAGCCACATGGGTAGCAGGGGCTGTCTGGCGTAGACTGGGTAGTTTTTTAGGTTTGTGGTTCTTGGGAAAACACAAAAAGGGCTTCAGTCACAAAGAGTGCAAGCCAAACACGGGAAGAACGTAGATACAGGAACCATCGGTATAACAGTTGTAAATTGTCCTAGCTGTGTTGAGACACTACCAGAGCTCCAAGCGCTAAAAGAAAGCACTGATGCTCAAATCTTTAAAGGCACTGAAATCTATCTAAAGCCAGAGATAAGTTCAGCTGAAATTTTTGCGAAGAAACTAACAGTGTTCCAAAAGGATCAGCTAAACACAGTTGGCGGCAGCATGTTTGTTGCTGTTACAAGTAGTTTATCTTGTGGCGAAATTGGTGTACATAGTTCCTGTGAGTCCCATGTGGAGTTACTAGTCACCCATCGGGCACCTCCCCAGGTGGTGGATTGGGGAACGTTCACCAGATTGGCGGACAATGGGGAAATAAAATACCCGGGGCAGACCAAAACATGGAAAACAACGCTGCCTTGCAGTTGAGAGTTGAGTCCCCAAAGGCTAAGGGAAGAAAACCCTGATTAAAAATCACCTGTCCTCCAGTAGAGGTTGGACGCAGGGTTGACAGCCCGCTCTGTAAAAAACAATTGTTACGATACTTATTCAAAGTAAAGCCAGATGGATGAAGGAAGACGGACCTGGCATGTAAAAGGACAATGAGGATGGAATACAAGTATATGAAGGAGGGAAGATAAGGAAGAAGAGAAATATAATGCGTAGATCGGATCTATATATTGGTGCTTGGGATGTGAGATACCTACATCGTCCAGGAGCACTGAAAGTAATGCTGGATCAAATAATGAATCTGAAGCAAAGTATAATTGCACTACAAGAAATTAGATGGATGGGGAGTGGAGGTTTAGAATAGAAAGAAGCAAATATATTCTATAGCTGCAGCGAAAGAAATCATGAGCTGGGGACAGGATTTGTTGTACATCATCAATTAAAGCTTTTCGTAATAGGGTTTACACCCATTAGTCCAAGATTATCACACTCAGCATAAAGGGTAAATTCTTTAACTATTTCATAATTCATGCATGTGCACCAACAGAAGAATCCGAAGAACTAGAGAAAGAACTATTCTATGAATCTTTGGAAAGAGCATTTGATGAATGCCCAGGGCATGATATTAAAATAATAGCTGGAGGCCTAAACGCTCGGGTGGGGAAAGAACAGATTTATAGACCAGTAATTGGACCCCACAGCAAACATGCAACAAGTAATGAGAACGGAGCAAGGCTTATACCATTCGCAGCATCTTGAAATATGATAATAGGATCAACACTGTTCCTGCATAAAGAAATCCGTAAGGGAACATGGACCTCACCAGATGGAAACACAGTAAACCAAATCGACCATGTGCTGATAGATGTGAGACACAAATCAGGCCTATTGGACTTGAGGAGTCTCAGAGGCCCAAACATAGATACAGATCATTTTCTGATATGGAAATGGGTGAATGCGAGGATCTCTAAAGCAGCGAAAGAAGTCTGACCCAGGGCACACAAATGTAACAACTTTAGAATCAGTGGAAGTTAGAGAACAGTATCAGATTCTGGAAAACGTTGGAGAATCTAACAACATCGAAGATCAGTGGGAAGCGATAAAAGAGATGGTGGAGACATCAGCAAGAGAGATACTTGGAATTGAGACAAGACAAGTAAGACCGTCATGGTTTGATACTGAATGCGAAATAGCAACTGAAGAAAATAACGAAGCATATAGAAGGACACTGCGATCACATTGTATGAGGAGGATAGTAGAAGAATACTAAGAAAAATGGAGGATTGAAAAGAGGACTCACCAAAGAAAAAAGAGAGAATGGATGAAAGCAAGTGTCAAAGAAATGGAGGTCATGAGAAGCAAATAAGAAATAAAAAATTCTGTAGAGAGGTGAATGCGGTACAGAAGCCTTTTGGTAGTAAAACAAGCTTAATAAAAGATGAGACAGGGAATATAATAAGTGAAAAGATGAGAAAGATGGTACAGGTATTTTGATAGTCTCCTCAACACTAGAATAACTATACAAGGGAATCCAATAGAAACGAATGGGCAAGAGGACCCAGACAACACCACTGCCCCACTGAACGCAAAATAACAACTGAAGAAAAGAACGAAGCATATAGAAGGTCACTGCAATCACACTGTATGAGGAGGATAGTAGAAATATAGAAGAAGTGTAAACTGTCATGAATAAATTGAAAAACAACAAGGTGCCAGGGACAGATAGTATTTCAATGAAACTGTTTAAGCAAGGAGGCAGAGAGCTGGAATGAAGCCTTCTGAAAATGGTCACTAAAATATGGGAAGAGGAGAAAATGCCCAAACAATAGAAAGAGGGTATCATGTGTCCCACAGTGTCTCATATATAAGAAAGGAGATTAGATGGAGTGTGGCAATTAAAGAGGGATCACACTACTTAATCTGGGATATAAAATATTCTCTAATTCGACAGAATCCTCCCAATCATACAGAGGGAGACAGGGTCATACCAATGTGGATTTCTCCCCAGGAAGTCAACTATAGATCAAATATTCATCTTAAGACAAATCCTGGAAAAAAAACAAATGAATACGGGGTTGGCATGCATCACCTCTTTATAGATTTCAAAGCAGCTTATGTTAGTATAAATAGAGAGCAGTTATATCAAGCTCTATGTGAACTGGGAATCTCGAGAAAGTTGGTAAGGCTGGTGAGAATGACAATGAGCGAAACACAAGGTAGTATAACAGCAGAAATGATGTCCAATACATTGAGTATTAAAAACACAGTGCAACAAAGGGATGTATTGGCATGTCTTCTCTTTATTGTCGCCGTGGAGAAGGTGATGAGAAATGCAAACCTTCTGAATAGGGGAACGATCTTCTATAAATCAGTGCAGATACTGGCCTATGTGAATGACATAGATATAGTAGCAAGAACCAAGAAAGCAATGGAAGAGACTTTTACGGCTCTCAAACAGTCTAGTAGGAACATGGGGGTTAATTATTAATGAACAAAAAACAAAATTAATGGCAGCTGGAAAAGCACATAGAGAAAATATGCCAAATGCAATAACAATGGGCAATTATATGTTAGAAAGAGTTGAACATTTCAAGTACATGGGCTCAACAGTTACCCATTTAAATGATACCTCTTACGAAATTAAGCAGAGATTAATACTAGCTATAGCCAATAGAGCCTATTCTGCCCTAACAAGACTTCTATCCTCAAGGCTCCTGACTCGTACCACTAAATTAACTATCTATAAATCACTTATAATACCAGTGCTTACATATGACTCTGAAACCTGAGCATTAACAACTAAAGATATTGAAATACTGGATGCATTTGAAAAAAAAGATACTTAACGAATTATTGGCCCAATATTTGAGAGAGGAAGATGGAGGAGGAGATACAACCATGAGTTGTATATCACATATAAAGACCAGCCCATCAGAAGGATGGTGAAATTATCCAGACTGGGGTGGGCGGGACATGTGGCTCACATGAATGATACAAAAGTACCAAAAAGAATATTACAAGGAAAGCCAGGAGGGCAGAGAGGATGTGGTCGACCAAGAGCCAGATGGGAAGATGGAGTAATCGAAGATCTTAGGAATGTGGGCTATAGAAACTAGAGAGTATTGGCAAAGGACCGAGAGAAATGGAAGGAAACTGTAGAAGAGGCCAAGGCTCATTATGAGCTGTAGAGCCAAAAAAGATGGAGTTCTTGCAAGTTAGTATTGGCAGAGGTCATTGTTGGCAAATGGAATAAAACAATAATTGGATCATTTTACCGACCTCGCAATTCAGATGATAGAACTGCTGAAAGGTTCAAGGAAAACTTGAGTTTGATTTCAAACACTTACCCAACTCATTCAATTATAGTTGGAGGTGACATTAATTTACCCTCGATATGTTGCCGAAAATACATGTGTAATTCAGAAGGTACGCATAAAACATCATCCGAAATTAAGCTAAACACATTCTCTGAAAATTATTTCGAACAGTTAGTTCATGAGCCCATGGGAATAGTATATGGTTGTGAAAACACACTTGACCTGTCAGCAACTAATAATCCTGAGTTACAACGAGCTTCAAAACAGATACAGGGTTTAATTAACACAGGGTTGTCGTAGCGAGACTGAATATTGCAATCCCCAAATCCTTCAAAAACAAATGAAAAATATACTTATTCAAAAAAGCAGATAAAAATTCACTTGATGCCTTCCTGAGAGACAATCTCCACTCCTTTCAAATTAACAATGTAAGTGTAGACCAGATGTGGCTTGAATTCAAAGAAATAATATCAGCAGCAACTGAGAGATTTATACCAAATAAATTAACAAACGACGGAGTTGATCCTCCTTGGCAGACGAAACGTGTGAGAACACTGTTGCAGAAACAATGACAAAAAAAAAAAAAAAAAAAAACAGGTCAGATTGAAACAGACGCAAAATCTCCAAAATTGGTGATCTTTTACAGAAATTCGAAATTTAGTGCGGACTTCAATGCGAGATACTTATAATAATTTCCACAACGAAACTTTGTCTCGAAACCTGGCAGAAAATCCAAAGAGACTCTGGTCGTATGTGACGTACGCTAGCGGCAACACATAATCAGTGCCTTTTCTTCCGATAGCAATGGAGCTACTATCGAAGACAGTGCTGTCAAAGCAGAGTTACTAAACACAGCCTTCCAAAATGCCTTCACAAAAGAAGACAAAGTAAATATTCCAGAATTCGAATCAAGAATAGCTGCCAACATGAGTGACGTAGAAGTAGATATCCTCAGAGTAGTGAAGCAACTTACATCACTTAATAAAAGCAAGTCTTCTGGTACAGACCGTATACCAATTATGAGGGTGGTTTGAAAAGTTCTCGGAACGGAATAGAAAAAGGTACTTGCATCATTGAAAAATTTTTTATTTTTCAGTGTAGTCGTCTAGTAGATCAATGCACTTGGTCCAACTATTTTCCAGTGCCCTGATCCCATCTCGAAAATGAGTTTCCTCCAGACCCGCAAAATAGTTGTCAACTCCAGCTATCAGTTCGTTAGAAGTTAATCTTTGTCCATCAAGAAAAATTTTCAGTTTTGGGAAGGGATGGAAGTCTGAGCCATATCTGTTGAATAAGGTGGGTGTGTCAACAATTCATACATTAGTTCGTGTAATTTTTCCATGGCGATGTCACATGTGTGTGGGCGTGCATTGTCTTGAGCAAAGATTACTTTCTTCCTTGATAAACCTAGCCTTTTTTCGCGTATCTTTTGTTGCAATTTGTCCAGGAGGTTAGCATAGTATTCTCCAGTAATTGTTTGCCCAGTGGGGAGATAATCTACAAACAGAATCCCCTTCGCATCCCAGAACACTGATGTCATGACCTTTCCCACTGAAGTAATTGTCTTTGCTTTCTTTGGTGGCAGAGAATCAGCATGTTTCCATTGCTTTAACTGTTGATTTGTCTCTGGGGTATAGTAGTGCACCAAAGTTTCATCTGTTGTCGCAAACCAGCGCAAAAATTCTTGTTCATTTCTACTAAAACATTGTTCCAATATGTCCATACTCATGCGTTTTTAATCCAGCATCAAGAGTCGCAGCACCCATCTTGCAGATATTTTTTTTTTATTTCTAATTCTTCAGTTAAAATGTGATATACCCTTTCAGATGACAATTAACACACTTTCAATTGACAATCCTCCATGACCATTTTGTGCTCTTTTGCAATGATTTCTGGAGTAGTGACACATCTCGGCCGTCCACTGCACGGATCATCATGTAAGCTCTTCCAAGCAAATTTAAATCCATTTGTCCACTTGGCAACAGTTGAATATGAAGTATCAGAGTCCCCCAGTGTATTCTGAAAATCGGTATGAATGTCCTTTGCTTTTATACCTTTCTTTACGAAGTACTTAATCACTGCTCGAATCTCGATTTTTTTCTATCTTCGCAAATCACTTCGTGGGAACAACAGAGCCATGTCACCACCACAGCTCTCTTCCAAGATCACTGACGTGGCACGTGTTTACAGGCAACACTCCAATGAATATCACGTGAACAACTCATTGCGCTATCGCTGACCTCTAGTGGTGATTCCGAGAACTTTTCAGATCACCCTCGCAGATTCCTTTCAGAGTATTCTGGTGCAACAGCTCCATACTTAACAATCATATACAACCTTTCGCTCGATGAAAGATCCATACTCACAGACTGGAAAGTTGCACAGGTCACACCAATATTCAAGGAACGTAGTAGCAGTAATCCACTAAATTACAACCCACATCAGTAATGTCGATATGCAGCAGGATTTTGGAACATATATTGAGTTCGAACATAATGTATTACCTCGAAGTAAACGGTCTTAGTATTTGAGAAATCTTTCACGCAGGAGGATCGTACAAACATACCGCCGTTTGAGTATCATACATATTCCCGCATGGAGGATATAGTGATAGACATCCCTGGGGTTGTGAAGCAGCTGAATGGGTTGAAAATAAATATATCGCCAGGTCCTGATGGGATTCCAATTCGGTTTTACAGAGAGTACTCTACTGCATTGGCTCCTTACTTAGCTTGCATTTATCGCGAATCTCTTGCCCAACGTACAGTCCCGAGCGACTGGAAAAAAGCACAGGTGACGCCTGTATATAAGAAGAGTAGGAGGACGGATCCTCAGAATTACAGACCAATATCCTTAACATCGGATTATTGCAGGATTCTCGAACATATTCTCAGATCGAAAATAATGAATTTCCTTGAGACAGAGAAGTTGCTGTCCATGCATCGCTCCTGCGAAACGCAACTT
The DNA here is from genome assembly GCF_023864275.1 of Schistocerca cancellata. NCBI lineage: Eukaryota > Metazoa > Arthropoda > Insecta > Orthoptera > Acrididae > Schistocerca > Schistocerca cancellata. The sequence continues at coordinate 163,381,721 of NC_064628.1, read as the reverse complement.
GCCCTTTTTTCACATGATATCTTGGGAACCATGGATGAAGGGTATCAGACGGATGCCATATTCCTTGACTTCCGGAAAGTGTTTGACTCGGTGCCCCACTGCAGACTCCTAACTAAGGTACGAGCATATGGGATTGGTTCCCAAATATGTGAGTGGCTCGAAGACTTCTTAAGTAATAGAACCCAGTACATTGTCCTCGATGGTGAGTGTTCATTGGAGGTGAGGGTATCATCTGGAGTGCCCCAGGGAAGTGTGGTAGGTCTGCTGTTGTTTTCTATCTACATAAATGATTTTTTTGGATAGGGTGGATAGCAATGTGCGGCTGTTTGCTGATGATACTGTGGTGTACTGGAAGGTGTCGTCGCTGAGTGACTGTAGGAGGACACAGGATGACTTGGACAGGATTTGTAATTGGTGTAAAGAATGGTAGCTAACTCTAAATATAGATAAATGTAAATTAATGAAGATGAATAGGAAAAAGAATCCCGTAATGTTTGAATACTCCATTAGTAGTGTAGTGCTTGACACAGTCATGTTGATTAAATATTTGGGCGTAACATTGCAGAGCGATATGAAGTGGGACAAGCACGTAATGGCAGTTGTGGGGAAGTCTTCGGTTCATTGGTAGAATTTTGGGAAGATGTGGTTCATCTGTAAAGAAGACCGCTTATAAAACACTAATGCGACCTATTCTTGAGTACTGCTCGAGCGTTTGGGATCCCTATCAGGTCGGATTGATGGAGGACATAGAAGCAATTCAGAGGCGGGCTGCTAGATTTGTTACTGGTATGTTTGATCATCACACGAGTGTTACAGAAATGCTTCAGGAACTCGTGTGGGAGTCTCTAGAGGAAAGGAGGCGTTCTTTTCGTGAATCGCTACTGAGGAAATTTAGAGAACCAGCATTTGAGGCTGACTGCAGTACAATTTTACTGCCGCCAACTTACATTTCGCGGAAAAACCACAAAGATAAGATAAAAGAGATTAGGGCTCGTACAGAGGCATATAGGCAGTCATTTTTCCCTCGTTCTGTTTGGGAGTGGAACAGGGAGAGAAGATACTAGTTGTGGTACGAAGTACCCTCCGCCACGCACCGTATGGTGGATTGCGGAGTATGTATGTAGATGTAGGTCTATTGACACACAGTCAACATGGATTTAAAAAACATTGTTCTTAGGAAACACAACTATCTCTTTACTCGCATGAAGTGTTCAATGCTATTGACAAGGGATTCTAAATTCATTCCATATTTCTGGATTTCCTGGAGGCTTTTGGCACTGTACCACACAAGTGGCTTGTAGTGAAATTGCATGTCTATGGAACATTGTCTCAGTTATGGATTCGTGATTTCCTGTCAGAGAGTCACAGTTCGTAGTAATTGACGGAAAGTCATGGAGTAAAACAGAAGTGATTTCTGGCGTTCCCCAAGGTAGTGTTATAAGCCCTTTGCTGTTCCTTATCTATATAAACGATTTGGGAGACAATCAGAGCAGCCGTCTTAGGTTGTTTGCAGATGACAAGATGACACTGTCATTTATCGACTAGTAAAGTCATCAGAAGATCGAAGCAAATTGGAAAACGACTTAGAAAAGTTGTATGTATGGTGCAAAATTGGCAATTGACCCTAATAACGAGAAGTTTGAGGTCATCCACATATGTGCTAAACGGAATCCGTTAAACTTTGGTTACACGATAAATCAGTGCAATCTAAAGGCAGCAAATTCAACTAAATACCGAGGAGTTACAATTGCAAATAAACTGAAAGGAACCCATAGAAAATGTTGTGGGGAAGGCTAATCAAAGACTGCGTTTTATTGGCAGGACACTTAGGAGGAGGAGGAGATTAGTGTTTAACGTCCCGTCGACAACGAGGTCATTAGAGACGGAGCACAAGCTCGGATTAGGGAAGGATAGGGAAGGAAATCAGCCGTGCCCTTTCGAAGGAAGCATCCCGGCATTTGCCTGAAGTGATCTAGGGAAATCACGGAAAACCTAAATCAGGATGGCCGGACGTAGGATTGAACCATCGTCCTCCCGAGACACTTAGGAAATGTAACAGATCTACTAAGGAGACTGCCTACAGTACGCTTGTCCATCCTCGTTTAAATATTTCTGCGTGGTGTGGGATCCTTACCAGATAGGATTGATGGAGTATATCAAAAAAGTTCAGAGAAGGGCAGCAAGTTTTGTATTATCGTGAAATAGGGGACTGAGTGTGACTGAAATGATGCAGGATTTGGGATGGACATCGTTAAGACAAATGCGTTTTTCGTTGCGGAGGAATCTTCTCACGAAATTCTAATCACCAACTTTCTCCTCCGAATGTGAAAATATTTTGTTGGCACCAATCTACATAGGAAGAAATGATCACCATGATAAAATAAGGGAAATCAGAGCTCGTACGAAGAGATGTAGGTGTTCGTTCTTTCCGCGCACTATAGGAGGTTGGAATAATAGAGAAGTGTGAAGGTGGTTCGATGAACCCTCTGCCAGACATTTAAGTGTGTTTTGCAGAGTATCCATGTACATGTAGATGGAAAAAAGTTTTAATATGTGACCTACGTAAGTGGGAAGTCCCTACGACCTGTCAGCGCAGAGTGCAATGAGCGGCGCTTGAAGGAAGCACGATGGAAGAAAGAAGGCCTGCAGCATTTGGGAATGAACGACGTGGACCAGTCCCTGGTACTGCCTTCGAAGTCCCTAACAAAGGGCGGGAGAGTCCCGCCGGGGTAGTGTGCAACAAGAGTTGCGGAAATTTTAAGTAGTTGACTCTTTTCCACTAAGCACTTGAGAGCATCATTAGATGTTCACGAACGGCAGTTACGCTTAGCTTATTTGTGACCACTCCGTAGAGCTATCCTCGGGCAGCTGTGCCATATGCAGACAGCAGCGGTTCACTTGGGTTGGCTGCTCGACTGATCTTCGTGCATAATTCAGGTGCTGAAAAAAGCGGGACAGTTCTTATTCACCGTGGGGCAACACTACAAAAGTATCATCCACATACCGCCAGAAGACTTATGGTCTAAGTTCGGCTGAATCAAGTGCCTTCTCCTCAAAGTCTTCTGTAAAGAAGTTTGCTACCAGAGGGAAGAGAGGACTACCCATAGCAACACCGTCAATTTCCTCAAAATATTCGCTGTTGAACAAAAAGTAGTTTGAGAAAAGGGCGTGATGAAATAGCTCTGGTATATCAGCTTTGAACTTACTGCTGATGAGTGACAATGAATCCATGAGAGGGACCCTAGTGAAGAGTTAGACAACATTGAAGCTTGCTAATAAGTTCGACTAGTTGTGTCGAAGTACCTTCAGTCTATTAAAGTTACCAAAGTTGCGATTATGATGTGAATACTTCTCCACAAAAGTTCTCAGTAAAGACGCAAAGTGTCTAATAACGTAGCTGTGAAGTCTTAATCGTTTCACAACTCCTTGCGGAAGGGAAGAAGAATTCAGAAACCTTTTAGTTTTCCTTTCTACTCTCTCTTTGGGGTCTTTATCAATCTTCAGTAAGTTGTTGCACTCAACAAGCTATAAATCTTCTGGTCGTAGATTTCACATGGCAGCAGCACAGTGGCATTTTCCTTATCAGCTGGAAAGACCTTCGTGTGAGGATCTACTCTTAGCTTGCGTAGTGCGGCCCTTTCTGTCATGGAAATGTTACTTTGCTGAGGTGGAGCTCTCGTAAGTGCACGACATGTTTCATGTCTGATTTCTTTTGCAGCATCATTGGGAAGAGGTCTAGCAGCTTCTTCAACAGCTCTGTGCTCAGTTTTACGGATAAGGTCTTGACAACGTGATGCAGCCAGTGCTTGAAAAGGCTTAAACTTCGCATCTACACCGATAACCTTGCCTTTAACAGATTTTATTAGTACTGTTCAAGAAGCAAACTATGGGCGTCCTTCGAACATTGGTGCACCGGGCACATGTTGTGTCAGATTGAAACAGCCTTGCAAAGGAGCTGGAACATCTACGATCAGTGTTCAAAGATAATGGATATTCTCCACACCAGATTAGCACAGCTTTTAGGAAGAAGAAATGTGACCACCCACGAAACCAAGAAGACAAGGAGCAATTTAAGTCCAGGGCGCTCCTCCCATATCTCGGCAACATTTCGTCAAAATTAGGCATAATTCCAAAGTAATCTGTCGCCCACCAACAAAGACTTGTACTCGTCACGGTTCGGCAAAAGAGAATATAGAATTGCGGAAGGCTGGAATCTACATAATACCTTGTCAGTGTGGCAAAGACTACGCTGATCAGTCGACATGCACAGTGCGTGAAAGTGTGTTGAACATGGTCGCCACACTCGCCCTTTACAGCCCAGAAAGTAAGCCATAGCGGAGCATTGTATCTCCACACGACATTCCATAGATTATTCTGCCCGGAAATCTTGGCCACGACGAGATACTTCTGGGATTCGATTATAAAGGAATCGGCGGAAATTTGTTTAGCTCAAGATCTTATTAATCGTGATGGTAGCTTTCAACTGGATAAGTCATAGGACTCAGCGAGTTCTTCAATTTCTTCAAAAAGAAATCATTTTACGACCAACAACCCATACAGTGACGTAAAGTTTTATTAATTTTGACATCTGAATTTTAACTGCACTAATGTGCATTCCAACAGAGAACTCTCTTGTAGTATCACATTATGCATGCACCTGTGCACCATAGATGGAGCAGAATTAGAAGAGATTGTGTAGCTTGATAAAGGTTGCCCATATAGCGGCTACCTTTGCGCACACATCATCACACCTATTTTTGGTATAAAGGTACCGACATTAACTAGCGACCTCCATCCAGAGGGCTGGAATCCCTCCTTCCACATGGAAGAATTTGTAGTTTGGGATACCTTGGAAGAGCTCTCAGTGGCCCATTGACATTGCCACTGCCTGAGCTGTCGCCACTAACCACCGCCACTGCCCGCTGCTGCTGCCCACCACTGCCGCCTGTTGGTGCTGCCCATTGCCGCTGCCCACAGCTGCCCACTGCTCCGGGGTCACTGCCAGCTGCCCACCTCTGCTGCCTGCCCCCATCACTGTTGCTGCCGTGTCGCTGTCCGTCATCGCTGTCACCATTGCCTCTCATCATCTCCGCCACCATCTTCCAGCTGTTTCTCCATCATGATCTGCTGTTTCATCTCCCATGTTCATCATTTCACTTCCTACCTTGGCAATGCCCGACACTGGTGGGCTCATATCTCTTTCATCTTGGACACCCCAACCATCAAAATCACATACATCTCCCCTTCCCATGTCCCCATCATCACTTCATGGAGTTCATCCTCCGGCCCCCCTCCTTATACCCAGCCTTCCCTCCTTACAGTCTCCTCTTCCATTTCCTCCCTTTCTATCTCCTCCCCTGTATTATATCCACACAACTACCACTCCACTCCTACTCCTGCTCCCACCCCATCCAAACATCCTCAAGAGTTCCCCCCCTCCCCGTCACCCTATAACCACAGCATCTTCTTCACCCCAGAAGACTGACATAGAAACATGAAGAAACATAGAAAATCAGAAGAAATTCAGAAGAAACATAGAAATTCAATAATAACCCCAATTGATAGAAGTCTCTGTCCACTAGTTTGTCTGCCAGTACTCAAAATTCATCCACTGTTCTGGGTAAATAGTTATCTCGGGATGCTGGAGATCTGAAGATCTGTAAACCATCTTACATCCTCACATTGGTAAACAGAAGGATACAGAAGACATAGAGATTACCTTCAGCACACTTCATAAAAATGTGAATAACATCGACAATGACATTAAAAGAAAAAAGTTTTAAAATGAATTGTAAAATTACATTTCTCTCTTATTTGAGAACAGTGGATAGCAAGACTATATACATTTAGAAAATGAAATGATGAACTAAGAGAGAGATAGTGGACTGGTATACTGAAGAGTATGGGGTCTATGAGGAGCAGATCACACTGATCATGGCAGTCAATATTTTGGTCCTGGTGAATATGATGGTAGCAGGAGATACACAAACCAAACATTGTGTTACAGTCGCAACGAACACTGCGCATTAGTTAAAATAGAATTATACACACTCAAAAAGAATTTTTTTCACTAGAAGCAGACAATTACAGATCTAATTGACTTCTATGGCTGACTGAGTATCATATTATAATGTAAATGGGCAGATAAAAAATCTACTCACCAAGCAGTGGCAGGGGAACACACACACACACACACACACACAAGGATTTAACTTTTACAAGCTTTTAGATCCAGTGGCTCCTTCTTCTGGCAGAAGAGTTGAAGGGGAAGGAAGAGAGATGAAGGAAAAGGACTTGTAATAGGATGACCGGAGCAGGTGACGTGGTCAGGGTTGTAGGGCGTAGCTCGGTAGAAGAAGGTGGCTGTTTTTAGCAATCTTCCTCTTTATTGTTGGTTTTTCCAATATATTTTCTGGTAGCTCAGCCCCACCGCTCGTGTCGTGGTGGAGATGTGCTGATGCATGCAGCCCGGGGAACGCGACACCATGCTCGGTCAGCGGCTGCGCAGGAGGTAAGAGGTTAGCAGCACGAGGTCCGGCCTAGCTCGCCTCCCGCAGATGCTGTGGCTCGCGACGACGCCGGTAATCACCGGTGCTGCATCGGGCAACACCCTCCGCTGGCTGGTCCACAGGGACAGCACCAGTGATGACAACGACGTAACAGCGACCGAACGTCCATAGTGCAGACCGCTGTTGAATCCACCGGCTACGCGGCACCATGTTTATTAGAATGTTCTCGATGAGTTGGCTAATGCAACCGCACCACACGTGGCCCGTGCCTGTGTAATTCTGCTAATGCTGCGTTCTGGCTGTTGATGGCTGCTGCACACGTACAAAAATACTGACGCTCATTGCAAAAACTATGTCACCTGCATAACGCGCCGGCCAGCCTTCGCCCGCCGTCTGCCATGAGGCTGGTGCATCGCACACTGAAACACACTAAGTCACAATTTTGCATCATATTTCCTAAAAATAACCCCTTGTCCTCTACAGACTGGAGAGGTTTAGAGAAAGTGGTACAGTTTACTAAAGTTGCCCAGAACCCCAGGTCAGGGGAAACTTACCAGAGGGGATGAGAGCAAAAGACTGATTCTTGGGGACCGCACAGATGAGCTTTGAAAACCTGGAGCTTAAAGATGGAAGAAAGGGTAACATGCAAGACAGACATTACTACTAAAACACCATGCACAAGTGAGTAAGAGGGAAAAGCTAAGTGCATTGTATTTAACAGAGGTGGGAGGGAAGATGGTAAAAAATAGACAGTTCTGAGAAAACAGTGTCTGGGGAAAGAATCCAGATGGCACATGTAGTGAAACAGGCACCTAGGTCATGACTGTCATGTTTTACAGCACACTCTGCAATGGGATATTGCGGGTTGCATCTGCCTATGCCCATTCATCCTGGCTGATAACTGGGAGGTAGACATGCTGACGTAAAAGGCTCAGCAGTGTTTACATAACAGCTGGTACATGAAATATGTCATTTCATGTGTGGGTCTCCCTTTGATAGTATACATTTTTCCAGTTACAGGGCTGGAATAGGTGGTGGCAGGAGGTACATAGGGCAAGTCTTGCAGCAGGGACAGTCACAGGAATAGGAGTCATAGGGTAGGGAGATGGGTGCAAGACCAGCACAGGGTTTGACAAGGATACTGCGGAGATTGGGAGGGCGACGTAAAGCTATTATAGGTGTGGTGGGCAAAATCTCAGACAGAATGGATCTCCATTCATGGCACAATTTTAGGAAGTCAGGGCCTTGTCAAAGTAGCTGATTGGTACATTCAAGACCAGGACAATACTGAGTGACAAGTGGTGTGCTCCACAGTTGTTTTTTGGAGGGATCAGCAGCATCAGGATTGGATGTGGGGGCCCAGGAAATCTGCTTTTGAATTAGGCTGTTGGGATAATTATGTCCAGTGAAGGCTGAAGTGAGAGTAGTGCGGTACTACTGTAAAGAGTCTGCATCTGAACAAATACATTTGCTTTGTATGCCAAGACTGTATGGAAGGAAACGTTTGACATGGAAAGGATGGCAACTGTCAAAATGTAAATACTGTTGTTTGTTAGTAGGTTTGATGTGGATGGAAGTGTGTAGCTAGCCTTTGGTGAGGATGAGATCAATCTCAAGGAAAGTGACATGGGATTCGGAATAGGATCAAGTGAAATTTAATTGGGACAAGGTATTTACAGATTCCAGGAATTTTAACAGGTCAGCCTCACCAAGAGTCCACATGACCAAGATGTCATCAATCTATCTGAACCAAACAAGGGGCTGAAGACTTACAGATCCCAGGAAAGCCCCCTCCAAGCGACCCATGAGAAGGTTGGCACAGGAAGGAGCCATCCTAGTTCCCATGGCCATACCTCTGATCTGTGTGTATGTCTGCCCATCAAAGGTGAAGCAACTATTGGTAACTACAAGGTTGATTAAGGTGAGCAAGAATGATGTCATGGCTTGGAATCAGGTTGGCACTGACTGAGGAAATGTTCAGCAGCTGCAAACAGACCATGCACGGGGCGGGGGGGTTGGTATAGAGGGAGATGGCATCAATGGTTACAAGCAAGGTATGTGGTGGGGGGAATGGGATAGGCACAGATTTGATGATCTAAAAAAAAAGTTGGTATCTTTAATAAAAGAGGGAAGTCTCTGTACTATGGGTTGCAGGTGTTGATCAACTAAGGCAGATATACTTTCGGTGGGTGCTTTGGAGCCAGCAACTACAGGACAACCAGGATGATTGGGTTTGTAGATCTTAGGAAGGAGGTAACAGGTGGGGGTGCACGGTTTGGTTGGGGTAAAAAGTTCTATGGATAGAGGTGTAAGTCCTTGTGAGAAGCCTGAGGTTTTTAGGAGGACTGCAGGTCAGTTTGAATCATTGGAATGGGATCTTGGTGGCAGGTGCTGTATGTAGACGTGTCAGACAGCTGGCATAGACCTTCATTAAATACTCCTGTAGGTCAAGTACCACAGTGGTATGGCCTTATGGCCTTTGTCTGCTGGGAGAATAATGATGGAGTCATCAGCTTTTAGGGGATGTAGAGACTGGAGTTCTGCAGAGGACAAGTTAGGGTCATGTCGTAGGGACCCGAGGAAAGGTTGTGAAGCAATGCTGGATGTGAAGAATTCTTGGAAGGATTGTAGGGGATGATTCTGAGGTAGTGGTTGTGGATCAAGTTACTATACAGACAACCAAAAAATTTTACAAGAGAAAAACAAACTGTATTGTCTGATCTTGTGTATGAGTAATACTTAAGTCAGAATAAAATTTAAGTCCAATCTGATGCAGTTTGGAATTTGCTATAGAGATTAGTCACAAAGTAATAGAACAATAGAACAATATCCTTAACATTGTAACCTGTTCCCTTCTTGGCTTCAGTTATTGATCTATTTATCAGTATTTTCCCTGTGTACATAAACAAGATAAAGCACCCCACATATAGCTTCAAAAAACTGAGAGAGAGAGAGAGAGAGAGAGAGAGAGAGAGAGAGAGAGAGAGAGAGAGAGAGAGAGCGGGGGAGAAGAAAAACAGAGAAATCATCCAATGACATTAAGTATAGATTTAATTTAGAAAAAAATAAATTGTTGAAAGAGACAATTCCCAAAAGAATTTAATTTTATTATGAAATCTCAGCAGCATTCTTCATGATCTATAGTAACACTACTGGCTTACTGAAACACTGCCTTAAGTGGGTTTTGATCGTTTGTATGGGTAAGTCATAAAAAAAGAATCATATTTAGTATAAAAATCTGTACACTGTATTTGGCATGTATATACACATCTAATCAAATACTATTTACAGTTTCCCAAATTGTAGTATGATCATACAACACAACATTTTACAGGCACTAAAAAGTGCACTATCAACTGTTGTTCCATCAAATTACCACACAGCACCTGTACACTTTTCATGCACATGCTATCTTATGGTCCCATTATACAAAAATGGAAGTCCATATTTCACACAAGTGCTGAAGAATCATTGTAGCACTATCCATTCATTATTTCAGATATCTGGAATAAAATCGAAAATCATATTAAAAAAAAAAAAAAAAAGAATTGGCATGAGCAGCTTAGATTATCAATAGTATATTAAATAGGCAATTCCTTAGAACACTTACTTAGCGGCCCAATCAGTCCGACCAGGAATACCTCTAGTTTGTTGACTAACTATACCACCAAACAGTTTTCCAGAATGTAATGATACTCTAGAGCTTCTCATCTCACCCATCTCACCCTCCTGAGAATCTGAAACAATATATTCAAAAAATATATCAATTAATACAATAATATGCTTACATATGTTTACAAAGCATATATAAAAGCAAAAAAATATATAACAGACATATAAACCATGTTAATGACATTGTTTCTAAATGATAGTAGCTGGATTGGCAGCCAAGAACTTAAATGACACTGAGACAACAGCATCTGGTTAACAGTTGAAAACCTCAAGTGAAGGTTTTCACTGTCAGCTATTTTTTAAACAAGGATTCTGTCATCAACATAACTATTGAGTCAGAATGTGCAACAACTACTTCAACCACGACAGTAGCTTTACCCTTAGTGGTGCAAGGAAATACATGTTCAGCGGTGAAAAGCTGCAGAAAAATATGCTGAGTTTTCCACCATCTAATGGAGTTTATCACTGCTAAAGATCCTCTGCCACAGACATTGGCACAATCCATGGTAGCATATGGAACTTCTTTAATTTTGTGGCATCTTCATGATGTGTCATGAGGCCAACAAGTATCACATGTCTCTTCTGTTCAAATGCAGTGCCTTAGCTACAATACCTGTGTTAAACCTGGCCTTTTTACACAATTTGTGTTGTTTTGAGGGAGGCTGTATTACATTTGCAACTCTTGGGATGAACGCTCACTCATGTTAGTCAGGTGGCAATTTGCCCCAGGAAGCTTAATTCTGCTGCCTTATTAAAATACCACTTCTAGGCTGAGCTTCTTAAATTAGGAAGTTGAAAATTACTATTAATTCTTAGATAAAGTCTATGAAACCATTTAAAAACCACTAACTTGCAAAATCACAGCTGTATTTGCTATCAACATGCAGTGCCTTATTTAGTTTTGGAATTAGTTAGATTCGAGTTCCATGGATCATTTTGCATGATAAATCATTTGGAACAAGTCATTTTACATTCACATTGCCAATTAATTTGTAAATATGGCTACATGCTGAACATTTAAAGGTTGTTTAGTTGTTTTCAAATTTTACTTTGCTGTCTGTCAGATATTTTATACCACTGGGTAAGTTATCAAAAATTTTAATTGCAATGCTGTGCACACCTTTTTTGTGATAAAGACAACATTACTGTGGAGTAATGAATATCACTTTCCCTCCTGGTATTCAAAATATGTACATCATTGCCCTTTTGAACTGTCATGGGCTATTTACAGCGAACTTCATGAGGGAATAAATACACCCTGTAGTAGTAGTCAGACAGTCCAACTCAGACAATTGATGTCTACATGACATTCACAGGTGAGCGCCATATACTATCTCACAGCATGATTTTGCACAATCTACATCTACATACATACTCCACAATCCACCATAAGGTGTGTGGCAGAGGGTACCTCGTACCACAACTAGCACCTTCTCTCCCTGTTCCACTCCCAAACAGAACGAAGGAAAAATGACTGCCTATATGCCTCTTTACGAGCCCTAATCTCTCTTATCTTATCTTTGTGGTCTTTCCTCAAAATAAAAGTTGGCAGCAGTAAAATTGTACTGCAGTCAGCCTCAAATGCTGGTTCTCTAAATTTCCTCAGTAGCGATTCACGAAAAGAACGCCTCCTTTCTTCTAGACTCCCACCCGAGTTCCTGAAGCATTTCCATAACACTCATGTGATGATCAGACCTACCAGTAACAACTCTAGCAGCCCACCTCTGAATTGCTTCTATGTCCTCCCTCAATCCGACCTGATAGGGATCCCAAACACTCGAGCAGTACTCAAGAATGGGTTGTATTAGTGTTTTATAAGCGGTCTCCTTTACGGATGAACCACATCTTCCCAAAATTCTACCAATGAACCAAAGACTTCCCCACAACTGCCATTACACGCTTGTCCCACTTCATATCGCTCTGCAATGTTACGCCCAAATATTTAATCAACGTGACTGTGTCAAGTGCTACACTACTAATGGAGTATTCAAACATTACGGGATTCTTTTTCCTATTCATCTTCATTAATTTACATTTATCATTATTAGAGTTAGCTGCCATTCTTTACACCAATCACAAATCCTGTCCAAGTCATCTTGTATCCTCCTACAGTCACTCAGCGACGACACCTTCCAGTACACCACAGTATCATCAGCAAACAGCCACACATTGTTATCCACCCTATCCAAAAGATCATTTATGTAGTAGATAAAAAACAACAGCAGAACTACCACACTTCCCTGGGGCACTCCAGATGATACCCTCACATTCAATGAACACTCACCATCGAGGACAACGTACTGGGTTCTATTACTTAAGAAGTCTTTGAGCCACTCACATATTTGGGAACCAATCCCATATGCTCATACCTTAGTTAGGAGTCTGCAGTGGGGCACCGAGTCAAACGCTTTCCGGAAGTCAAGGAATATGGCATCCGTCTGATACCCTTCATTCATGGTTCGCAAGTTATCATGTGAAATGAAGACTTACTTTCTTAAAGATGAGTTACCCCAGAACATTATTCCATATTACATTATACAATGAAAATATGTGAAATATTTCAACATACTGGTTTGCCTCTCCCTAAAATTTGCAATAATTCTAAGTGCAAATGTTGCCAAAGTAAGTGTTTTAGGCGTTCCAAAATGTGATTTTTCCAGTTTACATTATCATCAGTATGGAGATCTAAGAATTTTGAAGTTTGCACTCTATTATTTCCTCACTAAATGTTACACTTATCATTGCTGTAGTGCCCCTAGATGTGCAGAACTGAATATGTCATGTCTTTTTAAAATTGAGAGTGAGACCATTTGCAAAAAACCAGTCAATAATAATTTTATGAACACTGTTTATCATTCCTTCTGCTTCTGTACTTATGTCTGGGATTGATTATGGTACTAGCATCACCTGCAAAAAGGACTAACTCTCCCTGTTGTGTATTTGATAGAAGATTGTTTACATACACGAGGAACAGTAGCAGTCCCAGGATTGAGCCTTGGGGAACCCATTTGTGATTTCTGCCCAGTCACAATAATGTCCCCATGCTACAGTGGTTAACTAGCAAGTACAACTTTCTGCTTTCCTTTGGGCAAAAATCAAACAATGGAAAATCCAGGATGGAATGTAACAATATTACGAGAAGGAAAGTAGCTATTCACCAAATAGCGGAGATGCTGAGTTGCAGATAGGCACAACGAAAAGACTCTCACAATTAAAGCTTTTGGCCATTAAGGCCTTCGGCAACATTACACACACACACACACACACACACACACACACACACACACACACACACACATGCAAAAACAACTCACAAACACAACTGTAGTCTCAGGCAACTGAAGTGTGGTTTCAGTTGCCTGTGACTGCAGACGTGGGTGAGCTGCATTTGTGTGTGTCTAGCCTAGTGGTGATTCAACTATTTGGTGAGTAGCTACTTTCCTTCTCATAATATTGTTTCTGCTTTCCTTTGGTTAGATATAACATTATCCATTGGTTGGCTATAGTATCAACCCCATAAAACTATGTTTGTTCATTATGGTTACCACTTTTGATTGTATCACCATAAGTATTGTATGCATTAGTTCTATGTAATTATTTTCTTACTTATCTACTTCTATTCTATCTTCTTGCACAATATATTTGGGTTTGGAGCTCATTAAGGAAAAGAATCACTTAGTTAACAAGAATGCAAGCCTCAGATAGATAGATGCCATAGTATTTATTTTACATATGAACTGGTAAAATAATTAAAAATGAAATATTATGCCTTATCAAATAAAACTGCAAGCAGTCTCCCATTTTAGACAAGCATCAAGTACAGTATATAATTGGTGGTTATCACACCCCTCCCCTCCTCTAACATTCTTATGTTAATGTGCTATTGTGGATTGAGTGTCTCAGTAAACTTAAAACTATGTTCTACTATGAAGACAAATTGTCACTGAAGTTTGAGTGGGGATGAATTACTGTGATACCATCAATGTAGAGAGAAGGCTGAAAATTGTTAATCGTTACCTTTATTTACAATAATAATCACAGAAAACCTATAAAAAGGCATACATTGTCATACTAAGTGCCATTCAAAATATGTCTCTTTCTTTTGTATAAGTATTACTTGGAATTGTACATTAGTTGATTTTATTAGTTTCAATAACTCCATTGCCAATAGTTTGCCCTGCGCTTCTGGAAGTGCCCACATTATAATTTTTATTTGAAAAATAATTGCTTTCAGTGTAGTATTGTAATATGAGTCCCAAATTTTCAACATTTTTAAATTAGAAGACTGGAGTGTATTCAGCAGTTCTTGATGTTGTAGAGGACCCACATTATAGTATTTGTAGCACTCTGCTTATTACCACTGTCCCAGCAAGAGATAAAATTGTTTTCTACTACATCTGTACTTCACATACTACAATATGGCGCATGGCACATGGCATGTCATGTATCTCTGTTCCCAATCCAAAGTTAAACTGCTGTGCACAAGTGTTCATTTCCCATGGATAACAAATGTTTTTGAGATAGAGATATATCTGTTGTTTGAGACATGGCAACTCAATACATGATTTAACCCAATGGCTATGCTCCTAAGTAGTGGTACTTAACACTACCATTACATTGTTTGCATACTTGGTCAACAGAGGGTTAAACAGTCCAACATTTCTCGAGTGGCTTTAAGACATTCTTGACAATTTGTCTACTTTTCTCAAGGCCCTTGAGTGAGAGAAATTCCCATCCTTACTGACATCATCTTACGCCTCAGGTACCTGTATATTTCAACATTTTGCAACATTTGAAACATGACTGCACATAAATTTTAGATTTTATGGACTTAAGTGAATTTCATGGTACTTTTATAACTACCAAGCCATCCCTCACCATAAAATACTATTTTCGTGACTTTAATATTAATGATACTGACAATTTCTAAAAATACACTGCACATGCAGGTGCTGCCTATTGTTACACCATCTCAGGTGTCGAGGCCACTGAGTTTTACGCAGCATGAGAAAAAATCAGATGTTTCTCTATTATCCATTTCCCTCTGCATCACTGCTGCAAGCCAAAAATAGCATGAGGCAATGCCCTTAAATAATTCCATTAAATGGTTTATTTGTGCATAGGATCTTATAATACTTAACTTTTTTAGAGGCAACTGCATGAACAAATATTTTGCAGTGTGGTACAGTCATGCCTCTTAATGTAGATACTGCAAGGTATATGTCATAAGTGGTGATACTGCTACTTAATCTCATGTTCCAGAACCAAGTATGCCAATGTGTTCTCAAATACAGGGAAACATTGGGAGATTCAACCACTGAATTCAGATACAAGAGGAGGCTAGAAAAAAAGTACGGTGACTAACTGTAATTATGTTCATTTTTTCTTAGATATTTCATAACACCAGACTATTAGTGTTGCAATAATGAGGGCATTCCTTTTTGGCTATAAATTCCCCTACAGCTGTCAATTTTAATTTTATACTACTTTTGGACAACTTCAGTGTCCTTAATTATAAGAAAACCATGAGTTTTACATTGTTCAAGATAGTTAGCAAAATTTAAAGCATTCACAAATCTAGTAAAATATAAAGCATGAAGTGTTTTAATTGTTACCATCACTGTTAGCAGCATTGGTGATATTTGAGTTTCGAAGGGGCACCTTTGAAGTTGGTGCTAGTATGTACTGTGTCTGAGTGAAGTATGGTTGCTTCATTGTAAGAGTTGCAGATTTTTTTGTTGCACTGCACTGATAATTCTCATTTCTTTTCCATTGTGATGGCTTGTATTCTGGTTCTGTTGCTAATATGGGTTGCTGGAATGGATCGCGTGAAAAAATTTTCTCTTCTTTCCCCCTGAAAAATTATAAGTAAAACTTAAAAAACTCGACAAACATCACTCAAATGAGAATAATATTATTTCCATCAAAACTGTAACAATTCTTTAGAAATTACTGCATGAAATATAATAATAACCCACAACCACAAAAGGCAATTCTAATTCTAAACATGGAATCAAAGTGAATTTACTTATGCTAGGACCTCTAAGCGTTCTGTCATCAGCAAAGTAGGAAACCAAAGCTGAAATAAGAGTAAATCAGACAATAAATAAGGATGCACAATTTTATTATTTTGCTATATTTTTACAGTACTCTTTCAGAACAAAACAATCACTGTATTCCTCTGCTATTACAGCTACTAGTGGCCCAGGGCGTAAATTTATGCTATCAAAAT
This sequence comes from Schistocerca cancellata, assembly GCF_023864275.1. Classification (NCBI taxonomy): domain Eukaryota; kingdom Metazoa; phylum Arthropoda; class Insecta; order Orthoptera; family Acrididae; genus Schistocerca; species Schistocerca cancellata. Next base: position 163,365,308 of record NC_064628.1, on the reverse strand, counting down.
CAGGAGTGTGCTGATTGTGTTATGAAGTGTTAAATGTTTACCACTATTGTGTGAATGACTGATGACTGCCTAATGTATTGTTAGAAGCATCTCCATGACCAATGAACCTGTCTGGTTCAGCTTAGGGAAGGCGGTTATTGCTGAAACAACCCCTTTTCAGTTACATTGGTTTATATCAATGCCAATTAACTTGACTATTAAATCAGTTCAAAATAACTGATTTCTAAAATAACCAATTTTCAGTCTTTTATTCCTATGGTTTCCTGTCATGAAAGTAGAAACTAAATGAAGATTGAAAAATTTTGACTCCCTCAGTTTCAAGATACGTATAATCAAAATGTTAAATTATGTTGGGAAAGGAGAGAAAACTTAATCTGTTCACTGTTCACTCTTTTTTTCTCTGATGTGATGTGATAAGTGATTGGATTCCACAAAAATCACTGGTATTCTTTTACTGCTTCTAATTTTTTTGAAATTCTGCTCAAAAATCATGCTGTTGTCAAGGATCATGTCACTTGGGGAAGATGCCCCCAATCAGTGGCCTCCTAGCTGACATTTTCCTCAGTCAGATAGAAAAACAAATCTTTGACAATAGAGTAATACCAAAACAGTACAAAATAATATATTGGTACAGATATGTAAATGAAGTAATTTGCTTAACAGATGAACCACAGCTTCGCATAAAAGAACTTCATGACAACATAAACTCCATCCACCCACAAATAAAGTTCACCATTGACACACAAACAGATGAAAAACTTAATTTCTTAGATCTCACCAAACACAAAAGAAACAACAAACATGAATTCAAAACCTACAGAAAACCCACAATCACCAGCACCATTATTCATAACCAATCCAATCACCCTATAACTCACACCACATTGCCATCATCAGGTGCGCTGATGTACATGTACAACGTGGTCGATTGCCAAAATATTGTGTCCTATGCACACTCATACCAGGCTGTTCACCCAAGATTTATTTCATCATAAAACATGCCTGGAGAAATTGAAGAGTCACATTTATTACACAGACTGAACAAAATATCCATGAACAAATACGATTACACACAAGAACTGAATACAATAAAACAAATTGCACAGGAGAATGGATATGATGCAAAGAGAGTAGACAAAATAAACCACAAAATACAAAAACAAACTACACATAACCATGAAACACACACACAAACAAACACAACACAACACACAACAAATCAGCAAACAGTAAGCAACAAATGACACATAATGACTTACAACAACAAAAAGTCACACACCGTGAGAGGGGGGGGGGGGTAATATACTAAAGAACAAGGACTCAACATAGCATACAGAACCAAAAACACAATACAAAACAGACCTGGAAGAAGTACCACCAACACTGACAAATATAGCCAGTCCCGGGTATACCAACTTACTTGCGACTGCTGTCAAGCTGTATATGTGGGCCAAACATGCAGTAATTTCAGAACCAGGTACACAGAACACCTCAGAGCACTGAAAAGCAATAGCTCACACTCAAAATTTGCAGACCACTTGATGATAGCACACAATCAACACCCAACAAACATTGAAACTGACTTACACATCCTTAAAACTAGTAGCACCTTATAACAAAAATTAACTACAGAAGAAAACTAGCCTGAGGAAAGAAAGTACTCAAACATACACATCACTGTGCAATAAAACCCTCTTCACCACAATGGAACAACTATACAAATAACACCCACACCAAAACTACTCATGAAAAAGAAATAACACCCACACCAAATACACTTCAAACTGGCACGCCTCGCCCAGCCAAATGCACTACAAACAAATGAATACTACACAACCACAACAACACACAATGACGGTGAAAACGCTGCCTATGTTTTGAAAAATTGGAGAAAGTGCAGTGTCAAGCGCCCATAGGTCACAAAATCTGCGTATTCACTTTGCCAACAACACATGAGAAAGCACCACAATATCAAAACCGTAAGTAACACATGAAAAACATGATATATACTCATTTCCAGTTGTAAATAAAAATTACGTTTTGCTGTTTGCAGATGAGAAGTTGTAGATTGTGTGGCATAATAGCTACCAAAATAAATGTCCAATAGTATCATGTAAGGTACTTAAACTAATGCATACATCCACTCTTTTTGCCAATTAGCTATAAATAGAACTCTGACATAATGTTATAAACAACACATAGTGCATCAGGTTGTTAATAAATATCTCAACTGTGAACTTTGAACAAATGATGTACAATATTTTACAACAATTATTCATTCACAATTGTAAATATTATGCACCAAAAGTTTTGCTAAATGTTAATATGTAACAATAATTTTACAGTTAGTAAGTAAAAAATAACCCACTGAAGATAGCACAAAATGTGCTAAAACACATCTGGGTGCAACAAAACAGAAAAAAAGGTGTCTTGTATATGGCGGAATTTCTCTTCCCATTTTGTAGCAAGCATGTTCAAAGCAAGAAGAACTGCAACACCACAAGATGATTAGATCATGCCACTATCTGGGCATTATGATTAGTCACCACTAAAAGGCAAAAACTCTGTTTTTCACGTTAATTTGTCCATTTTCAAGGGCTACATGCAGATAAAGACATATTAAACAGATAAAGGCAGCAGATCAGCTACTTTTACTTTTGCTGTAATGAATGAACTGTTACGTTTTAAGTTTTCTTCTTACAATATGTCACAAGTTTCTTGTGCCTCCTCCCATATTTAATTTTTTAAAGCAAATGGAGCATTGCATTTCATTGATATTGTATTTCATACAACACTGCCAGACCAGGAAACAAATGAAGTCAGATGACAGCAAGAAACTACCATATAGGCCAGATGGAGAAAGTATTGCACATTGCATAACGTGCATACCATTTAATAGGCCATGTCATATGGTAACAGGTACGTTACCATCTCATCAGTGTTGTACCTGTTCTTATGCCATGTTTTTGTTGCTCATTTGTGTCAGTACTGTAATTAAAATAGCACTAATCATATTCCCATTTTCTATAATAATGCAATATTTCTATGTAACAAAAATTTTATAAATAAAAATTACTACCCTTTTTTTTTTTAAAAAAAAAGGTTTATTTAAACATCAAAAATTTTAGTACTGACACTATGATTAATTGAAATTTAGATTTCTTTACCCTATTATCAGTAAAAAATAAAAAGCACCTCCTATAACCAAGACCAAAAAAATACCAAAAAACACCAGTTATTCAGAACTAATATACTGGTATCAGTTTTAACTGGACATTTTTCCCATCTATAACTCAGCTCTACTTCTGGCTAACTAATTTTCAATTGATGTGTTGAAGTGACTAAGTGAGCGACACTTGTACTGGCACTCTAAAACTTTATTACGAATGTACTCCCGACGTCTCTCTTATAAAGAGACAGGGCAGAAATATCATAATTTGGAACTCTAATTCTTGATATAAAAAGGAATTGATTACAGGCTACGACTCAGTAACACCAGGTAACAGAATGTTGGCAAGGAGCATGCATTACCAACAAATTCACAAAAAAAAACAAAGAATAAACAGAACACATAGAAATATAAAAGCATAAAAACACAGTGCCCCTGGCAGCTGGGCGAGGAAATGCTCAAACAGCCATGATTAACTTGCTAAAAACACTGTACTGCACCATATACTATAGAACACTGAACTTTGCATTAGCATATGACAGCTGATGTATAGGCCATTAAATCAATCCACTGGGTAGAGGCAGAGCATCAGTATCAAGGAATTGCGCCGGGAAGTGCACCCGGGAGGCCAGAGTGAGTCATCTGCATTGGGAGCCACTGTCAGTGGTGTCTCAAGGAAGACATAAACTGGTTAAATACAGTTTAATGAGACATTTGTAGCCTTGCCATTCACTAGAATGTCCACTGCTTGTGTATGTCACTGGAGAATGTTATATGGGCCAGGATAAGGGTATGCAGTGGTGGTTGAAAGCCTTCTGTGCGGTGCATAACGTGTAGAATGCTTGAGATCTTGGCACACAAAGGAGGGAGGTGTATCATGTCGCAAAGCTTTTGGAAGATGGATTCTCAAGTGATACAAAAAATCTGGCTGATCTTACATGGCTGTCATTATTGTGTCTGTGTCAACAAAATCACCAGGCAGGCACAATGTCTCACCATAAACCAATCCTGCCACTGGCAAACCGATATCAGATTTGAATGTTGTTCGCAAGTCAAGTAGTATAACTGGGTAGAGGTGACCACCAGGTCTCTTCATGGCACATTAGCACTGTCTTCAAACAATGGTGTCAGCGTGCAATGATTCCAATGCTTCCCGGGTGGTAGCTAGTGTTCTTATGGTGAGTATCACCACAAAATTTGGCCAGCTGAGTGAACAGTTCTTATACAAAGTGACATCTGTGATCCATGCTGATATGCAGCAGACATCCAAATCTTGCCAAACATGTTAAAGCAAAGGCACAAGCTAATGTCTTGACTGTGATATTATCGACCGGTACTGCTTCAGGTGACAAGTATGATGGTCAGCATTGTTAATAACTACTTCTGCCCATTCAGTGCGTGAAGCAGTCCAACAATGTCCAAATGTATGTGGGAGAAGTAAGTGGTGAATCTGCAAAGTAGCCAATCAGGGCTAGGACATGGTGAGTAATCAAGCAGCGTTGATACTGGACACAAGATCTGACCAATTCCTGACAATATTACTGCATGTCTGACGACAAGAAACACTGAGACACTAAATGAAATGTTGGACACACCCCTGAATGGCGCAACTCATGAACAGCATTAAAAGCTTTCCTTCTGAGCACTTGTGGCAGAAAGAGACAAGCTCGGACATGATAGTTGTCACAGTACTGTCATGTCCCTTTCCTGGTATGTCAACGACATTTAGCTTCAATACTGATGCACATAAGGAGTACATCATCTTCTCGATGACCTTGTGCAAGTGCAGAAAAATCTATTGGAGACACTGTTGACTCATGATACACAATCTGCGACATTATTGTTTATCCCAGGTATGTGCTTAATGTTGACTGTGAACTAGATCATAAATTCCAAGTGGTTTAACTGCCTGGATGAGTACTTGAAGCTGTTCCGCCTGAATGCAAATGTCAACGACTTGTGGCCCATATAAATTGTGAACACCCACACTTCATCTTGAGAATGAAAGTTATTTTAGCGCCTGGTACACTACCAGGAGCTCACAATTGTATGGGCTCCATTTCATCTGCAAAGGCGGCATGTTTGTGTGAGTAGTATGCCAGTGGTTGCCAGGCATTGTCCGACTGCTGTTGTAGTGGTGCACTGACTGCCATCTGAGTTGCATCTACAACTACAGCTAGTGGTGCATCAAGCCACAGTGTGCCAGAAGTGCTGTGCTGACAAAGTTCTTCTTTGCTGCCTCGAACATGGAACAGATATGTCTGTCCACTGCACTGAAACTTGCCAGTAACTTTTAGGCGAGATAACACCATCAAAAGTACTGTACCTCTTCATAATGAGGACAGCATTATCTATAGTTGTTGTTGTTGTGGTCTTCAGTCCTGAGACTGGTTTGATGCAGCTCTCCATGCTACTCTATCCTGTGCAAGCTTCTTCATCTCCCAGTACCTACTGCAACCTACATCCTTCTGAATCTGCTTAATGTATTCATCTCTTGGTCTCCCTCTACGATTTTTACCCTCCACGCTGCCCTCCAATACTAAATTGGTGATCCCTTGATGCCTCAGAACATGTCCTACCAACCGATCCCTTCTTCTGGTCAAGTTGTGCCACAAACTTCTCTTCTCCCCAATCCTATCCAATACTTCCTCATTAGTTATGTGATCTACCCATCTAATCTTCAGCATTCTTCTGTAGCACCACATTTCGAAAGCTTCTATTCTCTTCTTGTCCAAACTATTTATCGTCTATGTTTCACTTCCATACATGGCTACACTCCATACAAATACTTTCAGAAATGACTTCCTGACACTTAAATCTATACTCGATGTTAACAAATTTCTCTTCTTCAGAAACGCTTTTCTTGCCATTGCCAGTCTACATTTTATATCTTCTCTACTTCAACCATCATCAGTTATTTTGCTCCCCAAATAGCAAAACTCCTTTACTACTTTAAGTGTCTCATTTCCTAATCTAATTCCCTCAGCATCACCCGACTTAATTCGACTACATTCCATTATCCTCGTTTGCTTTTGTTGATGTTCATCTTATATCCTCCTTTCAAGATGCTATCCATTCCATTCAACTGCTCTTCCAAGTCCTTTGCTATCCCAACATATCACCTTGCTTTTTTGGATTCCAGGATACCTTCACCATAATACATTGCTATAGATGTTTTGGAATTTATGGACGCACTATCCTCCAAAATGTCAACCGACAAACATGTTTGCATGTTCAAGACTTTACACAATGAAGTTTCCAGTAGATCGTTCTTGTGCCCAACAGTGACACAGTAAAGACAATATTTGATTGTACATTGCGCTTGGTTTATTTCATTACCTGTTTCTATGAGGAAGTGAAGCAACAGCAAGTTTGTGAACTATGTTTCATAGTGTTTTTAATTACTTTCTTTGTTTTAGTTATATTTGACTTCGTTGTGTAGTGGAACACTGTTGTATTCACCACATCACCTCAGACAATTTGAGCAAGAAACTATTGAAGCAGCACTTAATAATGCATAAATTATCTAGCAGCAGGCAGTAAGTCATCAGCAGTCATTACAGAACTTATGTATGGCACTTTGTTTACTTTGTCATGTGTTTCTGTATGGAAATGAGTAGCAGCTACTCTTCCATTTCTATTCAATAGTGCTCTTGATTTGCAACAGCTAGGCCCACATGTAATTTTTACCAATAGATATACCTAGGAATTCTGGTTGTTGTGGGGAGTTCATGGATGAATTGACCGATGTCTGCCAACAGATGTAAGCCATGTTGTCAACTGACTTCATATGTTTAGTGGGAACTATGCTGGTAGTAAAGGTTGGTGGGTGGTCCCATATTGCCACAAACCCATTGAGGATCTTGTCGGTTTCTCCTATCATTAACATGGTCCACAGCAAGCTCTAACATGAGGTCAAATGGTCAGCTGAGGTTGGTTGATGGGCCATACCTGATTACGAGCTGTTTCTCAGGAGGACCATATGTGGCTATAGATTCACTGAGCTGCACTGAGAGGAAAAAAATATTACATACACACAGGAAATGACATGCTAATACTTCTTCTACAGGAATGGTCTTCAAGGGTGTTAAGTAAATCAAAATTTTAAACATATATTCACTTATAATTTATTACAAAACTTTTCATATATCAGAAAAATAGTCACAGTTGCAAATTTCACTTTTATTTACTTGATGACTAGTTTCGGGCTGGGTCCTATTTTCAAATAATAAAGATGATTTGAAAATAGGTCCCACCTGAAATTAGTCATCAAGTAAATAGAAGTGAAATTTGGAAATTTGATGTTTTTCCATTGCACTGATTAACATAAGTTGCTGCCCTGCAATTAGTTCAGCAAGCTGGAAGTTCACAAAACTTTTAATACACATGTAAATGTACACATGATAAAATTCCTTGATTATTGTAGGCAAGCATGATAAAAAGAAAATTGTTTACTGCACTTTATTTACACAGGCCACACTACTGTAGTGAAGATAAGCAGAAGTCAGCTGCTACACAACACTCCTGTCATATGAGTGATATGATCCTGACAATTATACACATAATTTCCCTCTCCAACTAAGCACTGATGTGGCGCAGCAGCTCCGTGTATCCGCTGGCCCAAATGACCAATGTGGGATAGCCTATTTCTAACAGCTGGCCGCTTAGCAAGAGGAGAGTGGAAGCTAATTATCACCACCATGGGAGAGGAGGCAAGGAATATCACTGGCTTCGGAGGCAGATGAAGATATTAAATCTCAACAGCAATGATGGTGGATGAGTCATTTTCAACTGACAGTGACACCTCAGTGGTAGTAAAGGTGGAGAGGATGGATCTCAGTACAGCAGATCTAGCAGAAAAGGCAAACCACTGAGGAAAACAAAAAAATCCACATCACGCCTGGTTTAGAACAAGCAGCAATGTCATCAGCATCTGTCTACATATTCATGGCAGCTGCAAGGATCAGTAGTACCTGTTACCAAATTGGTCAGCTACTAAAGGCATATGTTTCCATATAGGATGGCCTCTTAAAACCCACCTGGGCATTTGATCACAGATGTAACATCCTTCCTAATTTACTTTCAACCAACACAAAATGGTAAACACTGAATGGAAAAACACTCCATGAAATTAACAATCCTTCATCACTGGAAACAGATATTCAACTAGACCATTGGCTTCTGGAGAGGCTATAATATCATGTAAGAAAGAATCAGAGCTTCATAGAAACTCCTGCATAAGGCCCAAGAAAAAACATATGCTATGAACAATGAACATCAATACTTTACCACAGAATGGGAAACTTAAAACAACTGATGGATGTGTTAAGCAGACACATCACCCTCATACTAGCACTTCAGGAAGTGAGATACGGAGATGAGAATGCATTTGAATCCGTGGGCTACAGGAATTTACAACTGGAACCAGCCATAAAAAACAAATAGAAAGTCACTATGCTTGAAACAGCTTTCATGGTCAAATGGAATCTAATAGAATAATATCAAATTTTACATCTTCATGAGAGCGAACATAACTTCTCTCATTTAGATCGGCAAACAATAGCAATACCATTATAAATTCACAGGCACCTATCAACAATGAGAACAGAGAAAATCCAGAAAACATTGAGCAATTTTTGGAAATGCTAGATAGTCCAAAATACCAAAGCACTACACAAAGCTAATCATAGGGGACTTCAACACACAGGCTGGCAGAGAAGAGAAACTTAAAGGAAATAGTTGGAAATTTTACTGCACACAAAGGTACCAGTAAGAATACAGAGAAAGCCTCATCAATGTCTGCAAACAGTTCAACTTAAAACTGCAGTCCACTTTTTTCAGGAAATTACCAAGATGAAAGAAGAACTGGTCTTCTCTTAATACACATTTAGGCTTGTATCAATTTGATAATGTGGCAAAAAGCAAACAAAACCATAGAGAAATCATGAACATGTGGATCACAAGAGGGTTAAGCAAGACACATACCACTTTTTAATAGAAATTGAAGTCAAATTTCAACCTAAAAGACCAAACCCCAAAATTTAACAAGTTCATAGAATCTAAACAACATTTTCATCTAGCAACAGGAATGAATTTGTCACAAAGCATCACACAGAGAAGATGGGAACTGGGATGAGATTAGAGCAGCAATGACAGAAACAGTAAAAGAACTAGAACAACAGCCATGAAGAAGAAAACATAGATGGGAGGACAAGATAAGTAACAAAGTGATAGAGCATAGACTAACAGCCTGGGAAAAAATGGAACTCCTGCAAAAAAGAAAGAGATTAAACACATACACTGATATTAGAAAACAGCCATCAAAAATTATTAGAACAGTGAAACTAAAATATGACAAAAAAGGTTAAGAGGAATTGGATGCAAATTTCAGACAGAACAATACTACATACTTCTACAGAGTTTCCAAAGAAGAAATAATAGGATACATGCTGATGAGCCTTCACTTTGAAGATTCAACAGGCAAACTGATTGCCAACAACAAAGACAACTGTGAGCTACTAGCAAAATATTCAAGAATCTTCTAAGCTGCAGGGAACCAATAAGATGACTAATTTTGAGACAATTCCAAAAGCGAAACCCATCTTCAGAACCATCATTACAGCATCAAAGTGAAAAATACATTGATCAGATGAAAAACAACAGTGTGTCAGCACAAGAAAGGTTATTAGCTGATATATGGAAACTGGAAGAGAAGCAGGCAACTGAACCCATTTGTGGGTTATTAAAAATCACTAGGAGAAAGAAAGAATACTGGATGACTGGAAACAAGCCATAATCCATCCACTTCATAAGAAGGGAGACACAACAGACACCAACAATTACCAGGACATATCTTTAATTCCAGTCACAAGTTATATCTAAAGCACTACTGAATAAGATACAAGACAAAGCAGAACACACAGTTGGTGTGTACCAAGTGAGATTCAGAAAATGCAGATCACATCAACAGCTAATTTTTAATTTGATAACAATCCTCAGTATCAGAACGATATGGAACCTAACACATTGTTATCTTCATTAACATCAAAACAGCCTATGATTCCATAGACAGACAGTTCCTAACACTATAAGAAGCAGGTGTCAACAAAACCACAAGACAATTAGTCAAAAAAATACAACTTAAAAAGCTAAATTCCTAGGAGAAGTTTTTGACCCATTCAGAATTAACACAGGAGTTCAGCAGGGTGATGGGCTCTCACCAGTTCAATTTGGTATTAGACAAGATCGTGAGGGATTGGGATAAAGAAGTACAAGAGAAAAACATTGAAGGAATCCATCTGTGACAAGCAAGAGGAAGATTTATGGTGAAATGTCTCACTTTTGCTGATGATATGCAATAATTTCACAAGAACAAAACAGATGCAAAGATAATGACAGAGAAAATTCACAAAATTGCAGCTAAAACTGGTTTACAAATATCATACAAGAAAATGGAATACATTGAACATATGCACAGCAGAGAAAAATATAATAATACAACACAGAAACATCAAGAGAGTTAATAAGTTCAACTACTCAGGTGTACTGATACAATCAAACATATCAGATAACACCACAAGTAAAGAAAGATTAAATAAAATGGAATTAGCATATAAACTCATTGAAAATCAATATAATAGAAGGTATAAAAGGTATCTAAGGACAGTACAGCAACCAAAAGACAGTCACCACTTAACAATAACCAAGGAGTACTTGACCGAAAGCATATGGACTTTAAACAACTTGAAACAGCTGGAAGCTCAAGAGAAATTTATTAGTGCATATCACCATGAAACCATGCAATCAAACATCATAAAAGATCAGTTTCATGCAAAAATTAGATACCATGCAACTGTAATTAAAATGGAATCACTACATGGATCTGAATGCCTTGAATAAGAAAGGTGAACAAGCAGAAGTGAAAAAGAAAGAAAGGAGAATACTCAGAAACATTTTAAGATAAGAAAAGGACAAAGCCAAGAAATAAAAATTTATACAGAAATTTAGAAACACTCACAGACTCAATTAGGAGGATTATACAGTTTTAGTGTCATACTCACAGAATTAATGGCAATAGGCTAAACAAGAAATTTTTCAGTTTTATTTCCAAATTAAAAAACTCCACAGGTTGGCTGGAATATACAAGAAGGGATTTGATAGGACTTAATGTTGTGACTCGCCGATTATTCAAAGTGCCGCCGCGCAATTACGCACGTCCTCTACGTGCGGCGCTGTCTGCCAGCCAGGCAGCAGCTGCGCCACCTAAGCGGCCCGCTGAGCAGCGGCCACTAGACTGAGACTCAGTGTTTAATCTAATGCCGACTTGTACACAGGTCAACTTACTCAGTGACTTATATGTGTTGTTGTGTTGTCCGAAATATGTGTTAAATTTGAAGATATAAAATTGGCGACGAGGTAGTGGATTTTTCCTTTTCACCGTTGACTCACAGGGTTCCATGGCTACTGTCGAGCAGCTCTTGCAAAATCTCCTCGAACAGCAAACGCTTCTAACAGCGGCGATTCGCGATTTCGGTGCGGCGTCCAGTGCGGGGCGTTTCTCGTTGTTGGCTGTACCTCCTTTTCCACCTTACGATGAGACGGCGGAAGACTGGTCTGATTATGAAAAACGTCTTCGACAGCACTTCTTGGCATTTCATGTCACGGACGAACAACCATGTAAGTCTCTGTTCCTTTCCTGGATTTCACCTCAAATGTATCGGTTGTTGTCGCAATTGGCTCCTTTGAAGGATACTGCGTCTTTGTCCTTTGCTGAAATGTGCTCCCTTCTGTCTGTCTATTTTCAAAAGCAAATGCATGTGGTAGCCTCTCGTGTTGCCATTTATCATTGTCAAAAACAACCAAATCAGTCCTATCGCGCTTGGGCTGCTGAACTTCACGGCCTCAGTCGAAAGTGTCAATTTGTTACTGACGTTCACAAAGAATCCTATGCCGATTCCATGATACGGGATGCTATTATCCGGTCGGCGCCCGACAAAGAAGTTCGGCAACGTGCCCTTCAGTTGGCGAATCCAACTCTAGATGAAGTTCTCTCCATTGCGCAGTCTTTTGAAATTTCTCGCGCCGCTGGGGCGCAAATAGAAGCGTGGGGTGACGTCGGGGAAATACAACCTCTGTGCGCTGTTGACGACGTGTGCGGCGCGTCCCCGCCGGCCAACGTGGCCGCAGTACGCTCCCACGCGCAGCCTCGGTCTAGCCGTAAACAACCCATTAAGAAACTGCAGCAAAATCCCCAGCAACTTCCTTCATGTCCGCGGTGTTTTACGAAACATTCACGCGAGGATTGTCCCTAATGTTGGGCTGTGTGTCACAATTCCAAAAAGAAAGGTCATGTGTCTTCCGTTTGTAAATCCGACTGCATACATGATGTTCATGAACATGACGCTGATTCTGATTCTGTGTTGTCTGTCAATTGCACTTCTTCCCTTTCAGGGAAGTTATTCCTCACTGTCCAAATCCTTGGTCGAGATTTTAGCATGCAAGTGGATACCGGTTCTGCTGCCACTACAATTAATTCTCAGACGTATCTTCAGCTGGGTTCACCACTCCTGTCCTCCGTCACTCGGCAATTACGGACATACAATAAACAGAAGATTTCTCTCTTGGGACAGTTTAATGCTGAGGTATCTTACAAATCCGTCGTTTGCACTGTTCCCATATTTGTGGTCGACCAGAGCGCCGCAGAAAATCTTTTTGGTTTCGATGCCTTTCGCGTTTTTGGGTTCTCCATAGATGACTCTGTCAATATTGTCTCTGACGCTATTCCTTATGCTCAACTGGATTCCTTGTCTATGACATTTTCATCCCTTTTTTCTCCTGGGTTAGGCCGTGCAAACGACTTTGAAGCTCATATCACGCTCAAACCCACTGCTCGGCCTAAGTTTTTTCGGGCTCGGCCCATTCCTGTGGCCCTTCGTGATCGGGTCAAACGGGAGTTGGATCGTCTCACTGCTTCAGGGGTCTTGCTTCCTGTCACTTCCAGTGAGTGGTCCTCTCCTGTCATTGTAGTTGCTAAGCCCAATGGTGATATTCGTCTCTGTGGCGATTTCAAAGCCACTGTAAATGCTCGATGCCTCATCGACACTTACCCTATGCCCCGTCCTGAAGAACTGTTCACTAAACTCGCTGGAGGACAGTATTTTTCTAAAATTGACCTGTCGGAAGCTTAACATCAACTTCCTCTCGACGCTGCTTCCCGGCTGTTTCTGGTCCTTAACACGCCTTTCGGCCTCTATCAATACCAACGCTTGCCATTCGGGGTTGCTAGCGCCCCTGCTCTCTTTCAGCGATTCTTGGAACAATTATTGCTCCCTGTCCCGAGGTGTATCAATTACACGGATGACATTGTTGTCACGGGCTCCACCACTGAAGAACATCTTCAAAATCTCCGCACACTTTTTAATGTCTTACAGACTGCCGGTCTTAAGTGTAATCTTCAGAAATCACAATTTTTTCAGGCATCTATCACGTACTTGGGGTTTCAACTCTCTCGGGATGGTATTCGTCCGCTTCAACACACTGTTGCTGCGATCGATGCCCTTCCTCGCCCTACATCTGTTAAGGAACTGCAGGCTTTCTTGGGGAAAATAGCATACTATCACAAGTTTTTACCGTCTGCGGCGTCGGTGGCTCAGCCGTTGCATCGCCTGTTGCATAAAAATGTGCCTTTTCACTGGTCCGTATCATGTGACGCGGCTTTCCAGAAATTAAAGACTATGCTGAAACAGGCCCCGTGCCTGGCTACTTATCGACCTGGCCAACATCTTGTTCTTGCCACAGACGCCTCTCAAGACGGGGTCGGTGCAGTCCTTGCGCACCGTTTTTCTGACGGTTCGGAACAACCCATCGCTTATGCCTCCAAAACGCTCACGGATGCCCAACAAAAGTATTCTCAAATTGAGAAAGAAGCTTTGGCCATCATTTATGCTCTTCATAAGTTTGGTGTTTTTCTCTATGGCTCAAAATTTCATCTTGTTACGGATCACAAACTGCTTGTTTCTTTGTTTCATCCATCAACATCACTTCCCGACAAGGCTGCACACCGCCTCCAGCGTTGGGCTCTTTACTTGTCCCGTTTCAATTATGAGATTCAATTCCGGCCAACGGCTCAACATGCGAATGCTGATGCTTTGTCTCGCCTTCCCATGGGTCCTGATCAGGCATTCGATAGGGACGAACTTTTGTGTTTCCACCTGGATGTTGCCGAGCAGCGGGTTGTGGACGGGTTCCCCATCACTGGGGACAGGCTGGCGGCTGCTACGGGTTCTGAACCTACCCTCTCCCGGGTTTTACACTGTATTCAGAAGGGTTGGCCAGATCGCCCGTCCGCTAAGACTTCTGATCCATTGCGGAACTACTACACTTTGCGCTACCGCCTCACGGCTAGGGATGGGGTTATCCTCCTCTACACTGACAATGCTTCGCCGCGTGTTGTGGTACCTGCGTCTTTGCGTGCTTCGGTCTTGCGCCTCCTTCACCAGGGGCACTGGGGTGTGTCTCGCACAAAATCTCTGGCACGCCGTCATGTGTACTGGCCTGGCATCGACTCTGACATCGCACACATGGTCGCTGCCTGTGGCCCTTGTGCGTCACAGGCAGCTGCCCCGAAGTCATCTTTGTCACCGTGGCCTTCGCCTGAGAAGTCCTGGGAGCGCATTCATGCTGACTTTGCGGGACCCTTTATATGTACTTATTGGCTCCTCGTAATTGACGCCTATTCTAACTTTCCTTTCATTGTCCGTTGCACGTCACCTACCACCGCGGCAACCACCAGTGCTCTCGCCCGCATTTTTTCTTTGGAAGGCCTCCCCTCTACTCTTGTTACTGATAATGGTCCGCAATTTGCCTCTTTCGACTTTGCGGATTTTTGTGCTCGTCACGGCGTTACGCATGTCACGGCCCCGCCGTTCCATCCACAATCCAACGGTGAGGCTGAACGGCTGGTCCGCACATTTAAGGCTCAGATGCGGAAACTTCTGACTTCTTCTGCTGCTGATGACTCGCTTCTCCAGTTCCTGGCGTCTTACCGTTTCACCCCCATGGGCGATCACAGCCCAGCTGAGCTCTTACATGGCCGACAGCCCCGCACGCTACTTCATCTTCTGCGGCCTCCCACCTCTCGGCCGCGGGTGCCTTCACTTGGCCGGTTCACCGCCGACGACCTCGTCTGGGTACGGGGATATGGCCGGCGGCCAAAATGGAGCCCGGGCTGATCTTACGACACCGTGGCAGACGCCTGTATGAAATCCAGACGGACGTGGGTGTTGCAGTGCGTCATTCGGACCAGCTTCGGCCTCGGGTGCCAGCAATGCCTGTTCCGAATGCCGCCACACCACCTTTGGCTCTACCTGATGCTCGGGATCTTGGCATCTCTCAATACTCACAACGCAGCCCTCTCACCGTCATCACGATGCCAGCATCAGAACGGACGCCACCAGGAGACGTGCCCATGCAGGAACCGGAGGACCGTCCTCTGTCAAAGTACATCTACTCGCCTCCTCCTCCAACAGACGCCGACACATCGCCCATGTCTCCTGTCATATCAACTGGACTTGCTGCAACGGGCAGATTGGTGCAGGGGTCCCCAGCAGATTCAACCCCTACGTCTCCTGTCATCTCGATCCGTTATCATCGGGGACATTTCCGTCCGTACCGGAAGCCTCCTCCTCGAGACTTTACGGCGAGTCAAACAACGCCTATGGACGTTAGCCATCTCCAGGACACCTCCATCAAGACCAGTGCAACAATTTCAAAGGGGGGAAAAGTGTTGTGACTCGCCGATTATTCAAAGTGCCGCCGCGCAATTACGCACGTCCTCTACGTGCGGCGCTGTCTGCCAGCCAGGCAGCAGCTGCGCCACCTAAGCGGCCAGCCGAGCAGCGGCCGCTAGACTGAGACTCAGTGTTTAATCTAATGCCGACTTGTACACAGGTCAACTTACTCAGTGACTTATATGTGTTGTTGTGTTGTCTGAAATATGTGTTAAATTTGAAGATATAAAACTTAACATCACAGAAGACACCACACAGGACAGGAAAATTTTTACATGCAAATTTCCTATCCAACAACAAAAACTACAACTCAGGAAACTGACATCAAATGAACTGAGGCAGGCCATCAGCCAATGCATGAAGGAATTCTGGGAGGAAAATTAGAAAAAGACTGTACCATAGTCTTAGGTTCTAAGTGGGCCAATAGCCAAAGATGAGGAAAGCTGCCCATTCACTCACTGAGATGCTATACATAGACACATTCATAACAGCACAGAGACTTGTCTATTTGGTCTATACCCGTTTCTCTGGCATATGTCCTTCAGGTAAAACCTCGACACTTCTCATATCAATTTGGAGGCCTAAAGCTACGCAGGGCAAGAATGTACATGATTTTTATGGAAAGCCGGCAAGTCTTACGTAGGGCAAACAACATCAAGCTGGAGTGAGTTATGGAGTACCAGTATCATACTCACCTCCTTCAAACTAGTCAGAACATTGCATTTCTACATCATATTTGATGAACTACATTAAAACAGAAATCGTCCAACTTTTGAGACTCCATCATTACAGAATAGATGGAAACACAAATCTTAGAAGATTTTATTATGGTGGACAGTGCTCTTCTTGTTGGATACCACATGGATCCTGGAAGTGGGAAACTCCATTCTCTATGCAATAGGCAATTTTCTGTTAATTCAATAAACCTGAATGAGTTGTCTGATGTCACAAGGAGACAACCACTCACCACCATGGATGCTCTGAGAACCTAAAAGTTACAGTAAAACCTACAACTTACAGTAAAAGCAAACATGCTCAAAAAACTGACAACGTATGTGCCACATTCTGCATTCCCACCAAACTTCCTGGCTACATCTCATTCATTCATCTATGTCTTGAGACCAGACATTTGAATGACAACAGAGCTCAAATGCTAGCCATAGAAAACCTATCTAGATTCGGCAAAACTAGCACGCAATTTGTTGGTCACTGGAAGAGGACCCTCACACAGCGTTGCTCTGGGGCATTTATAGAAAATAAATGCAGACACATATATTTTTAACATGAAGGCTTTCTTCCTGAAGGCTACTGAATGTGTATCACTTGTCATTAGGTTCCGGAATGGTTGAGGTTAATGGACCTGTCGGAGAGTCACTGGTATTTCACTATGACTGACAGAATAAACAGGCATGACTGATACACTAAGCTCACCTGTTACCAAAACATGCAAAGTTACTCTTGGTGCTTGAAGAAGTTCTTAATTTGGGAAGAGCAGACTTCTTAATGATTTGGTTGAAGCCTAGAAGACGTGGGTAAAAAGTTTATATTTCTACAAAAATTAAAAAAGAAAAATACAATTTACATGCTACCATTCATGTCAAATGTGTTTACTATACACAAAACAACATGCTATGTGAAGTAATTCATCTGAATACTAACTTAAAAATGTGCTCTGAAACCTACATACAACAAAAATTGGTTATTTTTAAGTAGTATCATGCAACAAAAACTGTTGGCAATCCTAAACCAGAAAAACAATCAAAAACTATATATATTATAATATCAATGCATCATCATATGTTATGATCTTCCTTTGAAGACACAACATACAATAGATCACAATACCTAATAAAAGATGACATGAAATTTAATACAAATGTAATAGGTAGACAAAGTTTTAATTATAACCTAGAAAAAATAAAGTTACGTAATTAATTTTTTGTTCGTTTGTAGGTACAGTCTTAGACATAAAAACTGACCGCCGGCCGGCCGCCACAAAGACTAAGTCCGAGTCGTTCACTTAAGGTGGCCAATAAAACTGACCGCCCCTTACAACTCCAAGTCCGGCCATCTGCACAATCTGGCAACACTGTAAGATGGAGAAGTGTCAAGAGGAAGTGTTGTCTACTTCCGAGGTGTTATCGGATTGTGTGAGTCCTTGGTCTAGTGGAAACCGTCGTGCATTCTAAACTTATGGTCGCCTGTTTGCTTCCAACTGTATTTTATTTTATTTTATTTTTTTTTTTTTTTTTAATATTTCGGCCCTCGTCTAAAGTTATGAGCCTGACTGAACATCGAACATAATTCGCTTCACATTCTACCCGCCAGCAATAACCAGAACTTCAATAACAATTCCGCAGGACAGTTCATGGCTCTGACGTGATCAGAACCGCTTACGCTCGAGCATTTCCTCGTGCTGCAGCGACTACCGGCCACCGGCCAGACGCCACCCGCCGCCTGAATTCCGGCGCCGCTCAGGTGAACGTGGGCGACACTTTCAGTGTATGTGTCAACTGTTATTTTCGAATTTGACTCTCTAGTTATCATCTTACAGTTAAGCATTGGATTTTGCATACCTGAAAATCATGAGCTATAGTTAAGCATTGTAAAATTGAGTCGCAAGTGGGAAAAGGTGTAACATCTGCAACACAATATATCCTTTTGGTATAACAGAGGGGTGAATGCAAAGGAGGCAGCTAGAAAGATTTGAACTGTGTGTGGAGCGAGTGCTTTCGGGAAAAATACGCCAGAAAAAGATATTCTTGTTTCAACAAAGATCGTTCTGGCATGAATGATTTTCCACATTAAGGAAGTCTCGACTACTCATATATGTGATGGATTACCACTTAACCATCATGCGACATTTGCATTCAACAGGGAAAGTTCAGAAGTCTGCTGTAAGAGTACAGCTTGCTCTAATTCGAAACAACAAAAATCACAGGAGTGACTATTATTGAACGTCACCAGGTCGCTCATTGAGCATTCCTATGCAGTACTGTTACTGGTAACGAGTTATGATGCCTTTATTGTTAACTTCCTAAGAAGAAATGAAAGGCTGAGCCCCACCAAAACACATAAACTCGAGCAAAGTCTATTGTGAACAACATAGTTGACATCTGATGGCTCCAAAAATGTGTTTTGGGCTACGAATTCTGCTCCAAGGGGTGTGTGCATCACAGCAGGAATTTGTTGCCAACAACTGAGACACCTTTCGGTCGCAGTGTAAGAAAAATGGTTCAAATGGCTCTGAGCACTATGGGACTTAACTGCTGTGGTTATCAGTCCCCTAGAACTTAGAACTACTTAAACCTAACTAACCTAAGGACATCACACACATCCATGCCCGAGGCAGGATTCGAACCTGCGACCGTAGCGGTCGCACGATTGTTGTTGGTGGGGGCATGTGCACTGATGACTGTATATTTTTGGGGGGGCTCTGAACGAGCATAGTCATAAGTCGATTGTTGATGGGTGTGATTTCTTTGACAGAGTTGATGATAGATCTGTGCTCAAGAAATGCCATGCCGAAGAGTGGTGCGCATTTCGCTACCTTTTGTTGTCTTTTGCTCTTGAAGATGCGATGGTTCCTGTAATGCAAGATTTCATTGTCAGTTAGTTGTGATTCTGGAAGAGCAAGCATGAGAATTTTTTGTCGGTCGATTTCTTATGTGAGATTATGTAGTTCTTGTGTTTGGATCAATGTATCAATATTTAGTTTGCAAATACATGTTTTCTGCTTGTAAGGAAATTTACCAGAGATCTCCGATATTCTCTGCCGTGCTAGCCTGGACTCCCCAGAATCCGAAAATCCAGCTGCCGCCTTTTGACGGACGGGTTGTGTACCACCTGGGGTAAAGTTGACATTGCTTGCACAGTTCATGTTTGTTTCTGTTTCATTGGTATGGCCTGGGTGATACCAGGACCAGACAGGACCAGAGGGTGCTGAAGCCTTTGCAAGAAAATATTTTCAGCCGAGCTCATTGAGCTAACAGACGGTGACCAGAGTACTGGTGATTTTCACTCATATGTGTCTGGATTTCGTGTTCAACGGATTGAGTAGCCATTCAGAGTTGTGTTAGTATTTGGTTCACCCCAAGTATTTGATTTCCTCGCTACCACCCATATGTGGGTGGCTTTCCCCTATCCGCCACACTGGATTATTATTATTATTATTATTATTATTATCATTATTGTTATTATCATCATTATGTCATCAGCAAGTCGGATATGGTGTATCTTCCCACCACTGACGTAGATGTGTATTGTTCGATTCAATATTTCCATCACATAAATGTGGGTTATAATTACGTTACATTGCTGCTAGTAGACATATTTCTCACTTTTTCTTAGACAGTTGCTAAATGTTACTCCATCAAAGGAATTATGTGTCCAGCATTGTTGAAAAAAAAAAGACGTTCAAATTATCCGATTTCTGTAATTTCATTTCGACACCAGATCGTTCTTATCGGAATCAGCGAGTCAGTCTTAATGTGGATATCCGACTACGGCTCTCATCACACAATAGACTGGGTAAACCTCATTCCTAATCGGACTGTTGAATCTGGATCACTTATCTATGACAGGGCCTGAATTCTTAAACACTATGGAAAATACTAATACAATGTGCTTATTACAAATACCTTATTTGAATATAAATACATGAAGTAACGAGAGAACAATTTATTTACAGGAGCAGTGCCCTATCCATCATATCAGAGCAGTGCAAGATTGGTTTCAGGGCCAAGAGAGGATAAATCTGTTGCCGTTTGTTCCATGATCACCGAACATCAACCAGATAGAGAATATGTGGGCAGAGGTAACAAGGTCATTGTCATGTGGACCTACAAATGCGCGTGACCTTTGGACGAATATACAAAACATATGGTGGGAAGTATACCATGACGCTACACTATCGATGACTTAATGAAATCAATGCCCATACGCCTTCGAGATATCTTACGTAATGATGGTGGGTGGGTTGGTTACTAAAAGAATACTCGTCCACAAAACCCATGTGGACAATTATCTGATAATCGGTCAAGCTTTGCTTTGTCACAGCTCTTTAGCATACAAGTCCATTTCCTTTCAGTCTCCTCCTTACAATTCTTGCAATGCAAGGTAATTGAAAAATCTCATCCACTTGACGCCAACTGAGCAATTGATTGGAGCATGTGTTGTTCAAACACAGTAGTCGTCACCCTCACTGGAATCAATGACTGTTTGTGTGTGTGTTTTCGTGTTGACGCACAATCTGAATCAATACTATTAACATTAGAGAGACAACCAACAATAAATATTGCATCATATATGACTGTAAAATATTTTAACATGATGGTAAGTTACAAACGGAATTTTTACCCAACCCACGTCCTGCATATTACGTTAAATAAGTAAGATGTATTAACTCCATAATATCGTTAGGAGAGACAGTGCGCTCTTGTTGTCGCGGCTCGTAAGTGCAGCGACTGGCAGTGCCCATTGCCGCCGCGATTTGTTTATGTTGGCTGAGCGTGGACACTGCAGCAGACACTTCGCCATAAACTGAAAGAAATCACCTTGGCTCTGACTGCACTGAGTGGACATCACTACCTCCATGTTCTTATAGTAACAAACGTGAGACTCTACTCACATGTGCCGTGGAGCAATTGCAACGGGTATCATCAGAATATTTACCAGTGATGAAATGTCCACTCTATTTGAATCCCAAAAAAATGGGAACTTTCTCATAGAGTAATGTGAGATGATACCAAAATTTATCTAAGACGCAAAATATTAGCTGCACAGCTTTCATGCATGCAGTAATAGCACACAAGGAAATATTATGTCTTCATTTCCTCTTCTCATATCAATGCCCTTGTTTTAGTATGAAGTGAGAAAATAAAGCTGGCCGGCGTGGCCGAGCAGTTCTAGGCGCTTCAGTCTGGAACTGCGCAACCGCTATGGTTGCAGGTTCGAATCCTGCCCCAGGCATGGATGTGTGTGATGTCCTTAGGTTGGTTAGGTTTGAGTATTTCTAAGTTCTAGGGGACTGATAACCACAGCAGTTAAGTCCCATAGTGCTCAGACCATTTGAACCATTTTTCTTACACTGCGACCAAAAGGTGTCACAGTTGTTGGCAACAAATTCCTGCTGTGATGCACACACCCCTTGGAGCAGAATTCGTAGCCCAAAACACATTTTTGGACCCATCAGATGTAAACTGTTATGTTCACACTAGCCTTTGCTCAAGTTTATGTCTTTTGGTGGGGCTCAGCCTTTCATTTCTTCTTAGGAAGTTAACAATAAAGGCATCATAACTCGTTACCAGTAACAGTACTGCATAGGAATGCTCAATGAGCGACCTGGTGACATTCAATAATAGTCAATCCGGTGATTTTTGTTGTTTCGAATTAGAGCAAGCTGTACTCCTACAGCAGACTTCTGAAATTTCCCTGTTGAATGCAAATGTCGCATGATGGTTAAGAGGTAATCCATCACATATATGAGTAGTCGAGACTTCCTTAATGTGGAAAATCATTCATGCCAGAACGATCTTTGTTGAAACAAGAATATCTTTTTCTGGCGTATTTTTCCCAAAAGCACTTGCTCCACACACACTTCAAATCTTTCTAGCTGCCTCCTCTACATTCACCCCTCTGTTATACCAAAAGGGGATATTGTGTTGCAGATGTTACACCTTTTCCCACTTGCGACTCAATTTTACAATGCTTAACCGTAGCTCATGATTTTCAGGCATGCAAAATCCAATGCTTAACTGTGAGATGATAACTAAAGAGTCAAATTCGAAAACAACAGTTGACACATACACTGAAAGCGTCGGCCACGTTCACCTGAGCGGCGCCGGAATTCAGGCGGCGGGTGGCGTCTGGCCGGTGGCCGGTAGTCGCTGCAGCACGAGGAAACGCTCGAGCGTAAGCTGTTCTGATCACGTCAGAGCCATGAACTGTCCTGCGGAATTGTTACTGGAAGTTCTGGTTATTGCTGGCGGGTAGAATGTGAAGTGAATTATGTTCGATGTTCAATCAGGCTCATAACTGTAGACGAGGGCCGAAATGTAAAAAAAAAAAAAAAAAAATTACAGTTGGACGCGAACAGGCGACCATAAGTTTAGAATGCATGGCGGTTTCCACTAGACCATGGACTCACACAATCCGATAACACCTCGGAAGTAGACAACACTTCCTCTTGACACTTCCCCATCTTACAGTGTTGCCAGATTGTGCAGATGGCCGGACTTGGAGTTGTAAGGGGCAGTCAGTTTTATTGGCCACCTTAAGTGAATGACTCGGACTTAGTCTCTGTGGCGGCCGGCCGGTGGTCAGTTTTTGTGTCTAAGACTACATATCCAGTCCTGGTGCCCATTTAGATTCTCACATCACTTTACAGTAACATAACACAAGAAGCCAAAAGAAATGACACAGCTCACTGATGAAGTGAACATGAGTTGTGCCATTTTGTTTTGGTTGCTCTAGTGGCATTTTACAATACTGTAGAACACAAATTTCCATGTGTACCAGAACTGAAGAGATGTACCAAAAATCATTATGTAATTTTATTTTGTTGATATGATGATTAAAACTTTATGATTACCCCTTGTATCTTTATGCAGTAGTGGTAGTAATGAATGTATGTCATAGTTGTACATGATTTTTAATTATCATTGATAATACACCACACAATTTATGCCATTAACTATATTAATTGCTTGCAACATGCTTAGCTACAAATTATGCTAGCATTGGTATAATTAACAGCAATAATAATACTACATTCGTATTCAAATTCATTAACCTTGGTATTAGCGATAATAGTGGAAAGGTTGTTCTACACAAGAATAACGTAAAGTCAAAGTTGTATGTGGTGATGAGGGTGCATTTGCAAGGCAAATAAAATAAAACTTGTTCACATTATTCTCATTTTGGACAACCTTTTTGTGATTTCCAATGCACTGCACTGTTTTTGCAAACAGACTGTAATGTCCTCACCCACAGAACCAATCTACATCTACACTGCACAAGCCACCTCACAGTACGTACTTCTAGTTCCACTCTCTGTTCCCTCTTTCCCTGTTTCATTCCTCTTCCCCTGTTACATTCACAAATGGCACATGGGAAGAATGACTGTCAGTAAATCCCTGTATCAGTGCTAACTTCTCAGATTTTCCAGCTTTGCTCATTTTGTGAGAAATGTATGAGAGGAAGTAATATGTTGACCCTCTCTTCTTGGAATGTACTTGCTCAGAATTTCAATTGTAAACCTCTTAGTGATGCACCACAGCTCTCAGGTAGCATCTGCCACTGGAATTTGTTGACCATCTCCAAATGATCTCGCACTTACAAATTGATTCCTTGATGAAATGCCCCACTCTTCATTGGATCTTTACTCTTCTATTAATCCAACCTGGTTAGTATTTCAGAATGATTTCTGAAAACTATCAACATATAGCGGCAGGTCATTACTGTCATTGCATTCAACCATGCTAGATGATGTGAAGTGAAGGAATCTTTCCAGATACTAATTTTTTTTTAAATGCGATGAGATCTGGCGCAGTGTTCACTGCCACTAATGTGGAGCCCATGCCTTCACAGAGTAAGGATTGGAAAAACTAGGGTTACCACCCATCTCGATATATCGTGACAGTCACCATGATGGATATTCCATCTGAGAACTACATAAAAAAACGAAAACTGTCTGAACAGGCCTTGAAGGCCCAATGGCACCAACCAGCCACCATGTCATCCTCAGCCCTTAGGCATCACCGTATGTGGGTACAGAGGGCCATGTGGTCAGCACGCCGTTCTGAGTTTTCGTGACTGGTGTCGCTACTTCTCAATCAAATAGTTCATCAATTGGCCTCACAAGGGGTCAGTGCACCCTACTTGCCAACAGCACTCAGCAGACCGAGACGGTGACCCATCCAAGTGCTAGCAATGTCCGACAACGCTTAACTTCAGTGATACAATGGGAACCAGTGTTCCCACTGTGGCAAGGCAGTTGGCCTGAGAATTACATACAATAGTATTACAAGCTTGTAGTTTTATTCACTGGCAATATAGGAAGCTGGAACAAACAGAACATTGTATGTCACAGCTCCAAGACGGAACAAGGACTGTTCGTGCATTTTCCACTAGAGCAAAATTTCCCCTACCTTAGAAATACACTACAGATTGGACAATTTTGTACACCTCTAATTCATCACATATCAGATGTCAATCATTAGAATCACTGGAGCTCAAATAATACTTAGATTTCTTAGTGGTGTGTTCCAGTTATCATCTAAATCAGTACCAAGAATTATGAGTCTTTTCTGTCTTTTTTATCTTTTCCATTAATCTAGCTTGGCAAGGGTCGCAGATTAATGAAGAATACTGTAGAACTGGTTGACTGAGGGTCTTGTAAGTGAGTTCTTTTACTTCATTTTATTAGGATTCTTCCAATAAATCTGAGTCTAGCAGCTGCCTTCCTATGGCTGTTATATCCACGTTAAATTACTCTGGACAGACGCTGCTAAATACTTGAAGGTTGTCACTAGCTCCAGAAACTGAGTGTCATTTGCACAGTCAGTACTCTGAAATACAACACTTCTAATAAACAAGTGCTCATAACTTTTAAGGGATTCAATTTAGAGCAGATGTTTACTGGACTTTTCTTCTTGTTTTAGTCCATACCACCACTTCCCAAAATATGGAATGCGAAGAGCTAGCAGTAGAAGAGATTTGATTCACATTATCAAAGATCAAGAATTGCTCATAGCTCTTGTTGTTGTGGTCCTCAGTCCTGAGACTGGTTTGATGCAGCTCTCCATGCTACTCTATCCTGTGCAAGCTTCTTCATCTCCCAGTACCTACTGCAACCTACATCCTTCTGAATCTGCTTAGTGTATTCATCTCTTGGTCTCCCTCCATGATTTTTACCCTCCACGCTGCCCTCCAATACTAAATTGGTGATCCCTTGATGCCTCAGAACATGTCCTACCAACCGATCCCTTCTTCTAGTCAAGTTGTGCCACAAACTTCTCTGCTCCCCAATCCTATTCAATACCTCCTCATTAGTTATATGATCTACCCATCTAATCTTCAGCATTCTTCTGTAGCACCACATTTCAAAAGCTTCCATTCTCTTCTTGTCCAAACTAGTTATTGTCCATGTTTCTCTCCCATACATGCCTACACTCCATACAAATACTTTCAGAAATGACTTCCTGACACTTAACTCTATACTCGATGTTAACAAATTTCTCTTCTTCAGAAATGCTTTCCTTGCCATTGCCAGTCTGCATTTTACATCCTCTCTAATTCGACCATCATCAGTTATTTTGCTCCCCAAATAGCAAAACTCCTTTACTACTTTAAGCATCTCATTTCCTAATCTAATTCCCTCAGTATCACCCGACTTAATTCGACTGCATTCCATTATCCTCGTTTTTCTTTTATTGATGTTCATCTTATATCCTCCTTTAAAGACACTATCCACTCCGTTCAACTGCTCTTCTAAGTCCTTTGCTCTGTCTGACAGAATTACAATGTCATCGGCGAACCTCAAAGTTTTTATTTCTTCCCCTTGGATTTTAATACCTACTTCGAATTTTTCTTTTGTTTCTGTTGTGACTCGCCGATAATTCAAAGTGCCGCCGCGCAATTACACACGTCCTCTACATGCGGTGCTGTCTGCCAGCCAGGCAGCAGCTGCGCCACCTAAGCGGCCAGCCGAGCAGCGGCCGCTAGACTGAGACTCAGTGTTTAATTGAATGCCGACTTGTACACAGGTCAACTTACTCAGTGACTTATATGTGTGTTGTGTTGTCCGAAAACTGTGTTACATTTGAAGATATAAAAATTGGCGACGAGGATGGGATTTTTGCTTTTCACCATTGACTCACAGGGTTCCATGGCTACTGTCAAGCAACTATTGCAAAATCTCCTTGAACAGCAAACGCTTCTAACAGCGGCGATTCGCGATTTCAGCGCGGCGTCAAATGTGGGGCGTTTCTCGTCGTTGGCTGTACCTCTTTTTCCACCTTACGACGAGACGGCGGAAGACTGGTCTGATTATGAAAAACGTCTTCGACAGCACTTCTTGGCATTTCATGTCACGGACGAACAACCATGTAAGTCTCTGTTCCTTTCCTGGATTTCACCTCAAATGTATCGGTTGTTGTCGCAATTGGCTCCTTTGAAGGATCCTGCGTCTTTGTCCTTTGCTGAAATGTGCTCCCTTCTGTCTGTCTATTTTCAAAAGCAAACGCATGTGGTAGCCTCTTGTGTTGCCTTTTATCGTTGTCAAAAACAACCAAATCAGTCCTATCGCGCTTGGGCTGCTGAACTTCACGGCCTCAGTTGAAAGTGTCAATTTGTTACTGACGTTCACAAAGAATCCTATGCCGATTCCATGGTACGGGATGCTATTATCCGGTCGGCTCCCGACAAAGAAGTTCGGCAACGTGCCCTTCAGTTGGCGAATCCGACTCTAGATGAAGTTCTCTCCATTGCGCAGTCTTTTGAAATTTCTCGCGTCGCTGGGGCGCAAATAGAAGCGTGGGGTGACGTCGGGGAAATACAACCTCTGTGCGCTGTTGACGACACATGCGGCGCGGCCCCGCCGGCCAACGTGGCCGCAGTGCGCTCCCACATGCAGCCTCGGCCTAGCCGTAAACAACCCACTAAGAAACTGCAGCAAAATCCCCGGCAACTTCCTTCATGTCCGCGGTGTTTTACGAAACATTCACGCGAGGATTGTCCCCAACGTTGGGCTGTGTGTCACAATTCCAAAAAGAAAGGTCATGTGTCTTCCGTTTGTAAATCCGACTGCATACATGATGTTCATGAACATGACGCTGATTCTGATTCTGTGTTGTCTGTCAATTGCACTTCTTCCCTTTCAGGGAAGTTATTCCTCACTGTCCAAATCCTTGGTCGAGATGTTCGCATGCAAGTGGATACCGGTTCTGCTGCCACTATAATTAATTCTCAGACGTATCTTCAGCTGGGTTCTCCACTCCTGTCCCCTGTCACTCGGCGATTACGGACGTACAATAAACAGAAGATTTCTCTCTTGGGACAGTTTAATGCTGAGGTATCTTACAAATCCGTCGTTTGCACTGTTCCCATATTTGTGGTCGACCAGAGCACCACAGGAAATCTTTTTATTTTCGATGCCTTTCGCGTTTTTGGGTTCTCCATAGATGACTCTGTCAATATTGTCTCTGATGCTATTCCTTATGCTCAGCTGGATTCCTTGTCGACGACATTTTCGTCCCTTTTTTCTCCTGGGTTAGGCCGTGCAAACGACTTTGAAGCTCATATCACGCTCAAACCCACTGCTCGGCCTAAGTTTTTTCGGGCTCGGCCCATTCCTGTGGCCCTTCGTGATTGGGTAAAACGGGAGTTGGATCGTCTCACTGCTTCAGGGGTCTTGCTTCCTGTCACTTCCAGTGAGTGGTCCTCTCCTGTCATTGTAGTTGCTAAGCCCAATGGTGATATTCGTCTCTGTGGCGATTTCAAAGCCACTGTAAATGCTCAATGCCTCATCGACACTTACCCTATGCCCCGTCCTGAAGAACTGTTCACTAAACTCGCTGGAGGACAGTATTTTTCTAAAATTGACCTGTCGGAAGCTTATCATCAACTTCCTCTCGACGCTACTTCCCGGCAGTTTCTGGTCCTTAACACGCCTTTCGGCCTCTATCAATACCAACGCTTGCCATTCGGGGTTGCTAGTGCCCCTGCTCTTTTTCAGCGATTCTTGGAACAATTATTGCTCCCTGTCCCGGGGTGTATCAATTAGATGGACGACATTGTTGTCACTGGCTCCACCACTGAAGAACATCTTCGAAATCTCCGCACACTTTTTAATGTCTTACAGACTGCCGGTCTTAAGTGTAATCTTCAGAATTCACAATTCTTTCAGGCATCTATCACGTACTTGGGGTTTCAACTCTCTCGGGATGGTATTCGTCCGCTTCAACACACTGTTGCTGCAATCGATGCCCTTCCTCGCCCTACATCTGTTAAGGAACTGCAGGCTTTCTTGGGGAAAATAGCATACTATCACAAGTTTTTACCGTCTGCGGTGTCGGTGGCTCAGCCATTGCATCGCCTGTTGCATAAAAACGTGCCTTTTCACTGGTCCGCGTCATGTGATGCGGCTTTCCGGAAATTAAAGACTATGCTGAAACAGGCCCCGTGCCTGGCTACTTATCGACCTGGCCAACATCTTGTTCTTGCCACAGACGCCTCTCAAGACGGGGTCGGTGCAGTCCTTGCGCACCGTTTTTCTGACGGTTCGGAACAACCCATCGCTTATGCCTCCAAAACGCTCACGGATGCCCAACAAAAGTATTCTCAAATTGAGAAAGAAGCTTTGGCCATCATTTATGCTCTTCATAAGTTTGGTGTTTTTCTCTATGGCTCAAAATTTCATCTTGTTACGGATCACAAACTGCTTGTTTCTTTGTTTCATCCATCAACATCACTTCCCGACAAGGCTGCACACCGCCTCCAGCGTTGGGCTCTTTACTTGTCCCGTTTCAATTATGAGATTCAATTCCGGCCAACGGCTCAACATGTGAATGCTGATGCTTTGTCTCGCCTTCCCATGGGTCCTGATCAGGCATTCGATAGGGACGAACTTTTGTGTTTCCACCTGGATGTTGCCGAGCAGCAGGTTGTGGACGGGTTCCCCATCACTGGGGACAGGCTGGCGGCTGCTACGGGTTCTGACCCTACCCTCTCCCGGGTTTTACACTGTATTCAGAAGGGTTGGCCAGATCGCCCGTCCGCTAAGACTTCTGATCCATTGCGGAACTACTACACTTTGCGCTACCGCCTCACGGCTAGGGATGGGGTTATCCTCCTCTACACTGACAATGCTTCGCCGCGTGTTGTGGTACCTGCGTCTTTGCGTGCTTCGGTCTTGCGCCTCCTTCACCAGGGGCACTGGGATGTGTCTCGCACAAAATCTCTGGCACGCCGTCATGTGTACTGGCCTGGCATCGACTCTGACATCGCACACATGGTCGCTGCCTGCGGCCCTTGTGCGTCACAGGCCGCTGCCCCGAAGTCATCTTTGTCACCGTGGCCTTCGCCTGAGAAGCCCTGGGAGTGCATTCATGCTGACTTTGCGGGACCCTTTATAGGTACTTATTGGCTCCTCGTAATTGATGCCTATTCTAACTTTCCTTTCATTGTCCGTTGCACGTCACCTACCACCGCGGCAACCACCAGTGCTCTCGCCCGCATTTTTTCTTTGGAAGGCCTCCCCTCTACTCTTGTTACTGATAATCGTCCGCAATTTGCCTCTTTCGACTTTGCGGATTTTTGTGCTCGTCACGGCGTTACGCATGTCACGGCCCCGCCGTTCCATCCACAATCCAACGGTGAGGCTGAACGGCTGGTCCGCACATTTAAGGCTCAGATGCGGAAACTTCTGACTTCTTCTGCTGCTGATGACTCGCTTCTCCAGTTCCTGGCGTCTTACCGTTTCACCCCCATGGGCGATCACAGCCCAGCTGAGCTCTTACATGGCCGACAGCCCCGCACGCTACTTCATCTTCTGCGGCCTCCCACCTCTCGGCCGCGGGTGCCTTCACTTGGCCGGTTCACCGCCGACGACCTCGTCTGGGTACGGGGATATGGCCGGCGGCCAAAATGGAGCCCGGGCTGATCTTACGATCTGTTGCAGTGCGTCATTCGGACCAGCTTCGGCCTCGGGTGCCAGCAATGCCTGTTCCGAATGCCGCCACACCACCTTTGGCTCTACCTGATGCTCGGGATCTTGGCATCTCTCAATACTCACAACGCAGCCCTCTCACCGTCATCACGATGCCAGCACCAGAACGGACGCCACCAGGAGACGTGCCCATGCAAGAACCGGAGGACCGTCCTCTGTCAGAGTACATCTACTCGCCTCCTCCTCCAACAGACGCTGACACATTGCCCATGTCTCCTGTCATATCAACTGGACTTGCCGCAATGGGCAGATTGGTGCAGGGGGCCCCAGCAGATTCAACCCCTACGTCTCCTGTCATCTCGACCCATCATCGGGGACATTTCCGTCCGTACCGGAAGCCTCCTCCTCGAGACTTTACGGCGAGTCAAACAACGCCTATGGACGTTAGCCATCTCCAGGACACCTCCATCAAGACCAGTGCAACAATTTCAAAGGGGGGAAAAGTGTTGTGACTCGCCGATTATTCAAAGTGCTGCCGCGCAATTACGCACGTCCTCTACGTGCGGCGCTGTCTGCCAGCCAGGCAGCAGCTGCGCCACCTAAGCGGCCAGCCGAGCAGCGGCCGCTAGACTGAGACTCAGTGTTTAATTGAATGCTGACTTGTACACAGGTAACTTACTCAGTGTTGTTGTGTGTTGTGTTGTCCGAAAACTGTGTTACATTTGAAGATATAAAAGTTTCCTTCACTGCTTGCTCAATATACAGATTGAATAACACTGGGGAGAGGCTACAACCCTGTCTCACTCCCTTCCCAACAACTGCTTCCCTTTCATGTCCCTCAACTCTATAACTGCCATCTGGTTTCTGTACAAATTGTAAATAGCCCTTTGCTCCCTGTATTATACCCCTGCCACCTTCAGAATTTGAAAGAGAGTGTTCCAGTCAACATTGTCAAAAGCTTTCTACAAATGCTAGCTTCTAAGATAAGTCGTAGGGTCAGTATTGCCTCACGTGTTTCGATATTTCTACGGAATCGAAACTGATCTTCCCCGAGGTCAGCTTCTACTAGTTTTTCTATCCGTCTGTAAAAAATTCGCGTTAGTATCTTGCAGCCGTGACTTATTAAACTGATAGCTCGGTAATTTTCACATCTGTCAACACCTGCTTTCTTTGGGATTGGAATTATTATATTCTTCTTTAAGTCTGAGGGTATTTCGCCTGTCTCGTACATCTTGCTCTCCAGATGGTAGTGTTTTGTCACGAATGGCTCTCCCAAGGCTGTCAGTAGTTCTAATTGAATGTTGTCTACTCCCGGGGCCTTGTTTCGACTCAGGTTGTTCAGTGCTCTGTCAAACTCTTCACGCAGTATCGTATCTCCCATTTCATCTTTATCTACATCCCCTTCCATTTCCATAATATTGTCCTCAAGTACATCTCCCTTGTATAGACCCTCTATATACTCCTTCCACCTTTCTCTGGAAGGTAGGAGACAATGTACTTGCAGAAGCAAAGCCATGAGGATGGGTCATGAGTCATGCTTGGGTAGCTCAGTTGGCAGAGCACTTGGCCACAAAAGCAAAGGTCCCAAGTTCAAGTCTCGCAAAGGCACACAGCTTTAATCTGTCAGTAAGTTTCATTTCACCAATTTTAAATAATAAGAAATGTCATGATCTACAAACTTGTTACTGTGTATTTGTGTGACCATGATCCTCTCACTAGCCAGCAAAGTTGTATGAACAGTGTTGACTGCCCCACATAAGCTGTTTGACCATCCTTGCTCATGGCACCTGTCTTTCCTAAATAACCAGTTTCCCCAACCTTATCCACCTTTTCCTGTATGTATCTGTGGACGGATACTCAAACATTGGAACAGCCTGGATTATGACATAGATGCAATTGTACAGTGTGTCTGAGAAGGCCCCATAGCCCTCCTGACTGCAAACAATTGGGAAACAAATAGTTGTTTTCTTGGTTTCCCTGCTTTGAAACTGACCAAAAGTAACAGTGTCAGTATTTTAATGCTTTTTTCCATTATTGGATTATTTCAGTTGTGAAACCAAGGCTGGTGTGAGCAGACACAGTTACACTGTAGATGATCAATCAGTGGCATGTGTGTGGGCACATGAACATCCCCAGACAGGGCAGACTATAATGAGTGCTTCACTGGAAGACAGTTTTGTTTCAAACAATTTGAAAGACTGGTCACATAACGTATATAGCAAAAGTCCAGAGGAAACATGTACTGCTCTGGTTATTCAATTGAGCAGTATCCAAGTACTGCAGTCAACAACATAAGACCACATTAAAAATGATCTGAAAATTGAAAGGATTTAAACTGACACTTGTGAATGACTAACTTGACAATAACATTCAGCATCAAGTTGCACCCTGACATGCTTCGTTGGCACAATTTTCAAATGGCATGTCTCACTCAAAAGTGGTATTCTCTCATAAATGGGCAATATATTGCAGTCCACAGAAAAAATGAGGTTTTATGGTCTAAGGAAAAGTCTATTATATGCAAGTGTTGGAAAGGAACTTGCCATATGTTATGATATGGGCCACAATGTCAGCTTGGGAGCTGTTCAGACCAAATTTTTTTGAAGAGTCCATGAACAGAAATTCTTATTTGGACATGTTACAAATGTAGTTAATATGTCAGCTCAAAGATAACAGTCATGGAGCATGTGTGGTTACAGCAGGATGGAGCTCCAGTGCACTTTGCTATTCAGGTGTGTGAGTTCCTTGATGGATAACTTTGAGGCCGCTGGATTTGATGTGGTTCTCGAACACCTTGTTATGTGCTGAAATGAGTTATTTGAATTTCATGTAGCAAACTGTCAACTAGTTAGAGAATAATCTACATCTGGATATACAGATAAAAATGATTACTGTGAGTTATTTAATATGTTTTGTAAATTGTTGTGTACTAACTGTTGTAAAGGGAGAGAAAGAGTGGAGAAATTGTAGCTGCATATGACGGTGCACAAGTGTTTCTAGGCAGCACCCTTTCAAGCAGCAAAGGTCATATATCATGCTGCAGCTAGCTGCCAAACAGCAACCTGACAGCTGTGGAACACAACAAAATCATTGTTAAAAAACGTGGCGGCACTGTTCATTTAGTCATTTTGATAGTTCCAAAATGTTTTAACTTGTGTTTTAATGGTATTGTTTTGATCAGAGTCAAGAACCAATATATGACCACAGGTCTTTATTATTTGAGATGTAGTCAGGT
This sequence comes from Schistocerca cancellata, assembly GCF_023864275.1. Classification (NCBI taxonomy): domain Eukaryota; kingdom Metazoa; phylum Arthropoda; class Insecta; order Orthoptera; family Acrididae; genus Schistocerca; species Schistocerca cancellata. Next base: position 163,331,448 of record NC_064628.1, on the reverse strand, counting down.
TTGATGGTATGATGTTCGGTAAGTCAATGTAAATGTTTCTTCACCAGTGAACATCATGAGTTCCATTGATACTTTTTGAGTTGGTGTTCAATTAAAGTAAAGTACTGAATATAATATAGGATCTTATTCATTACTAAGATACTGTCTGGGCCAAAACAGATTATTATCATTCTTAAGAGATTGTAAACAGTTGGCTGTGATTTTTCAAATCCACTGTTGATTGAGGGTAGTTGATGTGTATGTTATTGAGGATGGATTTCTTCTAGTACTGTGGGCACTCTGTCACTCTTACACACACGTGACAAATAAAAATATAATGGTAATTTCAGTATATCCATTGTGGATGATGAACTGACTGATTTAAATTGGTGCTTATCTGGTAATAAATATGCAACCAGTCACTTTTTCATGATTTATTCAACAATGAACATGTTTTCGAGCCACTGTAGGCTCGTCATCAGATGGAGGTGTTACAGATGCAGTGCTGGTGAGTGCACTGTCTTGTGATATCCACATCAAATTGCTTCTTATAACATACATTATTAAGCTCTGTACACAAATAAACACAGTATTTAGCTACATTTTGTTTTACAATTGTAATCTGTGTTTATTTGTGTACATAGCTTAATAATGCACGTTATAAAAAGCAGTTTGATGTGGATACCACAAGGAAGTGTACTCACCAATACTGCATCTAGCTACATTTGGTCCGCAACATAATGTTCTTGTAACACCTCCATCTGATGATGAGCCTGCAGTGGCTCGAAAACATATTCATGGTTGAATAAATCATAAAAAAGTGACTAGTTGCATATTTATTACCAGATAAATGCCAAAATATAATGGTTGTTTAAATGACAAATTTCGTTCTGGACTCCATCACTTTTTGCTTGTGGCACATGACTGAACCTGTGGTCTAGAGGTAGCGACTTTGATTAGTAATCAAAATGTCTTTGGTCCTGGGTTCAGACTCCACTACCTCTTAAATTTTGAATAAAAATCATTAGCTTTGGCGGCCAAAGACTTCCAGCAAAAGAAGTCAACCTCATTCCGCTGTACCAATGGCCTTGTCAAGATTGTGGAGGAGCTGACAGAAGGCACTCTCTTGCCCTTGGGGCAGGAAACTATCCATAGCAGTGAAAGAATCAGCAATGATCAACAACACAAGGATGCGAAGGCAATGGAAATCACTGCATTAAAGACACACAATGTGCATCCACAGGATATGTGGCCAGTAATTGAAAAAGATTGATGATGATGATGATGATCTCTCCATTGGCAAGAGATTCCAGAATAGTCTCCATTTTGATCTCTGGGAAGGGACTACCAAGGGGGAGTGGCCATGAGAAAAAGACTGAATAACCAACAAAAGAATAATGTTCTATGAGTTGGGGTGTGGAACATCATAAATTTGAGTGTGGAAGGGAAGCTAGAAAATCTGAAAAGGGAAATGCAAAGACTCAAACTAGATATAGTGGGGGTCAGTGAAGTCAAATGGAAAGAAGACAAGGATTTCTGGTCAGATGAGTACAGGGTAATATCAAAATAAGTAGGAAATGTTATAATGGGAATAGGATTCATTATGAACAGGAACGTAGGACAGAGAGTGAGTTACTGTGAACATTTCATTGATAGGGTCATCCTCATCAGAATTGACAGCAAAACAATATGAACAACAACAGTTCAGATACACATGCCAATTTCAAAAGCTGAAGATGAAGAGATAGACAAAGTATACAAGGATATCGAACAGGTTGGTTGGTTGTTTTTGGGGAAGGAGACCAGACAGCGAGGTCATCGGTCTCATCGGATTAGGGAAGGACGGGGAAGGAAGTCGGCCGTGCCCTTTGAAAGGAACCATCCCGGCATTTGCCTGGAGCGATTTAGGGAAATCACAGAAAACCTAAATCAGGATGGCCGGACGCAGGTTTGAACTGTCGTCCTCCTGAATGCAAGTCCAGTGTCTAACCACTGCGCCACCTCGCTCGGTATATCAAACAGGTAATTCAGTACATAAAGAGAGATGAAAATCTAATAGTCATGGGGGACTGTAGTGTGTTTGTGGAGGATGGAGTATAAGAAAGGGTTACAGGAGAATATGGGCTTGGTGTTAGGAATGAGACAGGAGAAAGACTAATTGAGTTTGTAACAACAACAACGCTGTACTATTGTACATATAAGTAAATTTTTTTTCCATCTGATTTTTCGATAAACTAGTGTAATTGATGTTCTGATTTCATTTCTTTTTTGTTTCATGTCATTATGTTAAGAAAACTGTAACTAAGTTTCAATGTGAAGATTAATGTTTATGTCAAATGTCAAGTAATATTGTGATAGAATTGAAATGTAACAAATGTTGAAACTGTTGTAAGATGTTTAAAATTGTAACTATGTGTCTGGTCCATACGTAGGCAATGTGTTAGGATATGTAGATTGCAAAACCTCGGGTGAATACCCGGCCTGTCAGGGAGCAGTAAAAGGTGGATGGCAGGCGAGCGCGGGGAAACGCGCACGGGCACTGCACGGCACAATGGGCCCAGCAGTAGTTAGTTGGAGTCTGGCACTGGTTTGAGCAACACCTTCTGGAGCGAGGAGGCTCTCCTGGAAGACGTAGTTTCACTGAGCCTCGGGTATGCCGTTCCAAATCCCACACAGCATGGCAAAATTCCATAGGCACTAAATGGAAAAGTATTGCGACGCTAAGAAGAATTAAAGTGCCGATATGTCACGAGCGATAGCTGTGGTTGTATGTGTGCTCTGTGCCTTGCCATCTCGCCGCCTGCCAATCGCCGCATCGATACAAGCAGGTTGAAACTTTTAGTACTGTATCCGTATGGACCATAGAGTCAACTGCTCAATAATAACCTAAATTTTACCAGAACTTTCCCCTCATTTAATTATACTCACAACTAAACTAGACAGGGTCCTTTCCAAATGTTGTGCAATCCGAGTGTCCCGAAATGAAAAATCAAATTTTGTGTTAATAATAATTACTTGCAGACCTAGTTATGTTAGAATGGTGTTTAAAGAACTGTTTTGTTAATGAACCAGTAAATGAATAACGAAGGTTTAACGACGTTGAAAGGTAACTTTAATATTGATATAGTAATGAAGTTTAATTATTTCAAGACAGATATAAAGGTATTTAAATGAGAAGTAAATAAGATAAAAAGAGTAGTAACTCATATACTGGAAATCTTGAACGCATGATAATTTCAGTAATCAATTTTTTTAATATTGTGATCGTAACAGTTTCAGGGTCCCCCCCTTACTCATTTGAATTCTGAAGTGTTCTAAATTGGTTTGACCAGCAAAAGTTAAAGTCAATATATAAGTAAAAATTAATCAGTGTTTTATCTTTATCAAAATTGACATTTTGTGTGTGGCTCGAAAGTGCTATTTCTAGGGTAACCTATGTCCGATTTTAATCAGATCAATAGACAGTACAAAGCTTTGTAGTATACATTATAGTGTAGTGTTATGTATTCATGGTTTTTTCCATATCAGTACAGAACGTGAAACTATCAGTTCAATAGATTTTCTGGTTCTAAAATTTTACTATATTACGCAGTGTTACTACGTGTTGTTTTGCATGAATATACATCAACTTGTACAGGGAAGAAACTCAGTTAATGCCTAATTAGGCTGGCGACCATATTATTATCAAATTGGTAGCATCTTCAGTGCTGCTTTTGGTACATACTGACGTGTAATTGCATTTTGAACTTACTTGTCGGATCATTGTTATTACAGAGTGGGTGTAAGTCTGATTTGCCACCATTCAGGTACACGCGGTCAATATCTATACGAAAATCCTGTCTCGTAAGGTGAACCTCGCTCACTTACCATAGTACAGGCTTTAATGAGTATTGTGTGCCCCACGCGCACGTTACAAGTTCTCCAATAAATATCACGTAGGAATAGCAAACACTCTGTTCAAGAATCACAGTAGGAGGAGATATACTTGGAAATACAAGTCTCTTAGAAATGAAATAAATAGGAAGTGTAGGGAAGCAAAGGTGAAATGACGGCAAGAAAAATGTGAAGAAATCGGAAATGACATGACTGTAGAAGGACTGACTAAGCACACAGAAAAATCAAAATAACCTCCATTGAAACTAAAAAAAAAAAAGTGGGTACATTAACAGTGCAATCGTAATTCTGCTGTTAAATGGAGAGAGAGAGCAGATAGGTGGAAGGAGTACATGATAGGAATAGAAACAAGAGTCAGGACAGAAGAGATAGGAGATACAGTATTAGACTCAGAATTTAATAGATCATTGGAATATAATGTACTGCATTGTGAGAATTTCGTTGTGTGGGAGAACAATTGCTAGCTAGATGTGACATTTATCTTGACATAATATGAACAGGTACTGTATTCAAAGAGATTTGTTGTTTTGATTTGACCAGGACCAGTAGTTTAGATAACGAAAGTTGTTATCTAAATTGGCCTATCTTGTAATTACTGCTTGATATTGGTGATCACTGTCATTAGACTGTTTGAATGTGTCTATTTGTAGTGTAATTGTGCCATTGCTCGATCAGAACATTGTGTAAAGTAAGGGTGCTGTCTTTCATTATTCGATATTCGAGCCGGCTGCATAGTCAGTGGTTGATGTTGCCGCAGTAGTAATTATATAAGGTTGATCTGTCTTCAACTTGTTCCTTGAGAGTGTGATTATGGTATGAGTTAGTGTTCGAGTAGTCGCCAGGTGCTCCACTAAGACAGGAGTCTTCTAAAATCAGACAGCGATTCACACTCATAACATCGACTGTGAAATTCAAAACTGTACCTAATTAAAGCTGTAGTGGTCGATTGGTTCACCCAAGTATTTTGCGTGTTAGGAAGCCGTACATTAATGGCATACCAATGTTGGTAAAGTAGGATCCATTGTCGTAAGTTCAATCTTGGGTACCACCTGTCGGCGCGTTACACCCATGGGCATAAAAGTAAGTTTGAGATTTAAATTATTTTTCCATTTCATTCTACACTACTAAACATACATTTATTGTTCTGTGACAAACTGAAAACCTTAACATACCAGTCAGTTATGTTCAGTTGTTATTCACTATTAACAACCGCATCTTCCTGTCTGTCTGTTGGAGGTAATCTCGGAAGGTGAAAGGTCGATTTCAATGCAATTCTCACTAACGTGTAGCTGGATTCTTCAGGGTGATTTAGTATATGTACTGCATAAAATGCCCATATGCAACATTTTACATGCTTACTTTTAATTGCAGGAAGAAACTAAACAGGACATACAAGAAGACACTAAAGATATTAGTACGCAACCAAGCAGAAGCCAGTTACCTCAAACAGTGCCTAAATCAACACTTGATCAGAACAGTTCTGGGAATAATGTTGCAGTACTAGAAACTGAGCTCAATAGCTTGCTGTTAGCATGCAATGCTGGTATGATGACAGATGAAACAACAGAAAGAATGACAGCATTAAGGAAAGAAATTCATCATACTGAAGCGAAAGATCAGCACAATTCAATATCATAAAATAGTCATGATTCTAAAAAACAAAAAATTCTAGAAATTTGTGGAAGTAGTTCCAACTTAGCAGCACCTCTTAAAGTTCAAAAGACTGTTGGTTGGCCTAGAGTAGAAGTAAATCAATCCAGTTTACTTGAAGTCATAAAGGAGATTGCAGTTTTTGGCGGTGCAGCTTCTGATTGATGTTGCACTGAAATTATAATGTGCTGCACAATATTTGAAAGCTTAAAGCCAAACTATGTAAACAAGGATATACTATTAGGCGATCAGTGTCATATTTAGGACTCCTTTTCAGACAAGTCATTATAGAGGAAGGAACAAAATATGTGGTAACTGTTCCTGTTAAATTGTGTGAACCAGACTCTATACTTCATGTAAAGCATAAAGGTGGCAAGTTCTGTACAGCTAATATACGAAACCTTGAATCTTTAGCTTCAATTCTGGGCCCTGGTGAAGTATTCTTTCCATCTATGGATGACAAAGCACGTGTACCATTAGATATTACGACAGTAAACGCACATGTACCAATATTAATGCACCTTGGCTATAGTGTAAAATTACCGGATCATGATTTTGTGTTCGCTGAAAAATAATAACTTAGTCCCTCTGTTTATGTAGGTATTACAATAAAGAAAGATGGTGAAGGGAAACTTGAAGCTGTAACACTCTCTGGGCCGACAGTCATAGTGATTCATAGTGGGAAACATTCTTCCTATAATGCTAACACTCATGCCACAAATGTACACAGACATTCTGAATTACTAGCTTTTGAAAAGTTAATGATAATTTGAGAAGGTTTTGTAAAAACCTGTGTTTATTTTCATTTGTGATGGTGGTCCTGACGAAAATCCAAGATACGATCAAGTTACAGATTCAGCTGTACAAAATTTTAAAAATGTTTACTTGGATGCTATTTACACAATCACAAATGTTCCAGGAAGAAGTGCATTTAACAGAGTGGTGCAACAAATGACACCTCTTAGGCATGAACTTACAGGTGTTGTGTTAAAACATGACAGTGTTGGTTCACATCTTGATTCCAGTAAACAAACTACTGACTTGAAGCTACGAAAATGGAAATTTGAGACTGCAGGCATTATGTTGGCTAATATTTGGATCCAACTGGTCATTACAATTTTCCTGCATCTACTGAGTAAATTGCGCAAACAGATACTAGACTGGACATCATACAGGCTAGGATATTGAAATATGATGCTACTTCATACGCAATCACAAACGTGAATCACAATATTTTTTACAAACTATAAAAGACGAGAGTTGTCAAGTGTTGCAGTGTGTGGCAATCTAGCCTGTGTAGATTATTATGAGAAGGACTTTTACCACTACCTGTTTTGATTAAATAAGACTTCAGATGGTTATGTAGCCACAGGAAACAATGACTCCAAAGGTAAATCTGCTCCACTGTTAGTGTAGCTGTCTTTGGATCTCGAAGCATTATCACATTTGAGGAAAGTTCAATATGATGGTTACTGCCCCAGCTGAGGTGTCGCAACTAGGGCGTGATCACCAATTTGTCTATTAAAGCTTTCTTGTATGAATGTATGCGGACTCCAGTGTAAGCAGTCAGAATCTTATACGATCTGCAACAGGCTAGCTGGTCCTGCAGACGTGCGTCATGACCATATGGTGTGACTGCAGAGTGTCAAAGTAGCGGAGAGGTGCTTAAAGTGTAGTTACATTCTCTGGAACTATAAAAATTAATAACTGATCTGGAAATAGCCTGAGGAACTTCACATTAGGTACATAACCTTCTGTTATGTAAAGGAACAATCTGTCAAAATCTGAAGTCAATAACTGTCATAATTTGAAAGTTACAAAAGTCAGTAAAAAATGTAATATTCTAACACTTAAAATTCACCAACTGTGACTATTTGAAAAGATATGATAACACCTCCAGTGTTTAGATTCAAATTTGGAAAGTTCTCATTTTAGAAAACCTTTCATAATTTTGCTGTGGTAATAACTTTAAGAATTTCAAATAGATATTTATGTTTTGTGTTAGGGTGAGTGTGAAAGAGAGTACTTGTGTGAGTGTTTGTGGGAAATTTGCCAATATTAAATTTTCAGTTTGTAATTCTCTATAGGAACTTTCAAGTGTTCCAGCTTTGTATCGTGGGAACGAATCCACCAGTGGTTCCCCTACTAGTGAATGACGTGTGTCCAAGCATGTTTGAATATGTAAGAGACAGCCAGAATGTTCATGATTACATAGTTAAATTTCAGACGTAAAGTACAGCTTTAAGTTTATTTCATTTTATTTGTTTAACAAGAGAGTTTTGATGGTGGTGATGGAGATGGAGAGGGTTTTAAGGGTGCATGATGGCAAGGTCTTCAGCGCCCGCTCAGTAACAGATTGAGATGGGTGTCAAGAAAAGACTCAGAACAATAAGATAAAACAGAATGTAAGACACAGGAAACTAGCTTGGAAAAATATGTGCCTACCCACACCGAAGCATGGGACGAAGCATGCCGCCAGCAGTAAAACATGGACAACCCCGGAAGAAAGTGGTCTAGGGAGGTAAAACAATATAGCAGATGGTAGTGGCTGGCTGACCACAAGGAAAAGGGGAGGAGCCAGTCACTTTGCAATACACTAAAACATCCAGTCTAAAAGTTTAGGCCAGAGTCCAGACATATCACAAAAATTTAAAACCCTAGACACACACTTCTCATCATTAGCTAAAACACAGGGCAGATCCCCATCAACTTGTGCTTCTGCCCTTGCATCATGGTATAAAATGCAGTCTGTTAAAATGTGCTGGACAGAGACGTGCACACCACAAACATCACAAATCGGGGGATCCTCCCACCGTAATAGAAAACTATGTGTGAGAGGACAGTGCCCAATCCGAAGACGCTGAAGGTCACTTCTTCCCGCCTGAGCACCCAGCAAGAGGTACGCCACGGCCGAGTTGTTGACTTTACCAATCGCAGTTTATTGGCTGTCACCGCCAGCCATTCTTCCTCCCACAACTCCATGCATTTCTTGTGGAGTACAGAAATGACAGACTGCAAGGGAACAGAACACTGGAGCACATCCTGCTCTCTGCAGGCCTCCTTGGCAGCCCGATTGGCCTGTTCATTGCCCCACATTCCTACATGACCAGGCACCCAGCAGAAGGACACCCCCTTATCCTGCCGTTGGAGCAAGTGCAGTTGGTCATATATAAGCTGGACCATCTCCTCAGTTGGGTACAGATTCTGCAATGATTGTAAGGCACTAAGAGAATCAGAGCAGAGGAGAAACCGATTGCCCTAAACACGATTCATCTGCTCCAGTGCCTTCAGGATTGCGTGGAGCTCTGCTGCGAAAACAGTATATTCATCAGGGAGGTGAATCCGGGTAACCTGATCAGGGAACACTACAGAACAGCCAATGAACTTCTCCTGTTTGGAGCCATCAGTGTAAATGACAGTAAAACTGTGATGCGCATCTAAAATGTTAAAAAACTGAGATTGGAATGTAAAATCTGGTATACTATCTTTCGTAAAATTAGTCAAATCTAAAACAAGTCTGGATCTCTGGAGGAGCCAAGGTGGAAATCTGCTCCAACCACGGTGGTAAACATGAAGACCAGTCATATGCATGGCAGAGAGGCAATCCTGTGCGAGAATCCCATAGGGCCGTGTCGCTCGTTGCCGGTTATGCCAGAGGAAGCTGAGCAATGGTATGGTATGGAGGTGTATATGGTGTGGACAAAGTTTTATACTCCTGGCCCACCGTAAGTAGCTGCTGCCGCATATGAAGTGGCAGTTCACCAGCCTCTGCACAGAGGCTTGGTATGGGGATAGTGAGTGGCTTATTTTAATGGCGTCAATGAGGTGAGAGCAGTGGTTGGTTCTTGCTAGATTTTGGCGCAAGCTGCACACTGAAAGTCAGTTCTGATTGGCCGTAATTCTGTACAGCCAATAAGAAGTGAGATGGTTTGCCACCTAACGCAGGAGATAGAGGTACTTGTAGAGGCAGAGAGAAGAAGGAAGTGGTGGACTAGCTTTCGAAGGAGAGGTCATGCTGAAAGTGTCCAAACGCATTACGTGTAAAATGGAGTGATATTGTGAGTTTCACATTTCAGTACAGTGATAAAGGTGGGTGGTGTTTACCATAACTATTTGTGAAATTTTAAGAGTCGAGATATATTTTGTTCTGGAAAAAAGCAAGTGTGTAAACTTTGAACTAAAAGCGTGGCAGCACAAAGTAAATTTTTTTACTGAGTATTTATGGCGAGCAAAAACTTTATTTAAAGACAACCACTGAATGCCGAGTGCACAAGTAAATAGCAGTTTATTGACTGTGTTACTCTTGTAAATGATTTCGGAATTGGATAGGAAAAGTTCTGGTTGGCTGAGTGTGACGAGGACTGTGAACAGGAACTTTAATGATTTGAACACATGTGGGCTGATGATCTTGCTTAATAGCAATAAAAAAATCCTAATGCAAGTTTAAAAGGTCCTTTGAACTTAGAAATTTGAACAGCAACCCAATTCCAGTTTATTCTTTAGAGTTCACAAGACTATTTTCAGCTTTTTGTACTTATAGCGGCCTCCGACGTGTAGTTACGAAATCTCAGTTTCTTCAACACTGCATTTCTGAGATCTCTTAAGTAGTTGCAGCCAGGAGTTATGTGTGCAGATCTGCAGCAGTATTGAGGTAGGTGGACAATTAAGTGATGAGAACCACCTTTGATGTGCGAAAGAGCGTGTTACATCACACAGTGTTGAGGCATACTTACTTAAACAATCATGTGGCATCTGCGGCCCATATTTTTCACCATGCAAAGCCACTAACCAACACTTGCATCCACAAAAGAGCCAACAAAAGCTTTTGCCCGTCACAAAGATTTATCCTCAAAGAATTGCAGCAAGACACACCAGGGAAGTTCTTTGTTTGATAAATGACAGGGGTAGATGACGTGGACACATCGAATGTTCCTAACATTATCCAAATCGAGAATGAAGTGCCTGCTATGCCAGTCATAAATAACGTAAAGGAATGGGTTTAGAGTCCTTGGACACAAGATGATTAAATTTTGTATCGTACACAGATTTGTTATATTTTTAAAACATTTGGTTTATTCTTGATTTTATGAAAAAAGAGATTTTATATAGAAATATACAAATAATTTTGGAAGTGCTGTTTTATTTTAATAATATCTATATTCAAAACTGTAAAAATATGTTATGTCACACCAGGGGAGAGGAGCACACAAATGTGACCACCTGTGAAAAGGAGAAAGGGGGGGGGGGGGGGGGACTACAAATATCACGAAATTCATGTGATGTAATTTATGGATGGTGCTCATGAAAAACAAGAAAGATTCTCATTATCTGTCAAATCTGATAGAGCTGTCATTTGGTCCTGTCAGATAGAGTTCACGAAAAACAATATTGAATATGTGAGCAATAACTGTAAACGCAGTGTTCCCTTACATTCACCAACTAGCTGAGATACCAGTATTGCCCAGGTATTCATTTATTCAAATCTTCTATTAGTCCATCCTCTCCTCCCTCCTCTCCCTGTCCATCTCCTCCTCCCCCCTCAGTCCATCTCCTCCTCCCCCCTCAGTCCATCTCCTCCTTGACCCTCTCTCTATCCTCCTCTTCCTCATCCTCCCTCCTCTCTATTCCCATTCCCTCTCTTTATCCACCTGTCCTCCCTCCTCTCTCTATCAACCCTCCTGCCCATATCTGACCATCACCTCCACTCCTCCCTCTCTCTGTCCATCTCCTCTCCCCTCTAATTCCATTTCCTCCTACCCTCTCTCTGTTGAACTCCTCTGTCCATTTCCTCCTCCACCACCTCTCTGCCTGTCTCTTCCTCCCTGTGTCTCTGTTCATCTCCTCTCTTTCCTTTCTCTGTCCAACACCTCCTTTCCCCTCTCTCTGTCCAATTGCCCTCCCCTACATCTGTCCATCTCCTTCTCCTCCTATCTGTGCCTATCTCCTCCTTCCCCCTTGCTGTCTGGCCATCTTCCTGTCCTCCCTTCTCTCTCCATTTTATCACACTCACCCCAGGAGGAGGCTGGTGGTTCTTACTCCTACAGTATTTCTTTCCAGATTGTAAGTAATATGTATACCAAATTTTAAATCCTTCCAGAGGTTTAGGATGTAAATTTTGCCTACGCACCCACAAGTCAAATATATTTCACAAATATTAACATATTTCGCACCTATCTGTACAGATAGTTCACCTGTACATCTAGCAAATTTCACCCTGCAGTTTCGTTTTCATGCAGCTTAATGTCTATGACACAATACCTCCTGAACTATGTGTCGTAAAATGATATATTTTTGAAGGTACATTCAGTGTCAAATGTGGATAGTGTCTGCAAAATGTGTTGTGAATAGAATTAGAAGCAACGAAGTAATGAATTTAAACTAATGCAGTAGTTGTTCATGCATTCAGTGTTTAGGACATAGTATCTCCTGAAATAAATGTCGTACAATGATGTAATTTTTGTGGTACATTCAGTGGTATGTGAGAATACTGTCTGCAAAATGTGTCACTAAAACAGTTAGTAGTAAGAAGCCGTAACTGAAAATGTCATGCATCATGTGGCAGTTTTTCTGCGTGACAGCGAAAATGTAGTAAGCGGTACACTTTTTTTCTTTCATCATTTAAGAGGGTCATCATTGAGAAAATGTTCCATAAATGTTTGAAATTCTGTGTAAAGTTGGCTGCAAGTCTCTATGTGCTTCTCATCCTCAAATAATGGATAACTAAAGAATGGGTATTTTCGCATCATACGGTACATTGCTTTTTCACCCCCACCCATACCCCCAGCCCCACCCCTTTGTCAGGTGAGTGGTTCTTACTCCACAGTGATTCTTTCCAGACAGTAATTATGTGTACCAAGTTTGGTTAAAATTGGTCCAGTGGTTTAGGAGGAAATGAATATCCATTTTTATAATTTTCACGGATTAAATCACGAAGCAGCATTTCAGTGTTCAAGGTAACATTCAACCTAAGCTGAATACATTCACAAATATGTTCATATGAGAGAACACTCCATTCCGGCACCCTAGTGCAGCACCCAGAATAAATCTGTGCTGAGAATCAATGAAATTGGAGAAAGAAGATTATGTCAAATACTAACTGAGAAGAAGCTAACATTTTTAGATGGAAGAATTTTCAGCAAATATCACTAGTGTCCTTAATATTGTGGCCAACAGCATAAATGTTATGATGAAGCAATTCAGTAAATATGTCCAGAGGGATTAGTAAACTTCAGAAGAATTGATTTGTCAATGAATAAAAATTACATCACTCATTGGAAACTCCAGATTGGAATATCAATAATACAGGGAAAAGATAGATCACTACTTACCATAAAAATGATGCATTAAGTTCAAGACAGACACAACTACAAGACATTTATGCATTACCTTTCAGCCACAGCCTTCATCAGAAAAAGAAACACATATACCTTCATTCACACAAGCAAGCACAACTCACGCACAGATGATTGCCATTTCCTGCAGCTCGAACCAGCAATCCCATCCAAGCTACTGGAGTTGGTGCTCATGTGTATGTGAGATGTGCTTGCTTGTCTGAATGAATGTGTGTGTATTTGGTTTTTGATGAGGGATGTAGCCAAAAGCTAATGTGTAAGTTCTTTTAGTTTTGTCTATCTGCAACTTAATGTATCATCTTTATGGTAAGTAGCAACCTATCTTGACCTTATATTGTTCACACTAAATCATTCAACAATAATTAAGTGTAGGAGAATTTAATAAGTCCACTAATCAGATGAATGGAAATCTACAACTACTGAGGGCAATCACCGTATTCATTGAATCTTTAGTGACTACATGGCTACTAACCTGCTGCTGCCCAGTAACCGACAACCTATGACCACCTGACTTCACCAGATTGCAGCACATCATCGACTGCTATAAAACCCTCACCTTCCCGCCCCTCACTCTCAGAATTAGGCCATTCCATCTGTATCACAGACACTGATGGAAGGTCAGTTCTACTAGTTGCACAGTGCTCTGGTGAATACAATCAGCTGCTGCCACCTCGGAGTCCACTACTATGAGTCTGCAGCCATCTGGCTGTGGAGCGAACTCCATCTCTATGAGCTGCACTCCTGCCCATCACAACAGTGACTGACTGAAGATGAATATTCCATGAATAAAGAACCAATCTGCCCATCTGTGAACTGTTCAACTTGGTAGAGGGGTGCCTGTGCCATCACTCCCCGCCTCACTGGCTGTATGCTGGGCCGCCTCTCGGACTGTTCTTCATGTCACAGTTGCGTTTTTCACCTACATACTATCTTGACAACTGACAACAGGGGCGTGCAGATTTCTGGAGCCAAGCTTAAGTGCAGCTTCATTCAACGAGAGTGCTGAGGCTCTGACAGACGTCCACAGCCACACCAGGCTACCTACAGCAATGTGCTGATTGCTGGATCCTCCTGCAGTGGGCCGTTGCACTGATCCTTGACAAGGCCAGAGCCTACATCTGCAAACAGCTTGCTGAGTGCTGACGTGCTACTCTGTGCCTTCAAGCAACATGGACTCTGCACATCCACTGCACAGAGTGAATGTACAACTCTTGCTAATAACCGACTATTAACTGAATGATGTCTCATGCTCCACAGGACTCCAGCACCACAATCCACTCATCTATCCTATACTTGTGTAGGAGGCTGCGTCTGGCAGTCTCCTACAAATTTGGTATCAAGAAGTGGTTCTGGCATGCTGCATTAGCGCCAGAATTTACCTGCAGTCCTGCATGTTTGGTGCCTGAGGTGCTGACTTCCACTGTCGCCACCATCGAGGAGCCACACCTGCTAATGAGCAGCCATAAGCATCTGTCATTATGCAGTGCTGTGAGTGGCCAATTTCTGTTGGTCTGTTTTCTTTTCTTTTCTTTTGGGGCTATGTTGAGTTGAAAGGATTTGTGCATGAACTTGGAAGTAACATTATACATGCCACTGAAACCAGCAGACCTTATACAGTTCTGGGATAACTGTAGGGAAGAGTACTTATGGCTGACTAGGTGCCAGTATTGGAATTTATCAGGGCACGAACTGCTGTGTACTAAGGCAGTCCCAGTAACGTGTGAAACATGAAGGTTTGGCCATAAACCACAGTAGTGCTGTGAGCCCTGCTAGGCTATGATACTTAGTAAAGATTAAAACAATTGTTTTTCTTTATGGATAGTGTGTTGGTATAGTAGGTTCCCGCTCTTTCAATATTATAAGTCAAAATTGAGGTTATACAGTGACCAGAAATAAGTGAGCCAACTTTGAGTGAAACCATTCAAGTTTTCAAATACTAGGTAATCATGTTACTCCAGGATAAAATAGAATGAAGTCATGCTAGGAAAGATGTGCAGAGAGAGCTAGAAACATTATGTGCCTTGACTGGATAGACGCAATCACAGGGAGGGGATTTGTACTGATTTGAAAGCAGTAAGTCATGTGGTTGGGTTTATATACATTTTTAGGGCAGATTAGCTTAAGATTTTCTTTGGTAGTTTAGTCTGTTAGACAGAGTTTACTAATTGTGTTACTACTTTCTCTATAGGCTCTCAATAGTAGGATGTTAGAAGCAATTTTAGGGACTGTGGTGGTGAAGCCAGTGTTGTGCATTCTGTAGGATTGGTGAAGATCTCTGTCTTATGGTCCACCAGTGAGAAGTCCCCATGGAGGGATCCTTGGGTTGGTGGGTGGGAAAGGTATCTGTCTTTCAGGTATGTCATCTTTCCTTCTTCACTTCTTATATTCCTAGTCTTACCTTTCCTTTCTTTCTTCACCTCCAGGTGTACCAAATGACACTGTCCAGGGTGACAGGTTTAGGACTGACAAAAGCTTAAATTCTGATATGGTTCCAAAAGGTTGTATTAAACAAGACAACACAAGTTTTGCACAAATGAAGAAGGGTGACAATATGATGGAAATATAAATCACTCATAAAATGTACAGTCTTACTGGAAACTGGCTATGGTCTTGTGAGTCAGATGACAAATGAAGTGCTGGAGTTGATCACTTTCGGTTCATCTTACAAAATAACAAAACTTGCTGGTGGCTGTGTTGGCAACTCAGTTTCCACCATGCACCTACAAAACTTTCACAATATTTGACAAGTACCAATGTCAGACTGAAAGCTCCTACAGAAGTAACAATCTTTATTATGAAGAAATAAAAATGGCTGTAAACGTATGATGGCCTAATGGTTCCTATACAGTAATGTTGAACATCTACAGCAGTACCGGTGAGAAAAACACTTCATAATAAATAAAGAATAAGTAAAACATGCTCCTCATATGCCATAGTCTTTTGAAACTAGACACTGTGATTAAGCAGTGTTTACACGTGGAAAGACACGTGGCATCCTTCCCCCACGATTCCCTCTCCTTTGGATCTGCCATTAATGCCATTTACATTCATCTTCTTCTTGCCACACTCCTATAAATTAATTTTTTATGCTTTGTCTGTTATGTCTTTTAAATTTTTTTCTATTCCCTTTCCTTTCTCAGCGATGAAGCCACAATCATTAATTATTAATACTAAAATCATACAGAGAAAACCTATCACACCTTCTTTTGGAGCTGAAGCAACTAAATTGCACTTTTCAGCATAAAGCTTTCTACATAAGTCACTTGCTATCATATGATGTTCCTCTTTGTACACCAGAAGCTCGGATGACACCACCAACAATGCAGTACTCAGCTGTGCTGGTTGCTACAGGCATCCCACCACATGCTCCATTGTCCTTAGGATGTGATGAAGCAAGCTGGGATAATTCTAATTCCCCTCTTGTTTTGCCATCTGCCTCCTTAAATTCTTTTTGTTACTTTTAACTATTTACCATTAATATACGTGCATATAATCTACATTTTCATAATAGAGAAAGATTGGTCCTCAGTTTTAAAGGATATAACACCAGATCTAATTTTGTGCTTAGTTTTATGTATGTAATTGATTTTCTAATTTATTTTGACTATTCCTAGTTAGTATCGTTTGCTATAGGTGAAATCAGTGATTGTTTCATAACTCAAATTCTATTGTTGACGTATAAACAAATATAAATTCTGTAATAATTGTAAACATTTTGAAGACAAAATGCTAGTAACCTTTACATATTTATGTGGCTCTATTCGAAAACATGTTAGCAAAGTCAGCCTTTACTTAATTCCCAAGTAATTTTCAGTTTTGTCAAAAGTATTGTTTACGTATTTACATTTGCTAATTTCATGATTTAAACAAATAATTCGGCTTAACCCTCATAGTAGAAGAAACTGTTAAAAAGAACCAATTTATTTATGTCTTCAGTTAATTTAATGAGATAAGTTTTAATTGTAATTTCTGTAAATTAAACTTCAAACAATGTGTGGTTGCAGTACGTATTATTGTGATGATATATAAGGGCCTCAATTTTAGTCATGAGACAGTCAGTCCATGGCTGAGTTTCAGACATGTAACCTGTGCTGGTTATAACAACAACAATGCTTCAATTTAACTTTGAAATAAGTGTTAAACAATTAGGCTGTGTGTAAAACCCAACGATAGTGACTGCTCCATACATACCTGATTATTCTTCAAGAACTGTGGACTTCGTGGTTATGTTTTTACTGCTCGTAGTCATTCAACAGTAAACTATTGTAGCAGTATGTGGAGTTTTGCCTACAAACTATTAATGAGGCTTATCACAAGTTAAACAATAGTGCACTGGCCATATAACTGTGTTTTATTGGGGGATTGTGAACAGTGAAACTAAAGTACTATGAAACACAACTCCCCCCCCCCCCCCCATGAACCACGGACCTTGCCGTTGGTGGGGAGGGTTGCGTGCCTCAGCGATACAGATAGCCGTACCGTAGGTGCAACCACAACGGAGGGGTATCTGTTGAGAGACCAGACAAACATGTGTTTCCTGAAGAGGGGCAGCAGCCTTTTCAGTAGCTGCAAGGGCAACAGTCTGGATGATTGACTGATCTGGCCTTGTAACACTAACCAAAACGGCCTTGCTGTGCTGGTACTGCGAACGGCTGAAAGCAAGGGGAAACTACGGCCATAATTTTTCCCGAGGGTACGGAGCTTTACTGTATGGTTAAATGATGATGGCGTCCTCTTGGGTAAAATATTTCAGAGGTAAAATAGTCCCCCATTCGGATCTCTGGGCTGGGACTACTCAAGAGGATGTCGTTATCAGGAGAAAGAAAACTGGCGTTCTACGGATCGGTGCGTGGTATGTCAGATCCTTTAATCGGGCAGGTAGGTTAGAAAATTTAAAAAGGGAAATGGATAGGTTAAAGTTAGATATAGTGGGAATTAGTGAAGTTCAGTGGCAGGAGGAACAAGACTTCTGGTCAGGTGACTACAGGGTTATAAACACAAAATTAAATAGCGGTAATGCCGGAGTAGGTTTAATAATGAATAGGAAAATAGGAATACGGGTTAGCTACTACAAACAGCATAGTGAACGCATTATTGTGGCCAAGATAGATACAAAGCCCACGCCTACTACAGTAGTACAAGTTTATATGCCAACTAGCTCTGCAGATGACGAAGAAATTGAAGAAATGTATGATGAAATAAAAGAAATTATTCAGGTAGTGAAGGGTGACGAAAATTTAATAGTCATGGGTGACTGGAATTCGGTAGTAGGAAAAGGGAGAGAAGGAAATGTAGTAGGTGAAAATGGATTGGGGCTAAGAAATGAAAGAGGAAGCCGCCTGGTAGAATTTTGCACAGAGCACAACTTAATCATAGCTAACACTTGGTTCAAGAATCATACAAGAAGGCTGTATACATGGAAGAAGCC
The DNA here is from genome assembly GCF_023864275.1 of Schistocerca cancellata. Lineage (NCBI taxonomy): Eukaryota > Metazoa > Arthropoda > Insecta > Orthoptera > Acrididae > Schistocerca > Schistocerca cancellata. Next base: position 163,313,145 of record NC_064628.1, on the reverse strand, counting down.
TGGAGATACTGACAGGTTTCAGATAGATTATCTAATGGTAGGGCAGAGATTTAGGAACCAGGTTTTAAATTGCAAAACATTTCCAGGGGCAGATGTGGACTCTGACCACAATCTATTGGTTATGACCTGTAGATTAAAACTGAAGAAACTGCAAAAAGGTGGGAATTTAAGGAGATGGGACCTGGATAAACTGACTAAACCAGAGGTTGTACAGAGTTTGAGGGAGAGCATAAGGGAACAATTGACAGGAATGGGGGAAAGAAAACAGTAGAAGAAGAATGGGTAGCTTTGAGGGATGAAGTAGTGAAGGCAGCAGAGGATCAAGTAGGTAAAAAGACGAGGGCTAGTAGAAATCCTTGGGTAACAGAAGATATATTGAATTTAATTGATGAAAGGAGAAAATATAAAAATGCAGTAAATGAAGCAGGCAATAAGGAATACAAACGTCTCAAAAATGAGATCGACAGGAAGTGCAAAATGGCTAAGCAGGGATGGCTAGAGGACAAATGTACGGATGTAGAGGCTTATCTCACTAGGGGTAAGATAGATACTGCCTACAGGAAAATTAAAGAGACCTTTGGAGAAAAGAGAACCATTTGTATGAATATCAAGAGCTCAGATGGAAACCCAGTTCTAAGCAAAGTAGGGAAAGCAGGAAGGTGGAAGGAGTATATAGAAGGTCTATACAAGGGCGATGTACTTGAGGACAATATTATGGAAATGGAAGAGGATGTAGATGAAGATGAAATGGGAGATATGATACTGCGTGAAGAGTTTGACAGAGCACTGAACAACCTGAGTCGAAACAAGGCCCCTGAAGTAGACAACATTCCATTGGAACTACTGACGGCCTTTGCAGAGCCAGTCCTGACAAAATTCTACCATCTGGTGAGCAAGATGTATGAAACAGGCGAAATACCCTCAGACTTCAAGAAGAATATAATAATTCCAATCCCAAAGAAAGCAGGTGTTGACAGATGTGAAAATTACCGAACTATAAGTTTAATAAGTCACAGCTGCAAAATACTAACGCGAATTCTTTACAAAAGAATGGAAAAACTAGTAGAAGCCGACCTCGGGGAAGATCAGTTTGGATTCCGTAGAAATGTTGGAACACGTGAGGCAATACTGACCCGACGACTCATCTTAGAAGCTAGATTAAGGAAGGGCAAACCTACGTTTCTAGCATTTGTAGACTTAGAGAAAGCTTTTGACAATGTTGACTGGAATACTCTCTTTCAAATTCTGAAGGTGGCAGGGGTAAAATACAGGGAGCAAAAGGCTATTTACAATTTGTACAGAAACCAGATGGCAGTTATAAGAGTTGAGGGACATGAAAGGGAAGCAGTGGTTGGGAAGGGAGTAAGACAGGGTTGTAGCCTCTCCCCGATGTTATTCAATCTGTATATTGAGCAAGCAGTAAAGGAAACAAAAGAAAAATTTGGAGTAGGTATTAAAATCCATGGAGAAGAAATAAAAACTTTGAGGTTTGCCGATGACATTGTAATTCTGTCAGAGACAGCAAAGGACTTGGAAGAGCAGTTGAACGGAATGGATGGTGTCTTGAAGGGAGGATATAAGATGAACATCAACAAAAGCAAAACGAGGATAATGGAATGTAGTCGAATTAAGTCGGGTGATGCTGAGGGAATTAGATTAGGAAATGAGACACTTAAAGTAGTAAAGGAGTTTTGCTATTTTGGGAGCAAAATAACTGATGATGGTTGAAGTAGAGAGGATATAAAATGTGGACTTGCAATGGCAAGGAAAGCGTTTCTGAAGAAGAGAAATTTGTTAACATCGAGTATAGATTTAAGTGTCAGGAAGTCATTTCTGAAAGTATTTGTATGGAGTGTAGCCATGTATGGAAGTGAAACATGGACGATAAATAGTTTGGACAAGAAGAGAATAGAAGTTTTTGAAATGTGGTGCTACAGAAGAATGCTGAAGATTAGATGGGTAGATCACATAACTAATAAGGAAGTATTGAATAGGATTGGGGAGAAGAGAAGTTTGTGGCACAACTTGACTAGAAGAAGGGATCAGTTGGCAGGACATGTTCTGAGGCATCAAGGGATCACCGAGATGAATACACTATGCAGATTCAGAAGGATGTAGGTTGCGGTAGGTACTGGGAGATGAAGAGGCTTGTACAGGATAGAGTAGCATGGAGAGCTGCATCAAACCAGTCTCAGGACTGAAGAATACAACAAAAACTACATGAAACACAACTGTGCACTTGTTGGCTACATAAGCTGGTCGATACCATTAGGCCTTCAAGTCCTGTTCAGATAGTGTTTGTTTTGTTTTGTTCACTGACCATAGGCCCATACCTTGCTCTGGTCACAAAGGTGTGATCACGTCAAAAACACTTATTTGTAAGAGTGATGAGTGCGAATAAGATGCAACTGATTCACATTTTTTAGGAAGTTGCCTATGTCTGAAAAGGAGAAGTTGGGTGGGGGGTGGTGGGGGTGGTGCGGGGGGGGGGGGGGGGGGGGGTCATGTCTTGACAGCTTTGCCAGGAGGCCTCATGAAGAGTATCCTGCAGTGATGTCAAAAGACAATGGTTGAAACAGGACTGTTTTTGATATTTTTGGGTGACTTCTTCATGGTCACTACCTGATAAGTAGAAATAACATTTTTGTATCCAGTCCTTTCATATAGCTACTTCCAGCGACTACTCTTTAATTTTTTTATGGAAATGACATATTGTTAACACGTGAGGCTACTGTATAATTTATTTTTAATTATATGATCGGTTTCGGTCAGAGATCATATCCAGTACATATTTTATTTAATAACAGGTTTAGGTTTTAGCTAGTTTTATGGAATCTCTAGTAATTATGCTGTGATCAAATTATGGGTCTCAGTTGTCTTTAATGAAACAGGAAGTCATACTTTAAAAAATACTGTCCTTTAGATAGTCAATCCACAAGTACACAACAATAGTGCACCTTGTCATGCAATGCAGTCCTTAGTTTTGGAGGCCAAAAATTTCAGAATATAGTCAAAAAAATTTATTTTTAATTTTCCTTACACTGGACATATGTTGTTAAAATCAGTTTTTAAATATGTGTCTAAAAGTTGCAGATTTACTAAGGATATTTCAGCTATCAGTAAACCATGTCCCTATTTACTGAGCTAGGTATTATTTCTTCCTGAGAACTTTCTGCTGTATTCTCACAGTTAATATTGATGTATTAAATTTATAACCCACATAACTTCACATGCAAAGCACTAAATGAATTCTGTAGGCTCGTGTTACACAGTATCGACACAAGGATGAAATTTTTCCACACGTCAATTTCTACATCATGATATGCCCCTTTTTGTTTGTTCTGGTTATGATATTTTACTTGTGCTGTACATTTGTACTCCTACTCTCTCTTAAACTGTTCAGTGAGCTCAGTGTACAGAGGCTGAGACTGTGGTAGCACTCAGTACACTATCAGAATTCAAGACTCCTGTGAACCCTGCTGAGGCAAGCAATTTGAAAACCACATTGTTCAGTCAATAGTGGCTTGAAGAGAGGGAAGAAATTATAATCTACTACTGTCACAGTCTTTCCAAGAGTTGGAAATGTAGGCAGCATTGCTCATGCAGGAATTTTCCAGGAAAGCAGAGCCCAAGCTTAAACAGAGGAGCCCAGGGTACTTTCCATATTTTACAACTGAAAGTGGTCAGAAGACTCTATACTAAAATATAGTGGCAGCACATTAAGAACTTTTAGCAGTTTTTCCAAAATTTTCCAGAACAAATTCACCAATGTTGGGAGAGAAGTGTAGATGTGCGTCAAACAGCCTGCTAATGTTTCTTTATATTCAAATAATTTGTAAACTTTTCAATGACATTTGCTGCAGGTGGAAGAAGGAGAAATTTATTTTTTTAATGTCCTACAATATTGAATTTTGTCAACAGAACTGACTCTACTAACATGCATACATGCATGCATACAAACTTATATACAGTCTTTCCTTCTTGTCCTGTCTGGTAAGTCTCACCTGACCCAGGGTTCACAGCGGCTTTTCCGAACTCTCCCCATGTCCTAAACCTCACCAGACGTTTTTCCTTCACCCATCTTCCTCCCCCTTCAACCCTTTTTCCAAAAGAAGGAGTCACTGGCTCCAAAAGCATGTAAATTTCAAGGCCCTTTTATATATGTGTTCTCCCACTGCTGCTTAGGAGTGTATTTTTTATCTGTCCAATTATACTGTGTATTTTCAAAATTAATTATTTTTGTTCTGAAATTCATTTATCACATTTTATAGATCAAATCATGAAAGCACTGATTTATTTATAATGAGTCAAAATGTACATAAATAATGTGAAGTAGCTGTTATGTACTGGGTTGATAATTAACTAATGGTAAACTGTTCCAAACGGTGTGTCCTTATTTAAGCAATGTTTATCATACAATAAACAGGAAAACCATAATACAAAAAAATTATTTAAAAATCTGCCACTTCATCAATTGTATTAAACATCTCCTCGTGCCAGCTTAATATCTCTATATGACAACAATTATTTTATCATACAATCAAACTTATAAATGGGCTGTAACAACGGCAGCCTTGTTACAGAGAGCTGTGATACTTTCCAGGAAAGTAACATTTTGTTGAATCTAGGAAATTTCTTTTAGAAAGTTTTATTTTTTATTTGTATGGTTTCTCAATTTCTAGCTTTATGCCTGGTAGCACCTTACTTGACTGAAGGTCAGGAGCAAACAAGAAAAAGCTAGAGTCATGAACAGCAGATCACCAAGTGTAGACAGAAAAGACAAATAATCAGTAAACATATGAGTGAAGACAGATTTAAAGATAAACAAAACCCAGTGAATAATTTGGAGAGATAAAACCTAACATGTAGCAAAAGCTAGTGCCACTGGCTGTAACTGCTCCACCTAGCACCTGAGTACCAGTTCCATGCTCTTTGATGGGATTTCAGTTGCCAAACCAAGATATCAGATCTCTTCCCCATAAAATGGGCGCATGTGACCAGAAGCGTCATGGTTGATGCTTCAGGAGGTGAACCAGTGGTATGGTTGGCAGTAAAGCCCACGTCAGGTGTGAGGAACTAGGAACATCTAGCATTATGTTGGGTCATGGTGATGTAGACATTGTCAGGTGTGGTTGTGGAGGTTGCATGAGATCTCCATCTCCATTTCAGTGTCTAATGGTATTGCCAAGGGTTGTCTTGGACATAAGTAATATCTGTGAGGTTGGAGGACTGGTGATGGTGTACCACTGGTAGTGGTGGTGGTGATGGTGCCACAGGTAGACATGAATGGTGTCTGTGGGTTTTTACTAGTGTCCATGTGTCTTTTGCTCCAAACGAGCAGGTCCACACTGGTGTTCCTGGTTGGTAATGCCAAAAGTGCAAAGTCCAGAGTTTGTGGGACTTTGGGGCCAGGAGATGCGGAAACTTTTGCAGTTGTCTCCCATGGAGGAGCTCCACCTATCTACAGTTCTGGCTGAAAGGTGGCCTTGTACGTACCCAGGCACAGTGTGAGCACTGCTGTTGCTGTGGTGGTCCCCAATGCTTTCAACATTTCATGCTTACATATCCATAACAAACACTCCATTCGGATGGATCCAATGGCAGACTAAAAAGGTGTTTTATGCTTTTGATGAGCACAATGTTTGAAAGCCACTGCTGTGAACTGGGGCCCATTGTCTCCTACTACTGTTTGGGGAAGCCCATGAATGACCAGAATGTGAACTAGTGCATTTATTGTAGCTTCTGTTGTGGTGGACATCATGCTTACTAAATGCGGGTATTTGGTGTGGGCATCCATGACTAGTAGCCATACAGACCCAAGAATGGGCCGGCAAATTCCTAAGGGATGTGGTCCCGAGATTGGTAGGATGTTGGACCACAAGGTTGAGGTGGTGCTGCCTGATGACGGGCACAAGTTGAAATACTATACACCATGGTTTCCATGATCCTCTTTAAGCTTGGCCAGTAAGCATATCATCTCTCTTGGCTTTCATCTATAAAATTCCCCAGAGTTCACAATGAAGCAGTTGTAAAACCTGTGGCTGCAGTATTCCTGGGACGATGTCACAGTGTGTACCTGAGTCGGCGTCTATTATGATAACGTGATACAGACAGTGGTAGATGTGGGACCAGGTTTGGATCTCCTGAATTTTGTTTTTCGAAATGTGCATGACCTGTCCTAAAATCGATTCATGTCATGTACCCGCAGCAGTTTGTGCAAACTTTATAGGAAGAAATCCTTCCAAGACCTATCTCCTTTCTGGATCTGTGTGGAAACATAAAACCTTCTCCTCCTCAAAGGCTGTGTCTGGTCCCACACTCACTGCATACTAGAGGGAGCCATGGGGTTTATTCACTACTTCTAGGGGTGTGTGCCAAGTAAGTACTTTAATGGTTCAATCGCCCCAGTTTTTTGGAGTAGGTTGCATTCCTGTTTAATGGCTGTCAATAAGAAGACCAGAATAGGTCATGTTCAGCACAAATGGGGCACAGGTTCTGCTCACAAGGAGATACGAGCCTGTAAATCTGTGGCACACACCACCCCACATTCAAATATAGATGTGAATGCAGCACAGAGGTCATCCATTTCCTGGAATGGAACCGTGTCAGAGACAACGTGAACTTCACCAGTGATAGAGAATTCAAACAGTGAGACGGTATCAAGTCCAAAAATGTTTCCAGCTGAATGACTATTGATGACAAATAGCGTTATCGGCCACATGACTTGCTTATAGGCTCCAGCAACTGTCAGTTTACCCCAGTTGACATACAGTCACTGTATGCTATCAACACATTATCCGAAAACTGTCTTGAGCAGCTAAATCTACAGCCAACATGTAATGGAAATATTTGAGATCTGGTAGCCACTAACAGACCAGACCTCATCGACGGTGTGTGTTGAGACAGGGATTAGTGATCATGATGTTGTCATTACGACTATGGTTACGAAAGTTAAAAAGTCGGTCAAGAAGGCTAGGAGAGTATTCTTACTAGAAAGAGCAGATAAGCAGTTGCTAGCATCCCACTTAGTAAATGAATCAACTTCATTTACTTCCAGTACGATTGATGTGGAAGAATTATGGACACATTTTAAACACTTTGTAAATCACACATTGGACAAGTATGCGCCGAAAAAGTGGGTTACGAATGGAAAAGACCAACCGTGGTTTAACAGTGCAATTCGGAGAATGCTCAGGAAGCAAAGATAGTTGCACTCGCGGTACAAGAAAGATCAGAAGAATGAGGACGGGCAAAAGTTAGTAGAGATTTGCGATGCTGTAAAAAGAGTGATGCGTGAAGCATACAACCACTACCACCGTCATACCTTAGCAAAATATCTTGCTGAAGACCCAAGGAAATTTTGGTCTTACGTAAATTCAGTAAGCAGGTCGAAGGCTTCCATCCAGTCATTCACTGATCAGTCTGGCTCGGTAACAAAAGACAGCAAAACGAAAGTTGAAATTTTAAATTTAGCATTTGAGAAATCTTTCTCACAGGAGAATCGTACAAACATACCGCTGTTTGAGTCTCGTACAGATTCCCATATGGAAAACATAATGATAGACATCCCTGCGGTTGTGAGGCAGCTGAATGGGTTGAAAATAAATATATCACCAGGTCCCGATGGGATTCCAATTCGGTTTTACAGAGAGTACTCTACTGCATTGGCTCCTTATTTAGTTTGCATTTATCGCGAATCTCTTGCCCAACGTAAAGTCTCGTGTGCCTGGAAAAAAGCGCAGGTGATGCCTGTATATAAGAAGGGTAGAAGGACAATCGTCAAAATTACAGACCAATATCCTTAACATCGGTTTCTTGCACGATTCTCGAACATATTCTCAGTTCGAATATAAAGAATTTCCTTGAGACAGAGAAGATGCTGTCCATGCATCAGCACGGCTTTAGAAAGCATCATTCCTGCGAAACCCAACTTGCCCTTTTTTCACATGATATCTTGTGAACCATGGATGAAGGGTATCAGACAGATACCATATTCCTTGACTTCCAGAAAGCGTTTGAATCGGTGCGCCACTGCAGACTAATAACTAAGGTACAAGCATATGGGATTGGTTCCCAAATATGTGAGTGGCTCGAAGACTTCTTAAGTAACAGAACCCAGTATGTTGTCCTCAATGGTGAGTGTTCATCGGAGGTAAGCGTATCATCTGGAGTGCCCCAGGGAAGTGTGGTAGGTCCGCTGTTGTTTTCTATCTACATAAATGATCTTTTGGATAGGGTGGATAGCAATGTGTGGCTGTTTGATGATGATGCTGTGGTGTACAGGAAGGTGTCGTCGTTGAGTGACTGTAGGAGGATACAAGATGACTTGGACAGGATTTGTGATTGGTGTAAAGAATGGCAGCTAACTCTAAATATGGATAAATGTAAATTAATGCAGATGAATAGGAAAAAGAATCCCATAATGTTTGAATACTCAATTAGTAGTGTAGTGCTTGACACAGTCACGTCGATTAAATACTTGCAGAGCGATATGAAGTGCGACAAGCATGTAATGGCAGTTGTGGGGAAGGCGGATAGTCGTCTTCGGTTCATTGGTAGAATTTTGGGAAGACATGGTTCATCTGTAAAGGAGACTGCTTATAAAACACTAATACGACCTATTCTTGAGTACTGCTCGAGTGTTTGGGATCCCTATCAGGTCGGATTGAGGGAGGACATAGAAGCAATTCAGAGGCGGGCTGCTAGATTTGTTACTGGTAGGTTTGATCATCATGCGAGTGTTACAGAAATGCTTCAGGAACTCGTGTGGGAGTCTCTAGAGGAAAGGAGGCGTTCTTTTCATGAATCGCTACTGAGGAAATTTAGAGAACCATCATTTGAGGCTGACTGCAGTACAATTTTACTGCCACCAACTTATATTTTGTGAAAAGACCCCAAAGATAAGATAAGAGAGATTAGGGCTTGTACAGAGGCACATAGGCAGTCATTTTTCCCTCGTTCTGTTTGGGAGTGGAACAGGGAGAGAAGATGCTAGTTGTGGTATGAGATACCCTCCGCCATGCACCGTATGGTGGATTGCGGAGTATGTATGTAGATGTAGATGTAGATGTAGATGAACTTACATCAGGGTGAGGCTAACTCTGTGGAACCTAGACAAGCATACAATTGGAGGTTTACCAAAGACATTGTAGCCCCTGCATCCAACTGGGAACAGACATCTTTGTTGCCCATTGTGAGTTTTATAAATAGCTTGTTAACTAAAGGGTCGTCTGGGGGAACTAGTGCCTTGAAACGTAACAACCCATTAAGACCAACTTTACACATACATTCTCCAAATTAATCCGGATCACTCATGTAAATAAAACGGGTTGGAATATGTAATGTATGCCTGAATAAATTTATACCAACAAAAATAATTACTACATTATATTTAAAAGTGTAGAAGCTCTGTAAATGAAGGGAACATTTTCCATGAAGAGAGCCTCTAGTAATTAATAAAAAATGTAAATGCATTATTGTAATTATGTATTAGAGAAGTTATTCTCAAATAAAATAACAGGCATGTACTAACATTGTAGTGTACTAACTGTTCTGGAGCAGTCATACATTAATATATGTATTTTCAGTTTCTATATGTCAATTTTAATTGTTAATTAATCAAAAAAAGGATTGTTCGGGATTGTTTAGATTATATATATTGGCATAAGGAAGTGAGTCTGGTTTTGGTTTTTGAGCAGTGAACATGTAGCTGCTCCTTTTGTATTGTAAGTATTGTTTGCCATATAAATACTGCTTTGATTTTGTTTTGAAAGTATATAAATATATTAAAACATAATACACGATGAATTTTATATTTAGCTTTTCCGAAGTTAAATGTTACAGTTACTGAAAACTTAGGACTTCAGCTGTGACAGATCGTCAGAAAGGAAGAGTACACAAACCCCCATATAAATGTTTAACCAAAGAATAGTTACGTTTTAGCCTGAAGCTTATGCATCATCATTTGATGCATGCCTGAAACCTGATATGATTGTCCTGGTGGTTTACAACAAATTCTGCAGAGATGTCCATCTTCTCCATAATTGGTGCAGCACACTCGTGATCCATACACTCTGCATGTCTGTGTGCTCACTGCATACACCAATAAGGTATAATGCTATTGATACATCTGATATTGATGAATCATGACATTGCCATCTTGGAACTGGTTAAGGGTATTTCAGGCTCCTGGGGTGATGTGACACTTGGAACATGCTACTTGCAGTTGGGCCATAAGGCACTCATTTGCTGCCTTTGCAATTTCTACAGAATGTGCAACTGTCAAAATACCTTCCAATGATAGCTTGTCTAGATTGAGGGCTGGCACACCCTATTGGATGTGGAGCCATTTCGACAACTGTGTCCCTAGTTAAAAAGTTTGTGTATGACGGTTTTCATGCTAGGTTCACACAAGTGAAATCACATTGGCACATTAATGTTTGTAAAGCAGTCACCCTGCACTGACTGACTGACTGACTGACCTGGTTGTTTGAGGTACGTACAAAATTTGAGTCACAAAGTGACCACATTGAATCTTTGCAAATAATGGTTTGAAAGCAACAAGCGACAGGATAAGAGCCATTGAAAACTGCCATCAAAGACCTGAAAGGAGATGACTTGCTGTTTCAGCTGCTGGTAATGTGTGTCCCAACACTAAATGGTGGAAATATGGGTATCTGTCTGGGAAGTGTCCACTGCCTGTATTGGAGGGGTACCCCCGGCATCCGCAGCTGATCCTTCAGAAGCTGAACTTCTTGATGGAGTTACTCTTTTTCTGCTGATATTTTTGTTGCTGTTGTTGAAACTGCTGTTGGAATTGCTGCTGCAGTTTCAGCTGTTGCTGCTGCTGTTTCAAGCGTTTCATAAATTATGTTTCCAAGGCGCTATGCTAACCTTTTACCTCAAATAACAAGGAAGATGGAGATGATGATGATGATGATGATGATGATGATGATGATGAAGAAGAAGAAGAAGAAGAAGAAAAAGCTGGGCTGACCAGTTCTGAACCATTGACAGCAGATCATCCAGTGTGAATAGAAAAGACAAACAAATGGAAATGGACAAGTGGAGACGGTACTACAGATAAACAAATTCATTAGTATATAAATTGAATTACCAGCTGTTAACTCCTTATGCTAACTCGAATGTTGATGAAGCATATTCAGCAGTAATTATGTCTAGTAACTGCAAAATTCACAGTACACAAGGTATTTAAGTATGTTACAACTTGTTGGTGTATCACATTAAAGGCAATCACAATGAACTTTGTTTAAAAATGGTATGCCAAGTTTAGATAACAAACTTACCTCGAAACATTAGTGCTCTGTCCTGCTACGTAGCGTGCCACTGAGAGATAGTGTTCTTTAGCACTTAGTTTTTTGCATGGCTGCATTTGCTGCTTTTCACCTGAAGGTAATGCACCATAACTGGGGTGGTTCTCTTTCATAATGAATGATCTGTCCACAGATGGGACATGTTTGTTTCTGTAACATAAGGTTGTCAAATCAGGAAAAAAATACAGACAATAATGAAAAAAATATTTTGTAATTAATAACTGCAAGAAAGTGAAGTACATGGAAGTTTATGTTATCTGAAATGTTAAGACAGTACATTTGTACTAAATATGTTAACAATAATGACATATAAATTACTCTTAGCCAGAAATAAAAGCTATATCGATAGGCTCAGAGAAGCACAAGATGTTGCCTGAACTCTGTGTCACTGTATGCCTATGATGGCATTGGAAGTCAGTAAAGATGAACACATGGTTATGACACTGATAAGCTAACAACTTACGTCAGCTTTTTCAGAGTACAGTCACTATTTTTCTTAAAGTGGCTGCTCCCTTGAACTCATAGGAGGGATTGTATCCTGTTGTAATTCTCCAAATAAAAAGAAAAAAATTAAACCCTTTGCAGTGCCAAGAACTGGATCTTAGCCCTTCAAATGGCTAAATATGCACTGACCACTCAGCTATGAAGGCATACCACTTTATTTGCTATTTCATTAATGTACTGATGAACCTAGTTGACTTCACCTTTTCCTCTTTTATTATGTGATGAAATGGGAGTCTCTGTCAATTTATCTCATATACAATCTCTGTGAAAACATGAAGTGTTATCAAGCACCCATTTAAGATTACGTACTTTCAAAGTGAATTTTGTTTTATGTCAATAATTCAACCTAATATGTTAACTGACTAAAAAAGTTAGTTGCTGAAAAATTAATGCCTTTTTGAGACAAAATCAACATTAATGCAGAAAATAAAGGCCATTTTCATCTTTTAGAATGATTACAAATGTGGCATCTTCTTTTGAACTGTATATGATACTTTTAAATCATCAAATGTTATTGGGAACAATATCCTTGAAGTTTGATGTTGCTTCATGATTTTCATTATTTTGTCTGTGATAAATTACCACTGAAATGTTCATCTTTAGAACACTAGTGCAGAAGTAGCCACAAATTCAGTTAAATACAAGGTGTCACAGGAGTAATGGTCAATTTTCAGGGACAGGACAGGAACAATCATTCAAAGCAAAAGAGTCCAGTAAAAAATGGACTCTAAAATGCATACCATAAGAGCTACGAGTACTACATCATCTTTGATACTGTGAAAGAAATCTCTTTTACAGCAAACTCTTCACTTTCCTTATTTTGGAAGGAGGTAGTATGGAACAAAACAAGAAAAAAATTTTCTAGTAAACATGCACTCTAAAATGTGTACCTGCCCAGTAGAAGAGCAGCGTTCCACAGTAGTGAAGACGAACAAGTGATTATCACTCTTAAGGTATGCACTTTAGAGCTCATATTTACTAGATAATTTTTTTTCTTGTTTTGGTCCATACTACCTCCTCTCAAAACATTGAAAACAAAGAGCTTGCCATAGAAGAAATTTGTTTCACAGAGTCAAGGATGAAGTAGTGCTCACACATCTTAAGGCATGCATTTTTGAAGCCATGTTTACCATACTTTCAGCATTGAATGAATATTCCTGTCAAATCCCTGTATATTGGCCATCCCTCCTGGGATACCCTGTATATTTCATTCATTTATTTACGTATATAACTCTTCCAGATTTTCCACTGGGTAGGACTGTGTAAGTCAGGTTAGCCCCAATCAAAATTCTAGATTCTAAACTGGTATTATATTGTTGGTGTCATATTCACAAAACTTTTTATTGATTGTATCAAGGCTTGTTTGTATCATGGTATATTGTGCATTTTCAAACACTTGCAAGTGCCATGCAAAATTTATGCTGTATCTACTTATCTACGTAGGGTGTATCTATGTATTTAATCATTTATTTTTTTTAGTGCTCATTTTATCACTCATGATGCAGGAGTTGTTGAAATAAAAGGCTCTATAAAATTTTACATACAAATACACTCCTGGAAATTGAAATAAGAACACCGTGAATTCATTGTCCCAGGAAGGGGAAACTTTATTGACACATTCCTGGGGTCATATACATCACATGATCACACTGACAGAACCACAGGCACATAGACACAGGCAACAGAGAATGCACAATGTCGGCACTAGTACAGTGTATATCCACCTTTCGCAGCAATGCAGGCTGCTATTCTCCCATGGAGACGATCGTAGAGATGCTGGATGTAGTCCTGTGGAACGGCTTGCCATGCCATTTCCACCTGGCGCCTCAGTTGGACCAGCGTTCGTGCTGGACGTGCAGACCGCGTGAGATGACGCTTCATCCAGTCCCAAACATGCTCAATGGGGGACAGATCCGGAGATCTTGCTGGCCTGAGTAGTTGACTTACACCTTCTAGAGCACGTTGGGTGGCACGGGATACATGCGGACATGCATTGTCCTGCTGGAACAGCAAGTTCCCTTGCCGGTCTAGGAATGGTAGAACGATGGGTTCGATGACGGTTTGGATGTACCGTGCACTATTCAGTGTCCCCTCGACGATCACCAGTGGTGTACGGCCAGTGTAGGAGATCGCTCCCCACACCATGATGCCGGGTGTTGGCCCTGTGTGCCTCAGTCATATGCAGTCCTGATTGTGGCGCTCACCTGCACGGCGCCAAACACGCATACGACCATCATTGGCACCAAGGCAGAAGCAACTCTCATCGCTGAAGACGACACGTCTCCATTCGTCCCTCCATTCACGCCTGTCGCGACACCACTGGAGGCGGGCTGCACGATGTTGGGGCGTGAGCGGAAGATGGCGTAACGGTGTGCGGGACCGTAGCCCAGCTTCATGGAGACGGTTGCGAATGGTCCTCGCCAATACCCCAGGAGCAACAGTGTCCCTAATTTGCTGGGAAGTGGCGGTGCGGTCCCCTACGGCACTGCGTAGGATCCTACGGTCTTGGCGTGCATCCGTGCGTCGCTGCGGTCCGGTCTCAGGTCGACGGGCACGTGCACCTTCCGCCGACCACTGGCGACAACATCGATGTACTGTGGAGACCTCACGCCCCACGTGTTGAGCAATTCGGCAGTACGTCCACCCGGCCTCCCGCATGCCCACTATACGCCCTCGCTCAAAGTCCGTCAACTGCACATACGGTTCACGTCCACGCTGTCGCGGCATGCTACCAGTGTTAAAGACTGCGATGGAGCTCCGTATGCCACGGCAAACTGGATGACACTGACGGCGGCGGTGCACAAAAGCTGCGCAGCTAGCGCCATTCAACGGCCAACACCGCGGTTCCTGGTGTGTCCGCTGTGCCGTGCGTGTGATCATTGCTTGTACAGCCCTCTCGCAGTGTCCGGAGCAAGTATGGTGGGTCTGACACACCGGTGTCAATGTGTTCTTTTTTCCATTTCCAGGAGTGTATTTTAGCTCTCGAGTACATCATAAAGATAAGAGATTTTTAACAACCATTACTGCTTGTGACTGATATTTAGTTATATAGAAAATACTCTTAAGTTCTGTGAGCCTTCAGAATCACTAATAATATAATATATTGCTAATAATATAATATATCTCACACAATGCTACTGCTACCCACCAATGGAGAGGAAATCAGTAGCATTGTACATAAATTCAAGAGTAAATCATCCACAGGTTTTGATGAAGTTCCAATGTGTATACTAAAAGACTGCATTAGCAGCATAAAAGAACCCTTAGCAGACATTATAAATGAGTCATTCTCATCAGGTTGCTTCCCTAATTATCTAAAGCATGCAAAAACTCTTCCCATACACAAAAAAGGTGATACAGAAAACATAGAGAATTACAGAACAGTTTCATTGCTGTCTACGTTTTTTTTAAAAAAATGGAAAGTATTATGAAAAACAGACTTATGGACAACTTAAATAAATACCAACTCCTATGCAAAGAACAGTTTGGTTTCAGGACTGGAAAGGGCACAGAAGCAGCTATAGAAAAATTTACAAGAGTAGTTCTAGAAGCCCTAGATAAAGGAGAACAAGTAACAGGCATTTTCCTAGATCTCAATAAAGCATTTGATACAGTTGACCATGAAATACTACTAGGTAACCTTGAAGCTCTAGGAATCAGGGGGGTTGTAAAGAAATGGTTTAGATTTTACCTTGTGGACAGAGTGCAGAGGGTGGAGATATCTCAGATTTCAAGTAGCTCAAATTATTTAGTGAAACATCTTTCAGATGAAGAATATTTGAACATTGGAGTACCTCAGGGGAGTGTGTTAGGCCCAGTACTATTTCTTATTTATATTAATGACTTCCCACAGTGGGTAACACAAGTTGAAACAGTGTTATTTGCTGATGACCGCAATACAATAATTACAGACAGGACACCAGAAACGTTAAATGTAAAAGCTGAAACGACACTTATGGCAGTTCACAACTGGTCAAATAACAACAAAGTAACCTTTAATGTGAAAAAGACTAATAACATAAACTTCTATATAAAGAAAAAACCGAATATGAGAAAATTTAAAGACCAAAATAAAACCATAGTGTGTGTAGCCAGCACAAAATTTTTGGGTATGTACGTTAATCAACAATTAGAATGGGATGAACATATTAGGATGCTTGGGAAAAAAAATTAGCACACCATGCTATGCCTTACGAATATTAGTCAGTGTGTGCAATAGTTCATGCCAGAGAATGACATACTTTGCACACATACATTCTATAATAAGTTACGGCATAACATTCTGGCATGCAAATGCCCAAAATGTGAAATATGTGTTCAGATTGCAAAAACGAGTTATCAGAATAATGAGCAAGAGTCACAAAAGAGCTATTTAAAAAATGGGGTATTCTGACAATCCCAAGTGAATATATCTCAGAAAAATATTGAGCAATATTTAGCAAAATAGCTGCATACATGATCACCAAACCATAAACAGTAATTGCTTGTACCCAGACAAAATGAATAAAACTAAAACCCAAACCACTATGTTTTACGAAGGTGTCAAGATATACAATAAATTGCCAAAAGAAATCAAAAACATAAAGGAACTCTGTAAATTTAAAGCATTCCTTAAAGAATATTTATTAAAAAATAGTTTTTACTCGATTAGAGAATTTATGCAGCATAAAATTGGCATAAATAAACAATCAGGTCAATCAATTATAAAGTGGACATTCTAGATTGTAGTTTACCCATACAAGTATTAGAGGAGTCTTGTGATCTATTTCTTTTGATTGAAGCAGGATCTTCTGCATTATGTAATTCAATGATAAATTGAGTGTGGAAACATTCCACGTGGGAAAAATATATCTAAAAACAATGATGATGTAACTTACCAAACGAAAGCGTTGGTATGTTGATAGACACACAAATAAACACACACACAAATTTCAAGCTTTTGCAACCCAAGGTTGCTTCATCAGGAATGAGGGAAGGAGAGGGAAAGACAAAAGGATGTGGGTTTTAAGGGAGAGGGTAAGGAGTCATTCCAATCCCGGGAGCGGAAAGACTTACCTTAGGGGGAAAAAAGGACAGGTATACACTCGCGCGCGCGCACACACACACACACACACACACACACACACACACACACACACACACATATATCCATCCGCACATATACAGACACAAGCAGACATTTGTGTCTGTATATGTGTCTGTATATGTGCGGATGGATATGTGTGTGTGTGCGAGTGTATACCTGTCCTTTTTCCCCCCTAAGGTAAGTCTTTCCGCTCCCGGGGTTGGAATGACTCCTTACCCTCTCCCTCAAAACCCACATCCTTTTGTCCTTCCCTCTTTCCTGATGAAGCAACCGTTGGTTGCGAAAGCTTGAATTTTGTGTGTGTGTTTGTGTTTGTTTGTGTGTCTATCAGCATGCCAACGCTTTCATTTGGTAAGTTACATCATCTTTGTTTTTAGATTGTTTTTATATTATGAATTGTAGTTCATTATCTTATGTGACAAAATAATGTACATTTGTTTATGGATGAATAAATAAATAAATAAATGGAAAAAAATTACTATAAGTGGTAAGATATGGATCAACTATCTGCTACCACTGCCAAATTTATTTAATTACTTGGGAATAACAGCATTACCTGATTAATTATTTACCTACTCTTAAAAGTGAGGAGTCAAGTTGTGACAGTTTAGATATTTTATGTAAAGCAAAAGATGTTATACATGTTAGTTGTTTTATCAGCCACTGCTGAAGGTCAGTTGGAAATACAACAGTGGCCTAACGTGAACACATTAACAAACTGTCACAAGCACTTTTATGTAACTATGTAATAAGTTGGTTAGCCATTGCAACTACTTTGGTAGCAGGAGGCATATTGAATACTGACCATGTCATGTCGTTAATGAATGGAGAATGGAGTTTTTAAGAAGCTGACTAAGAAAAATAGTTACGAGGGATGGTCTTTTTCTGCTTCTTCTTCCTCTTCTTCTTATGCTGCTGCTGCTGCTGCTGCTGCTGCTGCTATTGCCATTGCCATTGTCTGAAGGAGTATAACTATGAAAGGAATGAATAATACTATATATATGCGTAACCTAAGTTGCATTATTGTAAGAGGGACTGAAATTTTATCCACATGGCTTAAATTAAAGCTGTTAGGTAAAACTTAAGTTATTTACAATATGGATCAGCAACTGGAACACCGCCTGTGGTTACAAAAGAATTGATGAATTAATTACTGTGTTGAGAGAAAGGAAACAACATATACTTACATTTGATTATTCATTACTGAGGCTAAGATTGAGTTTAAATTAATTGTGGAATGGGACGATAATTGATGTACTAAATGGTACAATGAAGAACTTTTCTTAATTTTTTATTTTTATTTAACATAAAAAGTTATTTGGAATTATATTATAAGTATGGGGGGGGGGGGGAGACAGATGAGAAGTGACATATTAATTTTATTGTGATGGAAGTAGAGTATTGGAGAAAGGTAATAATAGTAGAAGTATGTATGGAAATGAAGAGAAGTATGTTAGGAGGAGGAGATTAGTGTTTACCATACCGTTGACATTGAGGTCATTAGAGATGGAGCAGAAGCTTGGATTAGGGAAGGAAGGGGAAGGAAACTGGCCATGCCCTTTCAAAGGAATGGTCCTGGCATTTGGCGGAAGTGATTCAGGAAAACCACGGAAAATCTAAATCAGGATGGCTGGACATGAGTTTGAACTATCATCCTCTCTTAATGCGACGCCAGTGTGCTAACCATTACGCCATCTCACTCAGTGAAACAGCTATGTTACATTTTGAGCTCACTGGCTACTTGCTGACAAGCAAACCCCCTGTATGTTCACTGTTGTCCTATCAGTAGTGCCCCTTAGTGATTGGATAAGCACAGAAACTACAATCATTTAGGATTCCTTTCATCTAAGAATCAGTTATGTGCTGTTGCCCAAATAATTATGTATTGAGAGAGCTGAATATATTACTCAGCGAAATTTTACGGAATTATTCAAATTTTTTCAAACTATATTACATCAAATTGTTGCCAATTAAATGAGGTGTATCCCACAGGATAACGAGGAATAATAAAGTCCATTAACAAGCCAAGATGAAATTTTAAGAAAGCTAACTGGGATCTGTATACATGGGAAGCTAACAGCAATCTCCGCTGGGTAGCCCCAAAAGCAGTAAACTACAAAAGATTTGTGAGAGTCATAATTGGTGCAGCCAAATGTAACATATCCCAAGGGCTCAGGAAACAATACATCCCTTGCTGGGACAACACAATAGAAAACTTGTATGCAGAATATCAACAAACTGAAAACCCTGATACTGGTAAAATAATACTAGAACAGCTAAATGATGCAAGAAAGCAGAAATAGATGGGCCTGACATCTAGTTTAAATTTCACTCATTCAAGCAGAAAGGCATGGGGATTATTAAGAAAACTTGGTACTGCAAACAACGTCTGCAATCAGCAACCAAAGATAATGACATCAGAACTGGCACTACACATAAAATCAAGTGCTGAGAAGGTCCCTGTAGACACAACCATGAAAGAAAAAGTAAAGAACGAACTGAATGAAGTCAATAGGCATGATAACTCCACACTATCAGACCCCTTTTCTGAAATAGATATAAATGAGGCCATCAAAACATTGAAAATGAGAACATACGCAGGACTGGACAGCAAATTCACTGAATTTATAAAACACATAGGGGAACATGGAAGAACTTGGCTGAAGAAGTTATACAATGATACACAAGACCAGAAGGGTGCCTCCACAGTTCAAGATCGCACACACATTAATAACCCTCAAATCTGGAAAGCCAGTACATGACCCCTCAAGTTACCAGCCAATTGCACTGCTGAGCATGTGCTTCACACTACAGGAATGACTCATCCATAACAGAATACAGGGAATTATGAACAACATAACCCCAGCGTATCAGGCTGGGTTCAGAAGCAAGAGAAGTTGCTGTGAGCAGGTCCTAGCCTTGACATCCTACAATGAGGCTGGATTTCAAAAGAAACTAAAGACATCAGTGGCCTTTGTTGATCTGTCAGCAGCATATGACACTTTGTGGCTAGATAGACTCCTGCTGAAGTTAAAAAAGCATGTCCCAAGTAAGAAACTGACGACACTTGTAGGAAATATGTTAACCAACCATTACTTCAAGGTTAGTGGTGGACAAAAACAGAGCAAGTCATTTACATTGAAAAATGGGCTCCCCCAAGGGTCCATCCTAGCAGCCCTGCTTTTCAATCTGTACACCAGTCACATGCCAAACATTGCTATTGCAAAGTTTTGCTATGCTGACAACCTTGCCATAGTTGTACAAACCAGCACACTTGAGAAAGGAGAAGAGATTTAGAAACTCTCAACACATACTACAAAGCATGGAGATTCCATCCAAATGCAGCAAAGACAAAAGTCTGCGCATTCCATCTAAACAACAGAATTGCAAACCAGCAGTTGAATGTGAGCTTCTGCCAACAAAAGGTTAGGCAAAATTTCCAGCCTAAATACCTTAGTGTCACACTAGATCAGTCTCTGACATATAAAAAACACTTGGAAAAAACAAGCCAAAAACCAAAGCCCCAAAACAACATCGTAAAGAAACTACCTGGTACAGCAAGGGGTGCCAACACATCGACTCTACATACTACAGTACTTACGCTGGTGTACCCAGTTGCCGAATGCTGTGCTCCAGTGTGGCAACATAGTGCCCACATGAGAAAGCTGGAAATACACCTGAATGAGTCAGTGAGGATTATTACAGGCACATTACAATCCACCCTGATCCCCTGGCTGCACACCATCAGTAACATCCCACCACCTGAATTACGACGCCAAGAAGCAATCAATCGAGAACGGAGTAACTACACCATGCCGACTACCCACAAGACCTCCCAATTCATACAGTCTTAAACAGCCCTCCCCCAGTCTGCTTAAAATCTTGCAATCCACTGTGGCATAATGGAAGGAACGACAAGAAGTTCGACAATAAGGATGAGTGGCACAAGAGGTCGAATGCTGCAACAATAGCACATCAAGGTATCCAAGACCCAACTGCCAGCCTACCAGGATTTCATCTGCAGAGAAGTGAGTGGACAAAGCTGAATAGAATAAGAACTGGCCATGCCAGGTGCAATGGTATGATGCACAAGTGGGACCTCTGAGATTCTCCAGTCAGTGATTGTGGGGCCCAAGAACAAACTGTCCAACTTTCCAGAATTTCTTAACCTTGAACCTTGCCTCACCATCGTTCCCCAAATCCCTCAACATGCAAACTAACCTTTCATCCACAGAAAGAACCACAGTCCACCATCTAAAAACTGATCCCGACCTTATAATCCTACCTGTAGACAAAGGTTCCACCACCGTTGTTTTGAACCGCAAGGATTACATGGCAGAAGAACTCTGTCAGCTGTCAGAAACTTCCACCTACAAACTATGCCACAGTGATCCCATTCCAGTAATCCAGCAGGCTCTCCAGTCACTACTCAAATCCTTAGGCCCATCCCATAACCTCTCCCCAGAGTCCATCTCTCTACTTACCCCTACCACTCCCGGCACTTCCACCTTCTACATGCTTCCTAAAGTCCATAAACCCAACCACCCAGGATGCCCCAGTGTGGCCGACTACTGTGCCCCCACTGAGAGAATCTCTGCTCTCATAGACCAACATCTTCAACCTATTACCCGGAACCTATCCTCCTATATAAAAGATACCAACCATTTACTCGACCGACTCTCCACAGTTCCTGTCCCTTTACCACATGGTGCCTTGCTCATCGCTACTGATGTACACTAACATTCTTAATGCCCATGGCCTTACTGCTATCAAACACTACTTTTCCAGATGCCCTATGGATTCCAAACCAACAACCTCCTTCCTAGTCTCCAAGACCAACTATATCCTCACCCACAATTACTTCTCCTTTGAAACCATTACCTACAAACAAATCTGCAGTACTGCTATGGGCACCCACATGACACCATCCTATGCTAACCTATTCATGGGCCATCTAGAGGAATCCTTCCTAAAAACCCAGAATCCTAAACCCCTCTCCCACTCAACCAAACAAGCCACTTTCCTAGCTGTTGACCTCCACCTCACAGATGGCTACATCAGTACCTCCGCTCATATCAAACCTACTAACCACCAGCAATACCTCCACTTCGACAGCTGCCACCCATTCCATACCAAGTAGTCCCTTCCTATACAGCCTAGCCACCCGTGGTCATTGCATCTGCAGTGACGAGCAGTCTCTCTCAAAATATACCAAGGGTCTCACTGAAGCCTTCACTGACCATAATTCTCCTCCCATCCTTGTACAAAAACAAATCTCCCGTGCCTTATCTTTCCAGTCTCCCACCACCTCTCAAAGTCCCACAGTCCGGCCACAGAGGAGCATTCCCCTCATAACTCAGTACCAACCAGGACTGGCGCAACTGAATTACATTCTCCACCAGGGTTTCGATTACCTCTCATCTTGCCCTGAAATGAGAAATGTCCTGCCCACTACCCTTCCCACCCCTCCTACTGTGATATTCTGCCATCCACCAAACCTACACAATATACTCATCCATCCTTACACAACCCCTGCTCTCAATCCCTTATCTCATGGCTCATACCCCTGTAATAGACCTAGATGCAAGACCTGTCCCATACACCCTCTTACCACCACCTACTCCAGTCCAGTCACTAACATCACCTATCCCATCAAAAGCAGGGCTACCTGTAAAACCAGTCATGTGATTTACAAGCTGGGCTGCAACCACTGTCCTGCATTCTATGTAGGCATGAGAATCAACAAGCTGCCTGTCCGCATGAATGGCCACCGACAAACTGTGGCCAAAAAGCAAGTGGACCACCCTGTTGTTGAACACGCTGCCAAACATGATATCCCTCATATCAATGACTGCTTCACAGCCTGTGCCATATGGATCCTTCCCACCAACACCAGCTTTTCTGAATTGCGCAGGTGGGAACTTTCCCTGCATTACATCTTACGTTCTCGTAACCCTCCTGGCCTCAACCTTCGTAAGTCACCGTCCTCACCCATCCAGCCCCCTCCCTGTTCCCATTCCAGCACTACACAGCCGTCTTTTCACCACCACACCCAGGCTGTTAATTTCTTTTTAATTCTCTCCTTTCCGCTACTTACCCCCTCCCCCCTCCACACCTTCTCTCCTACCCTCCATCTAAACTGCAACACTTCACTGTCCGCCACTCCCACCATACTATCCCTCCCCGCCCCAGCCTCCTGTGTGTGCATGTGTGTATGTGTGTCTACTGCTCACAAAGGCCTTAATGGCCGAAAGCTATAATTGTGTGAATCTTTTTGTTGTGCCTATCGCGACTCAGCATCTCCGCTATATGGTGAGTAGCAACTTTCCTTCTCTGGTATTGTTACATTCCATTCTGGATTTTCCATTGTTTGATTGTTCAACATATTGTTAGAAACTGTCCTCAGAGGAAGTATCCTGGACCACACAGTGACTTTATTAATGCTACGACCTCTGCTGTTAGCTGACTTCAATCATTAGATACTGAACTATTATTAAATGTATCTGCCTTTTTTAACTTGCAATTATATCAGTTAAAGTAGTCAATAATATTAATTTAGCAATTTTCACAATTTAAAAACGTGTGTAAAATTTGTGTCAAAAAATAAATCTAAAGTATATGTAAATACTTAACCAGACATACATGTAAAATTAAACTTTATGTACTTGTCAATGTTTGCTGTTGTTGCCATATGATAAATAAAAAGTAATAAAATGAGGTAACAATACATTGGTGCAAGTTCAACTAGTAACTTTACTTGCAAGTAAAGAATCAATGGAAACAAGTGAAAAAAGGTGGTTGTAAATTTCTAAGCGAACCTGCGGTGGATACATTGTTATAACTTCAAGTTGAACAAATATATTTCAAGGAAGACGCAATACATGAAAGTCACAGATCAAGTAAACAGAGTAAGACATGTGTACACTTTAACAGTCAAATCATAACTGAGTCCGAGTCTAGCAGCCGCTGGCTGGCTGGCTGCTTAGGTGGCGCTGCTGCTGCATGGCTGGCAGACAGTGTCGCATGTAGAGGACACACGTAACTGCGCGGGGGCACTTTAAAAGATTGGCGAGTCACAACACTTTTCCCCCCTTTGAAGATTTTGCACAGGTCTTGATGGAGGTGGCCTGTAGATTGCTAACATCCATAGGCATTGTTTGACAGGCCGTAAAGTCTCGAGGAAGAGGCTTCCCGTACAGACGGAAGTGTCCCTGATGATAACGGGTTGAGATGACAGGAGAGGTAGGGGTCGAATCTGCTGGTGCCCCATGCGTCAATCTGCCCATTGCGGCAAGTCCGGTTGTTATAACAGGAGACATGGGCGATGTGTCCGCGTGCATAGGAGGAGGAGGTGAGTAGAGTTGCTCCGACAGATGATGGCCATCTGGTTCCTGCATGGGCACGTCTCCTGGTGGCGTCAGTTCTTGTGCTGGCACTGATATGATGGTGAGAGGACTGCATTGTGAGTAATGAGAGAGTCCAGTATCCCGAGCATCAGGTAGAGCTGAAGGTGGTGTAGCGGCATCTGGAACAGGAGTTGCCGGCACACGAGGCCGAAGCTGGTCCGAATGACACACTGCAACACCCGTGTCCGTCTGGATTTTATACAGGTGTTGGCCACGGTGTTGTAAGATGTGGCCAGGACTCCATTTTGGCCGCCTGCCATATCCCCGTACTCATACAAGGTCGTCGGCGGTAAACGGGCCAAGCACCCGCGGGCGTGAGGTGGAAGGCCGCAGAAGATGAAGTAGCGTGTGGGGCTGTCAGCCATGTAAGGGCTCAGCCGGGATGTGGTCGCCCATGGGGGTGAAACGGTAAGAAGCCAGAAATTGGAGAAGCGCATCATCAGCAGCAGAAGAAGTCAGGAGTTTCCTCATCTGAGCTTTAAATGTGCGAACCAGTCATTCAGCCTCACTGTTTAACTGTGGATGGAATGGAGGGGCTGTGACATGCACGACGCCGTGACGGGCACAAAAATCCGCAAAACCGGAAGAGCAAATTGCGGACCATTATCAGTAACAAGAGTAGAGGGAAGGCCTTCCAAAGAGAAAATTTGAGCTAGAGCATTGGTGGTTGCCGCAGTGGTAGGCGACGTGCAATGGACAATGAAAGGAAAGTTAGAGTAGGCGTCAATAATGAGAAGCCAATAAGTACCTAAAAAAGGTCCCACGAAGTCAACATGAACATGCTCCCAGGGCGTCTCAGGTGAAGGCCACGGTGACAAAGATGACTTCGGGGCGGCGGCCTGTGACGCACAAGGGCCGCAGGCAGCGACCATGTGTGCGATTTCAGAGTCGATGCCAGGCCAGTACACAAGATGGTGAGCCAGAGATTTTGTGCGAGAGACACCCCAGTGCCATTGGTGAAGGAGGTGCAAGACCGAAGCACGCAAAGACGAAGGTACCACAACACGCGGCGAAACATTTTCGGTGGAAAAGAGGATAACACCATCCCTAGCCGTGAGGCGGTAATGCAAAGCGTAGTAGTTCCGCTGAGCCACCGAAGCAGCAGATGGTAAAAACTTGTGATAGCATGCTATTTCCCCCAAGAAGGCCTGCAGTTCCTTAACAGATGTAGGGTGAGGAAGGGCATCGATCGCAGCGACAGTTTGCTGAAGCGGACGAATACCATCCCAAGAGAGGTGAAACCCCAAGTACGTGACAGATGCCTGGAAAAATTGTGATTTCTGAAGATTACACTTAAGACCGGCAGTCTGTAAGACATGAAAAAGTGTGCGGAGATTTTAAAGATGTTTGTCAGTGGTGGAGCCAGTGACAACAATGTCGTTATGCTAATTTATACACCCAGGGACAGTGAGCAATAATTGTTCCAAGAATCGCTGAAAGAGAGCAGGGGTGCTGGCAAGCCCCAATGGAAATCGTTGGCATTGATAGAGGTCGAAAGGCGTGTTAAGGACCAGAAACTGCCGGGAAGCAGCATCGAGAGGAAGTTGATGATAAGATTCTCACAGGTCAAGTTTAGAAAAATACTGGCTTCCAGCAACTTCAGTGAACAATTCTTCAGGTCGAGGCATAGGGTAAGTGTCGATAAGGCATTGAGCATTTACAGTGGCTTTGAAATCGCCACAGAGATGAATATCACCATTTGGCTTAGCAACGACAACGACAGGAGAGGACCAATCACTGGTAGTGCCAGGAAGCAAGACCCCTGAAGCAGTGAGACGATCCAGCTCCCATTTGACCTGATCACGAAAGGCCACAGGAATGGGCCGAGCCCGAAAAAACTTAGGCCGAGCAGTGGGTTTGAGCGTGATATGAGCTTCAAAGTCGTTTGCATGGCCTAACCCAGGAGAAAAAAGGGATGAAAATGTTGTCGACAAGGAATCCAACTGAGCATAAGGAATAGCATCAGAGACGATTTTGACAGAGTAATCTATGGAGAACCCAAAAACGCGAAAGGCATCGAAACCAAAAAGATTCTCCACGTTACTATGGTCGACCACAAATATGGGAACAATGCGAACGACAGATTTGTAAGATACTCAGCACCAAATTATCCCAATAGAGAAATCTTCTGTTTATTGTAAGTCCGTAATTACCTAGTGACAGGTGACAGGATTGGAGAACCCAACTGAAGATACGTCTGAGAATTGATGATAGTGGCAGCAGAAACAGTATCCACCTGCATGCGAACATCTCGACCAAGTATTTGGACAGTGAGGAATAACTTCCCTGAAAGGGAAGAAGTACAATTAACAGACAACACAGAAGCAGAATCAGCGTCATGTTCATAAACATCATGTATGCAGTCGGATTTGCAAACGGATGACACATGACCCTTTTTTTTTTGCATTTGTAACACACAGCCCAACATTGTGGACAATCTTCTTGTGAATGTTTTGTAAAACACCGCGGACATGAAGGAAGTTGCCGTGGGTTTTGCTGCAGTTTCTTAGAGGTTTGTTTACGATTAGGCTGAGGCTGCACTTGGGAGCGTACTGCGGCCACGTCGGCCGGCGGGGACATGCCTAACTTTTCGTCAACATCGCACAGAGTTTGTATTTCCCTGATATCACCCCATGCCTCTATTTGCGCTCCAGCGGCGCGAGAAATTTCAAAAGACTGAGCAATGGATAGAACTTCATCTACAGTCGGATTTGCCAACTGAAGGGCATGATGCCTAACCTCTTTGACGGGCGCCGATCGGATAATAGCATCCTGTACCATGGAATTGGCGTAGGATTCTTTGTGAACTTCAGTAACAAATTGACACTTTCCACTGAGGCCATGAAGTTCAGCAGCCCAACCGCAATAGGATTCATTTGGTTGTTTTTGACAATGATAAAAGGTAACACGAGAGGCTACCACATGCGTTTGCTTTTGAAATTAGACGGACAGAAGTGAGCACATTTCAGCAAAGGACAAAGACACAGGCTCTTTCAAAGGAGCCAATTGTGACAACAACTGATACATTCGAGGTGAAATCCATGAAAGGAACAGAAACTTACATGTTTGTTTGTCTGCGACATGAAATGCCAAGAAGTGCTGTCGAAGACGTTTTTCGTAATCAGACCAGTCTTCCGCCATCTCGTCATAAGGAGGAAAAGGAGGTAGAGACAATGACGAGAGACTTTGATGCCACGACGAAATCACGAATCGCATTTGCAGACAGCGCCGCATGTAGAGGACATGCATAACCGCGCGGCAGCACTTTGAAAGATTGGCGAGTCACAACATACATGAATCACTGTACATGCAGAGCAAAGCAGTGAATGGAATTTCTGAACATTAATGTAGGTCAGAGTTAGTAACACATATAGTATTTTCACCACCTTGTAAAGTTTTCTAAGTTTCACTGAAACTCATTCAAAAGTACCTTCGCTGTTCCAGTGCCAAAGATCTGAAGCCTATCTTCATTCCTCCTCCATGAAGCTTCTCTGCTTGCCCCCTCGCGAGCTTGGTCCCACGACCCACTACTGTAGTCAAGTTTGTTAATTCCTTGACCCATCTTAAGAGAATACACTGTTTTGTACGCATTATAAAATTTTAAAAACAAAGATTCTGTAACTTACCAAACGAAAGCGTTGGTACATTAATAGAAACAATAACAAACACAAACACACACACAAATTTCAAGCTTTCGCAACCCAAAGTTGCTTCATCAGGAATGAGGGAAGGAGAGGGAAAGACGAAAGGATGTGGGTTTTAAGGGAGAGTGTAAGGAGTCATTCCAATCCCGGGAGCGGGAAGACTTACCTTAGGGGGAAAAAAGGACAGGTATACACTCGCGCACACACACACATATCCATCCGCAGATACACACACAGGCAGACATATGTAAATGCAAAGAAGTTGGGCAGAGATGTCAATCGAGGTGGAAGTACAGAGGCAAAGATGATGTTGAATGACAGGTGAGGTAAGAGCGGTGGCAACTCAAAATTAGCGGAGGTTGAGGCCTGGTGGGTAAAGAGAAGAGAGAGTATATTGAAGGGCAAGTTCCCATCTCTGGAGTTCTGATAGGTTGGTGTCAGTGGGAAGTATCCAGATAACCCGGATGGTGTAACACTGTGCCAAGATGTGCTGGCCGTGCACCAAGGCATGTTTAGCCATAGGGTGATCCTCATTACCAACAAACACTGTCTGCCTGTGTCCGTTCATGTGAATGGACAGTTTGTTGCTGGTCATTCCCACATAAAACGCTTCACAGTGTAGGCATGTCAGTTGGTAAATCACGTGGGTGCTTTCTGCCTTTGATCGTGTACACCTTCCGGGTTACAGGACTGGAGTAGGTGGTGGTGGGAGGGTGCATGGGACAGGTCTCACACGGGCGGTTACAAGGGTAGGAGCCAGAGGGTAGGGAAGGTGGTTTGGGGATTTCATGGGGATGAACCAAGAGGTTATGAAGGTTAGGTGGACGGCGGAAAGACACTCTTGGTGGAGTGGGGAGGATTTCATGAAGGATGGATCTCATTTCAGGGCAGGATTTGAGGAAGTCGTATCCCTGCTGGAGAGCCACATTCAGAGTCTGATCCAGTCCTGGAAAGTATCCTGTCACAAGTGGGGCACTTTTGGGGTTCTTCTGTGGGAGGTTCTGGGTTTGAAGGGATGAGGAAGTGGCTCTAGCTATTTGCTTCTGTACCAGGCCGGGAGGGTAGTTTAGGAATGCGAAAGCTGTTTTCAGGTTATTGGTGTACTGGTTCAGGGATTCAGGACTGGAGCAGATTCGTTTGCCACGAAGACCTAAGCTGTAGGGAAGTGACCGTTTGATATGGAATGGGTGGCAGCTGTCAAAATGGAGGTACTGTTCTTGTTGGTGGGTTTGATGTGGACGGATGTGTGAAGCTGGCCATTGGACAGATGGAGGTCAACGTCGAGGAAAGTGGCATGGGATTTGGAGTAGGACCAGGTGATTCTGATGGAACCAAAGGAGTTGAGGTTGGAGAGGAAATTCTGGAGTTCTTCTTCACTGTGAGTCCAGATCATGAAGATGTCATCAATAAATCTGTACCAAACTTTGGGTTGGCAGGCCTGGGTAACCAAGAAGGCTTCCTCTAAGCAACCCATAAATAGGTTGGCATACGAGGGGGCCATCCTGGTACCCATGGCTGTTCCCTTTAATTGTTGGTATGTCTGGCCTTCAAAAGTGAAGAAGTTGTGGGTTAGGATGAAGCTGGCTAAGGTAATGAGGAAAGAGGTTTTAGGTAGGGCAGCAGGTGATCAGAGTGTGAAAGGAAGTGCTCCATCGCAGTGAGGCACTGGACGTGCGGGATATCTGTGTATAAGGAAGTGGCATCAGTGGTTACAAGGATGGTTTCTGGGGGTAACAGATTGGGTAAGGATTCCAGGCATTCGAGAAAGTGGTTGGTGTCTTTGATGAAGGATGGGAGACTGCATGTAATGGGTTGAAGGTGTTGATCTACACAGGCAGAGATACGTTCTGTGGGGTCTTGGTAACCAGCTACAATGGGGCGGCCAGGATGATTAGGTTTGTGAATTTTAGGAAGTAGGTAGAAGGTAGAGGTGCGGGGGTGTCGGTGGGGTCAGGAGGTTGATGGAGTCAGGTGAAAGGTTTTGTAGGGGGCCTAAGGTTCTGAGGATTCCTTGAAGCTCTGCCTGGACATCAGAAATGGGATTACCTTGGCAAACTTTGTATGTAGTGTTGTCTGAAAGCTGACACAGTCCCTCGGCCACATACTCCCGATGATCAAGTTCCACGCTTGTGGAACCCTTGTCCGTCGGAAGAATGACGATGGATCGGTCAGCCTTCAGATCACGGATAGCCTGGGCTTCAGCTGTGGTGATGTTGGGAGTAGGACTAAGGTTTTTCAAGAAGGATTGAGAGGCAAGGCTGGAAGTGAGAAATTCCTGGAAGGTTTGGAGAGGGTGATTTTGAGGAAGAGGAGGTGGGTCCCGCTGTGACGGAGGACGGAACTGTTCCAGGCAGGGTTCAATTTGGATAGTGTCCTGGGGAGTTGGATCATTAGGAGTAGGATCAGGGTTATTTTTCTTCGTGGCAAAGTGATATTTCCAGCAGAGAGTACGAGTGTAGGACAGTAAATCTTTGACGAGGGCTGTTTGGTTGAATCTGGGAGTAGGGCTGAAGGTGAGGCCTTTGGATACGACAGAGGTTTCAGATTGGGAGAGAGGTTTGGAGAAAAGGTTAACTACTGAATTGGGGTGTTGTGGTTCCAGATTGTGTTGATTAGAATTTTGAGGTTTTGCGGGGAGTGGAGCTGGAAGTGGGAGATTGAGTAGATGGGAGAGACTGGGTCTGTGTGCAATGAGCGGAGGTTGAGTTTTGCTGGAAAGGTTGTGGAGGGTGAGTGAGTTGCCTTTCCGGAGGTGGGAAACCAGGAGATTGGATAGTTTTTTGAGGTGGAGGGTGACATGCTATTCTAATTTGTGGTTGGCCTGTAGGAGGATGCTCTGAACAGCTGGTGTGGATGTGGGAGAGGAAAGATTGAGGACTTTTATTAAGGATAGGAGTTGACGGGTGTGTTCATTGGCTGAGTTGATGTGTAGGTGAAGGATTAGGCGGATGAGGGCTATGGATTGTTCAGTTTGGAACTGGTATAGGGACTGATGGAAAGACAGGTTACAGCCAGAGATGGGAACTTTAAGTGTGAGGCCTTTGGGGGTAATGCCAAATGTCAGACAAGCCTGAGTAAATAAAATATGGGAGCGTAATCTGGCTAGGGCAAAGGCATGTTTGCGGAGGGTATGTAAATAAAACTTAATGGGGATGTTGTGAGAGTGACATGGTATTAGAATGTGGAAAGTGTAACATGAGGCTCAAATGAAAATAAAAATAAAAATATATGGGGAGAGATAAAGGTGAACTAGAAAGCAACTGGAGATCTGGTGTGAAAAAAGTTGAAAAAGTGTTGGTTGAAGCTGAGCTATGTTGATCCTGTGGTGAACTTAGGTTGGTAAACAATGATGTGCACAAAGGTTAGGTGGTTGTGTTGCCTCCAAAACACGTTAAAGGGTGGAGAAATATGGGAAAATTTCGAAAAAACTGTGTGTAAATGTATTAAAAGGAGTGGTATTGTGGTGGCAGATTATGAAAATGAGGCTACCAATTGTCTGACAAAGAAATAATGACGTTAAAATCTGTGGGAAGAGGCTAAGAAATGATGAGTGATGTGGGAAAAACGGAAATGGAAATATAGTGAAAGTTGTTAGAACTGGCCGAAATGGTTGTTTAATAGGTGAGAGGAACTGTTTGTGAACTGGGAACGGTGGATTTTATAGCAGTGGTAGTGTTGAAAGCAGAAAAAAATTATTTGGTTATGGTTTGGAAGTAAGTTATGTATTATTGAGTATATAAATACAGGATAAATTTGTATGGTAGATTATGGTAAAAAAGAGAAGGTGAATACAAAGTGAAACTACTTGCACAAACAAAAAGTCTTTCCACTCCCGGGATTGGAATGACTCTTTACCCTCTCGCTTACAACCCACATCCTTTCATCTTTTCCTCTCCTTCCCTCTTTCCTGATGAAGCAACCTTGGGTTGCGAAAGCTTGAAATTTGTGTGTGTGTTTGTGTTTGTTATTGTTTCTATCAATGTACCAACGCTTTCGTTTGGTAAGTTACAGAATCTTTGTTTTTAGCTATATTTTTCCCACGTGGAATGTGTTGTGACTCGCCGATCATTCAAAGTGCCGCCACGCAATTACGCGCGTCCTCTACGTGCGGCGCTGTCTGCCAGCCATGCAGCAGCTGCGCCACCTAAGCGGCCAGCCGAGCAGCGGCCGCTAGACTGGGACTCAGTGCTTATTCGAATGCTAACGAATACACATGTCAACTTACTCTGTGACTTATATGTGTTGTTGTGTCGTTCCGAAATATATGTGTTAAACTTGAAGTTCTAACAATTGGTGACGAGGTAGTGGATTTTTCCTTTTCACCGTTGACTCACAGGGTTCCATGGCTACTGTCGAGCAACTCTTGCAAAATCTCCTTGAACAGCAAACGCTTCTAACAGCGGTGATTCGCGATTTCGTCGCGGCATCAAATGCGGGGCGTTTCTTGTCGTTGGCTATACCTCCTTTTCCTCCTTACGACGAGACGGCGGAAGACTGGTCTGATTATGAAAAACGTCTTCGACAGCACTTCTTGGCATTTCATGTCACGGACGAACAACCATGTAAGTCTCTGTTCCTTTCCTGGATTTCGCCTCACATGTATCGGTTGTTGTCGCAATTGGCTCCTTTGATGGATCCTGCGTCTTTGTCCTTTTCTGAAATGTGCTCACTTCTGTCTGTCTATTTTCAAAAGCAAACGCATGTGGTAGCCTCTCGTGTTGCCTTTTATCCTTGTCAAAAACAACCAAATCAATCCTATCGCTGCTGAACTTCACGGCCTCAGTCGAAAGTGTCAATTTGTTACTGACGTTCACAAAGAATCCTATACCGATTCCATGGTACAGGATGCTATTATCCGGTCGGCCCCCGACAAAGAAGTTCGGCAACGTGCCCTTCAGTTGGCGAATCCGACTCTAGATGAAGTTCTCTCCATTGCGCAGTCTTTTGAAATTTCTCGCGCCACTGGGACGCAAATAGAGGCGTGGGGTGATGTTGGGGAAATACAACCTCTGTGCACTGTTGACGACGCGTGCAGCGCGTCCCTGCTGGCCGACGTGGCCTCAGTGCGCTCCCACGCGCAGCCTCGGCCTAGCCGTAAACAACCTGCTAAGAAACTGCAGCAAAATCCCCGGCAACTTCCTTCATGTCCGCGGTGTTTTACGAAACAATCCCGCGAGGATTGTCCCCAACGTTGGGCTGTGTGTCACAATTGCAAAAAGAAAGGTCATGTGTCTTCCGTTTGTAAATCCGACCGCATACATGATGTTCATGAACATGACGCTGATTCTGATTCTGTGTTGTCTGTCAATTGCACTTCTTCCCTTTCAGGGAAGTTATTCCTCACTGTCCAAATCCTTGGTCGAGATTTTAGCATGCAAGTGGATACCGGTTCTGCTGCCACTACAATTAATTCTCAGACGTATCTTCAGCTGGGTTCACCACTCCTGTCCTCCGTCACTCGGCAATTACGGACATACAATAAACAGAAGATTTCTCTCTTGGGACAGTTTAATGCTGAGGTGTCTTACAAATCCGTTGTTCGCACTGTTCCCATATTTTGTGGTCGACCAGAGCAACACAGAAAATCTTTTTGGGTTCGATGCCTTTCGCGTTTTTGGGTTCTCCCTAGAAGACTCTGTCAATATTGTCTCTGACGCTATTCCTTATGCTCAGTTGGATTCCTTGTCGACGACATTTTCGTCCCTTTTTTCTCCTGTGTTTGGCCGTGCAAATGACTTTGAAGCTCATATCACGCTCAAACCCACTGCTCGGCCTAAGTTTTTTTGGGCTCGGCACATTCCTGTGGCCCTTCATGATCGGGTAAAACGGGAGTTGGATCGTCTCACGGCGTCGGGGGTCTTGCTTCCTGTCACTTCCAGTGAGTGGTCCTCTCCTGTCGTTGTAGTTGCTAAGCCAAATGGTGATATTTGTCTCAGTGGCGATTTCAAAGCCACTGTAAATGCTCAATGCCTCATCGACACTTACCCTATGCCCCGTCCTGAAGAACTGTTCACTAACCTTGCTGGAGGCCAGTATTTTTCTAAAATTGACCTGTCAGAAGCTTATCATCAACTTCCTCTCGACACTGCTTCCCTGCAGTTTCTGGTCCTTAACACACCTTTCGGCCTCTATCAATACCAACACTTGCCATTCGGGGTTGCTAGCGCCCCTGCTCTTTTTCAGCGATTCTTGGAACAATTATTGCTCCCTGTCCCTGGGTGTATCAATTACATGGACGACATTGTTGTCACTGGCTCCACCACTGAAGAACATCTTAGAAATCTCCGCACACTTTTTAATGTCTTACAGACTGCCGGTCTTAAGTGTAATCTCCAGAATTCACAATTTTTTCAGGCCTCTATCACGTACTTGGGGTTTCAACTCTCTCGGGATGGTATTCGTCCGCTTCAACAAACTGTCGCTGCGATCGATGCCCTTCCTCGCCCTACATCTGTTAACGAACTGCAGGCTTTCTTGGGGAAAATAGCATACTATCACAAGTTTTTACCGTCTGCGGCTTCGGTGGCTCAGCTGTTGCATCGCCTGTTGCATAAAAACGTGCCTTTTCACTGGTCCGCGTCATGTGACGCGGCTTTCTAGAAATTAAAGACTATGCTGAAACAGGCCCCGTGCCTGGCTATTTATCGACCTGGCCAACATCTTGTTCTTGCCACTGACGCTTGTCAATACGGGGTTGGGGCAGTCCTTGCGCACCGTTTTTCTGACAGTTCGGAACAACCCATTGCTTATGCCTCCAAAACGCTCATGGATACCCAACAAAAGTATTCTCAAATTGAGAAAGAAGCTTTGGCCATCATTTATGCTCTTCATACGTTTGGTGTTTTTCTCTATGGCTCAAAATTTCATCTTGTTATGGATCACAAACCACTTGTTTCCTTGTTTCATCCATCAACGTCACTTCCCGACAAGGCTGCACACCGCCTCCAGCGTTGGGGGTCTTTACTTGTCTCGTTTCAATTATGAGATTCATTTCCGGCCAACGGCTCAACATGCGAATGCTGATGCTTTGTCTCGCCTTCCCATGGGTCCTGATCAGGCATTCGATAGGGATGAACTTTTGTGTTTCCACCTGGATGTTGCTGAGCAGCGGGTTGTGGACGGGTTCCCCATCACTGGGGACAGGCTGGCGGCTGCTACGGGTTCTGACCCTACCCTCTCCCAGGTTTTACGCTGTCTTCAGAAGGGCTGGCCAGATCGCCCGTCCGCTAAGACTTCTGATCTGTTGCGGAACTACTACACTTTGCGCTACCGCCTCACGGGTAGGGATGCTGTTATCCTCCTCTCCACTGACAATGCTTCGCTGCGTGCTGTGGTCCCTGCGTCTTTGCGTACTTCAGTCTTGCGCCTACTTCACCACGGGCACTAGGGTGTGCCTCGCACAAAATCTCTGGCACGCCGTCATGTGTCCTGGCCTGGCATCGACTCTGAAATAGCACACATGGTCGCTGCCTGCGGCCCCGAAGTCATCTTTGTCACCGTGGCCTTCGCCTGAGAAGCCCTGGGAGCGCATTCATGCTGACTGTGCAGGACCCTTTTTACGTACTTATTGGCTCCTCGTAATTGACGCCTACTCTAACTTTCCTTTCATTGTACGTTGCATGTCACCTACCACCGCGGCAACCACCAGTGCTCTCGCCCTCATTTTTTCTTTGGAAGGCCTCCCCTCTACTCTTGTTACTGATAATGGTCCGCAAATTGCCTCTTCCGAATTTGCGGATTTTTGTGCTCGTCACAGCGTTACGCATGTCACAGCCCCGCCGTTCCATCCACAATCCAACGGTGAGGCTGAACGACTGGTCCGCACATTTAAGGCTCAGATGCGGAAACTTCTGATTTCTTCTGCTGCTGATGAGGCGCTTCTCCAGTTTCTGGCGTCTTACCGTTTCACACCCATGGGCGACCACAGCCTGGCTGAGCTCTTACATGGCCGACAGCCCCACACGCTACTTCATCTTCTGTGGCCTCCCACCTCATGGCCGCGGATGCCGGCCAGGTTCACTGCCGACGACCTCATCTGGGTACAGGGATATGGCAGGCAGCCAAAATGGAGCCCGGGCCGCATCTTAAGACACCGTGGCAGACGCCTGTATGAAATCCAGACAGACACGGGTGTTGCAGTGCATCATTCGGACCAGCTTCGGCCTCGGGTGCCAGCAACGCCTGTTCCGAATGCCGCCACACCACCTTTGGCTCTACCTGATGCTCGGGATCTTGGCATCTCTCAATACTCACAACGCAGCCCTCTCACCGTCATCGCGATGCCAGCACCAGAACGGACGCCACCAGGAGACGTGCCCATGCAGGAACCCAAGGACCATCCTCTGTCTGAACAAATCTACTCGCCTCCTCCTCCAATGGACGCGACACATCGCCCATGTCTCCTGTCATATCAACTGGACTTGCCACAATGGGCAGATTGGTGCATGGCGCCCCAGCAGATTCGACCCCTACGTCTCCTGTCATCTCGACCCGTTATCATCGGGGACACTTCCGTCCGTACGGGAAGCCGCCTCCTCGAGACTTTACGGCGAGTCAAAGAATGCCTAAGGATGTTAGCCATCTCCAGGACACCTCCATCAAGACCAGTGCAACAATTTCAAAGGGGAGAAAAGTGTTGTGACTCGCCGATCATTCAAAGTGCCGCCGCGCAATTACGCGCGTCCTCTACGTGCGCCGCTGTCTGCCAGCCATGCAGCAGCTGCACCACCTAAGCGGCCAGCCGAGCAGCGGCTTATTCGAATGCTAACGAATACACATGTCAACTTACTCTGTGACTTATATGTGTTGTTGTGTCGTTCCGAAATATATGTGTTAAACTTGAAGTTCTAACAGAATGTTTCCCTCTATTATATTTATAAAATTTTAATATACCCTAGATATTCTTAAATCTACTTATGTGTACATCTCATTGCATAATTAATGTCTAAGCTTTGTCCTGTCAATTTATTATTTTTTACATCTGTTTCGAATGGAAATCTCCAAACCTAGTCAAATACATGTCTGTATTCCAATTGAGATTCAAATCACTATGACATTCAAATCACATTTCTTAATATTTTTGTGAACATAACAAATAAATATTTAAATAAATTATTATATCTTAATACCTACTGTGCAATGTAAATATGTTGACACTAAATAAGAGTGTGCTGAATTCTGTTTCATCACAGCTTAATCAAAGTTATAAATAATTTAACAATTTGTTTTCATCCATCATAAATAAACAAACATTTAAACTTTAATGATCACAAATATGAAAACGTATAAATATGTCCCCCCCCCCCCCCATGAACCACGGACCTTGGCGTTGGTGGGGAGGCTTGCGTGCCTCAGCGATACAGATAGCCGTACCGTAGGTGCAACCACAACGGAGGGGTATCTGTTGAGAGGCCAGACAAACGTGTGGTTCCTGAAGAGGGGCAGCAGCCTTTTCAGTAGTTGCAGGGGCAACAGTCTGGATGATTGACTGAACTGTCCTTGTAACACTAACCAAAACAGCCTTGCTGTTCTGGTACTGCAAACGGCTGAAAGCAAGGGGAAACTACAGCCAAATTTTTCCCCGAGGGCATGCAGCTTTACTGTATGATTAAAAGATGGTGGCGTCCTTTTGGGTAAAATATTCCGGAGGTAAAATAGTCCCCCATTTGGATCTCCGGGCGGGGACTACTCAGGAGGACGTTGTTATCAGGAGACAGAAAACTGGCGTTCTACGGATCGGAGCGTGGAATGTCAGATCCCTTAATCGGGCAGGTAGGATAGAAAATTTAGAGAAGGAAATGGATAGGTTGAAGTTAGATATAGTGGGAATTAGTGAAGTTCGGTGGCAGGAGGAACAAGACTTTTGGTCAGGTGAATACAGGTTTATAAATACAAATTCAAATAGAGGTAATGCAGGTGTAGGTTTGATAATGAATAAAAAAATAGGAGTACGGGTAAGCTACTACAAACAACATAGTGAACGCATTATTGTGGCCAAGATAGACACAGAGCCATCGCCTACTACAGTAGTACAAGTTTATATGCCAACTAGCTCTGCAGATGACGAAGAAATTGATGAAATGTATGATGAGATAAAAGAAATTATTCAGGTAGTGATGGGAGACAAAAATTTAATAGTCATGGGTGACTGGAATTCAAGCGTAGGAAAAGGGAGAGAAGGAAACATAGTAGGTGAAAATGGATTGGGGGTAAGAAATGAAAGAGGAAGCCGCCTGGTAGAATTTTGCACAGAGCATAACTTATTCATAGCTAACACTTTGTTTAAGAATCATGAAAGAAGGTTGTATACATGGAAGAACCCTGGAGATACTGACAGGTTTCAGATAGATTATATAATGGTAAGACAGAGATTTAGGAACCAGGTTTTAAATTGTAAGACATTTCCAGGGGGAGATGTGAACTCTGACCACAATCTATTGGTTATGAACTGTAGATTAAAACTGAAGAAACTGCAAAAAGGTGGGAATTTAAGAAGATGGGACCTGGATAAACTGAAAGAACGAGAGGTTGTACAGAGTTTCAGGGAGAGCATAAGGGAACAATTGACAGGAATGGGGGAAAGAAATACAGTAGAAGAAGAATGGGTAACTTTGAGGGATGGAATAGTGAAGGCAGCAGAGGATCAAATAGGTAAAAAGACAAGGGCTAGTAGAAACCCTTGGGTAACAGAAGATATATTGAAT
Source organism: Schistocerca cancellata (assembly GCF_023864275.1). Taxonomy (NCBI): domain Eukaryota; kingdom Metazoa; phylum Arthropoda; class Insecta; order Orthoptera; family Acrididae; genus Schistocerca; species Schistocerca cancellata. Next base: position 163,274,469 of record NC_064628.1, on the reverse strand, counting down.
TTAATTGATGAAAGGAGAAAATATAAAAACGCAGTAAATGAAGCAGGCAAAAAGGAATACAAACGTCTCAAAAATGAGATCGACAGGAAGTGCAAAATGGCTAAGCAGGGATGGCTAGAGGACAAATGTAAGGGTGTAGAGGCTTATCTCACTAGGGGTAAGATAGATACTGCCTACAGGAAAATTAAAGAGACCTTTGGAGAAAAGAGAACCACATGCATGAATATCAAGAGCTTTGATGGAAACCCAGTTCTAAGCAAAGAAGGGAAAGCAGAAAGGTGGAAGGAGTGTATAGAGGGTCTACACAACGGCGATGTACTTGAGGACAATATTATGGAAATGGAAGAGGATGTAGATGAAGATGAAATGGGAGATATGATGCTGCGTGAAGAGTTTGACAGAGCACTGAAAGACCTGAGTCGAAACAAGGCCCCCGGAGTAGACAATATTCCATTAGAACTACTGACGGCCTTGGGAGAGCCAGTCATGACAAAACTCTACCATCTGGTGAGCAAGATGTATGAAACAGGCGAAATACCCTCAGACTTCATTAAGAATATAATAATTCCAATCCCAAAGAAAGCAGGTGTTGACAGATTTGAAAATTACCAAACTATAAGTTCAATAAGTCACAGCTGCAAAATACTAACGTGAATTCTTTACAGACGAATGGAAAAACTTATAGAAGCCGACCTCGGGGAAGATCAGTTTGGATTCCGTAGAAATGTTGGAACACGTGAGGCAATACTGACCCTACGACTTATCTTAGAAGAAAGATTAAGGAAAGGCAAACCTACGTTTCTAGCATTTGTAGACTTAGAGAAAGCTTTTGACAATGTTGATTGGAATACTCTCTTTCAAATTCTGAAGGTGGCAGGGGTAAAATACAGAGAGCGAAAGGCTATTTACAATTTGTACAGAAACCAGATGGCAGTTATAAGAGTCGAGGGGTATGAAAGGGAACCAGTGGTTGGGAAGGGAGTGAGACAGGATTGTAGCCTATCCCCGATGTTATTCAACCTGTATATTGAGCAAGCAATAAAGGAAACAAAAGAAAAGTTCGGAGTAGGTATTAAAATCCATGGAGAAGAAATAAAAACTTTGAGGTTTGCCAATGACATTGTAATTCTGTCAGAGACAGCAAACGACTTGGAAGAGCAGTTGTACGGCATGGACATTGTCTTGAAAGGAGGGTATAAGATGAACATCAACAAAAGCAAAACGAGGATAATGGAATGTAATCGAATTAAGTCGGGTGATGCTGAGGGAATTAGATTAGGAAATGAGACACTTAAAGTAGTAAAGGAGTTTTGCTATTTGAGGAGCAAAATAACTGATGATGGTCGAAGTAAAGAGGATATAAAATGTAGACTGGCAATGGCAAGGAAAGCGTTTCTGAAGAAGAAAAATTTGTTAACATCGAGTATAGATTTAAGTGTCAGGAAGTCATTTCTGAAAGTATTTGTATGGAGTGTAGCCATGTATGGAAGTGAAACTTGGACGATAAATAGTTTAGACAAGAAGAGAATAGAAGCTTTCGAAATGTGGTGCTACAGAAGAATGCTGAAGATTAGATGGGTAGATCACATAACTAATGAGGAAGTATTGAACAGAATTGGGGAGAAGAGGAGCTCGTGGCACAACTTGACTAGAAGAAGGGATCGTTTGGTAGGATATGTTCTGAGACATCGAGGGATGACCAATTTAGTATTGGAGGGCAGCGTGGAGGGTAAAAAATTGTAGAGGGAGACCAAGAGATGAATACACTTAGCAGATTCAGAAGGATGTAGGCTGCAGTAGGTACTGGGAGATGAAGAAGCTTGCACAGGATAGAGTAGCATGGAGAGCTGCATCAAACCAGTCTCAGGACTGAAGACCACAACAACAACAACAATAAATATGTTTATAATTTGTGTTTAGGGCTTCTGCTAATTCCAGAAATGTCCTTAAATTTGCTGTACTTCAACAGTAGGCAGTCTTGGCACTTTTAATACTTATGCAATACTCTAAATTCGATTCACTCAGTTGTCAGGCTACATTGGCATTCACCTCCTTATAGCCCTGAAAGATCGGCCATGCTGTTCGTTTTGTCAAGATGATAAGTAAGAGTTCCTACAAAGGCTGAAATTTCTAGTAAACAATATTAAAAGTAGTCACTGGTTCATTAATGGATGATCCCACTTACAAACATAAAAAAATGTAAGTTTGGGGTTTATAGTGTATTAAGTCTGGATTAACGTGCTACTTACATGCAGTGTCCCAAAGATATGATCATGTGAATGTTGTACTGAAGAAAAAGATACAAAAACATTTTCAATGATATCTTCATATGAAGGCCAATTTCAACTGATACAGCTTGAAGTGCAGCTGAGTCAACTCAATGGCTTAGGCAGCTTTCTTTCATCTTAGTGATGAAGTATGCGATGATGCTCCTAGTGTGACTGACAGTGCTTATTTTAACCCTCAAGTATATGACCAATACAGGAGAGTTTTAACAATCTGTACTGCTGAAAGTCCAAGTGTACTACAAGTGCAGGGATGTACTTGTACTAATTGTTGTAGAAAAATGTTACAGAAGCTTTCTTTTATAATGAGTCATGCAATAATCTGGAGAAGCTGAGGCAGATGAACTATCTGGCACCCAAATGCATTAGCAACTAGAGCCAGTAGATAACACTGGTTGTTGAAGAATCTTGTAATGAAGTGTAATAGCACAGTACATAATTAACAGATCAATGCCAAGCATTTTGGAGTTTGTGATACAATTGTGCGACATTACATACATGCAAGACATTCAACTGTATTGTCCTACACTTGCTATATTTATGAAATTTAATTAACTTGTGATAAAGTTAGGTGCACAATATGCCAATTTAATAACTTATGCAGATGTTGCAGCATTAACTCAAACTATGTTAGACCAAGTGTAAATACACACTGAGATTATTATTTTATGAAATGGATAGTTGCTACTCGCCATATAGCAGATATGCTGAGTCGCAGGTAGGCACAACAAAAAGACTGTCACAAAATAAGCTTTTGGCCAACAAGGGCTTTGTCAAAAAAAAATTTTTGACAATGGCCTTATTGGCAAAAAGCTTATTTTGTGACAGTTTTTTTGTTGTGCCTATCTACGACTCAGCATCTCTGCTATATGGTGAGTAGTAACTATCCTTTTCATAATATGGTTACATTCCATCCTGGGTTTTCCATTGTTTGAGACTATTACTTATGAGAATAGGATACAAAAAGCAGTAGTAATAATGATAAAACTCAATGTAAACTCATTGAAATCACATTAGTATTAAAAGTCATGATGAAATTACAAATCAATCAAAATTATAATCAATCAGTTTTTTATACTGGGTGTTTAATGAAATTTATTTCATCATACTAATTACTTCAAACTTGTTTCCACTATTTGTCAAACTAAATGCTGTAATGAGTTTCATGAAAGTACAAATTTTTCAATTGTGGGTTTAATTAAGTACAGTTCAAACTATACACAGCAAGCTTGTTGGGTGTTACATAAGCAGCAGCGGTAGTAATTGTATTGCAACAGTCTTGAATCAGTTTGTGAGCATAAAATCCATATGTGATGTGATGTAATAAACGTATCTTAAAAGTATTTTTCTGCATTTTCAACTATGTTATTTGTTGGTGACCATGTCACAAAGTGCCTGTTAATGCATGAAAACAAACTGAGCCCAGGTGACATTTTAAACAGAGGAACTACATTACAACTGAGTTACATGCCCAACATCTTTTCAGCAATATCAAGATAAATAATAGAAATGTAGACACAAAAGCTGGTTGCTCAAGAACAGTTGATACACCAGGCCAAGGTGATTGCTTGATATGGAATGTATTTGAAACTTCCTGGCAGATTAAAACTGTGTGCTGGACTGAAACTTGAACTCAGGACCTTTGACCTTTGCGGGCAAGTGTTTCAGTCCAGCACACAGTTTTAATCTGTCAGGAAGTTTCATATCAGTGCACACTCTGCTGCAGAGTGGAAATTTCATTCTGGAATGTATTTATTTGAACTGAAGTGGTCAGGGTTTTGAACAGTACACTACCTGTATATGATGTTTCCTGATACATGAATAAGTCTGTTACTGCATTTGTGCTTAGCTTGGACTTGACTGAAGTGAACATATTTTAGTGGTATTTAATTATTCTGAAGTCAAACAGATTGAACAGATTTAGTTGAAGTAAGAATTATTACACAATTGAAAGTGGCACCTAATTTCACTTTGGAGTATTCAGAACCTCTGTGAAAGTTAACAATTTTACAGATTGCTTGCAGTGACAACAGTTAATCAACACTATACATTCAGATGATAGGTTCAAACAGTTTCTACATCTCAAATGAAATTTGTAATGCAATTTCAACATTTCAGCTGATCATTGTACTTTTACAGGGGATATATTTTAGACCTCTTTTCCTGGTGATAGCACCTGTATTGAACTTGAATAGTTCTTGCACATTCATAATCAGAAGGATATTAATTTGAGCAGTCAATCTAAGAACATTTTAAAAATTCACAAGCTGATAGGTTTAACATCATAACCCATCATTAAATATAGGTTGCACCTTACCAAACACAAATTTAAAGTGATTAATCACTCTCCACCAAAAAATCAGCACTTTTGGTTTCTGTCAAAGATGAATTGCTGTTCCACAAGACTGAGGTTTACAAGATCCCTTGTAAATGTGGACTTCCGTACATGAGGCAGATGAATTGTACAATCCATAAAACATGCATGGATCACCATATATATACCTGGCTCTTACAGCCAAATAAATCGACTGTGGCAGAACACTGAATCAACACAGGTCACTCTATGCAGTATGTAGATGTCGAAATTCTGGTGCAGACGTGATTTTTTTGGGGTGTAGAAATTCATTTGGACAGGAATTTAACTAACAGAGATAGTGGTTCCAACTTCGACAAATCATGGAATCCAGTACTTTCTTTAACAAACTAACAAAGATATTGCTTCAATGTAGCTAATAATAATACATCGATATCCCTGCATGGATCAGCGACATAGCCAAAGATTCAAGTTATGCATAGTCTTTGTTGCTGATCAACATCTCTAGTGCTTCTCTATCTGTGGTTTAAAATGACCAAATGAATGCTGCAGTTTCAGTCTGTTGGTTGACTAAAATGGCCAAAAGGTACATGGCCAAAATATTAGACAAAGAAGAAACACAGCTTATCTGGCCATATTTCCAAAATTTAATGGATCAGTATTCTACTTAATTAAGTTGGACATAAAATAATTTTATATAATACCTATATATACAAAAGGCACATATCTGAAAATTTATTGTCACATCCTCATTGATTAGACTAAAGTACGCAGTATTTTAGTTAAATACATATATGAAAACATAATTTAATGACCACACATATGGTCCCAAAAGACATAACTACACATTAATTAACAGGAGTACATTAGTGCAAGAGCTTTAGTTTTATTCAGAAATATTTTGATAATTATAAATTGTAGAATACAGAGATTATGAGTCAGGACATACATATTTGAGCATATTCCATTCATTAATGCTGAAGAAGCTTTGGAGTACTAGTAGATCTTTTAGTTAACTTTTAAATGTATTAAAGTTTTGTATTCTTTTAATCTTATCTGGTAGTGCATTGATCAGAATTTTTGGTTTATATAATACACTTTCCTGGTATACCAACAATATCACAAAATAGATAGATTGCTACTCATTGTAAAGATGCCTTGATGAGTTGCAGACAGGCATAATGAAAAGACTGTCATAACGTGTAACAATCTTTCCATCATGCCTCTCCTCAACTCAATGTGCCATCTTTACCGTGAATAGCAGTCTATCCTTTTCATGATACTGTTGATATTCTAACCTGTCTTTTCCATTTTTGGACATTCCTGGTGTACTGTTTTGTGTGTACATACCTATTCCTTGGTTCATAATTGTGAACCCCACTGTTCAAAGTTGAAAATTATCAACAAAACAGACATATTCAAATATAAATATGGTTGGCATGGTCATGATTTTTAATTCTTTAAAAATATCTCTATATGATTCACTGTAAAACAACACCTTTTATCAATCTTACAGTTTTCTTCTGATATTGAAATGACTGTTTTTCAAAAGTTGTATTTACCCAGTAGACTATCCATGTAGGTGTAATAAATGCTTAACAATATTTTGGTATTGCAGCAACCTTTTTAATATGTAACTGCACTTTCTTGACTTGTTGTTAACCATCTGCACAAGTTTTACTCACCTTAAGTGTTCTGTCAACCCTAATCCTAAAATGTTTATATGACTATTTTGCTGAATTTGGTTATTCCCTAATGTAATCTTTTAGAGGGTTCTAGTTTTATTTCTTATGTTTTTGAAGTTCATATACACAGTTGTTTTTTCTTAACAATTATACAGTTATGTTTAAAGCATTTTTATGCTACTTCTGGTGCTTTGTCAGTTTTCTGCTGCAACTCATAGTCAGTCTTTCCTTTTACAAATTTTACAAAGAAACTGGTATCATCTGAAATTAAAACAGTACCTGCTGCTGAAAATTGTTGCGATAGGTCATTAATAAAAGCCAAGACTAACAATGGATCAAATAATGAATCCTAGGGCACCCCATAATTAACTGTTTTTATATCGAGAATGGTATACTTTACCTTCTTGACAGATTTCCATTCTCTGATTCTTAACAGATAAATATGATTTGAAGCACTCAAAGGAGACACCATGGTCACCACAATTATATTGAGAATTGTAAACTAAATTTGTAATTTTCAGAAATTTGTGCCAAGATTATCTATGTTCAGAGACAATTGTTCCCTAATGTCATTGTATTTTTACATGCAAAAAGATACATTTTGAGAATTTTTGGACGCTAATGAATGTTGCACGCAACGTATTCCTTTGTAAATTATAGTTAAGTTGCATATTTTGTAACCTTCGGCACCAGTATTTTTACAGAAAATCATTTCCATCTTATTACAGTGTATGAACATTTGTGTTTAGTGCAATATTTCCTCTTTTTCTGTTCACTGACCCATTTTTTCTAAATCAGTGATGAACTTTTATGATTGTGACACAGATCTAGCATTAATAAATCCGACTGCTGTGTTGCAATATTGTGTTTTGCATGTATTATAACTCTCTTACTGTGTTCCATTTAGCTATCCACTTGAACAATAATTACAATTTCTGACATTCGCCATACATTAACACACTATTTGACACTGTTGCAGAAGTTTCTCACTTAGCATAACCTCGATAAGGTTTTTGAGAAACAGGGTTACCCACATGAAAGATGTTGTTATCCACACAAATCAGTTTCTTAGGTAATCTTGAAGGGGACTTCCTATCCTTGTAATGTAATAGATCCTGAAATTGATGTAACAGGAAATACCATCCGAAAAGTTTTGTTATTGCACCCTTCATGCATTTGGTGAGTGAATGTGTAAATGAACTCCTAAGTTGAGCAATCTGTCTGATATGCACACTGCAGTTTACTAAGTTCATTGTATTTATGACAAAGATCGAACACAATCATGGAACACAGCACCTTCTCAAAAAAATTTTGTAATTTGTAACTGTAGTATCATAGCCTACTGATACTGCCAGAACAAGTGCCTCGGAGATTCCTGCGAGTGCACGAGCAGCTCTCTGAACATTGTCACCAATGAAGAATCTTCAGGCCACAGATCAATGAAGACCACCAGGATCATGTTATAAGCAGTGGGCATCTGGGCACCAGTCTTCCAGTCAAGATTACTTCCACGTCGCAAGTTCGTGCTGACCGTTACACTAAGTTGCTAGTTCTGTCAGCAAACATTCAGTGCACATAGATGCACACCCGACGTCAGGCCTCTGCTTACAGTTCACCACTGCTGCCACACGTTGTCAACATTGCAGCAGTTCTTTCGTACAAGATGAGTAAATTACATTTGTTTAAAGTGGACTTGTGTCAAATAATCTTCTGTTTGCTTGTCCAGATTCTATGGCAACAGATCCTATGGACATCTTTAACCCATTTATCATGGCGGTGAAGAAATACCATTTGGCTCCTCAGAACATAACCATTACTGACTTGCATCGTCACAAGAATAACAACGATAATGCAATTATTGAGACCTCCCTTGACATCTACCTTACAATGCTTTTAACAATAGAATATTTCTATGTTTCTAGAAAAATGCATCAAGACAGAAGCACATTAAATATCTAAGACAATGATCAAAATTATTAGCTGTTTTTTTAACTGTATTTTCAAAACAAGGCCTTGCTTTTTCTTCTGGGCAAACTAATGCACACAGATAGATCTCACCTTTTCTTAATACAAGTTCTTTTAGAAAAGTATTTGACTTTTTTCTTTCCTTTTTTCTTACTTTTTTGTGAACACCTGATGGATTTGCACTTAGCGCACTTGCACAAGCCAACATTGAACCTTCGTGCACATGCATGAATTTTTTTACTGCCTGTCAATAGTGGCAGTTGCTGGCAAGCAGCAGTTCAGAGAGGTAGTATGTAGTGCTCCTGTCGGTTTTTCATTGCGAGGGAAATGATGGAACAACCGTAACAGTGCTACTGCATCAAATTTTGCCAGAAACTGGGTGGCAGCCAGGTGGAAACCACTTGGAAGATTCAGATGGCTTTCAGTGATGATTCCATGGGCACCACACAGAGTGAGGTGTGTTACAACTGGTTTAAAGACGGCTGCACATTGGCAGAGAGCGAGTCACACTCCAGTTGGCCAACAATACGCTGAAATGAGCATGTCATTGTCAAAGTGAATGCTGTGGTGATGCGTGACCATTGTGTAAGTATCAGAGAAACTATAGAAGAGGTGGGCATCAGCACTTCTTTGGCACATTCCATTATTTTTATGCACATAGACTGAAGCAGCAGGTGAAAATTTGTACAAAGGCTCAGAATTGAACATGGGTCCCCTGCTTATTAAGCAGATGTGTTAACCACTAAGCCACCTTGGCACAGAGTTTCTCACAACTGCATGGATTACCCAGGCATACCTCCCTCCTCGATCCAAATTCTCACTGCCGCCACAGTCTACTGTAAATTTCCCCTTACACATGAACAGAATTACCGAGATTCTCTGTGTTCTGGAATGAACCTCAGTATTGAACTTAAATGGGAGATCCAGTCTGAAACTCAGGTGCAGATACTTATACAAATGAAATGACACCACTTCAGAGACATTACTGGTCTCATACAGATATGACTTTATGTATACAGACTGAAGCGGCAAGTGCAAATTTGTACCAAGGCCAGGAATCAAATTCATGCCGAAGCTGCCAAAGGCAGAGCAAAAGCAACTTTGTATTGAAGTCTCACAGGACATGCTGCACTCCACAAACAGTGACATAAACTTTTTGAACACCATAGTCACTGGTGATGAGTCCTGGCTGTATAGGTACGACCCAGCAACCAAATCCAAGTTGTCACAGAGGAAGCATTTCTCACCACCAAGAAGAAAGAAAGCCCGCCAAGTGCACAGCAACATCAAAGTGATGCTGATTGCTTTCTTTGACTCCTGTGGTGTGATACAATACTAGTACACATCACAGGGCCAAACAACCACCGAAGAGTATTACAGGGATGTCCTCCGTCACCTATGTGATGCTGTGTGGCATAAGAGACTGAACCTGTGGCCAACTGGAAATTGGCACCTCCATCATGATAATGCCCTAGCACATTCCTCACATTGGTTCCGATTTTTTTTTGGTGAAAAACCAGATTCCTGTACTTCAACAGGCTCCTTACTCTGCTGATTTGGTCCCTTGCAACTTCTGGCTGTTTCCCAAACTACTCAAAGGAATGCAATTTCAGACAAAAGAGAACATTATAGCAGCAATGACAGCTGAGCTGAACTCCATTCTAAAAGAGGCTTTTTCAGCATGTTTACAACAACAATCACTGGGGTAAGTGTGCAAAGTCCTAAGGAAACTACTCTGAGAGTGATTAGATGTCCAATGCTGCAGGTAAACCAGTTTTTTTCCCCCGGTCAAAGGTCACATACTTTTCTAACAGACCTCATTTACTGGAGGAATTTTTCTGTGTGCAACTATAAAAATATGTTTCTTTACTGAATCAAGACCATTTTTCATTTGAGTTACTTTACTCATTCTAGTTACCATTTCATTTAGAAGCAACTTTTTCATTCCATTTTACGTGTGGTTATGAGAAAAGCCATTTTAATTAAAGAACAGATTTATTATGGAATTCATTACATTTAAAACTGGTGTCTGGTTTATTACGAACTTCATTCAGGCTGCTTGCTGTAAAGTATTTTAAAAATATCTGGAACTGCCATCACCCTGTTTTCCAGATACAGCAATAATGGAAATTTCTAAACAGGATAATACATAAAATAAGGGAAAGGCAAAAGGACACACACAGACACTGAAATGCACACACACATGGCCATCGTGAGACTGGTTGTTGATTATCGATAGCAGCTGCCTGCACAGATAGGTGTGGGGAGGACACATGAGAGGTAATATGAGGCAGGAGTAAGAAAGAAGGTGACTCAGTGGCTGCACCAAGATGAAAGTAGTTCTGAGGGGGTAAAGCTTGTAAGAGATATACAGAGATGGAGAGGAGGAAAAGGAGAGTGGAGGGAAAGAGAGGAGGGAGATGAGGATGGAGACAGGAAGGGGAGTCAGAATGGGAGAGAGATGGGAATGGGGAAGGGGGGGAAGACAACAGAGAGAGAGAGAGAGAGAGAGAGAGAGAGAGAGAGAAAATGGTTACATGGAGAGACAGGAGGTAGAGTGGTCAGAGAAGACAGTGCACTATCTGGATAGGGAAGGAGTGGCGTGGACAATGACAGGTAGGGTTTGCCTGTGGGTATTAGGTTAGCAGAGGTTTAGGTCCAGGGAACTGTGAAAATGCAGGATATGCTGGAGTACAATTACTAGCTGCATAAATCAGAGAAATTTATGCAAGAAGGGAGTATCCAAATTGCACATGTAGTACAGCAGCTTTTAAAGTTATTTGTGCTGTGTTTTGGAATGTGTTCAGCTACTGGATGGTCAAATCTGCTGTTGACAACAGTTTGGCAGTGGCGTTGATGTGATGTCCAAGTAGAATGCTGTACAGTAATTGTGTAGCTGATATAGAACATGTTTTCTTTCACACGTCACACTGTCTTCTACATAGTTGGAAATACCTGTAATGACTATGTTGGGAGGTGGCTTGTGGGAGAATGGGACAGCTCTTGCACTTGGGTCACCCACAAGGGAATGATGCATGGGGTGCAGGGTTGGGTTCAGGACTGCAGTAGAAATGGACAAGTATATTCTGTAGGTTTGGTGGGCACCAGACGCTATTTTGGGTGATGTGGTAAGGATTTTGGGTTGTATAGCCTTCATCTTAGGGCATGATGAGAGGTAACCAAAGCCCTGGAAGGACGTGGTTGAGTATTTCAGGGCCAGGATGATACTGGGTGGGTGATCAGAGGAGTACTATTTGGTGGCTGGTTGATAGGTTTACCAGTGTCTCAGGAGGAGATGGCATAGGAGATGTATTTATTGGTGAGCTGGATAAGATACGGTCTGTCATTAAAGGCTCTAGTGAAGTTAACACTATATTTTGACAGCTCATGCAGATGTGGCATCTTTTGTAACTAAGCTGTAAGGAAGAGGTTTTTTGACATAGAACAGGCTACAGCTGTCAAAGTGGAGGCACTGTTGGTCTTAGTGAGCTTGATATGAACAGAAGTATTCTGCAGTTTTCTGGAGATTGACATCTAGGAAGATGGCTCACAGAGTTGAGAAGGATTAGGTGAAGGAGATTTGGGCATAAGTATTGAGGTCATGGAGGAAAGAGCAAAGGTTATTCTCACCATGAGTTCAGACCATGGAACTGTCATCAATGAATCTGAATCAGATCAGGGGTTTCAGGTATTGATTTGCCACAAATGAGTTAGCATAAGATGGAGACACACAAGTACCAATCACAGTGCCACTGGTTAGTTCACAGATTTGATCTTCAAAATTGAAATAATTTAGGGTCCGGATGTGGCTGGTCAGGAGGATTAGAAAAAAGGTAGTGGGTTTGGTATCAAGAGGACATCGGCAAAGATAGCATTCCATGACCACAAGGTTATGGGCAAGGAGGATTATAGTATGGGACATCGTATCCACAGTGAGCAAAAATCTGCTAGTAATGGGACAGGGACTGTGGAAAGGTGGTGAAGAATGTGAGCAGTGTCTTGAATGTAGGATGGGAGGTTGCAGCCAGTGGTTTGGAGGTGTTGGTCAACAAAGGCAGAGGTTCGTTCTGAGATATTGTACCCAGCCACATTGGGATGACCTTTAGGGAGATCTATGGGGTTGGGTTTGTGGAGTTTGGGGAGTAGGTAAAAGGTAGGAGTGTGGGGGAAGGGGAGATGGATGCTGTTGTGAGGAAGGAGATAGATTCAGGTGTTAGGTTTTGGGATGGACCTATGGCCTTTAGGAACTGCTAGTATAGGATCAGGGTTGTAAGGCTTGTAAGCAGAGGTGCCATAAAGTTGTAAAAGACTCTCAGCCAGGGTCACTATGGTTCTTCAGCACAGTGATGGAATCTTTGTCCACAGGAAAGATGATAATATCTGATTTGGTTTTCAGGTTTCAGATAGCTGCGTGTTCCATAGGAATGTGTTGGATTCACTAAGGTGGGACTTAGGAAAGGAAGGTAAGGTAAAGTTAGAAATGAGGAATTATTGAAAGATTACCAGGGGGTGCCTGGGTGGAAGGGGACAAGTTCATGGTTGGACAAACATTGTAACTGTTTTAAATATCTTTATCTAAATCAACATCTACTTTAGGAGTTTTGGTTGGCTCTTGTCAATGGGGATCACAAGTGATCACATTTGGAGGAAGGTTCTATGTGGAGTTTAGGTTGGCTGTTGACAGTGGGATGAATGGCAAAGAAATGTTTCCACGGCAGGAAATGAGTAAAGGTAAGAAGGTGCATTGCAAGTACAGCATGGATGGACATAGCACTGTGACTGGTTACAATGCTTTCACAGAACAAACCTCTGTGTTTGTTAACAAACACCTCCAAACTATTGTTCATAGCTCCTTCCTCCATAGCCTCAACACCATGACCAAATCTTCTTCACATAATCCTTCTCAACTCAGTGAGCCACCTCCCTAGATGTCAATCTCCACCTCTCAGAAGACTCCATAAATACTTCTGTACATATCAAGCTCACCAAGCACCAACAGTATCTCCATTTTGTCAGCTGTAGCCTGTTCTGTATCAAAAAGCCTCTTCCTTAGAGCATATCTACCAGCAGATGCTGCATCTGCATGAGCTGTTCAACTATAGTGCGAACCTTACTAGAGCCTTTATTGACAGACATATCCATCTCAGCTATACACAGATCTCCTGTTCCATTTCCTCCTCAGACACCAGTTAACCTGTCACTAGCTACCAAATACTACTCCTCTGATCACCCAGTATCACCCTGGTTGTGAAATACTCAACCACATCCTTCGCCAGCACTTTGACTACATCTCATTCTGCCCTGAGATGAGAAACATCCAACCCAAAATCCTGCCCACATCATCCAAAGTAGAACAAACTTACAGAATATCCTTGTCCAGTCCTAGTACAATCCTGCTACCAGTCGCAAGACCTGTCCCATACATACACACACACACACACACACACACACACACACACACACACACCACCTCCTACCACACTCATCACAGGCATTTCCTACCCTACAAAAATGAAGGGCAACAAGTGAAAGAAACCATGTTCTATATCAGCTATGCAGTTACTGTACAGTATTTTATGAGGGCATGACAGGTTACCAGTTGTCTACTCACATGAACACCCACCGTCAAACTGTGGCCAACAGCAAACTTGGCTGTTCTCTCTCTCTAGCCCCTCACAACCTCACAACTTCTATCATCTTCATGAGCCATTTAGTCATCTCTCTTTCCCACTCCTGTCGCACACTATCCAGCTAGTTGCATTGTACTTCTTTCTGTACTCCACCCCCACATCCATCAGTCCAGGCAACTGCTCTCAAAAATCAATCATCAGTGTCATCACAGATGTGGTAGTATGCATTTGGGTGTCTGTGCGGTTGCATGTGTGCCTTCTGCTGGAGGAAAAGCTAGAGCTTGAAAGCTAGTAAACACTGTTTTCTATAAGGTGTGTCTATATGGCACACTTCAGTCTGCTACATGTGAATGATGCCTATTGTTTTTACCTATTATTTCCAGATACAATTTTTATAAGTGACAAACTGAAGTTTAAGCAAAATGCATTTTACAAGGCTTTTTTTTTTTTTTTCCTCCTCTGATTGGTCATAAGTAAAAGAGAAGTGTATACAACACTTTAATTTATTACTATAAGTGGTAACCTGTGGTTACTTTCCAAAATAATCACAGTTATTGTTGAAGAATGAGCAGAATAATTGAAAACAATGCAAGAAGTTTGCTGACCTCTACAAATGTGCTGATCCATGACAATGCCCATCCTCACATTAATAGTGCAACTCAACAATTCTTTGAGGAATTTCAATGGGATATTTTTTATCATCTGTCCTACAGTTCCAATCTGGCACTGAGTGCATCCATTTTTCCTTGAACTGAAGAAGGGGCAAGGAGGAAAGCGATTCTAAACTAACAAGCAGCTGCAGGACAATGTTAATACTAATCTCAGTTCATTGCTGGCAACATTTTATGAAGAGGGTATTGGAAAACTTTTTTACAGGTGTGGCAAAAGCCTCAACTGTTATGGTGATTATGTCAAAAAGTAATCATAAGTGTACATAACTTTCAGTAATAATATCATTTTTTATATTTTTTTATGTCTGCTTTTCCATTATTTATGGCCTGTCAGAGATTGAAATGAGAAGGATTCTAATAATACTTTTAGGACACTGTACACAATTTATTAAGTCATTTGAAAAAGTTCCAAATAATACATAACAATTTTTGAAGACACTGGGGAACATATGATGGAAAAGGTCAATAAAACAGGAGTAGTGGAAGTAGAAGTAGAAGTAGAAGTAGAAGTAGAAGTAGTGGTAGTGGTAGTAGTAGTAGTAGGAGGAGGAGGAGGAGGAGGAGGAGAATATGAAACCAGAAACAATAGGTAGAAAAAGCAACATGGGGAGGAGAAGAAGTAGTAGTATAGTGGAAAAAGGAAAGCACAGAAAAGTACAAGAACTGAAGTTCTTACTTGATCCCAGGTCACCAACATGAAGATAAAAAAGACAGGGCAAAGTACCAGCATACAGTGGACATATTTTATCCTTAAAATCATTAAATCTGATATCTGATGGAAAAAGAAGCAATATTACTTACCCATTAAAAGTGGAATGTTTATCTTCATTATTGTCCACCTTAGTATATGGTTTGGTTTTCTGAATAGCAGCCTTGTTGCGCCTCAAAGATTGCTCTGGTTGGGCGAAACTAAAGGAGACCTGTGAATGGTTTTGCTGTGGAGCTGCAGCAGGTGGATTACTACGACGTAAAGATAAACTATCATCCAATCCTATGCGGTAGAGCACAGCAGATTGTTGTAGTTTTGGACCAAAAGTTTGAGTGTTGCTGTTGCCCTTAGACAAGCGAATGCTTGAGTCAGGTTGAATGCCAAGTTTCTGCCCAACTTGAAAATATGCATACCTGTGGTATAATAAAAATATATATTGGTTTTAATTTGATAACATTTACTATTATAACTATTTCATACAGTTAACATAATAAATTCCATATTTTCGTATTCAACAGTGACATACACTTCCTGAAACTCAGATAATATAAACACAAACTACTTTTCTGAAAGGAAAGAGCAAAATAAATGTTTTTTAAAAAATGCAGCAGAATCCATTGACCAAATTACAAGCAAGAGATTATTATTACACTGGAAAAAAAGGATCTAAATCTTAATAAAACACTGAAAAGAACTGATTGAAAAAATAACTGTATAAAAGAGGCATTGCTCAGAAGACAAGCAAGGAGAAAGATGCTGGATATTAAAGTTTGGCTGCAATATTGTGTCCTTCACCACAGCACATAGACAACAGCATTCTCTCCCAAATACTGCAGTATATCTTCACTTCCCCCCCCCCCCCCCCCCCACCCATCTGTGTGTGTGTGTGTGTGTGTGTGTGTGTGTGAAATCTATTGTACTGGCAATTAAGTTCATTAGTATAACAACACATATTCACAAAGTGCAATTCAGTACCAATAACATACTTTATGAAGGAAAATTCTATAAGCTTTGCATCTACATCTATACACTGCAGACCACTGTGAAGCACAAGACACTCTTCATCAACATTTATTATGGATCTAGAAGAAAGAGAATTTAAGTGTAATAATACGTTTCATAGAGAATACTAGAGGTTGTCAAATTATCAACGTAATTACAATTAAGTATTTTTAAGTAACATACAGCTTGTTAGAATACCATCCAACCATTTTAACTCAGAAATTTAGAGAAAATCACTGTTTATTTAATCATTTAAAGGGAATAATTTGGACTAATTTGCAACACTGAAATATCAAATTTAATATTTCAAAAAGATTTATTCAAGTTCATAAGTTGTAAGTAGAAAGAGGCACCAGGATAACACAGTTATTTAAATCAGGACTTTAAAGTTAGATTTTGTATACTTTAAAAGCAGTGAAGAAACATTACTCAAATATAAAACATATGTAATCATATGAAAATGATATTATGTGAAATCCGTGAAAAATTTGAAAAACAGTTACATAACAGTACTCAGTTTGAAAAGACTGTACCAAATACTCAGGCACAGCAACAGTGAATCACTTTGTATCAGGGTGGAGTTGTTTACGGTTCAGTTCATGTATAAACTATGCAAATCGAATATTAACAGCACTAAATAATATTCTTATTTCCAGGAATAATCAACCATGCAGCAAAAGAAAACCCAAGGAGAAGGAGACATTATGGAATGAACTTCAGACTTTCATCTGAATCAAAATTTGTTAAGTGAATTTTAATTGTATTTCCCAGTTTCATGTAAATTAATATGAAGTGAATAAAATTCACTTCACTCACAATAATGTGCACTAACATAATTCATAATTTGAGCCAAATTTGAAGATTAAAAATTATATGTTTTTGCCTATGCATAATCCAAATTCAGTAGTTGAGCTAAAGTAACAACACCTTTTATAGTGTACGAAATTGTTAAGCCTTTCATGGCCATTAGTTGACAAATGGCCTGTTTGCTTCTGTTGCATGTTCTCATGCAATTGTCTGACAATTTTTCTAAAATTTCACCAGCACGAATGTCTGGTATTGTCAAAGCTTCAGCCCTCCATGTCACTAGCTGCCTTGACAATGTAGCCATTCAGGTTGCCAAAATGTCATCTTTTGTGGAGTGCACAGTTCCATATGTCTTCCACATAAAGATCATTTGTCTTCTTATTTTTGTTAATAAATATTTTGACTTTGGACCAATAACCATGTTATTACAATACTATTCTGATTACTAATATTTCTACATACGTAGTTACGACACTTAATCATCATGCACAGACTGTGATCTTTTTCTTGCAATAAATATGGATACAGCTATAAATCAGTACAGATACTGACCTTTATCGAATTTCAGAAGTTAAATACATTAAAATTAGCTAAGTTAATAGAGTAATACCTGTTATAGAAGCACTTTCATTCCTAAAAGTTTATGTGCAGTTTCCATTACAAAACAGACTGAACTTAAACCAGAATATAAATGTCGATTGATATATAAGGTGTACAAGTATGAAACCGGAATTTCCCTATAAATGGTGCTAGCCATCAGTATAAGGTACATGAGACAACGTCTGCAGTGCCATTTGCTTCCTGTAATGTTTGAAAACGAATGTCAAAACACAGTAACCCAAGTTCCATAAACATATTGAGGTTTGTGCATACGAACTACGATTTGTGGACAGCATTGGTTTTCTGTTATCATTTGAAGAAAACTGCAGCAGAATCACATCAAATACTTGTCAAAGCTTTTGGCGAACATGCTCTTGGGAAAAAACAGTGTTTCAAGTGGTTCAAAACATTCAAAAGGGCTGATTTTGATGTGAGAAATGACAAGCGTGAGAAACCACCAACAAAGTTCTGAGACAACAAACTTCAGGCCTTATTGAATGAAGAATATACTCAAACTCAACAGGAACTCGTGGAACAATTGAATGTGATGCAGAAAGCTGTTTCTTTTTTGTTGAAAGCTATGGGAAAGGTGCAGAAAGTGGGAAAATGGGTTCTGCATGAACTGAATGAAAGACAGCAAGCAAAGCAAAGAACCACTCATGAAATGCTGCTTACCATATACAAAATAAAGTTGTTTCTCCATCAAATAGTGACAGGTGATGAAAAATGGACATATTTTGAGAATCCTAAGCATCGTAAATCATGGGTGAATACAAGCAAACCATCAATATCCACTGCAGGACCAAATCACTTTGGAAAGAAGACAATGCTCTGTATTTGGTGGTATCAAAAGGAGGTCATTGTTATAACGTCAAGTTTAACACATATTTCAGAACGACACAACGCATATAAGTCAAAGAGTAAGTTGACAAACAAGACATGTGTACACGTTAGCATTCGAATGAGCACTGAGTCACAGTCTAGCGGCCGCTGCTCAGCTGGCCGCTTAGGTGGCGCAGCTGCAGCATGGCTGGCAGACAGTGCCGTACGTAGAGGACGCGCGTAATTGCGCGGCGGTGCCTTCAAAGATCGGTGAGTCACAACACTTTTCCCCCCTTTGAAATTGTTGCACTGGTCCTGACGGAGGTGTCCTGGAGATGGCTAACGTCCATAGGCGTTGTTTGACTCGCTGTAAAGTCTCGAGAAGGAGGCTTCCCGTACGGACGGAAGTGTCCCCGATGATAACGGGTTGAGATGACAGGAGACGTAGGGGTCGAATCTGCTAGGGCCCCATGGACCAATCTGCCCGTTGCGGCAAGTCCAGTTGATACAACAGGAGACATGGGCGATGTGTCAGCGCCCGTTGGAGGAGGAGGGGAGTAGATTTGCTCTGACAGAGGATGGTCATCTGGTTCCTGCATGGGCACGTCTCCTATTGGCATCTGCTCTTGTGCTGGCATCGCAATGATGGTGAGAGGGCTGCGTTGTGAGTACTGAGAGATGCCAAGATCCCGAGCATCAGGTAGAGCCGAAGGTGGTGTAGCGGCATTCGGAACAGGCGTTGCCGGCACACAAGGCCAAAGCTGGTCCGAATGACACACTGCAACACCCGTGTCCGTCTGGATTTCATACAGGCGTCTGCCACGGTCTTGTAAGATGCGGCCCAGGCTCCATTTTGGCCGCCTGCCATATCCCCGTACCCAGATGAGGTCGTTGGCGGTGAACCGGCCAAGTGAAGGCACCCGCGGCCGTGAGGTGGAAGGCCGCAGAAGATGAAGTAGCGTGCGGGGCTGTCGGCCATGTAAGAGCTCAGCCGGGCTGTGGTCACCCATGGGGGTGAAACGGTAAGACGCCAGAAACTGGAGAAGCGTATCATCAGCAGCAGAAGTCAGAAGTTTCCGCATCTGAGCCTTAAATGTGCGGACCAGTCGTTAGGCCTCACCATTTGATTGTGGATGGAACGGCGGTGCCATGACATGCATAACGCCGTGACAAGCACAAAAATCCGCAAATTCGGAAGAGGCAAATTGTGGACCATTATCAGTAACAACAGTAGAGGGGAGGCCTTCCAAAGAAAAAATGCGGGCGAGAGCACTGGTGGTTGCTGCGGTGGTAGGCGACGTGCAACGGACAATGAAAGGAAAGTTAGAGTAAGCGTCAATTATGAGGAGCCAATAAGTACCTAAAAAGGGTCCCGCAAAGTCAGCATGAATGCACTCCCAGGGCTTCTCAGGCGAAGGCCACGGTGACAAAGATGACTTCGGGGCAGCGGCCTGTGACGCACAAGGCCCACAGGCAGCGACCATGTGTGCTATTTCAGAGTCGATGCCAGGCCAGTACACATGACGGTGCACCAGAGATTTTGTGCGAGACACACCCCAGTGCCCTTGGTGAAGGAGGCGCAAGACCGAAGCATGCAAAGACGCAGGTACCACAACACGCGGCAAAGCATTGTCAGTGGAAAGGAGGATAATACCATCCCTAGCCGTGAGGCGGTAGCGCAAAGCGTAGTAGTTCCGCAACGGATCAGAAGTCTTAGCAGACGGGCGATCTGGCCAACCCTTCTGAATACAGCGTAAAACCCAGGAGAGGGTAGGGTCAGAACCCGTAGCAGCTGCCAGCCTGTCCCCAGTGATGGGGAACCCGTCCACAACCCGCTGCTCGGCAACATCCAGGTGGAAACACAAAAGTTCGTCCCTTTCGAATGCCAGATCAGGACCCCTGGGAAGGTGAGACAGAGCATCAGCATTTGCATGTTGAGCCGTTGGCCGGAAATGAATCTCATAATTGAAACGAGACAAGTAAAGAGCCCAACGCTGGGGACAATCCTCACATGAATGTTTCGTAAAACACCGCAGACATGAAGGAAGTTGCCGGGGGTTTTGCTGCAGTTTCTTAGCGGGTTGTTTAGTTAGGCCGAGGCTGTACGTGGGAGTGCACTGCGGCCACGTCGGCCATCTGTGACGCGCCGCACGCGTCGTCAACAGCGCACAGAGGTAGTATTTCCCAGACATCACCTCACGCCTCTATTTGCGCCCCAGCGGCGCGAGAAATTTCAAAAGACTGCGCAATGGAGAGAACTTCATCTAGAGTCGGATTTGCCAACTGAAGGGCATGTTGCCGAACTTCTTTGTCGGGCGCCGACCGGATAATAGCATCCTGTACCATGGAATCGGCATAGGATTCTTTGTGAACGTCAGTAACAAATTGACACTTTCGACTGAGGCCGTGAAGTTCAGCAGCCCAAGTGCGATAGGATTGATGTGGCTGTTTTTGAAAACGATAAAAGGCAATACAAGAGGCTACCACATGCGTTTGCTTTTGAAAATAGACAGACAGAAGTTAGCACATTTCAGCAAAGGACAAAGACGCAGGATCCTTCAAAGGAGCCAATTGCGACAACAACTGATACATTTGAGGTGAAATCCAGGAAAGAAACAGAAACTTACATGGTTGTTCGTCCGTGACATGAAATGCCAAGAAGTGCTGTCAAAGACGTTTTTCATAATCAGACCAGTCTTTCGCCGTCTTGTCATAAGGAGGAAAAGGAGGTATAGCCAATGACGAGAAACGCATTTGACCCCGCGACGAAATCACGAATCGCCGCTGTTAGAAGGGTTTGCTGTTCAAGGACATTTTGCAATAGTTGCTCGACAGTAGCCATGGAAACCTGTGGGTCAACGGTGAAAAGGAAAAATCTCATCCTTGTCGCCAATTGTTATAACGTCAAGTTTAACACATATTTCAGAACGACACAACACATATAAGTCACAGAGTAAGTTGACAAGCAAGACATGTGTACACATTAGCATTCGAATGAGCACTGAGTCCCAGTCTAGCGGCCGCTCCTTGGCTGGCCGCTTACGTGGCGCACCTGCTGCATGGCTGGCAGACAGCGCTGCACGTAGAGGACACGCGTAATTGCGCGGTGGCACTTTGAATGATCGGCAAGTCACAACAGTCATCTACTACGAGCTGCTAAAACCTGGTGAAACTGTTAACACTGATCACTACCAATGGCAAATGATCAATTTAAATTGAGCATTATGTGAAAAATGACCAGAATATGGAAAGAGGCAACACAAAGTTATACTGCTCCATGACGGCGCCCCATCACACACACAAAAACAGGTCAGGGAAACAATGAGGCATTCAGTTAGGAAATACTAGGGCATGCGGCTTATTCTCCAGGCTTGGCTCCTTCTGATTATCATCTATTTGCATCACTGGGACACACTCTTGTTGAACAATGTTTCAATTCATATGAAAATGATTGAAAATGGCTCGCTGACTAGTTCACTTCAAAACAAGAACTGTTTTTTTTTGGAGTGGCATTCATAACCTGCCAGAGAGGTGGGAGAAATGTATAAATAGCAATGCAATTATATTGAATAAAATATTGCTTATCAGTTTCTAATAACAGACATGTAATTATTGCAACCAAATTCCAGTTTCATACTTCTACATCTGGTAAAAATAGGCCACAAGTTATACTGTCTGGTATGAATGAAGCTAAATAAAATGATAATGAACTCAACAATTTAAATACTTTTGTCAGAAACTAAAACATTCCCGATTTCATTTTGATTGCTGAGTGCCTAAAAATAACCATCCCATGTGACAGAAATTACTGTTACCTAATATTCAACACTGCAGTAACATTTAACAGTGTTACTTTTAATCATAATATACTGAAAGCATTTTATTCATTACCAAATCTATCTCCCTCAACTTCTTAAACTAAACAAAGTTGTGCTGAATAGCTTTGAAACTAGCAAGCACTTGAGAGAAATGGGTTGTATACTGGAAGTGTCAGTGCTATTACACTACTGGAATATTCTGGGTGGCATACAAACAATAGAATGGGTAAGACAAACACTTGCCATATTGTAGAGGTGCTGAGAACTGGATAAGTGTACACAGATTTCCTGTCAAGACACTGTGTTCTCATACCTATGTAACATCAAAACCTTCTCTTTTATCTATTTTGCTTTTACCTATTTGTCTCATAAAGCCTATCACTTATCCATAAACCTTTAACCCACTGATGCATAAAAACCTTCATCCACATAAATCCCACAACTCACTACAAGTGGTGGGGGGTCTCTCTCATTCTGTGGTCTGACTGACCTGCTTTCCCAGTTAACCTTCCCCAAGCTACCCATCAGTCCTCTCTGGTGAACAAACACTTTTATAAGTTCCTATCAGCAGTATTACCCATTTCATCTCTTACATGTAAATACTGTCCAGTAGTTTTGTCTCTTACTAATAATCAGAGCAAAAATAAACTAAGAGATTATAAATTCATCACAAAAGTGAAGGAAGAACCACTGAATTTACCATACAGATTTCTAACATATTTAATGACCATTATCAAAAAGCACAAAACTTTAATTAAAAATCAATGTAATCCAAATACTTATGTAAAAGTCTCCCAGACTAGAAAGAAAACTGTTTTTGAATCCAATGACAACAACAGAAATAAAAACCACAATCAAAAAACAAAAAAGACTGTGTAGTCCTGACAGTATACTAGACAGGATCTGTAAGCAAAGTTAAAGAAAATAGTGCCTCAGCTCACGTATAATCAATGCATCATTTGGTATAAGAATATTTCCAACAAACATAAAACAAAAATGCTACACAAGCCATTCAGAACTTTAGAACTGTCTCACTATTATGTAGCTTTTTTAAAATAATTGAAAGTGTCTCTTGACTTGTTTGTGAATGTACGGAGGTGGTTTGACACGTCTGGTAAATTTCCATGAAATAATGAAACACTTTTGTTGCACCTTCAGGGGTTGGTAAGCTTGATTTAATTATTCCAAGGAGTGTATAAAGCATTTCAACAACACTCCTACATGTCTACAGTTCCTCTGTCTGAATTGGTCAATGCACTGACTACAGCTGAAAATGGAGAAAACCCAGCTACGTGCTATTATCAAACATTTTGTTTGGAGGGTTGGACTACCACACAGATCAAAACAGAAATGGATGAAGTTCACGTAGACCGTGCACCATCATTGAATACCATTTACTTTTGGATTAATGAATTTAAACATGGTCAGACAAATGCAGCATTGTAGTTGTAAATTCTCGTAGCTGTGTTGGAAAAGTACCAGAGCTTCAAGCACTGATAGAAAGCACTGAAGCTGAAATCATTACATGAACAGAAAGCTGGCTAAAGACCGAGATAAATTGTGCCAACATTTTTACAGAGGCGTTAACCGTGTTCAGAAAGGATAGATTAAGTAAAGTAGGTGGTGGTGTGTTTGTGTCTGATGGTAGTAGTTTGTCTTCTAGTGAAGTTGAAATAGATAGTTCCTGCGAATTACTATGGGTAGAGGTTATACTCAACAGCCATACCAAAATAATAATTGGCCCCTTCTACCAAGCCCCCAACTCAGATGATATAATAGCTGAACAGTTCAGAGAAAACTTTAATCTCATTACAAATAAGTACCCCACTCATAAAGTTATAATTGGTGGAGACTTCAAACTACCCTCGATTTGTTGGCAAAAATACATGTTCAAAGCCAGTGGTAGACAGAAAACATCTTCCAAAATTGTACTAAATGCTTTCTCTGAGAATTACTTTGAACAATTAGTTCATGAGCCCACACGAATCGTAAATGGTTGCAAAAACACATTTGACCTCTTAGCCACAAATAATCCTGATCTAATAGGGAGCATCATGATAGATACATGGATTAGTGAACACAACATTGTAGCGAGGCTCAAAACCATATTAACCAAAACCACAAAAAATAAATGCAAAATATATCTATTTAAAATAGCAGATAAAAATTGGCTTGATGTCTTCCTAAGAGAGTGTCTCCATTCCCTCCAAGCTAATTATGTAAGAGTAGACCAGATATGGCTCAAATTCAAAGATACAGTATCGACAGCGATTGATAGATTCATACTGCATAAGTTAATAAGAGATGGGACGATCCACCATGGTACACCAAACACGTCAGAATACTGTTGCAGAAGCAATGAAAAAAGCATGCCAAATTCAGAAGAACACAAAATCCTCAAGACTGGTTAAGTTTCACAGAAGCTCAAAATTTAGTGTGTATGTCAATGTGAGATGCTTTTAATAGTTTCCACAATCAAACATTGTCTCAAAATATGGTAGATAACCCAAAGACACTCCGGTCGTATGTAAAGTACACCAGTGGCAAAAAACAGTCAATACTGACACTGCCTGACAGCGATGGAAATGTTACCGATGATGGTGCCATTAAAGCGGAGTTACTAAATACAGTTTTCCGTAATTCCTTCATGAAAGAAGACAAAGTAAACATTCCAAAATTCAAAACCAGAACAGCTGTTAGCATGAGTGACACAAAAGTAAATATCTTACGTGTCGCGAAACAACTCAAATCACTTACGAAAAACAAGTCTTCCAGTCCAGATGGTATACCAATCAGGTTCCTTTCAGAGTATGCAGACACAATAGCGCCTTTCTTAGCAATCATATACAACTGCTCACTTGACGAAAGGTCTGTTCCTAAAGACTAGTAGCACAGGAAATAGGAGTAACCCATTGAATTACAGACCCATATCACTAACCTCAATTTGCAGTAGGATTTAGGAGCATATACTGTACTCGAACATTATTAATCACCTTAAAGAAAATGACTTATTGATACATAACCAACACAGATTCAGAAAATATCATTCTTGTGCAACACAGCTAGCTCTTTATTCCCATGAAGTAATGAGTGCTGTTGACAATGGATCTCAGATCGATTCCATATTCCTAGATTTCCATAAGGAAGGCTTTGATACCATTCCTCACAAGTGACTATTAATCAAATTGCACGAATATGGAGTATCGTCTCAGTTCTGTGACTGGATCTAGGCGATAATCTGAGTAGCCCCCTTAGACTGTTTGCAGATGATGCCATAATTTACCATCTACTAAAATCATCAGACAATCAATTCCAATTACAAAATGATCTAGAGAGAATTTCGGTATGGTGTGAAAAGTGGCAATTGGCACTAAACAAAGAAAAATGTGAGGTCATCCACATGGGTACTAAAAGAAATCCAATAAATTTTGGGTATACGATAAATCGCACAAATCTAAGGGCTGTCAATTTGACTAAATACCTAGGAATTACAATTAAGAACAACTTAAATTGGAAAGACCACATAGATAATATTGTGGGGAAGGCGAAACAAACACTGTGCTTTGTTGGCAGAACACTTTAAAGATGTGACAAACCCACTAAAGAGACAGCCTACATTACACTTGTTCGTCCTCTCCTGGGACATTGCTGTGCAGTGTGGGATCCTTACCAGGTAGGATTGACAGAGGACATCGAAAAAGTGCAAAGAAGGGCAGCTCGTTTCATGTTATCATGCAATAGGGGTGAGAGTGTCACTGATATGATACGTGAGTTAGGTTGGCAGTCACTGAAACAAAGGCGGTTTTCTGTGCGACGAGATCTATTTACGAAATTTCAATCACCAACTTTCTCTTCTGAATGCAAAAATATTTTGTTGACACCCACCTATGTAGGAGAAATGATCATCATTATAAAATAAGAGAAATCAGAGCTCGAACAGAAAGATTTAGGTGTTCCTTTTTCCCACACGCCATTCAAGAGTGGAATGGTAGAGAAGTAGTATGAAAATGGTTCGATAAACCCTCTGCCAGGCACTTAAGTGTGAATTGCAGAGTAACCATGTAGATGTAGATGTGTGCTCCAGCTGTCCAACTGACACCACCACAAAGTAAACCACTGATAAAATCCATGATATGGTAATGCAAGATTGCCGAATAAAAATTCATGAGATCGTAGGCATCTCAATTGAGTGCATAATATCCTGCATGGAGAATTGGCTATGAAGAAACTGTGTGCAAGATGGGTACCATGATTGCTCACAGTCAACCAAAAGCACTTTTGGCACAACATTTCTACACAATGTTTGGTGATGTTTAATCATTATCTGCAAGCCTTTTTGCACTGATTTGTGACTGTTGGTGAAACCTGGATCCATCATTACATACACCAGAGTCAAAATGGCACTCACAACAATGGACAAAGGCTTGTGAAAATGCAATGAAAACAGCAAATACCATTTTGTCAGCTCTTTAGATGATGGCCACAGTTTTTTAGGATTCCCAATGAATAACCCTCATAGATTGCTTGGAAAAAGGCAGACCAGAACTGGACCTATTATGCTTTACTGTTGGATCATCTGAAACTTGCCTTGGCTGAAGAAAGAACAAGGTTGGCACACAAAAAAGTGCTCTTTCATGAGAATATTGCACCATCCCACACATCAGTGGAAATAATGGTAATTTTCCATGAATTAGGGTTTTAATTGGTTCCTAGTCCATCCTTCACACCATCGATAGACACAAGTGACTTATTCCTGTTCCCTAACTTGAAATTTTGGCTTGCCAGGAAGAAATCATCATCAAATGAGGAATTGACAGTTGGAGTCAACATGTATTTTGCAGAGTTTGATGGAAACTATTTTTCCGATGGGATGAGAAAGCTGGACGATCGCTAGATGAAGCGTACGTCTCTCACGGAAGACTATGTCAAGAAGTAATGTAAGTTATTTACAAAACAAACATTTCCTCTTGCTTTTTTACCATACTTATCAAACCACCCTCATAAGTGTTGGCAACCCATTGTCTGTTCCTTTCTGTTCTTTATCTCTCTCCATATGTGTGTCTGCAAGTACACATGCCCCCACCCTCCCCCACCCTCATCAACACACACACACACACACACACACAGGTTTCTCAAAAATTATGTGTGATGTTTTAATTGCTTGAGCAGTTGGGACACATCCACATCGTAGCTGACCATGCTGTTGAAATATCCTTTGTGCAGCAGTCACATTGTCACCTGGCTTGTAAAGTGTTGCCACAGTGATAAAATATTCCACACCACTCCAATGCTGTTTGATTACTAAATGGCAGGGTGAAAAACTATGGAAGTGAAATTACTCAAACCCAGAGAATGAGAGAAAACGTCCATATAATTGATGTTGCTGACAGATATTTATGTCAGTCAGTTGTCTAGCATTAAGCGAAACCTCTCAAACCTGGAGAGTGATGTGCCTCCAAACTAGTTTCATTTGGTTGCTTCATTCAACTGAAAAAACCAATGAACAAAAAAATAATAAACTGGTCAATCACTTGTTAAAAACAGCCAGTTGTCCCATCACAAAGCATGCATAACTAGGGGTAAGATAGATTCCAACTACAGGAAAATAAAAGAAAAAGAAAAAAGGAAAAAAAGAGAAGCACCTCTATGAATATCAAAAGCTCAGATAGCAAGCCAGTACTAAGCAAATGGCAATGTGTTCGCAATGACTACACATCGATTCCAAACAACTGCCAGCAGCACAGTGCTGCAAATCAAAGTTAGGGATATTGGTCAGTAATTTTGCGGTCCCATTCTTTTACCATTCTTATATACTGGAGTCACCTGCACTTTTTCCAGTCACTTAGGAGTTTGTGCTGGGAGAGATTCATGATAAATGCAGGCTAGGTAAGGGGGCAGTGTCATAGAGTACTCTTTATAAAACCGAATTGGGATTCAATCTGGACCTGGTGAATTATATGCTTTCAGATCTTTCAGTTGTTTCTCTACCAGTTCAGTCTGCACCACAGTGTGGCTTCAGTTGCTAGAGACTGAAGTCGTGTGTGTGTGTGTGTGTGTGTGTGTGTGTGTGTGTGTGTGTGTGTGTGCGCGCGCGCGCGCCCGCGCATGCACGCACGCGCATGTGTCTATCATCTACTTTTGATGAAGGCCTTCCTGACCAAAGGCTTATTTGTGACAGTCTTTTTGTTGTGCCTATCTGCGACTCAGCATCTCCACTATATGGTGAGATATTGAATTTAATTGATCAAAGAAGAAAATATAAAAATGCAGCAAATGAAGCAGACATAGGGGAATACAAACATCTAAAAATGATGCTGACAGGAAAATGAAAATGGCCAAGCAGGAATGGCTAGGCAAGAAATGTAAAAATTTAGAATCACATTTTACTAAGGAAAGATAGATATCATCTACAAGAAAATTAAAGAGACCTTTGGAGAAAAGAGAAGCAGCCGTAAAAATATCAAAAGCTCGGCTGGAAAATCAGACCTAAGCAAAAAAGAAAGCTGAAAGGCAGAAGGAATATGTAGCTGGAGAGGAACTTGAAGGCAATATTACAGAAATGGAAGAGGACACAGAGGAAGATGGGGTGGGAGATACGATACTGTGAATAACAATTTGACAGAGAACTGCAAGACCAAAGTCAAAAGAAGGCTGAATTGAATTGAACTGAATTTTATTTGATCCTGTAAGATTACATTGTTTACAGTAAATGTACTTGTAATATAGGACATCTCAAAGTAGTAACATTCATTACCACTTATTTTTCTATCCCTTTAGCTTACATTTTTACATCATTGATAATTAATAACAATATATACAAATTTAATGGCATAAGTATTCTACAACACTGTAAAACTCTTTTTCAATGAGACAGTTGTTAAGTTTCTTTGGAAAGTCATTGTGAAGTACATTATCTTGCAGGTTTTTAGGCAGACTTCTTAGTAGTCTGATACCAGAGCACTGGGGTTCTTCTTCTAGCATTGCCAGTCGGTGGGGTATGCTCCGTTGCTCCGTACTTCATTCTTCCTTCTTGTATTGTGGGTGTGTACACTAGCATTTGTAATCCAGTTCTCAATAACTTTTGTGATGTACATTATTGTTTTGTATGTATATAACGATGAAAAAGTTAAGATACCTAACTTCTTGAAACAGTTTCTGCACGTTTCAGAGGTCTTTCTTCTTAAAATGGTCCTAATTGGTTTTTTTTTCTTTCTTTCTTTCTTTTTTTTTTAAAAAAAAAAGAATGTGAACACTCATTTTGTCTCTTGTTTGTTTGAGGTTCCCGCACAATCACTCCATATTGTAAGTATGGTTCGAAAAGTCCATGATACACTGTACACAGAAGATTCTTGTCTGAATACTGTGATAGCTGCATCATTAAGAATATGAGAGCTCAGTTTCTTACAGACATTATTAATATGTTTTTTCCATTTCAGTTCTTTATCCACAAGAATACCTAAGAATCTAGTGGATTCTACTTCTTCCAGCCTTGTTCCATTAACCTCTAAATCCATATATACTGCCATCTTCTTGTTTTTAAAGACTGCATGTTGTTGTTGTTGTTGTGTTGTTGTGGTCTTCAGTCCTGTGACTGGTTTGATGCAGCTCTCCATGCTACTCTATCCTGTGCAAGCTTCTTCATCTCCCAGTATCTACTGCAACCTACATCCTTCTGAATCTGCTTAGTGTACTCATCTCTTGGTCTCCCTCTACGATTTTTACCCTCCACACTGCCCTCCAATGCTAAATTTGTGATCCCTTGATGCCTCAAAACATGTCCTATCAACCGATCCCTTCTTCTAGTCAAGTTGTGCCACAAACTTCTCTTCTCCCCAATCCTATTCAATACCTCCTCATTAGTTATATGATCTACCCACCTTATCTTCAGCATTCTTCTGTAGCACCACATTTCGAAAGCTTCTATTCTCTTCTTGTCCAAACTAGTTATCGTCCATGTTTCACTTCCATACATGGCTACACTCCATACAAATACTTTCAGAAACGACTTCCTGACACTTAAATCTATACTCGATGTTAACAAATTCCTCTTCTTGAGAAACGCTTTCCTTGCCATTGCCAGTCTACATTTTATATCCTCTCTACTTCGACCATCATCGGTTATTTTACTCCCTAAATAGCAAAACTCCTTTACTGCTTTAAGTGTCTCATTTCCTAATCTAATTCCCTCAGCATCACCCGACTTAATTTGACTACATTCCATTATCCTCGTTTTGCTTTTGTTGATGTTCATCTTATATCCTCCTTTCAAGACACTGTCCATTCCGTTCAACTGCTCTTCCAAGTCCTTTGCTGTCTCTGACAGAATTACAATGTCATCGGCGAACCTCAAAGTTTTTATTTCTTCTCCATGAATTTTAATACCTACTCCGAATTTTTCTTTTGTCTCCTTTACTGCTTGCTCAATATACAGATTGAATAACATCGGGGAGAGGCTACAACCCTGTCTTACTCCTTTCCCAACCACTGCTTCCCTTTCATGTCCCTCGACTCTTATAACTGCCATCTGGTTTCTGTACAAACTGTAAATAGCCTTTCGCTCCCTGTATTTCACCCCTGCCACCTTCAGAATTTGAAAGAGAGTATTCCAGTTAACATTGTCAAAAGCTTTCTCTAAGTCTACAAATGCTAGAAACGTAGGTTTGCCTTTTCTTAATCTTTCTTCTAAGATAAGTCGTAAGGTCAGTATTGCCTCACGTGTTCCAACATTTCTACGGAATCCAAACTGATCTTCCCCGAGGTCGGCTTCTACCAGTTTTTCCATTCGTCTGTAAAGAATTCGCGTTAGTATTTTGCAGCTGTGACTTATTAAACTGATAGTTCGGTAATTTTCACATCTGTCAACACCTGCTTTCTTTGGGATTGGAATTATTATATTCTTCTTGAAGTCAGAGGGTATTTCGCCAGTTTCATACATAGTGCTCACCAGATGGTAGAGTTTTGTCATGACTGGCTCTCCCGAGGCCATCAGTAGTTCAAATGGAATGTTGTCTACTCCCGGGGCCTTGTTTCGACTCAGGTCTTTCAGAGCTCTGTCAAACTCTTCACGCAGTATCTTATCTCCCATTTCGTCTTCATCTACATCCTCTTCCATTTCCATAATATTGTCCTCAAGTACATCGCCCTTGTATAAACCCTCTATATACTCCTTCCACCTTTCTGCCTTCCCTTCTTTGCTTAGAACTGGGTTGCCATCTGAGCTCTTGATATTCATACAAGTGCTTCTCTTCTCTCCAAAGGTCTCTTTAATTTTCCTGTAGGCAGTATCTATCTTACCCCTAGTGAGATATGCCTCTACATCCTTACATTTGTCCTCTAGCCATCCCTGCTTAGCCATTTTGCACTTCCTGTCGATCTCGTTTTTGAGACGTTTGTATTCCTTTTTGCCTGCTTCATTTACTGCATTTTTATATTTTCTCCTTTCATCAATTAAATTCAATATTTCTTCTGTTACCCAAGGATTTCTATTAGCCCTCGTCTTTTTACCTACTTGATCCTCTGCTGCCTTCACTACTTCATCCCTCAGAGCTACCCATTCTTCTTCTACTGTATTTCTTTCCCCCATTCCTGTCAATTGTTCCCTTATGCTCTCCCTGAAACTCTCTACAACCTCTGGTTCTTTCAGTTTATCCAGGTCCCATCTCCTTAAATTCCCACCTTTTTGCAGTTTCTTCAATTTTAATCTGCAGTTCATAACCAATAGATTGTGGTCAGAATCCACATCTGCCCCTGGAAATGTCTTACAATTTAAAACCTGGTTCCTAAATCTCTGTCTTACCATTATATAATCTATCTGATACCTTTTAGTATCTCCAGGATTCTTCCAGGTATACAACCTTCTTTTATGATTCTTGAACCAAGTGTTGGCTATGATTAAGTTATGCTCTGTGCAAAATTCTACAAGGCGGCTTCCTCTTTCATTCCTTCCCCCCAATCCATATTCACCTACTATGTTTCCTTCTCTCCCTTTTCCTACTGACGAATTCCAGTCACCCATGACTATTAAATTTTCATCTCCCTTCACTACCTGAATAATTTCTTTTATCTCGTCATACATTTCATCTATTTCTTCATCATCTGCAGAGGTAGTTGGCATATAAACTTGTACTACTGTAGTAGGCATGGGCTTTGTGTCTATCTTGGCCACAATAATGCGTTCACTATGGTGTTTGTAGTAGCTAACCCGCACTCCTATTTTTTTATTCATTATTAAACCTACTCCTGCATTACCCCTATTTGATTTTGTATTTATAACCCTGTAATCACCTGACCAAAAGTTTTGTTCCTCCTGCCACCGAACTTCACTAATTCCCACTATATCTAACTTTAACCTATCCATTTCCCTTTTTAAATTTTCTAACCTACCTGCCCGATTAAGGGATCTGACGTTCCAAGCTCCGATCCGTAGAACGCCAGTTTTCTTTCTCCTGATAACGACGTCCTCCTGAGTAGTCCCCTCCCGGAGATCCGAATGGGGGACTATTTTACCTCCGGAATATTTTACCCAAGAGGACGCCATCATCATTTAATCATACAGTAGAGCTGCATGTCCTCGGGAAAAATTACGGCCGTAGTTTCCCCTTGCTTTCAGCCGTTCGCAGTACCAGCACAGCAAGGCCGTTTTGGTTAATGTTACAAGGCCAGATCAGTCAATCATCCAGACTGTTGCCCTTGCAACTACTGAAAAGGCTGCTGCCCCTCTTCAGGAACCACATGTTTGTCTGACCTCTCAACAGATACCCCTCCGTTGTGGTTGCACCTACGGTACGGCCATCTGTATCGCTGAGGCACGCAAGCCTCCCCACCAACGGCAAGGTCCATGGTTCATATATAGTCTTTTTTAGATTTATAACCTGTTCATTTTCCAACAGCCATTGAGCTGTGACATTTGCAGATATGTATGCTCTTCTTCAAGCTGCTCCATATTTTGGTCAGTATTTAGTATTGTCATGTCATCAGCATACAATATTTTCCTTTTTTCCTCCTCAACACCTATATCATTAACAAACACATTAAATAACAATGGCCCCATTACCGAACCATACGGCACTCCATATCTGATGGGTTTGGTTTCTGATTGGTATGAGTTTCCTAATGATACATACTGCCTGCGGTTGCATAAGTATGATCTTATCCATTCACCTGGTTGCCCTCGAATGCCATAGTTGCCTAATTTTTGTATCAGCATTTCATGGTCAATGGTGTAAAATGCTTTTGAAAGACGCAGAAACATTGCACAGACAACCTTTTTTTCATCTAAGGACTGTAAAATGTATTCTGTTAGGCTGGCAGTTGCTGATTCTGTAGATTCACCCTTTCTGAAACCGTGTTGGAGGGTATGAGAATGTTATGTTTGTCCAAATAATTATCTAGTCTGGTATACATAAGCATTTCTAGGATTTTCGAGAAACCTGATATTAGTGAAACTGGTCTGCAGTTGTTTGGGTCATACTTATCCCCTTTCTTGTACAATGGCACCACCTTCATTATCTTCAGTTTTTCTGGCAAAATTCCATCTCTGAAAGAACAGTTTGCTATGTCCAGCAGTGGTTTTATTATCTGCTCACTTACGAGCTTTATTACATGATTTGATATTTCATCATCACCAACTGATTTTGTGGACTTCAGTTTCTGTATAGTTTTCCGTAGTTCATCTTCCGTGACTGGTCTTAAGAATGTAGTACTGCATGATCTTTTTGGTACCTTAATACTCTTCTGTTTTTGACTATTTCTTTCCAATCTTAAGTTTTCTACTACACTGATATAGTATGTTTGCTATTTCTCTAGTACCTCCCGCCACAGAAGTCGAACACGTGCCAGAACAAATGGACGTGGTCAGCCCATAGAGGACTACGCGTCCGCGCGGCTATTCCGCGCAGCGAGGGCGCCACCGCTATGCCACGATCAGACAGTGGCCAATAGCCGCTCCCTCCGGTTTCGTATATAGGGACCCGCTCCGCCCTAGTCCAGGCAGTCTGGTACTCGCTCTGGATTGCGTCTATATCTCGGCGGTACTGCATTCTGGTCGTTGCTCGTTGTTGACGTTTGCCTGGCTCTGGTTCCAAGTGGATTTACTGTTGGTGTTTGGTGTTGTGGTTTCTACAAGCCTCCGTTGTTTATCTCTTCCTTGTTGTGTCAGTCATTGTCGGTTGTTGTTGGTTGTCGTTGATCTGTCGTCTGACTTGTCCTTGTGTTTACCCGGTGGTGCATGCTCCACCGCCGCCGGCTTCCCCACCTGGCGGCTCCGATCCGCAGCCGAAGGTGTTCCCGCAGTTGGTTTTGGTTACTGCAATTTCCACACCATCTGTGACCACTGTGTTGTCTATTTTAATTGACCTAATACCTTCTTCTTTGTTTGACCCATCTTTTTCCTTTCTTTCAGTATTAATTGCATTCCAAGATGCCTTTGCCTTGTTTTTTGAGTTCGTTATGGTGGTGTCAATTGCTCTTGCTTTTGCTTCTCTTCTTTTTTAACATTTTATAGTTTTCAGCTTTGCCCACCCGTATCAGATCCTGCAGCTTCCTTCGCTGTTCTAGTATTTCACTGGTAATCCACTGTGTTTGATCTTGCAGCCTTTGTTGTCTCTTTATTTTGGGAAATGCTACATTAAAATGGTATTTAATTGTTGAAATAAATGCATCATATTTTTTATTTACACTCTGGGCCTGTAGGGTTTTATTCCAGGTTTCCTTACTTAACATTGTTCTATAGATGGTGATATTTTGTTCACTGATGATATTAATTTCTTTGGTTGTTCATTTTGGTTCTGATACTGTGTCATTACTTCTGCAAAAGCTGATTAGTTGTCCATGATGATCAGATTTTTCTGTCTGAACTACATGTGACTCATAGTTACACATATTAGTAATTATGTTGTCAATAACTGTCTACTTTGTGAAGTCACTCTTGTTGGTGCAGTTATTGTTACTTTCATTTTAGGCTGTATTAACAATTCTTCAAAATCCTGTCTTATTTTTGTGTCTTTTCCCATGTCAATGTTGAAGTCTCCACATATAATAAGGTTTCTCTTCATATTCATTCTCAATAAGCTAGCAATTTTTTTCAGAAAGATGCTAATATTGCCACATGGTGATCTGCACACACGAAACACTCTAAAATCCTCTATGATTTTTCACCCCCTTCATGAGACATTAGTTTTGCCTGCTTCTAATGATTTTGCAAACATCTGCAAACCTTCTGCTGAATGTTACAGACCCCAGTCTATTTAAATGCAAGCCACCCTTCGCTCGTGAGTTTTCACATAGGAATTTGTTTGGGTCCATAAAAATTGCCCCAAGATGATCACATTGCTCTTTAAGAGCACAGTTTACTTTAGCGATATATTTTTCACTCACTGACCTTCTGTTTATGATTCCGCTAAGTATCAGCCAAGATCCTGCATACATATTTCTTGTAGAACAAATCATGTTTCTTGTTTTGTTTGCCATTTCTTCCTCACTGCTGCTCCTTTACGAATTCATTCCAACATGTATAAACACCCCTTTATAATTATGTCTGCTTTCAGAATCTGGTTCTGTAGTAGCATGTCTTGCATTTGCCATATTTTTAAAATGTTTACCAAGTTGTTGCATTCTAATTCCAGGTCGCACGTCGATCTTGCAATTGGAGACAGCGATATTCTTCAGCAGCAAATCGCCAATTATTAAAAAGTCATTTTCCTTCTGTTGCATATCTGTCGCCTTGTTTTTCTTTTGTTGTATGTCATCACCTGCCATTTATATTTATCTTCCGGTTTTTGGCTTACTGAGTTTACCGAGACATCAACGGGAACACTTGAAATGATGATGTTTTTAAAGTCCGATCATTCTCTCGTATTTTCGCGATCTTCTTGCTTTTCCATTTGATGGTTTTCACTCACACAGGATTTCTTTTCTTGTATTAATGTATCATTTTCTTTCTTGATCGTCGAAGTTCCGTTTTAATGCCTCAATGTTACTTTGTAGTAACTTTAAAATTTTGTTTTTTGTATTGATTGCACTTACAAGATCGGTCGTTTCATCACGTAAACAACCATGGCGTGTCCACAGAAAATCATCGCTGACAAATTTTAGATTTACTTTCGCACACTTTTTGTGTAACCAGTAGTTGCATTTGACACACAGAATACCCTTAATCACACGCTTTTCACATTCTCTACATGAAGAACTGTTCATTTTTTGCCTTTTTAATGAGAGAGAAGCATCACTACACTTTCCAACAGTGCCATCTTGCTCATTTGATCCCAGGAGTAGATGACATTCTGTCAGACATACTGATAATCTTGGGAGAGGTAGCCATGACAAAACTCTTCTATCTGGTGTGCAAGATTAATGACCTCAGACATCAAGAAGAC
Source organism: Schistocerca cancellata (assembly GCF_023864275.1). NCBI lineage: Eukaryota > Metazoa > Arthropoda > Insecta > Orthoptera > Acrididae > Schistocerca > Schistocerca cancellata. The sequence goes on along the minus strand of NC_064628.1, from coordinate 163,237,789 downwards.
TGTAATAATTCCAATTTCAAAGAATGCAATTGCTGACAGGTGTGAAAATTACCAAACTATCAGTTTAATATGTCATGATTGCAAAATACTAATATGAATTCTTTACACAAAAATTGAAAAACTTTTAGAAGCCAATCTTGGGGAAGATAAGTCTGGATTTCAGAGAAACGCAGGAACACAAAAGGCAGTACTGACCATACGACTTATCTTAAACGATGTGATAAGGAAAGACAAACCTACATTTACAGCATTTGTAGACTTAGAGACTAACGTTGATTGGAATACTCCTTTGAAATTTTGAAGGTAATAGGGTAAAATACAAGGAGCAAAAGGCAATTTTCAACTTCTACAGAAACCAGACGGCAGCTATAAGAGTCAAGGGGCATGAAAGGTAAGCAATGGTTGGAAAGGGAGTGAAACACGGTTGTAGCCTATCACAGGAATTAAATTTCAGGGAGAAGAAATAAAAACTCTGAGGGTTGGCGATGACACTGTAATTCCATCAGTGACAGCAAAGGATTTGGAAGAGCAATTGAACGGAATGGGCAGTGTCTTGAAACTAAAATACAAGATGAATATCAACGAAAGCGAAAGAGGGATAATGAAACATAACTGATATAATCAGGTGCCACTGAGGGAATCATGTTAAGAAATGAGACAAAATAACAGATTATTTTTGCTATTTGGACAAGAAAATAACTGATGATGGTTGAAGTAGGGAGGGTACAAAATGTAGACTGGCATTGGCAAGAAAAGAGTTTCTAAAGAGGAGAAATTTGTTAATATTGAATATAGGTTTAAGTGTTAGGAAATATTTTCTAAAGATATTTGTCTGGAGTGTAGCCATGTATGAAAGTGAAACATGGATGATAAACACTTTGGACAAGAAGAGAATAGAAGCTTTTGAAATGTGGTGCTACAAAAAAATGCTGAAGATTAGATGATCATGTAACTAGCGAGGAAGTACTGAACAGAATTGAGGAGACAAGAAATTCATGGCACAACTTGACTGAAGAGAGATCGGTTGACAGGACACACACTGAGACATCAAGGGACCACCAGTTTAGTATTGGAAAGAGTGGGGCGGGTAAAATTTGTAGAGATGAATGCAGTAAGCAGATTCAGAAGGATGTAGGTTGGAGAAGTTATTCATAAATGAATATTCTCACACAGGACAGAGCAGCATAGAGAGCTGCAACAAACTTGGGACTAAAGACCACACACACAGGTGAAGGGCATTTTATGTTCACTAATAGGTGTCCACATACTAGTGATCTGATAGTGTACATTCTTCCAATCTCTTCATCTGCGGAGCTAGTTGATACAGAAATTTGTACTACAATTCATGTCTGTCTTGGCTAGGATGCTGCATTCACTATGTTATTCACAGTAGCTTATCCATACCACCATTTTTTAAATTATTATTAGGCCTAGTCCTGTACTGAGGGATGAATAAATTATTCACAATGGCACAAGTCAGCTACCTTGTTCAAGAATATGTAAAAGGTTTTGTTATTTGTTTCACATGAAGGTAATTTCTATTGCTGCTTCTGTTTTGATTGTTTTTGGGCTGCTGGTTATTCAGAAAGCTGTCAAAATGAAAGCAAAGGGGTCTCACTCGGCTGCAAATCCTGTATAGCATTTGATAGAGTTGCCGTCAGGACCTGGATTCTTGTTCTGTTTGACGATTTAAGCTGTTTCTTGGTGTCACTGACGCTAAAATCTATCACATATCTGCAGAGTTGGACAGCACTTCTGGATCCTCCTTTGTAAAGAACATTTGAAAATGGAGTCCAGAATTTCTGATTATGCTTTACATCCTCAATTTCAGTTCCGGTGTCAGCCATGAGTTTCCAGACAGTAACTTATGTACCATTGACAGCCTTTACATATGAACAGAACAACAGTGGGTTATATGAAAGATCTTTCAATAAGATTCTACTACTGTAGTCACTGATGGCTTCATGTGAAGTCCTTTTGAAGAGGACCACATACCATTCAATATCTCTCAACCTACCACCCCAAGTTTTGTTTTACTCCTATGTGCAGTAGCTGATGTCCTTAAAAGAGACTGTATACCATGGAAGGTCCCTCCCATCATGAACAGTTCTTTTTAGTACATATCTACCCAGTTCTTGGTCAGTTATCTATGTATTACTAAATTAAAGTCCCCTGCCATGTTTTTATGTCTGTATGTGAAGCGTAATTCAGGAACTACTGTATGGATTTTGGTATGGTTTCCACTAATAGATCATTTCACAAGAAAGGTTTGTGTATATACACTATTACTACTACAACAGACAAGTCATCTGGCCATAGATACATACTGCTACACATTCAAAGCCAGGCCACATCTCTAGTATTCTTTTAAACTTGAACTGCAGTTCTTCCACATGTTCTTGGCCAGAGCTAAACATTTCAAGTCCCTGCTTGAGATATGACACTACTGCATCTTTATCTAGATTACTGAACATGTAAATGTTTCTTCTTGTTTTAGAGGCCTGTATGCTTTGGCAATCATAGTTACTACAACTGCCTTATGATCACCAATACCAATTTCACTGTCTACATCCTCATAAAGATCAGGTCTATTTAGAGCTAATACACACACATCAAAAAAAGTTTTGTATTACCTTGGTTCTGAGAGTTCCAGAACCTGTACAGAAAATTGGAAAATAGATCAACATAAACATCATTCCCGTCCTTTGTATTGCTCATGAAAACCACACAGTGCATGTTGTACCACCATACAGCGAGACCTTATGAGGTGGTGGTCAAGATTGCTGTACACACCGGTATCTCTAATACCCAATAGCACGTCCTCTTGCACTGATGCATGCCTGTATTCATCGTGGCATACTATCCACAAGTTCATCAAGGCACTGCTGGTCCAGACTGTCCCAGTCCTCAGCAGCGATTCAGCATAGATCTGTCACAGTGGTTGGTGGGTCAAGTCATCCATAAAGCCCTTTTCAATCTATCCCATGTTCGATAGGGTTCATGTCTGGAGTACGTGCTAGCCACTCTAGTTGAGCAATGTCATAATCCTGAAGGAAGTCATTCATAAGATGTGCGCCATGGGGGCACTAATTGTCTTCCATGAAGACGAATGCCTCGCTAATATGCTGCCGATATGCTTGCACTATCAGTCGGAGGATGGCATTTACGTACCATACAGCCATTATGGCACATTCCATGGCCACCAGTGGCGTACTTGTCGTGCCCATCATTTACAAAACTGTAATTATCAATTGTTAATGATTGAAGTCTCTTCCAATGATGAAAACATAATTCAAGAACATATGTATTTGCAATGTGGATTTTTCACTGACGCTTTTGGTTAACCTGGGGTCAAGTTTGCTATCAATTAACCAGTTATTACTTTATGCCCGCATATGATACTGTATTACCCAATCTTGTGTGCAGCTCAATTTCAGTATTGGTGGATTTGAGTTTCCTGTCTACTGCGACAAATACATAACCTACATTTCCCACCAGCCTAGCCCTTGATATACATGTAGATTTACTCCAAAAAATATCACTGCTGTAAATTTTGGGTTTTACTTTTAGGTATGATTCCATCTGCGGGACTTTGTTTTGAATGCTCCAGCAGTTGATGACCAGGGGTTTAATGGCCCACCTGTGGAGAGCATTTCTTTATATTCTACATAAATACTTCAGGTTCTCCTACAGTCATCATTATCTGGACTGGATGAATATTCACCTAATCCACAAAATGCTTGTGTGCATGCCACATAGAATCAGATGCCTGGGTAGCAGCCCCCAATGCATAGTGCATTTTTGACGAGTTTACTTCTCAACACAATGATACATGCCTAGGAAGCCACAACCTAGCTCATCATAAGGGTTTCTGATGCATGTCCATACAGTTCACAGGCCCTCTTATAAAGGCAGCCTGGGTCAGCTCTCTGGTTAGAACAGTTTTGTTTAAGTGAGTACAAACAAGTGCTCAGCCTATTCTATAAGCTGTATTACTGTTGTCCAGTCAATGTGTTCAGTACTACGCACAACCTGTACTTCATTCTATCTTACATGTTTCTCTATAAATAGTGTTTGTTCTTGCTATAGCATATTTGGCAATGAGTGAGGTTTACAATTTCTCCATTTGTTAGTGTCTGAGCTAAGTCACATGATGAGCATCCCAATGGAAGGAATATGCCAATGTATCATTGCTCTATAGCAAGCTTTCACTGAACAACCACAGTATCTTGCCATGGCTCTAAATCAAGTGGTACCTGCATGTTTGCAGCAAGTTAGTCTCCTGTTAGTGCAATTGTTGCCCCAGCATATAATGAATCAGCTGAAGATTGTGACTCCTACAAGACACGGCTACACCCCAGCATATCCATGTTTTTCACTTGGAGAATGCAAACCTCTGTAGGGCTTGCTTTCTTTCGTACCTGGCTTTCGATGCACATTTATCAGTTATTGTACCAACTTGCGCATTTGCAAGAACTGGCTAGCTATCATTTGATGAAATGTGTATGTTTCTCTCAACCTATTACTGTGACAGAACGCATGTCATCGTGATGAATCTAGAACTTTACTGTTGTCAGAAATGCACAAACCAATTTTACAAAGCCTGGGCTGCGGAATCACAAGGTTGAGCCATCATTGTAAATTTGTCACTAGTACACACCACAAATCCTACACTGATCACACAGTGTGTGCTGATATTATTTGTCTGGCGTCGGATTGGGAAGTCAGTGAAAAAGCACTTGAATGTGAGAATCTGACACCTACAGATGTGCTCAATATAGCACAGTCCTTTGAAGTGTCACAGGCCACAGGTGATCAGATTGCTGCATTGGGGGCGGGGTGGGAGGTATCGGAAGTTGCTCAGTCAATCCCTGTTAGGCACACAGCAAGTGTTCAGCATGACAGGGAAGCTGTTGCAGCAGTACAACAACCATCAGCTCAGTACCCCATGGACAGCTTTGGTTACAGCCACAAAAGAAACAGAATGCATCACAGCAGCGGCCACATGCCCCCTTCCATCTTGCCCGTACTGCTTCATCCAACAGAGCATGCTGCATGCCGTAAGCATTAGGTGGTTTGCAACAAGTGTCGAAAGAAAAGTCACGTTGCATTGTGTAACTTCTCTTCAAATGTTGCGCACACAGTAGTCCCAATGGAGATAAACTGTATCACTACAATGACTGTTTCCCTGAAAAAATTGTTTACTGACTTGCTTGTGATTAATAAACTGCTAATAATACAAGTGGACTCAGGAGCTGCAGTGATTTTAGTAAACCCAGAGACATACGTGGACATGGAATCCCCTCCCCGACTTGGATTTCCCTACCTGACTTGGATTCCCCTCCCCTCACAAAGGTTTCACGAAAGTTGGTTACCTACAATAAACAGGAGATTCTGATTTTAGGTCAGATCTCCATTCCCATCTCTTACAAATCTGTTGTTCCCCTTCTCACCTTCCTTGTTGTGAATCATTTCCACATCACAGACATGTTCAGGTTAAATGCGTTTAATGTTTTCTGTTTCTCCATTGCTGATGAGGTAAATTTAGTGTCAGATCCATATGGGCAACTGGAGTCCCTCAGTTTTCCTCTGGGCTTAGCTGTGCTACTTGTTTTCAGGCTCATATTACCATGAAAGAGTCCTCTTGCCCTCATTTTTTTCCAGACATGACAGGTGCTGTCTCCTTGCGCGACTCTGTTGAGGCTGAATTAGACCATCTGACATCGCTCACTGTCACTTGGCCTATTTCTTCTAGCGAATGGGGAACACCAAAGGTCACTGTTAAGAAGCCAATGGGTAAGCTTCACCTCTGCGGCGACTTCAGAGTCATGATTAATGCACAGTCCATGATAGATACATAACCTTTTGCCACCCTGACAAGTTGTTCACAAAATTTTCAGATGGCCATTACTTCTCCACGATTGATTTGTAGAAAGGTTACCCCCAGATCCCCTCGGATGAGGCAACGAGGTGCCTTCTCATTGTCAATACACCTTTCACCCTATATCAATATCAACGCTTGCCTTTAAGTGTTGCTAGTGCACCCACAATTTTGCGTCATTTTTTAGAACAGCTGACAGCTTCTGTACTCGTCTTTATGAATTGCCTTGACAACATTGTGTTTTTGGGTTCTTCCACTGAAGACTGCCTTAGCAATCTCTGACTTGTTTTTTGTTTTGCAGTCTGCAGGTCTCAAGTGCAATCTTAACAAATCTAATTTTTTTCAGGCATCAAGTGAATACCTAGGTTTTGAGGTTTCTCACACAGGGGTCAAGTCATTGCATCACCTCCTGATGCAATTGCTCCTTTGCTGCAGCCAACCTCTGTTAAGGAACCACAGTGTTTCTAAGTAAAGTTGTGTACTACCATAAGTTTTTACTGGACACAACAACTGTTGCTCAGCCTCTGTACATGCTTTTGCATAAAAATGTGCCTCTTTTTGGTCCCCAGCTTGTGACTGAGCATTTGCTTTGCTTAAATCTAAGCTTCCATCTGTGCCATGTCTGGTCACTCTTCAGCCGGGTCAGCATCTCGTGTTGGCTACAGATGCATCACAGCACGTCTTGGTACGGTGTAGGTGAACAAATACGTGGACAGGTCTGAACGACCCATTGCTTATGCTTCTAAGACTTTAACTCCAGCTCAGCAGTGGTATTCTCAGACTGAAAAGGAGGCTTCAGCGATTGTGTTCACCCTCAAGAAAGTTTGTGTCTTCTTTTATGGTTCTAAGTTCAATACAATCACAGATCACAAGCCACTGGTTGCTCTGTTTAAACCTTCAGCTTCTGCATTGGACAAGGCAGGGCTTCGTTTACAGCAGTGGGTTCTCTTCCTCTCCCATTATTATTATCAGACCCATGATCGGCTGATGGCACAACAAACCAATGCTGACACCTTATCTCGCCTTCTGATCAGATTGGACCAAGCATTCGATCAGGATGAGTTGCTTTGTTTCTATTTAGATATTGAGAACCAGAATTCAGTCAATGGTTTCCCGATCACTAGTGCCACGTTAGCATCGGCCTTTGCTGTGAATCTTATACTTAGTAGAGTTCTCTCTTTTGGGCAGCATGGTTGGGCAGAAAAACCCCCGGGCCGTGCCTCAGATTCCTTGTGCAATTATTTCTCCCTCCAGCATTAACGTCCTGGGTTTCACAGTGTTCTTTTGTTAGGTACACAGGTTACTGCTTCCCAGGTTATGATTCCCACATCCTTATTCTGTAAGATACTGCAGCTTCTGTATGTCTATCATTGGGGGACTTCCCGCAAGCTTTGGCTTGCCAGCACATGTATTGGCCAGGCACAGATGGGGACATTATATTGCTTATCACTACTTGCACTCACTGTTTTCAGCAACAGATGGCTCCGCGAGCACCTTTTTCACCCTAACAGAAGCTGCAGCACCTATGGGAGCATCTACATGTCGATTTTGCTGGGCCCTTCCTAAATCCATATTGGGTCATTGTAGGGGATGCCTATTCGAACTTCCCCTAAGTGGCGCTTTGTTTGGCCAATAGTCTGTAGTGACCACTACTTCTGCCCTGCCTAAGATTTTTGCAATTGAGGGACTTCCATTTACCATGGTTACCGATAACGGACCCCAGTTTTTTTTAATCAAGAATTTGCATCTTTTCGTCAGGCTAGTGGTGTTCGCCAGCTCACTCCTCCCCTGTTTCATCCTCAGTCTAATAGTGAGGCTGAATGCATAGTCTGGACATTCAAAACTCAGATGTGGTAGTATGTATCTGGCAGCTCCCCTTCACGCCAACCATGGACCCTCATTCACCTGCTGCACCTAACGCCATGTCCGCCGGCATCGCCAGCTCCGCGATGGTTCTGGCTGGGTGCGCCTGTCCGGGCTTGTGGTTTTGCCTGCAGTCCAAACTGGATTCCTGCTGTCGTCGAGCACCTGTGCACCACCACTACTCCTGATGGTCAAACTTCCCATCACTTCAACCAGCTGTGGCCGCCCACAGTGGGTCTGTTGTTGGAGGACCCACCACCTCCCTGCCACCTCCGATCATGTTCCTGTGTGGCAGATGGTCTGGTTAGTGCTGTAGCAGGGGTTGCTGCCTGGCAGATCGCTGTCTGGGGTTCCCCTCTCTGCCCTCATTCCTCGAGTGCTGTTGTCACTGCATTTTCTGCTACATCTGACACAGCAGCCACTGCTGCCTTGTTGCTGGGTCCTGTGCAGCTGTCGTCTCTGACGCCCCTACTGATGCCTCTGGTGCCAATCACTGATCTTATCAAGGGTGTTGCTATGGACACACCATCCTCTGTTCTGCCCTACGGCCTCTAACAAGAGGAGGGACAGCATCTCAAACCACCCCCTCATCACTTCCGCCCCTACGGCACCAGTAATTTTTTGGTACCAGTGCCTTTTTTCTGTACCAGTGCTTTTTTTCCCTGTATCAGTGCTTGTTTTTTGTACCATGTATTTTTCTGTGCCTAATGTTTCTATGTATGTGGTCCCCCCCCCCCTCCCCCCCGGCCCCTGGAAGTGAGGAGTGATGTACCTTCACTCATGATACACATGATTTCAGAGATTGTGTGGCCTACTTTTAGAGGCCACCTGGGTTGGCCCTCTGGCGCACTCTGGTGAGCCTTCAAAAAACAGTATTATTTAAGCAATCGCAAATGAGTGCTCAGCCCATTGTGTAACCTGTATTAGTGTTTCCAGTCAATATGTTTAGTGCTATGCACAACCTGTACTTCATTGTATCTTATATGTTTCTTTATAAAGTTCCATAATTGGCATTTGACCTTTCTATAGCAGTTTCAAAGTCTCTAGTTCGAGCCTTCTGTTCAGCTCAGAAGTAATTTGTCATGATAACTTTTGTGAATAATGCTACAGATTGTGAGCTTTGTTGAACAAGACTGGTCTTCTCTAACTTCACTAGCAGTTGCTTGAATAATCCATTTCTGACCTCAAAGCCCATATGACAGGCAAAGTGTGCTTTAATCTGCAGCTGGTTGCACCCTGTTTCCTCAGTCGCTGTCAAAACAGGTGAATGAGAGCTCCAAGCATACACAATAATTGCATGAAATTATCCTTTCCATACCTTGCTGCCATTTCTCCAAGGGATTCCGTTTTTCACCGTACATTCAAACTGTTGACAAACCCAAATCCCTGTCACTTGTGCATGTTTCCCTCTGACATCGAACACAGCAACTTCTGAGCAGGTGAACTGTGTTTCAGTTTCAGTAAGAGACAACGCCTGAAACTTGTTGTTAAGACGGTACAGGTTCAGTATCTTGAGTTTTCTCTGGTCCCTCTCTCCGCCATACAGTGGCCTTGGACCCACTCACAGTCAAAGCTCTCACTCACAGTCAAAGCTGAATAGCAGTAATAGCTGGTGTATTTCCTTTGACAGAAACAGTTTCCATGGGGAACAATATATTTGAGGTAACTTTGGCATCTCTGATACAAGACTCTCCATAGTTTGCCCAACACAGGCATTCACACCAGCTTCAAATTGCTTCATTGCAGTCAAAACAATTTCCAACTGCTTATGAACAGCAACTAACTCATTCCATGCCTGAGACCAGTATTTACAGTGTTGTGCCTGATGAACAATAAACAAAGAACTTGAAATTAGCTAAGCTGATTCTATTTTAATGTCCGGATATTTTACACTATAATGATTGCAAGTTACCTTTAAGAACTGAATTTGCAACACCCAAGAAATTGGTTTCTGTTATAACAAGAAAAAAAACCTGCTGTACAATCTACTGATTACCTGAAATAACTCAAATTTTCTTTTGTAGAGTTTATATTTAATGGCAGCCTCATTTGAAAAACTCGAAAATAGTGTAATTTGTGGCAAATGAAAACAACACACACTGCTGTTGTAGTGGGGAACTAAAAGAGACGCAATGTAACAGTTATAATACGTACATAACAATTTCTGCCAAAGCAGTTGATTACTTAGCACCTATGTTTATGAAACACTGACTTAGAACAAGCAGGTCAACAAGTAGAAAAAGGTGGATACACAGGACTAATTATGTGAGTATCTTTGCTGCTACTAAGGGAAGATGGGCAACGAACAGTAGCACAAGGGAAGACAATTTTACAAATAAGATACTGCGACCAAAATCTGTACAATACACGAATGTAGCTCACATTCATTGCTTTACTTTGAAATATATTATGCACAGATGTCTAGAGGAGACCTTTATCCAGTTGTGGATGTCAACTGGCTTATTATTATTATTATTATTATTATTAATATATTATGCCTCTCCAGCTTTCCCACCAATGACCCAGTCATTATTGTTAAACATTCTGATACATACCTGAGAGACTGCTGAGCAGTAGGTCTTGAGTTAGGGTTCCAGCTCAGCATGTCACCCATAAGTGCAAGACCATCTTTGCTAGCATTAGGGATGATGCTACCAAGAGGGACTGGTGAAAACTGTGGAAACTTGAAGTTCATTGCATTGGCTAGTTGGTATCCTTCTGGCCACTCCTTCTGCAATTAGTTGAAGCAAGGATGAATATCTCTAAGTCACATTTTTAATAAAATGCTGTCATAGTAACATTTACTATATTTATGATAAAGATAATTTTGAACATATATATTACAAACTTCTGGTAAAAACATTTTTCTTACAATAATATCCCTTATATTCAGGTGCAGAACAGCTCATGAAGTAACATTTGATTTGACATTTAATCCAAATGAAATGAAATCATTGAGAATATAACTTCCATTCCAGTTCCCAATCATTGCCCGTAGTTCATATCCCTGAAATAGATCTAGATGCAAGAGTTGTCTCAGACATCCTCCCGTTACCATCTACTCCAGTCCTGTCACAGGTATCTCCAACCCCACCACATGCAGGGCTACCTATGTAATCACTTACACAATCTACCACTTTAGCTGCAACTACTGTGCCACATTCTTCATGGGCACGACTACTGACAACTACCTGGCTGCATGAATGGCCACTGTCAAACTGCAGCTAAGAGACAGCTGGATCATCCAGATGTTGCCCAACAAAACTTTCTTGATTTCAACAACTGCTTCACAGCCTAACCATCTGCATTCTGAATGTACAGGTTTAATTATCTGTTTTGCCTCTTTAGGATGTTATTAGATTTTTCTATAACAAAGAAGTAAGGATAATACTAATAGCCATGGGTATGGTCCAATCGTGCATAGTGCAATATAAAAATATCAAAGAAGCATCTATGAACTATTAAAAAGAAAACTTATGTTTTTTGTTACACTATAAAATAATTATACGTCAAGATTACAATAAACAGGTATGTACATATACAATAAATAAGAGTATTACGAAAATCTTTAAACATGAAGAAGTATTGCAGCAGATGCCTAATGAAAAGTGCACACATTACCATCGATACACATACAACAGCAGGTGTGGTGATGCAGTGATGGGGCCATACTTACAGAATTACAGAAATATGGTTGGTTGGTTGACTGGGCAGCATTAAATGACCAAACAACAATGTCATCAGAACCCCAATCCAAGAAAGATGCATCCGTAATTAGTGACATCCACCAAGAACATTTTCTGATCTAGTCAGGAGATTCATAATAGTAAAAACAAGAGGGCTAAAAACGTAATGGACAGCTTTTATACAATCAATAATAAAAGCAAGAAGAAGGACATAAAGACGTCAGCAGGTGGGGATTCCCAGGGCACATGACTGGAAACTTACCATCCACAGTTGCCCACCCTTGATCCATTATAGCCAAGAGCACCCTCTATTCAAAGAGTGCACCACATTGAATAGAAAACTGGTTGCAACAGAAAGGATAAAATGAAATCTAAAAATGATTAAAACAGAGTAAAAGAGGGATGAAAGAATAGCCCGGTCAAGGAGATACATACAGAGGAAGATGCCCCATCCCCAACCATCCTGCCCCTGCCCCTGCTCCTGCTCCTGCTCCTGGTCCAGAGGGAGATTAGAACCTTATAATTGAGAATAAAAACCATGTTCATGGAGATAACTGAGAACCAGGTCAACCATCCATGAATCCGCCAACATTATAGGCAATGAGTCTGAACACCATAGTTGGCATAGAGGACCAAAAGGAGAGGCATTCCGCCAAGACATTAGCTACTGTCTGTACCACTCCACGACCACAATGTGGAGGTGGCTCGTTACACAAAATAAAAGCACGGGTTTATCTGGTGTAACCAATGTAGAGATGACATAGGACTCTCGATTTCCGGCAGAAAGAGGAGGAACAGTGCTACGTTGCAGTAGTCTCCTCGATTGTGCAGAGTTTGTTAGATGGGGCAGTAGTGAGCCACATGTAATTCCATTTTTGTGCAAGCAGAGATCTCACGTTCACCTGCAAATCCACACATGGGATCAGAAAAGCAAATGGGAAGCAAATAAGTGCTCCTCTCGCCAGACGGTCAGCCAATTCATTCCGCAAGATACTCACATGACTTAGGGCCCAGAGAAAGATGAACTGAGCAGGCAGCACAACAAAGGTCAGTGAGAAGGTCCTGAATGTTGGGCAGCAAGTATAGCATTGGTCAGTAGCCTGGAGGCAGCTCATTAAGTCAGTACATATTAAAACATGAACAAGGAAGGTCTGTTTAATAAAATGGAGGGCTCTGTTAATGGCTGTCAGCTTTGTCATAAACATATTACATGCTCCCAGCAGTGAATAGCATTCCATACTAGCAGAAGACATAAAAGCATATCCTATCTGATCCACAGTTTTAGTCCCATCTGATGTGCAGTTTTAGTGGCATCAGTGTAAAAGACGGTAGCACCCTGGAACTCTTGAAGAACTGAACATAACAGATGCCAAAATGTTACGGAGGCAACTAAGACATCAGGAACTTGGAGGAGATCAGTCATATGACCTGGGCACCATCCAAGGGAGACTGTGCAAAAAAACATGCTCAGCACATACCAAGCAGGGGAGATGGAGATTTGGCAGAGGGAAGCAAGGCACATTCCAACTGGCAATCCCATCTGAGGGTCGGGTATCCGGAGGACAACACCCCACATATGCTAAGAGAATGGAATACATGGAATGATCAGTGAGCTGTTGAGTAGTAATTGCACAGGACACGAAGGTATCACTGAATCCTAAGTTGGAAGATCCCTGCTTTGGCAAGGAGACTGTCTTTGGGACTAGCTGGAAGGCACCAGTGGGCAGACACACGCCATGATGGTGGACTGGGTCTAACAGTTTCAAAGCTGAAGGATCCACCATGCCATAAACATGGCAACCATAGTCCAGCCAGGATGAAACCATGGCCCAGAAAATACAGATAAGAGTAGCAAAATCTGCACCCCAAGATATGTGGGCGAGGAAGCAGCGTGTGTTAAGCTTCTGGGTGCAGCTAGTCTTCAGGTGACAAGTATGGGGCAGCCAAGTCAGCTTTTTATCAAAAAGGAGGTCCAAGACAAAGTGCTGTGCTGCTATGTCCAGCTGTTGGGTACCTAGAGTTTTGGGCAGGATGGACTATGGTATGACATTTTTGTTGGAAAAAATTAAAAACCATGGGAAAGAGTCAGCCATAGGCCTGTGGATGGCACTTTGGAGCTGGCATTCAGCAGAGGCTATCGAGTGGGAGCTGTATCGTATGCAGAAATTGTCAACATGCAACACTGGAGTGCCAGCAGCTCAACAGAGTCGCTAGCCCATTGATGGTGATGAGTTTAATAGTGGAACTCAACACACAGCCCTGTGGGATGCTGCTATCTTGGACCCATGGAGAGCTGAGTGAAGTGCCAACTAAGCCTGCAAACAGATGGCATAAAAACTAACGAATAAAAATCAGTAGCAGGCCTCGAAAACAGTAGTCGTGGAAGATAAGTAAAATGTAATGACATCAAATGGTGGTGTACATCTTATGCAGGTCAAAAAAGTTGTGATAAAGCGTTGGTGTTCTGAAAAAGCCTTTTGGATTGCTGCTTCCAGCAGATCAGTTGTGGATTGACCCTTCCAGAAACCACAGTGCTAAGGGTACAAAAGACCTCGAGATTCATGACCCCAGCATAATCTGTGGCAACCGTCCTTTCAACCAGTTTACAGAGTACGTCAGTCAGGCTAAGCAGCCAGTAACAGTCAAGAGATGTTGGGTTCTTGCCAGGCTTAAGGAATGGGACAACTATGCTATCTCACCGCTGAAAGAGGAAGGAACCTTGGAGCCAAATACATTTGAAGACCCTCAAGAATGCTGCTGTTTTCAGAATATTCAGGTGTTGGATCATCTGACTTTGGATTCAATAAGGGCCTGGGCCTGTGTTGTGGTCCGAGGGAAGAGCCTAAAGTAGTTACCAGTCAATGAAGGGTTCATTATTGGATTCAGCTAGGTGGAGACTGAAACATAAGGGGACATCTCCAGCTTGTAACTCCTGTAGTAGAAAGGTAGCCGGATATGAAGAGGATGCTGATGCTGTTGCAAAGTGGGTCAATTGGTGCAAAGGCCAACCTGTAGGATAAGACCCGGAAGACATGTTGATCAATGGTGGCCCATAAGACCATGGAGTTTGGCTGACATCTGAGATGAAGAGGAATAAATCCTCAGGAAGGAGACATAAGTGCTCCCAGCATTCCTTCTTACTGTGTTTGATTGGACAGTAAGACTTAGCCTGAAGTGGCTTAGAAAGTGATAATGTTAGCCTGTGAAGGATGATGTTTGGATTGTTGCAGGGCTCGTCATCATTCCTAAAATGTTACTGCAATGTCTTTGGTCCACCACAGCACCAGCCGTGGGGTGGGGGATTCACCTGTAGAAAGAGGAATAGTAGTTAAACTGGTGTGGATGATTGCATCTGAGACATATTGCACAACCTCATGAATACAGTCTGACAGGGAGGCCGCAAATGTAAAAGCAGCAGCATACAAAGGCCAGTTGGTTCTGTGAAGTCCCCAAAGAAGTAGTTGGTCTGTCTGGCAGTGGCAAGGAAATGAAAGGATCACTGGAAGATGGTCACTGTCACAAAGGTCATCGTTTAGTGACCAACATAGTGAAGCCACAAGATTAGGGAAAATATCTTCAGATTTGTAGCTGAAAAGGTGGCATGGGTGGCACTGAAGTAGGTAGCAGAACCATCATTGAGGAGACACAGATCATGGTCTATGTGAAGCTGGTCAATTACAAGGCCCCTATCAGATGAAGTGGTACTCCCTCACAGAGGGTGGTGTGCGATGCTGTAACAAAGCAAACGAAAAGAGGAAAAGGGGGGGGGGGGACAGTTTTTGGATTAGTGTAATCAATTCAACATAAACAAATGGCCTGTCTGGTGGCAGGTAAATGTTGCAAGTCATAATTGCTAATGTTGTTTGCACCCCCACCACTATTGCCTCCAATGAGTTACAATGAGGAATTCATTCATTGATGATATCTGTATGAACCAAAGTACAGAACCCTCCCAATGCCCTCTCAGGACCAGGATGGTTCTGACAGAATACACGATAACCATGGAGCATTGGAGAATGGTCATCAGTAAAGTATGTTTCTTTGAGAGCAATGCAAACTGCAGAAGAAAAGGAAACAAGGTGTTCAAATATCAGCTCAGAATCTAACTGTGTGACACCTATGAAAGCACCAGATGAGCCTTGTCCTCATTCTTATTCTTTTCCTTAGTAACCTTTGATGGCAAGGTTTGGTCAATGGGCCATCCACATTAAGCATCAGGTCATATGAAAAACAGACAGCCATTGTTTGGCATCAGGTCTGTGGTCTGTGGGTTGCCATGGAGAGGGATCCTGAGAGGAAGCCCTGTCACCAGTAGACACCGAAGAAAGATAACACTTCTGCAGCTGAGTCTGGGAAGTAGAAACTATGGGAACCACAGGAGAGGAGGGTGGTGTGAGATCTGGTTTGGGGAAGGTAGAGGTGGGGGAAGGGGGTGATGGTTGTGATGTTAGCATCGCTAATCACCATCATATCCACAGGATGTAGGCATTCATATTTCTTTCGTGCCTCAGCATACGAGAGGCAGTCAATAGACTTGTACTCCTACAACTGCTGTTCTTTCTTGAAAATGGGCAAACTGGCAAATGCGGAGGATGATGTTCCACACAGTTGATATAAAAAGGTGGATGTTCAGAAGGAGTACCTTGGTGGAGTGATCACCCATAGTTGCTCCATTTTGGGTCCACTGTGCAGTGGGATGATGGTTGGGGCCAAGTATATGTTTTGTTTGATTGGAATGCCCCTATATCTATGCTGAAGATTCTTAAAATGGTCATTGACAGATTTTCCAACAGAAGGAAAGTACTCATTAAAAACATTTGCAATCTGACATTGACATTTCACGATATGCCCTTTACGGTTTATAGTAAAATCACTTGTTGATCTGTCCTTACAATCCCTAAAGCTATTTATTACTTTCCAAACAGCTAAACCTGTGTTAGTAGAGTTTCTTAACATTGTGGCTACATATTTACTTTTAGTTTCTAGCAGAAGATCTTTATAGTAATCCTGATAGTTCTTAAATTCTACCTTTAGTCTATTATTATTGTTATTATTTATCATTACATATTGGAAAAGTCTAAGATTCTCTCTTGCTGTTTTTACTTCATGATTTATCCAGTTATTTTTTTATATCTTTTTGCAGTCATTTACTGTAAAGGTCATTTCTGGACATGAGACATTGAAGCAATAATAAAAATCTGATGAAAACTCACTGAAAGTAATGCTGTTTTTTTCACCCCATTGTAAGCTTTTTAGCAAACTATTGAAAAATTTAACATTGTCGTCATTGGGGATTCTTTTTGTCACATATTGTTTCTCTTTTCTATTGACATGAAGATTTTCAGCTTCTATCAATACCTGTACTGCGTGGTGGTCAGAAATGACAAGCTTCAGAACTGATGCCCTGCATGTAAAGTAGGACATGTTAGTTATAATGTTGTCAATGCACGATTTTACACTATTGATCTCTCTAGTGGGCTCATTTATCAGAAATGTTAAGTTAAATTGAGCTAGTATTAGCATTAGTTTTTTAGATACAGAGTTATTGGACAGCAAGTCAATGTTTATATCTCCAGTTAGTATTATGTTAACCCAGCCACTTTTATTGCAGTGTTTACTGTCAATGTCAACAAGCAGGTCATTAAGAACATCAAAGAAACTATCTAGGCTACCAGATGGAGGTCTGTATAGGCCTATAATAATTATGTTCTCTTTCCCCCACTTATAATTAATTGCTGCTATTTCTATTACACCCTCAATGCTGAAAGCACTTATACCTATTACACTATAATTACTACCACTGGCTGCAAAGATAGCTACCCCACCACCAAGTTTCTCTTTTCTACTGAAGACAGAGCAAAAGATCATGGAAAGTGGCTTACATACACTAATTAGCTCATCTGTGTACCAGTGTTCACTTATAACTAAAACACCAGGGTTATCAATTGCTGCAATGGTATCCAACTCATTGTGCTTATTGCCAAGACTTTCAAAGTTCTGCTGAATTAATTTGAAAGTGAGTTTGGATTGTTGAACGCTTGATGACGTGTCACCCTACCAGAACCACTTATACATTTATCCCTAAAAAAGAAATATCGGTTGACAGAGTGAGTTTGGTATTTTTCACTATCCATTTATTCAAGTTGGTCTGTTTCCGTGTACTGGGAGCCTCGGAAGAATCAGCTTTACCTGGTGTTTTCAGCAGCCATTTGTCCAATGTTGTCTGTCTACACCCATTCCTGCAGTCTTCTTGTGTTGTGGAGCACTCATTCTTCGAATGTGTGTGTTTTGAGTATACGTTGTTCCTAGCATTTACGACAATTTCACAAATAATGGACGCTAAGTGACTTTTTCCACGCCGATTGAGGTGAAGGCCATGAGTGGTGTAAAGATCTCTACTAAAATGTTGCACATTAACCATTTGTACATTTGCGTAACAGTTGCAAATTTCTGCATATTGACTGTTTGTATATGCTACTGCCCTATTTACACACGAGAATTGAGGCAAGTCATACCTGCATGGAATATCGAGAACAATGACGTTTGAGTCATTTAGGTGGTTTAGAGCAGATTTTAGGGCATTAACAGCATGCAAACCATCGTTTTGTGCGACGTCATTTGCACCACCACATATTACATGAAGTCTTCCTTCATTGTCTTTCGAGAGGTATTGTTTACAGTTGAAAGCACTTGGTCAAGACGAGCGCCAGGTTTAATAAAACCTGAAGCATTTACTTCACTGTTTACGCTTTTTATTTCGTGTGCAAGGCCTCTAAGATGACTAACGCCCATTAAACATTCGTTTATTCTTCTTGCTGCATTTGTGGTGTTAGTTAAATTAACTGTCGTCTTGAATGTTGAATTTACCTTGCTTCTGTTTACGAGTGATGGTTTTGGCTGGTGAGGTTTAATAATAGACTTTTCTTTCAGATGGTGCACGATTTGATCTTTTGTAGATAGGCCTACCATTTTTTGGAGCACGGCAGGAGAATTTATTACTAAAGACGACAAAATGATTGTGCTATGGTTAGCATTACCGGTACACCCAGAATGTGTTGGAAAACTAGAAATGGCGACAGAATCTTCGGTCAGTGTGTACACTTTATTTCTGTCGAATTCACTTACACCCTGCTCAGCGGTTTTTAGTTTTCTATGATCATTTTCAAGACATTTGAGTCTATCAGCTAACACTTTGTTTTCTGCCAAGGATCTGCACACAATTTCTTGCAACGAATTAATAGTTTCAACTAGTTTTGCTTTGTCAGGATGGACTTCACATGTTACACACTTACATTTTGATCTGGATGATTTTTCACTGCAAGTTTTTTGCGTGGCACTAGACACCACACAGACATCTCACAGAAATAAAAACAACAAACAGATGGATGTGGACTATGTTACAACAAAGGAATTCAAGAATCCAAACTTCAAAATGGAATGCAACTTCAAAAATGTTAAAAATATATGGTTTGACAGAGCACAGATAAACTGTGTGATTGTGAAACTGTCTCGTTCATTTGCTACAGCTTATGTGACAAACGTATTATGTTTCCATCATTTCCTTGAGAGTGATCACATTCACATTCATACGAACACCTAAATGGGACACACGTTCTGTCACTAATGCTGTGTATGACATACCAGATGTTGTTTTTCAGTGAAGGATTTGGTTGACTTGTCACCTTGCAATCAAACATTTGCGATTCCCATTTGAAAGCCACTTCCTTTCGGCTGCTAATAGAGTAGTCATGCAGAATCTACTGTCATTACACCTAACTGTTGCACTTAGACATTACACCACAACAGACACAAATTTTAATACAAAAAAGAAGAAGAAGTAGCACAAGGGAGGTTTGAGGGAGGTTTGAACAGGGGGCACCCATATGGCAGTCCAGAACTGTAACCACTTGACCACAACAAAGTTGCTGTTTCAGGCTCCTCTATATTGCACTTCATGTGCTTTGACCATTCACTGTTTCCAAATTTTTTTTGACGAGGAGTTTTCCATTGTTAATAGTAATATAGAAAACCACTGTATAGCCATTTTGAGACATTCAGCTTCCTTAACAAGCATACAGAACAGGACACTATAAGATGTCAAATGTTTCAGCTATGTTGATGCTATCCCAACAGTGTATTTTACCTGTATTGCATTTTCAATGGTCAGTATATAATTTATTTCATCACCTATCTATGGTCTTCTCTTACCATACTAAAAACTGGTATTTATTAAAATCATGGATGTCTCCATGGTCTGAAGTCTAGTACACATTAGTTTCATCTTCCCAAAAGAACACTCAAAACTTATGGATTGCTATGATTTAATGGCTTTGGGATCATAACTGAGTCATATCTTTATTATCATTACCTAACACATATTTGAAGCAAGCATTTATTGAACAGTGTTATAAGATGAGGCACAGCCTGCAACTTTTTTTGTTACAATACCTCCATGTCCTGGCAGTTCTTCAGCAAAGAAAACACACACACACACACACAAACACAGACACACACTCACACATTCACACAAGCAAGCACAACTCACGCACAAGTGACCCCTTCCACTAGCATCATCGGTCAGAGCTACTGTTGGAAGCAGTCATGTGTGCTTGAGATGTACTTGCTTGTGTGTGTGTGTGTGTGTGTGTGTGTGTGTGTTTTCTTTGCTGAAGAAGGCTTTGGCCAAAAGCTGTAATGCATAACAGTCTTTTTGTTGTGCCTGTCTGCTACTCAATGTATGACCTTTATGGTGAGTAGCAATCTACTATATTTACGCAAATCTAATGCGCCATCAAATGTAATGCACACCCCAATTTTAAAAATTAAATTAATAAAAAAAAGGAATTTTGGCACATCGCTGGTAAGGTATTTTTGTATTGTTGAAATTTATTTTACAATGCTAACTTTATTTCAAACAATAGTGAATGTATACATGAAATATAAAAAGCAATAATAATTTATTTTTAAATTACTTATTACGGTAATAAGTGAAATTTTCATTATTAAAAAGAATGCCTAACTTGATTACCTACATGACATACAAAGAAACATACTGTAAATTACAGGCGTTACTCATCATTATTCACTAATGTCATCATTACTGGAATCCTCCGAAGGGTCTACTTTAGAAATAAATCCATTTCCCCCTTCACCACCATCCTCGGTGTTGTTCCTGAGCACATTATCTTCACTGCCATCCAGAGTATTTGAAATACAGCATTTCTTGAATGATTTTACGATCATTGGTGCTTCGATGCGTTTTCAGGCAGCTAAAACCCAGTATGCAATAATGTAGGGTGCAGCACGTTTAATTTTTCCTGACAGTGTCAGTTTTGATTTGGCTCACAAAAACATTTTTTCGTACTGTTCCTGAATGTAACCTTTGAAAGGTTTATTAATACTGACATCCAGGGGTTGTAATACAGAAGTCATTCCGAATAATAACAAGATCACTGGGTAAGCTGTGGATCTTCTTTTTTACATTGTCAGTGAGATGACCACAAAATGCATCAAGACAAATCATTGATGGTTGCTTGAAAAGCCCACCAAGATGGAGTTCCTACACGTTTCAGAGCCAGTCAAGAATCAAAGTTTCAGTCATCTATCCCCTCTCTTGATTCCGAAGACTGACGTCATTAGGGAACAACTTTTGGAGTCTTGGGGCTTGTTTTTTGCTTGAAGATTAAACAAGGGGGAAGTTTTTTCCCATCAGCTGTGATTGCCAGCATTACTGTTATGCACAGTTTTTCACACCCAGATGTTTTGATGGTAACTTCTTTTGTACCCTTCTCATCAATCGTGTAATTACATGGCATATCAACCCAAACTGGAGTCTCATCAGTGTTGCCTATTTGGCCCATCAAAAAATTTCCGGAGTGTGATAACATACTGCTGAAATTCTTGAAGTTTCTTCTCAAAATCATGTGGAAGCTTTTGGCATACTGTACAGCATCACAGAGATAAGCCCACTTGTTTCATAAAGCAATCAACCCATCCCCGGCTAACCTTAAAATCTTGCTTCGGAATACTAAGAGCTGCAGCCACTTCTTCTGCTTTTTTTATTATGGTGTCACTGGTCATATGTTGCCCATTCTTCCTCCTTTCTCAGACAAATTCCGAAACATTTACTTCAATGTCAGGATGTCTTCCTTTGTGAGGTCCAGTGAATTTCTTTCTAGTAGTGGTAGTTGCAAATAATCTCAATTTCTGTTTCTTACATAAGTGAACATTAATCTCAGCTACATTGAACTCTCTTTCTGTCCTTCTGTTAGCATGTTTTTCAGCATAAAGAATTACTTTAAATTACTTTACACTTGAAAGTAGCTTCATACAATATTCTTCTCTACTTGCCTTCCATTTCGTGACTACGTAATGCATAATGAAAACACAATATGAAGTACTGTAGTAGGCCAACAATAATGAAATGAGGTTAAGAAGTACAACAATGCACTGTAATGTGTAATGTATCGTACAGTACCTAAATTTCAGGGAGGGGGTGGGGGGAGGGGGGGGGGGGAATTACCAGCTCTTTTAACTTGATAACTTCTTACCCAATTTACATCTTCTCTCTATAATTCACAGATACCATACCTATATTTTCTCTAGAGTTAAATAAATGTTTTACTACTCCAGATCACAAGGGGTAAGAAATAACGGTGAACAATTCAAGTTTGTACTCAAATCTAATGCACCATCAAATCTTATGTGCACCCCAATTTTTAGTATTTCACATGGTAAAAAAAGTGGGCACTAGATTTGCGTAAATAGGGTATTCTTTTCCTAATATTGTTGATATTCCAACCTGGAGTTTCCATTGTTTAATAATGGTCTATTTCAGTGAAAGTGGGGAGATGTAAATACTGTAATACTTCAGTGAACCAGGCTGTCCTAAAAAACTCAGTCAGTTTAATTACTTGCAGGTTCGATGGTTCATAATTGTGATCTCTCACTACGGTATGGAATGAGCCAGTAACATAAATTAAAGTTCTAACATGTTTCTAAATCTCCTGCAAGAATCCATATCTCATCATAAGTCCCAAACAACAGTGATACACATTTCAAACAAATAACTTGATTACACTGAACAAATTGTAATAGTCTTAATGCCATGGACTCTCTGTAACTGTTCTTGCACATCTCTCACTGAGTCTCCTCAAATATCTTTTGTGAACATTCTAGGATAGTCTACACGTTGTCAAACCTCCCCACCCTTTTTCAAACCTTCAGTAAAAATGTCCTACTTAATATCCACCATTTTCAAAATTTAAGTGGAACCAATAGAGCAGTTCTATAACCAACAGCAGCACTTTCAATACTGTAACTTTGTACCTTATCTGGAGTGCCAAGGATGGAACAAATTCTAAATATTTCATCAATTTCACTGTTTCCTGGAAATAATGGGCGAAACGTATATAGTTCAGCCATAATGCAGCCAACAGCCCAAATGTCAATTGGACTGCTATAGTTTGTGGAATGCAGCAAGACCTCTGGTGCACGGTACCTGTAAGGTATGCCACAAATTGCATTGTAGAAAAATTATTTAATAATGTCACCAACAGAGAGTTGCTGTAAACAATATGAACTAATCAGATTTAAAATAATCACTTCAACTTATTCATACTATTGAATGAAACAGTCAACAAATTACAAGCAAAGAACTAAACTTGTTTAATATGATGGAAAGAAACTTACCATCTAGTTGATACATAGTCTGTGTAAGGTGGACGAGACCTTATTTCTCTGGCTAAACCAAAATCAGCTATTTTAATCAGTTCAGGTCCCATGCAAAGCAAATTTTCTGGTTTCATGTCACGGTGAAAAAATCCATGCCTATGCATAAAAGCAAGTCCTTGGAGGACCTGGTACACCATATTCCGAATGACTGGTTCAGGAAACAGTTTCTCTCTACATCAATAAAAACGATAAAACTTCAGTTTTCATACAATTAATTTGCCTTCTTTTAAAATTTATAAGACATTTCCTCCAACCACAATTTACTCATTATGAACTGCGGATTAAAACTGAAAAAACTGCAAAAAGGCGTGATTCCAGGAGATGGGACCTTGATAAACTGAAAGAATCAGAGGTTGTAGGGAGTTTCAGAGGAAGCATTAGTGAATGATTGACAAGAACAGGAGAAAGGAATACAGTAGAAGAAAAATGGGTAGCTTTGAGAGGTGAAATAGTGAGGGCAGCAGAGGATCAAGTAGGTAGAAAGATGAGGGCGAGTAGAAATCCTTGTGTAACACAAGAGATATTGAATTTAATTGATGAAATTAGAAAACATAAAAATGCAATAAATGAAGTAGGCAAAAGGCTATGTAACCTAAAAATGAGATCAACGGGAAGCGCAAAACGGCTAAGCGGGAATGGCTAGAGGACAAATGTAAGAATGTAGAAGCATATAACACTAGGGGTAAGATAGATGCTGCCTACAGGAAAATTAATGAGACCTTTGTAGAAAAGAGAACGAATCACCTGTAGAGATGCTTGGATGGAAAATCAGTCCCAAGCAAAGAATGGAAAGCACAAAGGTGGAAGCAGTATATAGAGGGTCTAAGCAAGGGCAAAGTACTTCAGCGTAATGTTAAGGAAATGGAAGAGGACATAGATGAAGAAGAAATGGGAGATACGATACTGTGAGAAGAATTTGACAATGCACTGAAAGACTTAAGTCAAAACAAGGTCCTGGGAGTAGACAACATTGCGTTAGAGCTACTGATACACTTGGGAGAGCCAGCCATGACAAAACTCTTCCATCTGGTGAGCAAAACATGTGAGACAGGCATAATACACTCAGACTTCAAGAAGAATATAATAATTCCAATTCCAAAGAAACCAGGTGCTAACAGGTGTGAAATTTACTGAACTATCAGTTTGATAAATCATGGCTGCAAAATACAAACACAAATCCTTTACAGAAGAATGGAAAAACTGGTAAAAGCCGATGTTGACAAACATCTGTTAGGATTCCGGAGAAATGTAGGAACACATGAAGCAATACTGACCCTATGACTTCTCACAGAAGATAGCTTAAGGCAAGAAAAATCTGTGTTTATATAGACTTATAGAAATATTTTGACAATGTTGACTGGAATACTCTCTTTGAAATTCTAAAGGTAGCAGGGATAAAATACAAGGAGCAAAAGGCTATTTACAATTTGTAAAGAATTCAGATGGCAGTTATAAGAATTAATGGGCATGAAAGGGAAGCAGTGGCTAAGAAGGAAGCAAGCAGTAAAGGAAACAAAAGAAAAATTTGGACTAGGTATTAAACTCCAGGGAGAAGAAATGATAACTTTGAGGTTTGTCGATGCGACTGTAATTCCGTCAGAGACATCAAAGGACCTGGAAGAGTAGTTGAACGGAATGGACAGTGACTTGAAAAGAGATATATGATGAACATCAACAAAAGCAAAATGAGGATAATGGAATCTAGTCAAAATAAATCAGGTAATGCTGAGGGAATTAGATTAGAAAATGAGGCACTTAAAGTTGTAGATGAGTTTTGCTATTTGGGGAACTAAGTAACTGATGATAGTCAAAGTAGGAAGGATATAAAATGTAGACTAGCAATGGCAAGAAAAGTGTTTCTGAAGAAGAGAAATTTGTTAACATCGAGAATAGATTTAAGTGTCAGGAAGTCTTTTATGAAAGTATTTGTATGGAGTGTAGCCATGTATGGAAGTGAAACATGGATGATAAAAAGTTTAGACAAGAAGAGAATAGAAGCTTTTGAAATGTGGTGCTACAGAAGAATGCTGAAGATTACGTGGGTAGATCATGTAATTAATGAGGGGGTATTGAATAGAATTGGAGAGAAGAAAAAATTGTGGTACAACCTGACTAGAAGAAGGGATCGGCTGATAAGACACATTCTGAGTCATCAAGGGATCACAAGTTAAGTACTAGAGGGGAATGTGGGGGTAAAAATCATAGAGGGAGACCAAGAGATGAATACAATAATCAGATTCAGACGGATGTAGTAGCTACTCGGATATGAAGATGACAATACTAAATAGTGACCAAAATATGGAACAGCTTGAGAGAAGAGCATACATATCTGCTAATGTCACAGCTCAATGGGTGTTGGAAAATGAACTGGTTATAAATCTAAAAAAGACTATGCATGCAGTGTTTAAAAACAAGGAAAAGGCTGTAGACATGGATTTAGAGGTTGATGGAACATGGCTGGAAGAAGTAGAATCTGCTAGATTCTTAGGTAGTCTTGTGGATAATGAACTGAAATGGGAAAAAATATTAATAATGTCTGTAAGAAACTGAGCTCTGTCATATTCTTAATGATGCAGCTATCACAGTATTCAGACAATAACCTTCTGTGTACAGTGTATCATGGACTTTTCGAACCATACTTACAGTATGGAGTGACTGTGTGGGGAAACTCAAACAAACAAGAGACAAAACGAGTGTTCACATTACAAAAAGAAGCAATTAGGACCATTTTAGGAAGAAAGACCTCTGAAACATGCAGAAACTGTTTCAAGAATTTAGGTATCTTAACTTTTTCATCGTTGTATATACAAAACAATAATGTACATCACAAAAGGTAGTGAGGACTGGATTACAAATGCTAGTGTACACACCCACAATACAAGAAAGACGAATGAAGTACGGAGCATACCCCACCGACTGGCAATGCTAGAAAAAGGATCCCAGTACTCTGGTATCAGACTACTAAGAAGTCTGCCCAAAAACCTGCAAGATAGTGTACTTCACAATGACTTTCCAAAGAAACTTAAAGACTATCTCATTGAAAAAGAGTTTTACAGTGTTGCAGAATACTTATGCCATTAAATTTGTATATATTGTTACTCTTTATCAGTGATGTAAAAATGTAAGCTAAAGGTGTAGAAAAATAAGTGATGAAGAATGTTAATACTTTGACATGTCCTATATTACACGTACATTTACTGTACACAATGTAATCTTACAGGATCAAATAAAATTCAATTCAATTCAAAAGAGGCTAGCACAGGATAGACTAGCATGAAGAGTTGCATCAAACCAGTCTTTGGACTGAGGACCACAACAACAACAACAACATTTTAAAAATTATTAAACATAAAGTCTTACTAACTGGTAAAAATAATTTCATCGATAATTAATGAAAAGCTGCTTCAGTTGTAGTAAAAATTTCACTAAGCACATCCGATCAGTATTGGCTATTATATTAGACAATTTTCAAGTGTATCTGAAAGTTATGTTGTTTGATGATGCTTCTCTACAGCATAACTTTCAGGCACACCTGAAAAGGCCTAAAACTGTCATGTGGTCTTAATATAGTTCTTATTAGCAACTGGAGCCACTTTTTAACTGAACATACAGTTGCAGAATCAGGCACCCTCTTACCACTACTGAGTGCAACTACTCCTTTATTGCTGTTTCTTATAGCTACACTTTATTTGTTGTCTCTAATTTCATCACTCAAAAGATTAGCCATTCATCATCCACTAGGTTTCCTTGCAGTCTATTGCTAAGCATTGTAACTTCAGTCTCTACCAGTTTCAAATTCATGTTTAAAAGAAGCTTCAAACTGATAACTGCCTCTAAACCCTTCACTCATTTGCCTTTATTAGGGCTTATATTTTCATTAAGTTTACTGTACTCTTCACTGTAATTACATTTATAACCTGATCAATACCATTAATACTTATCATCATGTAGATTGTTTTTAAATCTCTGTTTAACAAAGACGTAATTAACTGGTATTTTACTGTCTTCCCAGTCTCTTTGACAAGTAACCTCTTCTTTTGTATTTTCGAACAGAATATTTACTATTGCTAACTAAAATTTGTCACACAATACCAAACTGTAAACATGAAATGTAGGAAGGGGAAAGAGAAGGAAAGGGAAAGGATGAGTGGCTAGGGATTGTGGTAATGCAATGGCAAAAGTTGAAAATTTGTGCTGGACCAAGCAGTAACTTGGAAATTTGAGTCAATAAGGTACCATGTCTGGATGGCCAAAGTGGTTACGGCAGCTGCTCATAAGAAGCACATTACCACTAGGTCCAACAGAGCAAACCACACTCAAATACATACAATAAAAAAAGCCTTCTTTCTGTTCATATCAACCTTGTTACAACTACCTTTATTTTTACTTTGTTTTAAGATTTTGTCCCTTTAATTTGCAGCTGTAACGAATTCAAGTAATATACTACAATCGAACAGTTAAAAAATTTACTCACCAAGCAGCAGCAGGTGAAAATACACAAAAAAATTATTGAAATGTGCAAACATTCATAGCCAGTGGCTCCTCCTTCCGGTGGAAGTGTTGAAGAACAAGATGGAGCCACTGGCTTGTACGTTTCCATAACTTTTCTATGTGCTTTCTCTTGACATAACTTAGTGGGTATATTTTTTATCCATTCAGTAATATTATATTTCCAAAAACTGATTATTTTCATTTATATACCAGACTCAGTAATAAGCATACAGCACCTCCTTTGAGCAATGTTGACAAGCAACAATGATGCTCACACAGAATGTATGTAAATGTATGGATGGATGAATTTAAAATTGCTGGGTGCTAAACATCCTGGCCATCAGTGCCCTTGCACAAGATCGCAGTACTGGTGAACAAGGAGTATTTTTGCTAAAACAAGAAGCAAAGATCATATAATGATACCAACAGCAATAGAAATGGCACATGGAAGTTCCAGTAGACCTAGTCATAATGCTGTCACAAGTTAAAAGAATTAATAAAACAGTGGGAGTCAGTAAGAAAGCTAACTGTTCATGGGAATAAAAGAATGAGGTAGCCACTAAATACACATTAAACTCTCTGTGCATTTAAACTTGGCAGGAGTCCTGATGCCACACAAGGTGTCAACAATTGTCCTGCCACTAATCTGTCATCACCTAAAATGGAGGGTAAGTCCCTCGGTAGACCAAAGGCTTCCCTCCTATCTGTATACAACACATAGGATGTTAAAACAAGGTGTACTGTGAGTATGATGTAGTAAACACTGCATTCCGGTGGATCTTCTTGCAGCAAGAGATATGCATGCATCAAAAAGCAGTGGGCAGTGCGAAATTAAGTGAGGATCACTTTGTCCCTAGATTAGTTCAAAAGAAGTGTCCCATGGCTGAACAGTTGGTTTGACCAACAGCAGCTTTTTGTTATCCACTTCCAGTCACTGCCTTTCCCACTAAGCAAACACTCACCCATGACACGACAGCCTGTAAGTGACTTGAAGTGTTGTATTTTCCCAGCACTCTGTTTTCATTACTCTGTCGGCTTCACCATCCCCCTTCAATACCCATGAGTCCAGGGACCCAGTAGAAGGCCACCTGTTTCTTCTGCATGTGCAGGATGTGGATAGTGTCACAGACAGTTTGAACTGTCCTATCTGCTATGAAAATTGGCTGAATAGCCTGCAGAGCTTGACGAGAGTCAGTGCAGGCAAGAAACTTCCCTCTACCAAGAAGTCTCATATGCCCCAGTGCGTTCTTGACCATCCACAGCTCTGCATAGTACATTAAAAGTTGCTTGGCCGGCGGAGTTTAATGGCAACATGTGGGAAGATAAGAGAACACCCAACATTGTTCGTTTGCTTCATCCATCAGTAAAAACCACCATGTGCTCTGGATACTACAAAATGTCATTAAAATCTCATTCTAAAACTAAATACAGAATGGAGAGCTTGTTCTACTCTGCCATGCCAAAGTTAAGATAATATAAGATAAGATACTTTATTGACACACAACATGTTTTTATACAATCATTCGACTGAGAACATTGGTGACTCATCAGTCTTTAACCTAAGTTGTTACAGTATTTTATGTTGTTGTTGTTGTTGTTGTTGTGGTCTTCAGTCCTGAGACTGGTTTGATGCAGCTCTCCATGCTACTCTATCCTGTGCAAGCTTCTTCATCTCCCAGTACCTACTGCAACATACATCCTTCTGAATCTGCTTAGTGTATTTGTCTCTTGGTCTCCCTCTACGATTTTTACCCTCCACACTTCCCTCCAACACTAAACTGGTGATCCCTTGATGCCTCAGAACATGTCCTACCAACCTATCCCTTCTTCTAGTCAAGTTGTGTCACAAACTTATCTTCTCCCCAATCCTAATTCAACACTTCCTCATTAGTTATGTGATCTACCCATCTAATCTTCAGCATTCTTCTGTAGCACCACATTTCGAAAGATTCTATTCTCTTCTTGTCCAAAATATTTATCGTCCATGTTTCACTTCCGTACATGGCTACACTCCATACAAATACTTTCAGAAACGACTTCCTGACACTTAAGTCTATATACGATGTTAACAAATTTCTCTTCTTCAGAAACGCTTTCCTTGCCACTGCCAGTCTACATTTTATATCCTCTCTGCTTAGACCATCATCAGTTATTTTGCTCCCCAAATAGCAAAACTCATTTACTACTTTAAGTGTCTCATTTCCTAATCTAATTCCCTCAGCATCACCCGACTTAGTTCGACTACATTCCATTATCCTCATTTTGCTTTTGTTGATGTTCATCTTATATCCTCCTTTCAAGACACTATCCATTCTGTTCAACTGCTCTTCCAAGTCCTTTGCTGTCTCTGACAGAATTACAGTGTCATCGGCAAACCTCAAAGTTTTTATTTCTTCTCCATGGATTTTAATACCTACTCTGAATTTTTCTCTTGTTTCCTTCACTGCTTGCTCAATATACAGATTGAATAGCATCGGGGAGAGGCTACAACCCTGTCTCACTCCCTTCCCAACCACTGCTTCCCTTTCATGTCCCTCGACTCTTATAACTGCCATCTGGTTTCTGTACAAATTGTAAATAGCTTTTCGCTCCCTGTATTTTACCCCTGCCACCTTCAGAATTTGAAAGAGAGTATTCCAGTCAACATTGTCAAAAGCTTTCTCTAAGTCTACAAATGCTAGAAACGTAGGTTTGCCTTTCCTTAATCTAGCTTCTAAGATAAGTCGTAGGGTCAGTATTGCCTCATGTGTTCCGATATTTCTAAGGAATCCAAACTGATCTTCCCCGAGGTCGGCTTCTACTAGTTTTTCCATTTGTCTGTAAAGAATTTGTGTTAGTATTTTGCAGCCATGACTTATTAAACTGATAGTTCGGTAATTTTCACATCTGTCAACACCTGCTTTCTTTGGGATTGGAATTATTATATTCTTCTTGAAGTCTGAGGGTACTTCGCCTGTCACATACATCTTGTTCAGCAGATGGTAGAGTTTTGTCAAGACTGGCTCTCCCAAGGCTGTCAGTAGTTCTAATGGAATGTTGTCTACTCCTGGGGCCTTGTTTCGACTCAGGTCTTTCAGTGCTCCGTCGAACTCTTCACGCAGTATCATATCTCCCATATCATCTTCATCTACATCCTCTTTCATTTCCAAAATATTGTCCTCAAGTACATCGCCCTTGTATAGACCCTCTATATACTCCTTCCACCTTTCTGCTTTCGCTTCTTTGCTTAGAACTGGGTTTCGATCTGAGCTCTTGATATTCATACAAGTGGTCCTCTTTTCTCCAAAGGTCTTTTTAATTTTCCTGTACGCAGTATCTATCTGACCCCTAGTGAGATAAGCCTCTACATCCTTGCATTTGTCCTCTAGCCATCCCTGCTTAGCCATTTTGCACTTCCTGTCGATCTCATTTCTGAGACGTTTGTATTCCTTTTTGCCTTCTACATTTACTGCATTTTTATATTTTCTCCTTTCATCAATTAAATTCAATATTTCTTCTGTTACCCAAGGATTTCTAATTTCAATTTATGTCTAGTTTCATAGGCATGTGTGAATGTATTTCTTTCAAACAGATGTGAGTTTTTCTGTTCAAAGAGAAGTATTTCACATATGAAGATGGAAGGGATTGTCATGAAGTCCAGGCTTTTGAATAGTGGTTTGCATGAATGTCTACTATTGGTTTCTGTCATTGCTCAGATTTTTTTTTTTTTAAGATTCGAAGGAGGTTTGTCTTTTCAGCATCCCAAAATATTATTCCATTTCTTTTAAGTGTTATGAAATACGAGTAGTATACAGTTTTCTTCATTGTTAAATCCGTTACTTTGTGTAGTACCCTCATTGCATAAACTTAACTATTTAATCTCTTCAGTAAACTGTCCACATGGTCGGTCCATTGCAACTTTTTATTTAAAGTTATCCCAAGAAATTTTACAGAATCAACTGTGGTCAGTTCTTTATCTGAATATTCTATTTGTGATAGACATTCAGTAGTTAGTTTGGTCCAGAAGTGTATGATTTGGGTTTTTTTCAAGATTTAATTTCATAGCATTATCTTTTATCCATTGTTCAAGTTCTTGTAGAGTTTGTTTCGTGGTCCTTACTAATTCGTCAGTGTTTTTGCAGCAGACTACAGCAGTTGAGTCATCTGCGTAAAGTATTGTATCTGTATTTACTTTGCTAGGCATGTCATTTATGTAATATAAGAACAGAAGTGGTCCTAATATCGAGCCCTGGGGCATGCCTGCTTGCATTTCTTTCCAGCTAGGGCAAGTTTTCTCTCCCTTTTGATGTATCACCACCCTTTGGTATCTGTTTTTGAGATAAGATGGAAACCATCTTACAGATTTTCCATGGAAGCCATAGGTACCCAATTTTTGGAGCAGTAGCTTATGGTTTACTGTGTCAAACGCCTTTGAGAGGTCACAAAAAATACCAGATACACTTTGTTTGTTGTCAAGGCATTTACTTACTTTGGAGATTAGTTCATTTACAGCTTGTAAAGTGTTTGGTCCCTTCCTAAACCCATATTGGTTATTGAGAATAATATTACCTTCCTTACTGTACTTTTCTAATTGATAACATACTATTCGTTCAACTATTTTAGAGAAAACTGGGAGTATAGACACTGGGTGGAAATTTACTAAATCATCTTGTTTTCCCTTTTTGTAGATTGGACAGACTTCGGCATATTTCAGTCTGTCTGGAAAGCAGCCCTCATCAAATGATTGGTTCATTATTTTACAGAGTTGAGCTGCAATGCTGTCACTTTCTGCCTTTATGATATTGGGCCTGTCAATCACTCAGGGAGGGGATCTGTGCCATTCCCCACTTGAGAACTGGTATGTCCGTTACACCAAAGAATCTTCACATGAACTGAAAAGACCTTAGCAGTCCTGTGACCACTAAACCTGCACTGTATGCGATGTTCAGCTCAAACACCGACAACATGACAGTCGGAGATGGCTCATCATGAGAAGTTCTCACCAAATGCTAAGAAGTGGCTCACCAGGCTCTGCACAGAGGCTAGGAATTAGACTGGTTCTAGGCACCTGTGACCAGCCTAATTCCTGCATGATGGAAGCATTCAACATCTTTAAATGAGAAAGCCTAGCTGATCCATACACTATGCTGCCATAGTCGAACCATGTGTGGACAAAGGGGCAAACTACTATAACCTACATCCTTATCAACTTGCTTACTGTTCTTGAGCCTTGTTATCCTTCTATAATTATTACCCTCTAGACTTATCTTTACTATGAAATTGATGATTCCTTGTTGGCTCAGGATGTCCTACAACCAATCCCTCCTTTTTGTGAAATTGCATCAAAAATCTGTTTTTTTCCCAAATTTGGTTAAGTACCTCCTGATTTATTTGTTCAAAAATGTAAAATTGTGCAGTTTGCAAAATAAAAAAAACCACAGTTCCTATGACAACAATATCAACAAGTCACAATTGGAATCAGTCAATTCATACAAATATGTGGGTGTAACAATTTGTAGTGCTATTAAATGGGGCTATGGTGTAGGCTCGGTTGTAGGTATAGATGGTGGCAGACTTTGGTTCATTGGTAAAATACTAGGGAAATGCAATCAGTTTGCAACAAAGATTGCTTACAATAAATTGTGTGACTCTTCCTAGAATAATGCACAAATATTTTGGATCTGTAATGAATAAGACTAACATGGGATTTTGAATGTATACAGAGAAGAGCAGCTCGAATGATCATAGATTCTTTTGATCCATGAGGGAGTGTCACTGGGATGCTGAAGAAACTGAACTGGCAGATACCTAAAGATTGATACAAAACTTTCCCATACTAATAAAGTTTTAAGAACCAACTTTAAATGAAGAATGTAGGAATATCTACAACCACCTATGTATTGCTCCTCTAAGGATAGTGAAGAGAAGACTAACTTAATTACAGCACACACAGAGGTGTGTATATAGTCATTCTTCCGCACTCCATATGTAACTGGAACAGCAAGCAGCCCTAATAAATGGCATAATATGTAGTGCCCTCTGCCATGTTTTTCAAAGTGATTTGCAGAGTTTGGATATGTCTAATCTTCAGTACTCCTTTGTAACACCATATGTACTGACAGAAAAAAAAAATTATTATTTATTTTGGCTGGAGCAACAGTCATTGTAAATTTTTTGAATTATGCTACCACCGTTTGACTGTAATAACTTTTATTTTATTGTTGTTGTTGTGGTGGTGGTGGTGGTGGTGGTGGTGGTGGTGGTTTTAAGTCCAGAGACTGGTTTGATGCAGCTCTCCATGCTACTCTGTCCTGTGTAAGCTTCTTCATCTCCGAGTAACTACTGCAACCTACATCCTTTTGAATCTCCTTAGTGTATTCATCTCTTGGTCTATGTCTACATTTTTTACCCTCCACGATTCCCTCAATACTAAATTGGTGATCCCTTGACACCTCAGAAAATGTCCTACCAACCGGTCCCTTCTTTTAGTAAGGTTGTAATACAATTTCATCTTCTCCCAATCCTATTGAGTACCTCCGTCATTAGTTATATGATCTACCCATATAATCTTCAGCATTCTTCTGTAGCACCACATTTCAAAAGCTTCTATTCTCTTCTTGTCTAAACTATTTATCATCCATGTTTCACTTCCATACAAGGCTATACTCCATACAAATACTTTCAGAAAAGACTTCCGGACACTTAAGTCTATATACGATGTTAACAAACTTCTCTTCTTCAGAAATGCTTTCTTTGCCATAGCCAGTCGGCATTTTATATCCTCTCTACTTCAACCATCATCAGTTATTTTGCTCCCCAAATAGCAAAGACCGAGCGAGGTGGCGCAGTGGTTAGACACTGGACTCGCATTCGGGAGGATGACGGTTCAATCCCGCGTCCGGCCATCCTGATTTAGGTTTTCCGTGATTTCCCTAAATCACTCCAGGCAAATGCCGGGATGGTTCCTCTGAAAGGGCACGGCTGTCTTCCTTCCCCATCCCTCCATAATCCGATGAGACCGATGACCTCGCTGTCTGGTCTCCTTCCCCAAAAAAACAACAACCCCAAATAGCAAAGCTCGTCTACTACTTTAAGTGTCTCATTTCCTAATCTAATTCCCTCAGCATTACCTGATTTGACTACAGTCCATTATCCTTGTTTATCTTTTGTTGATGTACATCTTATATCCTCCTTTCAAGGCACTGTTCATTCCATTTAACTGCTCTTCTAAGCCCTTTGCTGTCTCTGACAGAATACAATGTCATCAGCAAACCACAAAGTTTTTATTTCTTCTCCAGGGATTTTAATTCCTACTCCAAATTTTTCTTTTGTTTCCTTTAATGCTTGGTCAATATACAGATTGAATAACATCAGGGATAGGCTACAACCTTTTCTCACTCCCTTCTCAAGCACTGCTTCTCTTTCATCCCCCTGTACTCTTGTAACTACCTTCTGGTTTCTGTACAAATTGTAAATAGCCTCTCGCTCCCTGTATTTTACCCCTGCCACCCTCAGAATTTTAAAGAGAGTACTCCAGTCAACATTGTCAAAAGCTTTCTCTAAGTCTACAAATACTAGAAATCTACCAGGGTCATTCAATAATTAAAGAGACAAATTGGTGTGGACAAAATCTTATATTTTTATTAAATAATACACTTTCTACTTTTCAACGTAATCCCCTTGAACATTATTCACGTGTTCCAATGGGCTACAACCTTTTTTTGTTCCAGCTGCAAAAAACTCTTTACCTTGATGTTTGAACCAATTTCCCACAAACCTTTTCACATCCTCGTTATCC
This sequence comes from Schistocerca cancellata, assembly GCF_023864275.1. Lineage (NCBI taxonomy): Eukaryota > Metazoa > Arthropoda > Insecta > Orthoptera > Acrididae > Schistocerca > Schistocerca cancellata. Next base: position 163,202,358 of record NC_064628.1, on the reverse strand, counting down.
TGGAAACTCTTCCCACATAATGCCCCCTTGAGTGCACGAAACAACTTAAAATCACTAAGTGTTAAATCAGGAATGAGGCAGTACTTCCCAGCCCATTTAGTTGATGGTTTCACTGGTTAGTTGAGCAATATGAGGGCATGCATTGTCTTGCTGGAGAGTCACACCTCTCCTCTGAGATTCACGTCATCTCTCTCTCTCATGGCTGGCTTCACCTTGTTTAAAAACAAATGTGAGTAGTATTGGCTGTTCCTTGTATTCTGCTCTTCAAGACAAAAAACTGGACCTTAAGCATACCAAAACACCATCAGCATGACTTTTCCTGCTGATACTTGCGTTTTGACAGGTGAGTTGGTGTGCTTCTACTCCATGCTTTCTTTTTTATTCTGGCTCATAATAATGAACCCAAGTTTCATCTCAAGTTAAAATTTCATTGAGGAGATGCTCACCTTCTCTTTCATAACATTTCTTTTGCTCTGCGCACACTCTCAACCTTGTTTCCTTGCGTAGGCATGTCAACTCCTTTGGGACCTATGTTCTACATCTTTCGCAGTACTTCAGCTTGTTACAGATAATGTTAGGAACTGTACCAGTAATAACTTGAACCATATCAACTATAATTTCCTCAGTCACATAGGGTTGGCATGAATAATGTCATCAGTTTGACTTTCAAGTGAGGGAGTTGAAACTGCAACTTGTGGGCCAGAATGTTGTTCATCAGTCACCGAGTTGCGACCATTTTTGAACTGCTCTACCCACTCGTAAAACTTTGCACGATTCATACAATCTTCACCATAAACTTTAGACATCCTACAGTATATATTCACTGGTTTCTCACCTTCAGCAAGTAAAAAACCAATAACAGAACGTTGTTCAACTAATGTGAATGTTTCAAGTGGGCTTGTCATCTTGAAATGTATTTTTGGGGTTATAAACAAAACAATGTTGATGTACCAGCTGATCAGGGCTCATCCCAATGGTGCCAACTTAAAGCCCTAAAAGTACCAAACTTGCCCTACTAACAGTTTTTTCCCCCAGACCAATTAGTCTCTTTAATTTTTGAACGACTCTCATAATTTCTAAGGTAAGTCGGAGGGTCAGTATTGCCTCACATGTTCCAACATTTCTACAGAATCCAAACTGATCTTCCTCCAGATCAACTTTACCATTTTTTCCATTTGTCTGTAAAGAGCTCATGTTAGTATTTTGCAGCCATGACTTATTAAACTGATAGTTCGGTAATTTTCACACCTGTCGACACCTGCTTTCTTTGGGATTGGAATTATTATATTCTTCTTGAAGTCTGAGGGTATTTTGCCTTTCTCTTACATCTTGCTCACCAGATGGTAGAGTTTTGTCACGGCTGGCTCTCCCAAGGCTATCAGTAGCTCTAATGGTATGTTGTCCACTCCAGGGGCCTTTTTTGAGTTAGGTCTTTCAGTGCTCTGTCAAATTCTTCACGCAGTGTCGTATCTCCCATCTCATCTTCATCTACGTCCTCTACCATTTCCATAATCTTTCTGTAAGCAGTATCTATCTTACCCCTAGTGATACATGGCTCTACCTCCTTACATTTGTCCGGTAGCCATCCTTGCTTAGGCATTTTCCACTTCCTGTCAATCTCATTATTGAGACGTTTGTATTCCTTTTCGCCTGCTTCATTTACTGCATTTTTATATTTGCTCCTTTCATCGATTAAAAGCAATATCTCTTCTGATACCCAAGAATTTCTACTAGTCCTAGTCTTTTGACCTACTTGATCCACTGCTGCCTTTACTATTTTATCTCTCAAAACTACCTATTCTTCTTCTACTGTATCTCTTTCCCCTGTTCTTGTCAAATGTTCTCTAATGCGCTCTCTGAAACTTTCTATCAACTCCGGTTCTTTCAGTTTATCCAGGTCCCATCTCCTTAAGTTCATAATGTCTTCCAGTTTCTTGAGTTTTAGTCTACAGTTCATAACCAATAAATTGTGGTCAGGATCCACATCTGCCTCTGGAAATGTCTTACAATTTAAAACCTGGCTCCTAAATCTCTGTCTTACCATTATATAATCTATCTGAAACCTACCGGTGTCTCCAGTCCTCTTCCACATATACAACCTTCTTCCATGGTTCTTAAACTAAGTGTTAGCTACGATTAAGTTACGCTCTGTGCAAAATTCTACCAGCCAGCTTCCTCTTTCCATGAACCACTGTTGTACAATCCAGATTTGGCCTTAGGCTATTTTCAAGAAGAAAAATTATTTAAATGTCAAAAGACATCAGACTACTATGAAATACAAGTCCTTGACACTTAAATAACTTTTTTTGCTTGAAAATTGTGTAAGGCCAAAATTTGGATTGTAAAACGATAAAATAAAAGTTATTGCACTCAAATGTTTGCAGTGTCACTCAAAAATAATTAATTTGGGGTAATGAAATTTCAGGAATACATTTTTCTAGGTAACATATCTAAATGATTAACATTTCAAGATCACAGGTGCGAGACAAGCCAATGCAAATGTGAAATGTTGCTTCATACATTAACAACCAATGTAACTGCCAGAATGCTGAACACACGCATGCATTGTGTAACACAGGTGCCAGCTGTCAGTTTGTGGGATGGAGTTCCATGCCTGTTGCACTTGGGCAGTCAATAAAGGGATGGTTAATGCTATTTGTGAGTGATGCTGGAGTAGTCATCCAATGATGTCCCACATGTGCTCAATTGGAGACAGATCTGATGACTGAGCATGTCAAGACAACACATCAACACTCTGTAGAGCTGTTGGGTTAGAATAGTGGTATTTGAGTGAGTGTTATCCTGTTGGAAAACATGCTGGAATGCTGTTCGTGAATGGCAGCACAACAGGTCGACAAATTTGCATTTCGGGGCTGTGGGATAACATGGGAGTGCTCCTGCTGTCATGCAAAATTGCACCCCAGACTGCAACTCCAGGTCCAGTGTACCTAGCATGCAGACAGGTTGGTTGCAGGTCCTCAAGAGGCCTCTTTCGAAGCAAAACACGGCCATCACTGGCACTGAGGCAGAACAAGCTTCCATCAGAAAACACCGCAGACCTTCACCCTGCCCTCCAATGAGCTCTCACTTGACACCACTGAAGTCGCAAATGCCGGTGGTTTGGGGTCAGTGGAATGCACGCTACAGTGCATCTGGCTCAGTGCTGTCCTTGAAGTAACCAATTTGTAATGATATTCTCTGTCCTGTAGTGCCAACTGCTGCTCAAATTTCTGCTGCAGATGCAGTATGATGTGCCAAACCCGTACACCAACAAGATGGTCTTCACTACTGGTAGTGCCACATGGCCGTCCAGAGCCTGGTCTTCTAGTGACCGTACGTTCTCACTACCACCGCGCCAGCAATCGTGTAGAGTAGCTACATTCCTGCCAAGTCTTCCTGCAGTATCGCAGACAGAACATCCAGCCTCTCATAGTCCTAGAACACGACCTCATCCAAACCCAGAGAGGTGCTGATAATGGCATTTTTGTTGCCTTAAAGGCATTCTTGACTATCACTACAGGCAATATAAATGTTACTAACACTCACAATTGTTACAGAGTGTATATAAAGCAAGCCTGATCTGCATCCTCATAGTGGTACTACTAGCTACTAGCGACACTCTTACGTGACTGGTGCAAAATTGGAACAGACATCATCCTTCTGATGTAGAAACATGCCTACCTACTTTCAGTTATGTTGTACAATTCCTTCTTGGTGTTACAATTTTTTCCTGTCCGCGTACATTTCAAAAGTCTGTAGTCTATCTTGTCTGGACTACACATTGTCCTATTTCACATCTGTACAAGGCTACACTCCATGCAAATACATTCTGCAAAGGCTTCCCATAACTTAAATTTATATCAACCATTACGAAATTCCTTTTTTTTTTCAGAAATGCTTCTGTGGCATACCCAGTCAGCAGTTTATATCCTCTCTTCTTTGGCCATCGTCATTTATTTTGCTGCCCAAATAGCAAAGCTGATCTGTTACTTTTAGGGTATCATTTCCTAATCTAATTCCTTCTGAATCATGAATTAATTTGACTACATTCCATATTTACTGAAGAATGCTGAAACTTAAAAAATAACGCAAGTTGGGGGCATGTAGAAATGTGAAGCTGGTATGTGAAGGGAACACACAGTGACCAATGGGAACAACATTTTTTAAATAGCTAGTCTGTGGCATTTATATATGTATAGGACAAGAGAAGCAGAAATATAAGGTTCTTTGTTGATGATGCCGTGGTGTATAAAAAGGTGTCATCATGAGTGACTGTGGAGTATGCAAGAAGACTTAGATGGAATTTCTAGTTGTTAATTAATGGCAGCTTGCTCTAAATGCGTAAAAATGAAAGTTAATGCAGATGAGTGTGGAAAACAATACTGTAACGTTCAGATACAGCATTAGTAGGGTGCTGCTCGACAGAGTCACCTCAATTAAATATCTACGCTTAATGATGCAAAGCAATATGAAATAGAATGAGATGTCATGCTGGTAGTAGGGAAGTAAATGCTTGACTTCATTTTATTGGGAGAATTTTGGGAAAGTGTAGCTCATCCATAAAGCAAATGGATAGTGCAACCCATTCTTGAGTGCTGCTCACATGTTTGGGATCCCAAACAGATCAGATTACATCTACATACATGGACACAATGCAGGGCACACTTAAGTGCCTGCCAGAGCATTCATTGATCCACCTTCTGAGCTTTGATTTCCCCTATTTTATTATGATTATCATTTCTCCCTGTGTACGTTGTCATCAACAAAATGTTTTCACATTTGTAGGAGAAAGTTGGTGATTGAAATTTTGTGAGAAGATTCTGCCGCAACAAAAATGCCTTTGTTTTAATTATGTCCACCCCAAACCCAATAACGATGTACTCTGTTAACGATATCTGGTAAGGGTCACAGACTGCGCAGCAGTACTCCAAAAGAGAATGGACAAGTATAGTAGAACTGTTACATTTTCTAAGTGTTCTGCCAATATAACTTAGTCTTTGGTTTGTTTTCCTTCAACACTTTCTATGAGTTCTTTCCAATTTAAGTTTTTCATAATTATGATTCCTAAGTATTTAGTTGAATTTGCAGCCTTTGGATTTGACTAATTTATCATGTAATCAAAGTTTAATGGATTCCTTTTAGGACTCGTGTGGATTACCTCACACTTTTCATTAATTAGAGTCAATTGCCAATTTTCACACCAAACAAATATCTTTTTGAAACTGTTTTGCAATTTGTTTTGATCTTCTGATGACTTTACTAGGTGATAACAGCATCATAAGCAAACAACCTAAGACGGCTGCTGAGATTGTCTCCTAAATAATTTATATAGATAAGAAACAGCAAACGGCCTTTAACACTATGTTGGGGAACATCAGAAATCACTTCTGTCTTACTCAATGACTTTCTGTCAGTTACTACGAAATGTGACCTCTCTGACAGAAAATCATGAATCCAGTCACATAACTGACATGATATTCTATAAGAATGCAATTTCACTACAAGCCACTTGTGCGGTACAGTGTCAAAAGCCTCCTGAAAATCTAGAAATACAGAATCAGTTTGAAATCCCTTGTCAATAGCACTTAATACTTGTGTGTGTATAATGAGCTAGTTGTGTTTCACAAGACTGATGTTTTCTAAATCAGTGTTGACTGTGTATCAATAGACCATTCTCTTTGAGGTAATTCATAGTGTTCAAACACAATATATGCTTCAGAATCCTGCTGCTTATCACGGTTAATGATACATAACATAGAGGATTACTCCTATTTACTTTCTTGAACATTGGTGTGACTTGCGCAACTTTCCAGTCTTTGGGTACAGATCTTTCATTGAGCAAACAGTTGTATATGATTGTTAAGTATGGACCTATTGCATCAGCACACTCTGAAAGGAACCTCATTGGTACACAGTTTGGACTGGAAGACTTGCTTTTATTAAGTGATTTAAGCTGCTTCACTACTCTGAGGATATCTACTTCTAAGTTACTCATGTTTGCAGCTTTTGTTAATTCAAATTCTGGAATATTTACTTCGTTTTCTTTGGTGAAGGAGTTTCGGAAGGCTGCATTTAGTAACTCTGCTTTGGCAGTAATGTCGTCGGTAGTATTTCCACTGCTATTGTGCAGAGAAGGCACTGACTGTATCTTGCCGCTATCATACTTTACATATGACCAGAATCTCTTTGGATTTTCTGCCAGATTACGAGACAAAGTTTCATTGTGGAAACTGTTATAAGCATCTCGCACTGGAGTCCGCCCTAAATTTTGAGCTTCTGTAAAAGATCGCCAATCTTGGAGATTTTGCATTCATTTCAAATTGGTATGCTTTTTTTTGTTGTTTCTGCAACAGTGTTCTGACCCATTTTGTGTACCATGGGGGATCAGCTCCGTTATTTTTAATTTATCTGGTATAAATCTCTCAATTTCTGTCAATACTAATTCTCTGAATTCAAGCCACATCTGATCTACACTTACATTGTTAATTTGGAAGGACTGCAGATTGTTTCTCAGGAAGGCATCACGTGAATTTTCATCCACTTTTCTGAATAGGCAAACTTTTCATTTATTTTTGGAGGATTTGGAGGTTAAAATATTCAATCTCGCTATGAGAACCCTGTGTTCACTAATTCCTGTATCCATTTTGAGCATCGAGGGAGGTGGCACAGTGGTTAGCACACTGGACTTGCATTCAGGAGGACGACAGTTCGAACCCGCATCCAGCCATCCTGATTCAGGTTTCCCATGATTTCCCTAAACTGTTTCAGGCAAATGCCGGGATGGTTCCTTTTAAAGGGCATAGCCAATTTCCTTTCCCGTCATTCCCTAAATGGATGGGACCGATGACCTCGCTGTTTGGTCCTCTCCTCAACCCAACCAGACAACCATTATAAGCTCAGGTTTATCTGTTGTTAACAGATCAAGTATTTTTTCACAATCATTTACTATTCACGTGGACACATGAACCAAATGCTCGAAACAATTTTCAGAGAAGCATTTCAGATGATGTTTTACGCATACCTCTGGATTTGAAAATGTATTTCTGCCAAAATATCTAGGGTACTTTAAACTCACCACGAACTATAATTAATGGGAGACATTGAAGCACTTCAGAGGCAGGATGGTAGATTTCTTACACGTAGGTTCAATCAGCACACAAGTATTATGCAGATGCATCATGAACTCAAATGAGGATCCCTGGAGGAAAGTCAGTGCTTGTTTCACCAGGACTATTGCAGAAATTTAGAGGACCGTCATCTGATGCAAACTACAGAATGATTTTACTGCCACTAAGGATAGATGCAGGAAATTAGGGCTCATACAGAGGCTTTTAGACAGTTATTTTTCCCTCAGTCTATTTGCAAGTAGAACAGGAAAGGGAATTATTATTAGTGGTACGTGGTACCCTGTGTCGTGCACTGTAGCTTGTGGAGTATGTGTATAGATATAGATGAGGAAACAAGTAGTCATTGCCACTTGCTGCACAATGCCATTTCATTAAAGACGGAGTAGTGGACAGGAGAGCACTGAATGTGTGCATATGACATAAGCTGGATGTCCACAGGCATGAATTTCTTAGATGGGCATCGCCCCCCACCAGTATTACTGTAAGTCAGCCTTACATGTTGAAACACCTGATTTGCATGTTGTCATGCCAAATTACGTGTAACTTACAAAAGTTGAAAGGTTGAAAGGCATTCTACTTTCTCGCATGATGTTGCTTCCTCCACCATTGCCTATGAGCGTCAGCAATTGCCAGGAGGTGGATCCTAAACAGCACAATGGGAGTATCATTCTAGCATTCAGCCGTGATCACTTACAGAGTAACACATCATTTGAAGTAAAAATGGAAATGCTGTGTGGCTATGGCCTCCTGTCAGGTAGACTGTTTGCATGGTGCAAGTCTTACGAGTTGATGCCACTTCGGTGACCTGCATGTCGATGGGGATGAAATGATGATGATAAGGGCAACACAACACCCAGCCCCTGAGCGGAGGCAATCTCCGACCCAGACGGGAATCAAACCCGGGCCATTAGGTGTGACTCTGTCACGCTGACCACTCAGCTACTAGGGGCAGACATAATTTGAAGTGATGAAATGGATTAAAAAATATCAAAACTAGGAGTGTCAACTTACGTTCGTGTTACTACAAGTACTTTTAAGGTATTTTCATTATTTCAGTACAATGACAGCTTTTTACTTTAGTCGTTGAGTGTGAATCTTATAGGGAAATGGTAATTTATTTGTGGATTTAGAGATTTAAAACTACTCATGCTTCTCACAAAAATCCAATGCAAATATGACAGTGTTCATACTGGCACTGTCATTGAGTGATGACTGTTCTGCACAGTAGTACAATGAAGGGTTACAAAATTAAGTACCATACTAGTAAAACAAACACACATTTACAGCACCTGTGGCCTGTCAGAACCTTGACTAACTCTGAAAATGAAAACAAAGCTGAACTGCTGAGACAAAAACCTTACTTTCCCATATACCTTCAGTGTATTGTAGATCATATAAAAATTTAGAAATAGTGCTCTTCAGAATACAATATGTATATTGCAATGACTCCTGTTGCCAGATACTTCAATATTGCTTGCAATTTAAAGAAAGCTGGCATGGCATCTCACATACTTGTATTAGACTTTTGTACAGATTTCAAAATTGATTTTACTCATTTAAATGAAATTTCGTCATCGTCAGATAACTCCCTCATGAATGAACTTGATGTTCCCAAACGATCCCTTAAGATACCCACATTCGGGAGGATGACAGTTCAATCCCGCATCCAGCCATCCTGATTTAGGTTTCCTGTGATTTCCCTAAATCACTCTAAGCACATGCCAGGATGACTCCTTTCAAAGGGCACGGCCGACTTCCTTCCCCATCCTTCCCCAATCCGATGACACTGATGACCTCGCTATCTGGTCTCCTACCACAAAACAACCCACCCAACCTTAAGATGCCAATTTTCATAGCTCTTTGGCTAAAAGTTGTGCAGCTCCCGTATGAATAATTTCACTTGTCACCATATTGAATGTCGCATAAGTAGCATTTCCAGCTCAAGCACGTGGAAACACTAGTGTGCATGTAAGGGCAGTGGTGGGGGGATGCACACGTAAGAAATTCTTGCTGATGGAAACCCAGCTGTATGGTTGTATCAGCTCAGGGGTGTTTTCATGTTCATTCCAGCCTTTGGCACTGAGATATGATTCCTAGCTACAGTACAATGCTCAGCTGGGTTCACAGTCTGAGAAGAATGTCACTGAAAAACTAGTGGTATAATAAAACAGTATAATAGCAAAAGGAACATACAAACAACGTGTAAAATTACATCCTACAAATCACAACAACGATGTTCAATACAACCAAAAATTTATTTACGAAATGCCCAGTACTGTTATTCTTAGAAAAAGTCAGCACAAAAATGATTACTTGTGAGCAGAGAAACATGCTCATTTTGGCTAATTTGCAGATGACACACTGTCAAGCCATAAAACAGCACAACAGCATGCTAGTGCAAAAAAAAAATCAATGCTTTAAATGATGCACCTTCAGGTAAGCAGTTACAAGAGATTAGATGCATACATTGTGGGTTTAGGCATAAAATAGAGGGGTAATCAAATTTTGTATGATATTTTTACACTAACATGAATGAGAGCTGCAGAAACTGGCACACAGATAGCAAAAAAGTTATGGATGACATAAAGAAAACATTATATTCTGTAGAAAAGATACTAATCATTCACAATAGCAGAACATGTAGAACTTATTGCAGTAGATAATAACTTTCAAGTAAGGTGTAACATTATCATAAATGTAATCATCATCAAATATCTCAGAAATTCTTAACATACGGATTTTAAAATTACGATATTGCCAGTGATCAGCAAGGGGTAAATTAACCTCTAAGTTATTATATTGTACACAATTTTTACCTGTCTTTCATTAGTTGGTATAAGTTTTCTTTCATATATTCAAAAACAAAATATAATGTATCATTTTCTCTTATAACCTCTTTTAGTTTAACAACATTGGCATGAGAAAGTTTCTTCAGTGACTGAAAAATAAAAGAACAGATATTTAGCATCCTATAGTTTGATACAATGTGCACAATATCTTGTAAATATGATTTGAGAAAATAAAAAAATAAAAATATTGTAAATAGACTTGGTCATAACTTTCTAACAAAATACTAAATTTTTGGTATTACCATTTTTATCACTGCATTCCGTCACAACTATCCTAAGCTTCTGTAATATTTATACATATATTTTGCTCTCATTATTATTATTATTATTATTATTACTATTATTTATTTATTTATTTATTTCACTGTGGCCTTCTAGGACCATGACAAGTCTTGTTACTTTTGGCAATGAACTTTGCGTTCTCTGAACCTCAGATTATTATAGTTATTATTTATTTGTTTCACCCTCTAAGGAGCATGTGGAACCATTAATTAGCACTGGTCTTCTTAGCTTTCTTGTTCTTTTTTTCTTCCCAAAACTTCCTCATCGTTTCACTATAGGTCTGTCTTCTTTCTTGTGTCCATGCGTTTTTCAGTTTCAGATTCTTTTCTGTCAGGTTTTTGGTTGTGAACTTATGAGAGTTGATTTTCTGTCTGTACACAGTCGTGTGGTTTATAGTGGGTCAATACAGAGTTCCGTGAGGTCAGTTTGGTTTTCTGTTAGCCAGCATGCCCTTGTTTGGCGAGGTCCTTTGATGATAGTGAAGATTTTCTTGGTCATTCTAGAGGCGTCAATTCTTGTTAAATGTCTGTAGAATTTCAATCGTCTTTTCCGTGCAACTGACGTGAAACATTCTGTCTTTGAGTACAGTTCTTCAGAGCTTTTGCACATCCAGATACCATATGGAATCTTGGTCCAAGTATTTTCCTGAGTATCTGCCTTTCCATTTTCTCAATGTCCTTGATATTGATGGTTAATGAGGATGTTTCAGTTGCGTAGAGCGTTTCTGGAGGAGTTACTGTATGATAGTGGAGAAGTTTGGCTTAGGTGGATAGCGATTTCTTATTTTATGTGTTCCAGGTCATTGTATAAGCTTTACGTAATTTTTCTGCTCATGTTCTGTGAGCTACTTTTTCCATTACCAGTGTTGCTGATCATTTCACCTAAGTACTTGAAGTACTTAACTTGTTTGATGTCACCATATTTTGTTGCAAGTGGTTTCAGATTTGAACTTTTGGAGTCCTCGAATTGTGTTTTCTCGTAAGAAATTTGGAGTCCGGTTTTGATGGAAACATCATGAAGTTTCTGGATGGCATATTTGGCTTCCTCAGGAGTCCACGTAATTATTGCTAGGTCATCAGCAAAAGCAAGGTATTTTATGTTGATTCGTTTGTCCTTTGTTCCCATATTTATTCCAGGTATTTCTTTCTCCCACATTTTGATAATCTTGTCCAGTTCCAAGTTAAAGAGGAGTGTGGGCAACCCATCACCCAGTCTCACTCCTGTCCTAATTTGGAAAGGTTCAGAAATTTCTTCCATGAATTTTACTTTTGAGGTTGTGTCTGTTAAATTCTGCTCAATTAATGAAGTAGTTTTGTTATCTACACCATATTCACGAATTGTATTGAACAAACTGGTGCAATGAATCGAGTTGTATGCTTTCTTGAAACCTACGAAGCTGACTACTGTGCGGTTCGCTGACGGTGTTGCAGTATCATCCTCAGGTTCAAGATCTGTTCTGCGCAGGATCGATGTGGGCGGAAGCCTGCCTGATATTCACTGATCATATGTTCTATCTGTTGTTCTAATCTGTTGAGAAGAGTATGAGAGCACTTTGTAAGTGGCTGGTAGGAGTGAAATGCTTCGATAGTTGTTGGGATCAGACTTGTTGCCCTTTTTGTGTAGAGGGTGAATCAAAGCATTTTGCAATCTGCTAGTATGACTCCACTTACCCATATATTTTCAATGACAGTTTTTAGTCTGTCAATCAAGAGTTCACCTCCAATCTTGAGCATTTCGGCAATTACACAATCTTCCCCTGGTGCTGTTGTTTTTCAGGTGTAATACAATGTTTTGTATTTCCTCATGCATAGGTGGAGTTGAATCCTCGTTTGGGGTCGCAACACGGAAGTCAAGTTTGTCTGCAGGTGGTTCGCAGTTGTGTAACTTCTCAAAATGTTGTTTCAGGATTTCACAGTTGGCCTTTGTGTTCATCTCAAGTATTCCATCAGGGTGCCGAAAGCAAATATTGGGTGGCTTGAAGATGCTAGTTCTTCCCTAAATGTCCTATAAAAGTTTCTCATGTTATTTCTTTTAAAATCATTATCAATTTCCTCTAATTGTTTGTGATGGTATGTGTGTTTAATTTGTCTGATGGTTTTAGATGTTTTCTTCTGTGTTTCCAAAAAGTTCTGCCAATTCTCCAGTGTTTGATGGCTGTGTAAATCTTCCAGGCTTGAATATGTGATTCAAGTGCTCTGTCACAGTCCGTTGTCTACCACCTGTTTTTCATTTTTTCCGTGGTGGTGGACTGAGTTTTCTTGATGACTGCTGGATGGTTCCAAGAAGCTCTTCCCATGTTTTTGTGTCAGTATTTAGAGATTGTGCAAACTCCTCTGCATGTTCTTTTAGGTATTCTGGATCAATGCACAGCAGTTTAGATTTTCAGCACTTCTTTCGATTAGGTATGAAGCGGATTTTGACTTGTGAGAGAGGGTGATCAGACTCCATGAAACCTTTGCGTATCCTCACATTCTTGATTTCTGGATAAAATTTTCTAGTTATTGCTACATGGTCAATTTTATATTCCCCAATGTGGTTGTTTAGAGATTTCCATGTAGTCATTTTCCTTTGTGGTTTCTTAAAGTGAGTGGGCATTATTTGGAGGTTGGCTATCCCACATATGTTGATTAAGCAATGTCAATTGGTGTTCATCGTTTTGTGTACTGAAAAATTCCCAGTTATATGTCTGTGTTCACATTCACTGCCAATTTGCACATTGAAATCTTCCATCAGGACTTTGACATGGTTTTGAGGGATCTCAGTGAGTACACGCTTGAGATATGACCAGAACTTCTCCATTTTGTTTTTGTCAGGATCATTATTGATTAGAGTATGTACGTCTACCAGTGTATATGCCTTATTAGCACATTTAACTGTGAGTACAGAGAGGCAGTCAGAGGGTGGCAAAAAGTCTGTCACAGAGTTCTGGATACTTTTATGCATGAGGAATGCCGTTCCTAACAAATTTAGTTACTATTTTTCAGTTTGATTGCAGGCTTTCCCTTGTAGACTCGATAGCTACTGGAATAAAAGTGATCATAATCACGAAAACGTGTTTCTTGTACTGCAAGTATACAAATCCAAAATCTATCACAAGTATCTGTCAGTACCTTGAGTTTTCATGTTTTAGTTAGTGTCTGTACATTCAGTGTACCAATGAATTGCTTTCACTTTGGTTTAAGGAGTTTTAGGAAGCTCCAACTCTTTCCTGCATGATGTCCTGGTCCCCCAGAATCCGAATTATTGTTATTGTTATTGTTATTATTATTATTATTATATTATATATTATATTTATTTGTCTTTTGGCAACTATGTACAAGTATGCCTCTCTAATAAATTGTTTTTAAACACACCTTTCCGCTCTACAGACAGGGCAAGTAATGCAAAAATTTCATTTGTTCTGATTAAGTATCTTTCTTCATCTTCACTGGCTTAACACAGACCTTACCAGTCACGAAAGACAGGATGCTGTTGCCTGTGTGTTTGCCAGTTCTCCTCAATGTTAATATTTAATTCCATGTGCAAAGTTCTGCACGTCCTCCATGCTGGGATTCATTCCACCCATTCTTTCTGTGTGTGTGTGTGTGTGTGTTTGTGTGTGTGTGTGTGTGTGTGTGTGTGTGTGTGTGAAAACAAATAAGACCTTCAGACCAGAGGAAATGAACTGAGACAGATATCACAATGCCTTCAACCATACATTATAAAAATAAAGCTTCTGTTGATTTTTGAAAAAAAAAAGGTTACATGTCTGATTACAGATAAAATAGGACATTTAGAAAATGCATCACAGCTTTACAGTTGCCTGGAAAATCTGCAAAAATAAAGGAAGGCAGCTACCTTTATGACTGATCATTAAAGGAAGAAAATCATTTAATTGAAATGTAGAAGATACAGTTGCAAATAATTAGAAACTTGTGAATTAAAGAAAAATCTGTGTCAATTTTAGCAAAGTGAAGGCCCATATTGCTCAATGATGGTGGTATGGAATATGAGGTAATGTATTGTATAATTTCACACTACTTGTTCCAATTGTTCAATAAATGTGCGAGAAAAGTTGTAATTTTGAGTTCAAACACCACAGAATATGTCGGAAACTCTTAACCCAACAAAAGTTTTGCATTAGGGCATTTAGAAAAGGGTGAAAGAAGATAATGAATTATAATTGAAACTGCACATCAAATATACTCTGTATAATAACCACAATGAACAAACAGTCAGCAAATATAAATGTAAAATCACAATCAAACAACAAGTTTGGTATCATTTCTAATTTGATCCCTGGCATACATGTTGCAGTTCACAGTGATACATTTCACTGAACTCTGACAGTAAGTGCAAATTTAATTAAAAGTGACCAGAAAATCTTGTTTGTGTCCAACTGTTATCACATTTACTCATTACCAAATGTTAGACTGACCAACAGGGCATTATCAGAATAGAATAGTCATTCACCCTGCAATGAAATTACTCTCATGGATTTTCTTGCAGTGTTACAATCCCTTGTACCATTGAAATATCAGAAAATAAAGTGCCAGATGAAGTCTTAAATCTGAGAAACAAATCTGCTGGCTTTTCTATAAATAATAGATACAAATTCGAAGAACAAGCCATTCACAAAAAACAGAAGTCACATTAGTAGATACGGCTGTGGGTTCCAGGTGAAAAATTGTATTTTATTTAAATAATACACATGTTACTGAGCATTTTAGTAATGAATTATGAAAAATGATAGCCTGTCTTACACTGCATGAACACTGTATATTGGGAACAGCAGATACATCCATGAATGACTAAATTATTATTGAAAAGCAACAGCACTCTAGCGTACTTCAGACTTATTGATCTAGAGCTACAGCAAATAAAAAGTTAGATGCATGGATATGAAGTTCTGTGATTGTTAGTTGATTTGATTAATCATGAATTTATATTGTTTACAAAAAGTAAAAAAACTGAAATTTAGATTACAACCTTAACTTCTCGTAGGTTCATAGCCTCATCCCAGGAATAATATTTCCTCTTCATCCTGAAATAAAATGCAGACTCTGGATAAGAAAATTTACATACAATCTGCAGTAACTTGTAATACAGGAAAAACTAGATACTGAACAGTCAATGAAAAATACTTAAAGGTCATAAAATAAAAGCAGCATTCAAACAGAAATGACTGCATAACCTTGCTGTTCCACTTTTATCCTCCTTAGTAGTATTCTTCATATCAGTGTTCTTTTACAGAGTGAGAAAGAATTTAAAGTAGTTTTCAAATGAATTTCACACATTGTGGGCTCAGATTTTCACTTTCATATATGTTATTAACATTCGCATTCATGATAATAGTCAGCTGTTGATTATGTAACATACATTTCACTGAACAGATAAGCAAAGTTATATAAATAGGCAACAATACAGAAGTACACAGCACAACTTCACTTACAAATATGTAGACTGACCAGAATTTTACACACTAAATGGTGGGTGCCGACTGAAATGGTATATGTATTTTTGAATACTCAACCCCAACTGACTTGATAATCATACTTGCTGACAATGAAAATTATGGAGTGTGCATACTCATTGATTACCAGATATGGACACCTACTTAAAGACAGTGTGGGAAAGATGTTACAAAATATTAAAACATAATCTATTACATTTTAGATATCAACAAGAAAGACATAATTAGTGCATAACATAGATTCACATTACACAAAGATGTTGGATGAATGCCCTTTAGGTATAAATAAAGGTTCCATTTTATGAGGCAAAAGGTTGAATGTGCATTGGGATTTAAAAATCCCACCACAAAT
The DNA here is from genome assembly GCF_023864275.1 of Schistocerca cancellata. NCBI lineage: Eukaryota > Metazoa > Arthropoda > Insecta > Orthoptera > Acrididae > Schistocerca > Schistocerca cancellata. The sequence continues at coordinate 163,186,296 of NC_064628.1, read as the reverse complement.
TTTCAGGAATGTCAAATTTTCTAATTGAAATATTTCATAAACAAACTTGTTGTCCCACAAAAACTGCACATTTAGTGGAAAGTGAAAAAATACACCTGCAAAACAATACTGCTGAAATTTTGAAAGGATTACATTTTAAGCCTTTGAAGCCAACTCTTTTGAATAAAGATAACTTTTGAAATAATGGAAACTCCAGATTGTAATAGCAACAGTTCCAGGAAAAGGATAGATTGTTATTTGTCATAAAGATGACCTGTTGGGTTGCAGACATTCACAACGAAAAGACTGTAACACATTATAGCTTTCAGCCAAAGCCTTCTTCAGAAACAAAACACACACGCACATTCACACAAGCAAGTACACCTCACACACATGAGCACTGCCACTGGCATATCCTACTACAAAGCTACTGTCACATGAATAGTAGTCTGGAGTTGGCTGGGGAAGGGACAGTGGTAGCAGGATATGGATGCAGAGAAAGGAGACTTTTTGGTGGGGTGTGCAGGAACTAGAGACTGCCAGGTGCAGCGATGGGAGGAGGGGTGTCAGTGGAAAGCGGAGGGGAGGGGAGGGGGGAGGGGGGAGGTGGCAGCAGGTAATGGAAAGGATCGGCAGGTGCTTTGGCAGAGGGCGGTACACAAAGAGGGTGAAAGAATATGAAAAATGAGGAGGTGATAGGACAAGGGGGTGGGAACTGTTGGGTGGAGGCTGTGGGGACAGAAGGTTACTGTAGGTTGAGGCTGGAATAATTTTGGGAGTGGAGAATGTGTTGTAAGAATAACTCCCAGCTGCACAGATCAGAAAAGCTGGTGGTGCAGGGGATGATCCCGATGGTTCGGATAGTGACACAGCCATTGAAATCAAGCATGTTATGTTCAGCTGCATGTGTCATAGGGTGGTCTACTTTGTTCTTGGTCACAGTTTTACAGTGGCCATTCATCCTGGTGGACAGCTGGTTGGTAGTCATATGAATATAAAAAGCTGTGCAATGGTTGCAGCAGAACTGGTATACAATATGGCTTCTTTCACAGGTAACCCTGGCTTTGATGGTGTAAGCCTGTGACAGGACTGGTCTAAGAAATGCTGCTTGGGTAGACTGTGTAGGTCTTGCACCTGGGACTTCCAAGGGATATCATCCCTGTAGCAAGGGGCTGGGATTGGGAGTGGCATAAGGATGGACAATGATGTTGTGTAGGTTAGAACACCATTTTAGGAGGGGCGGGAAGGATCTTGGGTACATTGTCCCTCATTTCAGGGTATGATGATAGATAATCAAAGCCGTAACAAAAGATGTGGTTCTGTGGTTCCAGTCCGGGCTGGTGTCGAGTGACAGAGGGGCCACTCATTCATGGCTTGGCAGTTTCATCTCAAATCATATAGGACATTCATGATCAAGAATTTCTCTGGAAAAAATATATGTTAGGCCACTATATCATATGTGAGGAGCACAGAAGGAGCCTCCAAGTATGCATTTTTACTTGAAGCCACTGTCGTTGTGGTCTTCAGTCCTGAGACTGATTTGATGCAGCTCTCCATGCTACTCTATCCCGTGCAAGCTGCTTCATCTCCCAGTACGTACTGCAGCCTCCATCCTTCTGAATCTGTTTAGTATATTCATTTCTTGTTCTCCCTCCATGCTGCCCTCCAATACTAAACTGGTGATCCCTTGATGCCTCAGAACATGTCCTACCAATCGATCCCTTCTTCTAGTCAAGTTGTGCCACACACTCCTCTTCTCCCCAATTCTATTCAATACCTCCTCATTAGTTATGTGATCTACCCATCTAATCTTCAGCATTCTTTTGTAGCACCACATTTCAAAAACTTCTATTCTCTTCTTGTCCAAACTATTTATCGTCCATGATTCACACACTGCCATACATGGCGACACTCCATACAAATACTTTCAGAAACGACTTCCTGACACTTAAATCTATACCCGATGTTAACAAATTTCTCTTCTTCAGAAACGTTTTCCTTGCCACTGCCAGTCTACATTTTATATCCTCTCTACTTCGACCCTTCATCAGTTATTTTGTTCCCCAAATAGCAAAACTCCTTTACTACTTTAAGTGTCTCATTTCCTCCTCCAATTCCCTCAGCATCACCCGAGTTAACTTGACTACATTCCATTATCCTCATTTTGCTTTTGTTGATGTTCATCTTATATCCTCCTTTCAAGACACTATCCATTCCGTTCAACTGCTCTTCCAAGTCCTTTGCTGTCTCTGACAGAATTACAGTGTCATCGGCGAACCTTAAAGTTTTTATTTCTTCTCCATGGGTTTTAATACCTACTCTGAATTTTTCTTTTGTTTCCATTACTGTTTGGTCAATATACAGATTGAATAACATTGGGGAGAGGCTACAACCCTGTCTCACTCCATTCCCAACCACTGCTTCCCTTTCATGTCCCTCGACTCTTATAACTGCGATCTGGTCTCTGTACAAATTGTAAACAGCCTTTCGCTCCCTGTATTTTACCCCTGCCACCTTCAGAATTTGAAAGAGAGTATTCCAGTCAACTTTGTCAAAAGCTTTCCCTAAGTCTACAAATACAAGAAATGCAGGTTTGCCTTTTCTTAATCTAGCTTCTAAGATAAGCCGTAGGGTCAGTATTGCCTCACATGTTCCAACATTGCTATGGAATCCAAACTGATCTTCCCCAAGGTCGGCTTCTACCAGTTTTTCCATTCATCTGTAAAGAATTCGCGTTAGTATTTTGCAGCCGTGACTTATTAAACTGATAGTTCGGTAATTTTCACATCTGTCAACACCTGCTTTCTTTGGGATTGGAATTATTATATTCTTCTTGAAGTCTGAGGGTATTTCGCCTGTCTCATACATCTTGCTCACAAAATGGTAGAGTTTTGTTAGGCCTGACTCTCCCAAGGCTGTCATTAGTTCTAATGGGATGTTGTCTGTTCCCGGGGCCTTGTTTTGAGTTAGGTCTTTCAGTGCTCTGTCAAACTCTTCACGCAGTATCATATCTCCCATTTCATCTTCATCTACATCCTCTTCCATTTTTACCTATTTGATCCTCTGCTGCCTTCACTATTCCAAACCCTCAAAGTTACCCATTCTAATTCTACTGTATTTCTTTCCCCCATTCTTGTCAATTGCTCCCTTATGCTCTCCCTGAAACTCTGTACAACCTCTGGTTTAGTCAGTTTATCCAGGTCCCATCTACTTAAATTGCCACCTTTTTGCAGTTTCTTCAGTTTTAATGTACAGTACATAACCAATAGATTGTGGTCAGAGTCCACATCTGCCCCTGGAAATGTCTTACAATTTAAAACCTGGTTCCTAAATCTCTGTCTTACCACTATATAATCTATCTGAAACCTGTCAGTATCTCCAGGCTTCTTCCATGTATACAACCTTGTTTTATGATTCTTGATCCAAGTGTTAGCTATGATTAAGTTATGCTCTGTGCAAAATTCTACCAGATGGCTTCATCTTTCATTTCTTACCCCCAATCCATATTCACCTACGACATTTCCTTCTCTTACTTTTCCTACTATCAAATTCCATGACTATTAAATTTTCGTCTCCCTTCACTATCTGAATAATTTCTTTTATCTCATCATACATTTCTTAAATTTCTTCGGCATCTGCAGAGCTCATTGGCATATAAACTTGTACTACTGTAGTAGACATGGGCTTCGTGTCTATCTTGGCCACAATAAGGCGTTTACTATACTGTTTGTAGTAGCTTACCCACACTCCTATTTTTTTATTCATTATTAAACATACTCCTGCATTACCCCTATTTGATTTTGTATTTATAACCCTGTATTCACCTGACCAGAAGTCTTGTTCCTCTTGCCACCGAATTTCACTAATTCCCATTATATCTAACTTTAACCTATCCATTTCCCTTTTTAAATTTTCTAACCTACCTGCCCGATTAAGGGATCTGACGTTCCACACTCCGACCCATAGAACACCAGTTTTCTTTCTCCTGATAACAACGTCCTCCTGAGTAGTCTCCGCCCGGAGAACCGAATGGGGGACTGTTTTACCTCCGGAATATTTTACCCAAGAGGACGCCATCATCATTTAATGATACAGTAAAGCTGCATGTCACTATAAGACTAGAAAATGTCGATGCTCCGTGGAAATGACGTCTGTGAGGGCATCTGCCAATCCTTCCACCACCAGAGAAAATCAAATAAAAGGCACTTCTTAGAGCCATCTCTGACTATTGCTAGCCTGAATGTCAAGGGAATAACAAAGAACAAACAAAACATAATTCTGCAGCTATTTCAAATGCATAAATGGGATGTACTGTGTATAAAGGAAATGCATAGAGATGAAGCAGCACACAGGACCCTAATTAATGCAATGCATTTAGCCAGAGGTACCACACAATAATGGTAGTGCAATTTTCATTAGACCTGACCTGGCCTTAACTTCCACAGGGAAAACAGCAGTAAATGGAAACTGAGATCTTAACTATTGAGTGAACGCCTTCACAGTAATATCAGTATATAAGCCACCAGATGAAAACCTTAAGCTTATCATGCCAGACGACTTCAAAAGCCAAAAGAAACAGTTTATCAAAGATGACTTCAACTTTCAACTGCCATAGGAGAAACTGGAGATACAACAAATCTGATGGCAATGGCCAGTTGCTAGAAGAATGAATGGAAGTGAATAACTTCTTTCTCCTACATGACTCAAAGCTGCCCTACTCCTTCATGAACAAAATTTGGAAATGAGGCTTCAAACCCTGACAACTGCTTTGTTAGCAGTAATATCCAAAACTAATTTGCTAAAAATGTATATGAAGCACTTCCAAGAACTCAACATAGTCCCACTGCAATTCAGGTCTTCTCGGCAGACAAGTCTGCTAACACATCCTTTCAAAGAGGGTTCACTTTCACAAAAGCCATATGGATGGATTTCTTCAGGGAATTAGACAAAGAAATTTACAAGACAAATCCATTCCTGAAAACTACATTTTTTTTTTACAAATTCTCCATAAAGTGTCAAAAAAGCAGATTCCAAAAGATTGGAGACACAACTTCATACCAGGACTCTCTGAAGGTAACAAAAACATATTAGTGAATTTTGAAGAGTTGTACTCAAACGATCTTTTCAGTGATGAGACAATAGCTTGTGCACAATTCTCACAAAAGCACTAAGTGAAATGAGATGAAAGAAATGGGTCGAAATGTTGGAGAAAATGGACATGTTGCATAGCAGCAAAACTGCATGGAGTCTCATCAGAAAGCTCGATGGGGACCCAAAAGAAATGGCTAGAGTAACACCCAATGAAATTGCACACCAACTACTACCGAATGGCAAGCCCAACAAAAAATATGATTAAAGCAAGTTAAATGTGATATCCACACAGAAATCCACAACTTCTTCTCTCCTTTCACAATGAGCAAACTCAATGAGAGTATAAATACTATGAAAAACACAAAGGCGGATGGTGTTGATGATTTTTGTGTGTGTGTGGGGGGGGGGGGGGGGGGGGGGGGGGCGTGGAACAGGTAAAGTATCTCAGACCGAATCGAATGCCAAAAATTGGGTGTTAAGCCTATTTAACCACTGCACAAAACCTTTAAAATTCCTAAACTGTGGAGGAAGTCCAAAGTAATAACACTCATGAAACCAGGAAAAAAAGCCTGTCTCACGTAGCAACTGTCAGCCCATATCCTTCCTGTGCCACCTCTTCAGACTGTATGAATTGAATCAATAACTACATTGATTCAAAGTTAACCTTGCAGCAAGTTGGCTTCAGGCCAGGTAAATATTGTACTGGCCAGATTCTGGCACTCACAGAGCATATTGAGGATTATTAAAATAAATTAATAATGGGCTGGACTCTGGTTGATCTAAGTGCCTGCCACCTGCGATACAATAAACCACCGAAAACTATTACTCAAAATCTATCATAGTATTAGGGACCATCAACTAGTAAAAATCATAGAATCCTTGCTGAAAAACTGACAATTCTACATCACCCTAAAAGGGATAAAAAGGCACTGGAGGAATCAGAAAAATGGCCTTGCTTATGGAAGTGTTCTAACTCCTATCCTGTTCAATATACATATGAACAATCAGCCAGTACCCAAAAATACGAGACATTTTCTCTATGCTGACGATTTGGGTAGAAGAAGAACGTTTGTTGAAGTAGAGGTCATGTTGAAGAATACCCTATGTCAAAATAGTGCCATGATAACACTCTCAAACCACATTCCATGAAAATGAAAGTTTGCACTTTTCACCTGCACACACACCTATCAAATATAAAGCTGCACATTAACTGGAATGAATCTATCCTTGAGCACACAGATCAGTTCATACATAGCACAGACTGTGCTTAGAACCACTGCTTTAGTACTTTGCTTTTCTGCAGCTGAGTACACGTGTCCTGTATGGTCTATATTGGCACATGCAAAGAAAATCAATATAAATTAAAAAGACTACAATCAAGAATTCTGTTCCTCAATTACATCTTGGATGATACCCCAGTCAGATATACCCTATTTTAGAACATCTATAAAGTGGTGTTGAATTAAACTGCAAATTACGAAAAATGCTAAAATGTATCAGAATTGGTGTAGCCCATATAAAAATCAATTTGATAAAATGGAGCCTATTAGAACCTGATGATAATAAATACAACTGTGGAGAAATAAAAAACATGCAACATCTTCTAATATGCCAAAATTGTACTGAAGCTTTCGACTTAGCCCTGTATTGGGCCAAAAAATTCACAGATCCTGACACAAAAAAGTAAAGTAAGGAAGTACATCATATGTGTTAAGAAATAAAATATTTTCATTTCATCTCGGTTTTTGTAAATGGTGCAATCCTTGGGAAAATGTGTATTTTGTAAATAACTCTTAAAACAATAGAGAACTAAAAAAATATAACTAATAACCCAAAAGTACTGGAGACCTGGCTGATGTTTTGCTTTAAATGTCTCTCTCTATATGTTCAAATTTGGTTGACACACACACACACATACTCTTGGGCTTTCTTTTAAGCAAATTTAAGAAGAAGATATATTAAAAAAATATTCTAATTTGGAAAGTCACAGAATGCTAACTTCCTTGCTTTAAACCAAGTGAGGTCAAGCTGGGTGTATGGAATTCCTGAAAGATGACCAGAGGGTGGTTAGGTGGGAGGGGGGGAGTTGGGCTGGACACTGGTATGAACTGGGAGAGGCAGGGTTCAATGTTAGAATTATGTTGGCTTTGTTGGAGGGTTTGGTGCCAAAGAAGTGTTTCCATTGCATGGATCAGGAGAAGAAAAGTAGGTCTTTGATAAGTCCAACATGGTTAAACTAGGGTGTAGGGCTAATGATGAGGTCTTTGAATAGGGCTGAAACTTCTGGAGGGCTGAAGATTTTGGTGAAAAGTTTAACAACAGCTCTGCTGCAACCACTGCACAGTCTTTTACATTGGTATGACTACCAACCAGCTGTCCACCAGGATGAACGGCCACTGCCAAACTGTGGCCGACAGCAGAGTAGACCGTCCTGTGACACAACATGCATCTGAACATAACATGCTTGATTTCAATCCCTGCTTCACAACACGGACCATCTGGACCCTCCCCTCTACCACCAGCTTTTCTGAACTGTGCAGATGGGAATTATCCTTACAACACATTCTCTGCTTCCAAAATTTTTCCAGGCTCAACCTACGGTAACTCCCACACCCTCCACCCAATAGTTTCCGTACCTTCATCCTATCACAACCTCCCTTTTCACATTCCTTCACCCTCTTTGTTTGCTGCCCATCCATACCCTGCTATCACTCCCCCTTCCCTGACCCACTCCAGATTGTTACTCACGTGACAGTCACATTCTGCTTGGAGCTGCTGATGGAAGCGGTCATGTGTGCATGATCTGTGCTTGCTTGTGTGAATGTGTGTGTGTTTTCTTTGAAGGCTTTGACCGAAAGCTATAATTTTCAGTGTGCCTGTCTGCAACTCAACAGGTCATTTTTATGATGAGTAGCAATATATCATTTTCCTAATATTGTTGTTAACTTTTCCTTGTGTGTGTGTGTGTGTGTGTGTGTGTGTGTGTGTGTGTGTGTTCTTTGCTTATGAAGAAGGACTTTTGGCCTAAAACCTAAAAGTTTAGCAGCCTGTTCATTGTGTCTGCAACTCAATGCCTCCTCTATGTGGTGCATAGCAATCTATCCATTCCAGTTGTTGTTATTCCATCTTGGACTTTCCATTGTTTAAGGGTGTTTTTTTGAGTTAGGGCTTTCTAATAAGATATGCCAATCCTAAAACAAACTATTAGAATGGGTTTGAATTTTGGCATCTGGTTTTCATGAAATTTAAGTTTTAATATCTTTATAAGTGAATACAATATATGGTGAACACTTCAGCTTTGAAAAACACAGCAGGGATAAAAGTTTTGAGGTTTCGTACATTCACATTAGAGAGAGAGAGAGAGAGAGAGAGAGAGAGAGAGAGAGAGGGCAGAAAAAGATATATAAGTGGGGCTATAGCAAGTCAAGCTATTCTACCTTGCTACATTTGAAATGTAAATAGTAAAAGCATATACAGGGTCAAGGTTAAAGCAACGTTGTCAGTACCAAAGTTTCCATGGGTATGTTGGCTTTCTTGACAAATTATTGATGAAATCTTCTAGGGTTATCAGCTGAGTGACAAGGCAACACCACAAATTGGTTGACAAACAGGAAGCCATGACTCAGCTGATAACTTGAAAAGATTTCATCGAGCAACAACATGACATCATGACTCAGCTGATAACCCAAAAAGATTTCACTAACAGAGTTATTCTATCCAGCAGAAAGAAGAAAATGTATATCTATAAAGAAATGAAAAGGTACCAAAGGGAAAGAGATGTCATTCAAGCTCCCAGTAATGGGTACATGGGCAAACTGATTGAAATGCTCAACAATTTGCAAACATGACATGTGCAAAAGGTCAACAATAATTGTAAGAGGAACTAAAATAAGGCTAAAACAAGGCTCATGAAGAGAAAAGAAGTGCAAATTAAAAAAGACAGAATAGGAAAAGATTTTACAAAATGAAGAAAAATTTAAGAAAGAAGAAAAATTATAGTAGTTTTAAGATAATGTTCAGATTCATTACCCCATCAGCATATCTGAATAACATAAACTAGAGACGAAAAGTACTTGCAGGAAAGCTGCTGAGATCAAACAGCAAACAGCTATGACTTTACAGCATTATGCAGTTATAATCAAGATACAAATGTCAACAACAGTACAAGAAGAAGGAGAAATTAATATGATATATGGTGAATTAGCAGACTAAGGGAGATGAAAGCTTTATCTAGCCGAGTGATATGAATACTGTAGATAGAAATGGAGAGGAAGGAAAGGTGGTTGCAAAATTTTCACTGGGGTCAGGGAATGAAAGGGGAGACAAACATAATTTTTCCAAAAACATAACCTATGCATCCAGGACACCTTTTTTAGCCAACACCGACAGACACCTGAAAAATATCTAGAGATACCAAATTGACTTCATGATTGTTAAATAGATATTCTAAAAACAATTTGACTCTAGTAGATCCTAACCAGGATGTGACTTGGGAAGTGACCACGTACTGGTAATGATGAAAATCTGGTCTAAATTTAAAAAAAAAATAAGAATAGCATATATAAATGGGATTTAACAAACACACAGTGGAACCATATCAACAGCAAATGGACAAGATAACACATGCAGGAGACTCTAATGACACCCGAGGAAGCAACAGGTCAAGAAAAACAGGTAACTTAGCAACAGCAAGAAATAGTAGGCAAGAAAAAGAAACAAAAAGAACCTACTACTTCTGAATGTTTGAACATTATGGAACAAAGACAGAAACCAAAGAGCTCAAAAACGAAAAAGAGAGAAATAGCAACAGAAGTACAAAAGCACAAAAAGCTGAGGTAACAGAGAAGCAAGGAAAAAACACAAAAATATGTTGAGGATGTCTGCCTGACAGTGGAAAATAACATGAAAAATGAAAACTTATGGGACATATAATTTGTAATGTTTTTAAAGACAAAATAAACAGAGGCAGAGCAGTTACACATGAAAGTGGCATTATACTGAATGATGATGAAACTGTACAAAGATGTACACAGGAGATAGAGAACCTGTACATTGAGAAAAACTATTGCAAAGTAATGCAGACTGTACTGATGAATTGATCTTACAAGAGAGATTCTAACTAGCTTTGAAAAAAAAAAAAAAAAAAAAAAAAAAAAAAACAGAGCCCTGTGTATACACAATATTCCTTCCAAACTTCTCAAAGCAGGTGGAATGGGAATTAAAGAGGGGTAAAACACTGTTACATGTAACTTATATGCGCAGGGAAAACTGCCACAGATTTTGAGATAAACCTGATAAATCCCATCCTCAAATGGCAAATCCTTTAAAATGCAAACATGACCAAACGTATAGCCTCATCAAGCATGAATCAAAAATAATAAACATCATCTTCAAACCAATGCAAGAAAAAGGTGAAGCTGCACTCTCAGTTCAACTTCTGAAAAAATGACGTATTAGAGAAAGAATATTAGCTTTGAAATTAGTCACAGAGAAATAGTCGGAAAGGAATTAAACATGGTACATAACATTTGTAGATATATAGAAAGCATTTAATAGTGTGAAAAGCAAAAAGATGATAGGAGTGTTGAAGAAAGTAGGAATACACTAAAGAGACTGAAAAAAGTCACAGAACCTTTACAAAAACAAGATCTAGCAATGATGTGCACTATAACCATTTATGTTTAGTCTATACATAGAGGAAGCACTTTAAAAAGTTGGAGAACAGTTGGAGACAGGTGTAATAAGAGGCAAAAGAATAAATATGCTGAGCTATGCTGACGACATAGTTGTTTTAGTTTAAACTTAGTTGTTTTAGCTGAAACAGAAAAAGAACTTGAAGTCATGTCAAATAAAATGGATGAAATTGTAAGAAATGAATGTAACAAGAAAATAAACAAATCAAAAATGAAACTGATGGTTTGTGACAAAGGAGGGCAAGCCAAAACACAATTACAAGTTCTCTTTTTTATTTATTTAACAAGCAAGATAAATAGAGATGGAACAAGCAAAAAAAGTAAGAGGCAGAAATGCCAAACCAAATTTTGTGCCTAACCTCAAAAAGTAACAGCACATGAATCAGGAAAAGGGTTCTAAAAACACATGGTCTGTTAGAATGTGGTGTTGTATGCCTGCGAGACTCTTCAGATTGAAGAAAAGATTGATGTTTTTGGAGATGTCATGTTACAAGTGCATCATGAAAACCAAATGGACTGATAACATCATGAAGTTGAACAAGTTTCCAAAACAGTGGGATAGGAGAAAAGTTCATGGAACACTACTGTAAAAAGATAATCAATTTATTGTTCATCTGTTGAGTCTGGAAGAGATCCTAAATACAATAATATGGAGGTATGTCAATGGAATAAGAACTAAATGAAGATCAAGCACAACTTAATCATAGCTAACACTTGGTTTAAAAATCATGGTAGAAGGTTGTATACATGGAAGAACCCTGGAGACACTAAAAGGTATCAGATAGATTATATAATGGTAAGACAGAGATTTAGGAACCAGGTTTTAAATTGTAAGACATTTCCAGGGGCAGATGTAGACTCTGACCACAATCTACTGGTTATGACCTGTAGATTAAAACTGAAGAAACTGCAAAAAGGTGGGAACTTAAGGAGATGGGACCTGGATAAACTGAAAGAACCAGAGGTTGTACAGAGTTTCAGGGAGAGAATAAGGGAACAATTGACAGGAATGGGGGAAAGAAATACAGTAGAAGAAGAATGGGTAGCTTTGAGGGATGAAGTAGTTGAAGGCAGCAGAGGATCAAGTAGGTAAAAAGACGAGGGCTAGTAGAAATCCTTGGGTAACAGAAGAAATATTGAATTTAATTGATGAAAGAAGAAAATATAAAAATGCAGTAAATGAAGCAGGCAAAAAGGAATACAAACGTCTCAAAAATGAGATCGACAGGAAGTGCAAAATGGCTAAGCAGGGATGGCTAGAGGACAAATGTAAGGATGTAGAGGCGTATCTCACTAGGGGTAAGATAGATACTGCCTACAGGAAAATTAAAGAGACTTTTGGAGATAAGAGAACCACTTGTATGAACATCAAGAGCTCAGATGGAAACCCAGTTCTAAGCAAAGAAGGGAAAGCAGAAAGGTGGAAGGAGTATATAGAGGGTCTATACAAGGGCAAAGCACGTGAGGACAATATTATGGAAATGGAAGAGGATGTAGATGAAGATGAAATGGGAGATACGATACTGCGTGAAGAGTTTGACAGAGCACTGAAAGCCCTGAGTCGAAACAAGGCCCCCGGAGTAGACAACATTCCATTGGAACTACTGACGGCCTTGGGAGAGCCAGTCCTGACAAAACTCTACCATCTGGTGAGCAAGATGTATGAAACAGGCGAAATACCCTCAGACTTCAAGAAGAATATAATAATTCCAATCCCAAAGAAAGCAGGTGTTGACAGATGTGAAAATTACCGAACAATCAGTTTAATAAGCCACAGCTGCAAAATACTAACACGAATTCTTTACAGACGAATGGAAAAACTAGTAGAAGCCGACCTCGGGGAAGATCAGTTTGGATTCCGTAGAAGTACTGGAACACGTGAGGCAATACTGACCTTACGACTTATCTTAGAAGAAAGATTAAGGAAAGGCAAACCTACGTTTCTAGCATTTGTAGACTTAGAGAAAGCTTTTGACAATGTTGACTGGAATACTCTCTTTCAAATTCTAAAGGTGGCAGGGGTAAAATACAGGGAGCGAAAGGCTATTTACAATTTGTACAGAAACCAGATCGCAGTTATAAGAGTCGAGGGACATGAAAGGGAAGCAATGGTTGGGAAGGGAGTAAGACAGGGTTGTAGCCTCTCCCCAATGTTATTCAATCTGTATATTGAGCAAGCAGTAAAGGAAACAAAAGAAAAATTCGGGGTAGGTATTAAAATCCATGGAGAAGAAATAAAAACTTTGAGGTTCGCCGATGACATTGTAATTCTGTCAGAGACAGCAAAGGACTTGGAAGAGCAGTTGAACGGAATGGATGGTGTCTTGAAGGGAGGATATAAGATGAACATCAACAAAAACAAAACGAGAATAATGGGATGTAGTCGAATTAAGTCGGGTGATGTTGAGGGTATTAGATTTGGAAATGAGACACTTAAAAGTAGTAAAGGAGTTTTGCTATTTGGGGAGCAAAATAACTGATGATGGTCGAAGTAGAGAGGATATAAAATGTAGACTGGCAATGGCAAGGAAAGCATTTCTGAAGAAGAGAAATTTGTTAACATCGAGTATAGATTTAAGTGTCAGGAAGTCATTTCTGAAAGTATTTGTATGGAGTGTAGCCATGTATGGAAGTGAAACATGGACGGTAAATAGTTTGGACAAGAAGAGAATAGAAGCTTTCGAAATGTGGTGCTACAGAAGAATGCTGAAGATTAGATGGGTAGATCACATAACTAATGAGGAAGTATTGAATAGGATTGGGGAGAAGAGAAGTTTGTGGCACAACTTGACCAGAAGAAGGGATCGGTTGGTAGGACATGTTCTGAGGCATCAAGGGATCACCAGTTTAGTATTGGAGGGCAGCGTGGAGGGTAAAAATCTTAGAGGGAGACCCAGAGATGAATACACTAAGCAGATTCAGAAGGATGTAGGTTGCAGTAGGTACTGGGAGATGAAGAAGCTTGCACAGGATAGAGTAGCATGGAGAGCTGCATCAAACCAGTCTCAGGACTGAAGACCACAACAACAACAACAACAACAACAACATAAATACATAGCTCAAATTATAAAAGACACCTGTAATTCCCATGTGAGAATGAATAAGAGTAGAACGATGCAAAAAATGGAGCTCTATTGCCAACCACTTCTTGAACTGAGCACAAAAGGAAGCATTACGTATTCCTATGTACAATATTAAAGGAAAATTACTATACAGGAAGAACAGAAGATGGAAGTATTATTAATTATTTTCTACATCTACATTTATATTCCACAAGCCATCCCGTAGTGTGTACTTCCTCCCTTCACTGTTCCAGTTGTGAATAGTGCACAGGAAAAACAATTGTTGGTAAGCTTCTCTGTGAGCTTGAGTCCCTCTAATTTTACGTTCAGGATCTTTTCACGAGATACGAAAGGGTAAGCACTGTATTGGTTGACTCTTCTACGAATGTACACTCTTGGGATTTTAACAGAAAAATCACACCATGATACACAACACCTCTCTTGCAGCATCTGCTGCTGGGGTTGGATGAGCATCTCTGTAATGTTTTTACAATTACTAAGCAAACCTCTGATGAATTGAGTAGCTTGTCTTTCAATCTTCTCTTTTTACTTTACCTATACTATCTAGTTTACATTCCAGACTGACGGTGTTCCACATGGCTCTGCTCCATATTAGGCCCAGTCTTACTTCTTCTATGTTGATAACTTACCATTAAATATCAGCTCCTCCATTAAATATCAGCTCCTCATCAGATCTGTTCACAGATACTTCTGTCTTTCTTGAAGATCAGGATTTGGAAAAAATTCTCAAATATGTGATCAGTACCCTCAGTAACTTAGAAACTTGGTTTCAGCTAAATGGATTGAATCTAAACATATCTAAGTTCAAAACCAAATAGTCAAAATGTGAGCAGATTAAGATTGTACACAACAACCAAGATATAGAAGTTGACTCACTCAAATTCTTAGGTTTAAATGTAGATAAACATTTGATCTGGCAGGCACACACTGAATTCCTAGCAAATAAAATTAGCAGCTTTGCATTCGCAATGCAAATATTGTCAACTGCAACTGACATGGACACACAAAAAGTAGCATATACAAGCTACTTCGAATCCATTATTAGGTATGGTATTGTTTTTTTGGGGTAACTCGTCAAACATAGTGAGGATACTAAAAATACAGAAAATAAATCATATCGACCATTATTTAGAAAACTTAAAATATTAAATCTGCCTTCCTTATAGATATATGAGGTTATTATATTATTGTACAAAAGACATGAATTATTTGAGGGAAACCATTTTGTCCATTCACATGATACTAGAAACAACGAAAATTTTATGCTCCCCACCCGCTGCCTCAGACTGCATTCTCAGGGACCTCAATACATGGGAATGAAAATTTGTAATAAATTAAAAGGGAACAAGTTGATGCAGATAATTTAGGTTCACTTGAAAGAAGGCTATATGAGGTACTGACACTGAAGTGTTATTACTTAGTGGGTGAATTCACGCAGGACAAACTGGAAATTTGATCAGGATACAATGTGTAGCCACACACACACACACGCGCGCACGCGCACGCGCACGCGCAAATGCAAACGCAACTTGCACATATACCTGCAGTCTCAGAGAACTGAAACCACACTGCGAGCAGCAACAGCAGTGCATGATGGGAGTGGCAACTGGGTGGGGGTAAGGAGGCGGCTGGGGTGGGGAGGGGGAGGGATAGTATGGTTGGAGTGGTGGACAGTGAAGTGTTACAGTTTAGATGCAGGTCAGGAGAGAAGGTGCAAAGGGGGGAGGGGGTAAGTAGCAGAAAGGAGAGAAATAAAAAGAAATAGACTGGGTGTGACGATGAAATGACGGCTGTGTAGTGCTGGAATGGGAACAGGGAGGGGGGCTGGATGGGTGAGGACAGTGACTAATGAAGGTTGTGACCAGGAGGGTTACGGGAACATAGTGTTATTATTTACGTAGTGTTATTATTTACTGTAGTGCTACTATTTATTAACGCAAAAATCATTGTTAACAGTATTATAAATTTTTGACATGTCTCCTGTACGCAAACCAAATGGACTGCAAATGTACATCATGAGATGTATAAAAAACAATTCACAGTCAATATTTAGGTGTTTGTCATATGAGACTTTTTTAAGCTACCCTCTTTATGGGTAGTTTCTTCCAATGAATCTCATTCTGTCATCTGCCTAGGGGTGATTCATTTTATGTAGTTGTTCCACTTTAAATCACTCTGTGTGTATACCCCCAGATATTTAAAGGATGTGGCTGCTTCCAGGCACATTTCAACAACTGTATAATCACACAATAAGACATCATTCTTGCTATTTCAGTAATGCCTATTGCAGTTTTCCACGCATCTTCTTTCCACTAGTTTCTATTCTGTTTATTATGAAATGATCGCTCTGATTCTAAAAGTTCAAAATTCAATTTTTTTACTGTTTTATGTTACTACCAGGCATACCTTACTATGCCAGTTTGAGGGCTGGTATGTACATACATCTTTATGTGTCTGAATTTACTTACTGTTTATGGTAATATTTCTTTGGACAGACTGAGACCACACAACACTAACTGTCCTTTAATGATCACAAAAGAAGTTTCCTCACCTCTTAATAGCAACCTTCTCCCCAGTATCAATTCTCTGACCCAGAACCACGGAGCCATATGTTCCATCTCCAAGTTGGTTTAATGTGATATACCGGTTCATGTTTACAGGGGCGGAGCCCATTCGTTTTTCTTCAGTATATTACATGTATATATACCTGCAAAATTAAATTAAGGACATCAATTTATCAGGAAAACATCAAGGTTTGTGCTCCTTTTCTATCCATCTCTATAACTTTACAAGTACTCTGCTGTGTTATTTTTGGATTGTACATTGACTGGTGAAGGATGTACAGAAAAACATCACTACATAACAGTTAACATATATCTGCCAAGGGACTTTATTGAATCATTATAAGCAAAGTAAGTCTGAAATGTCCACAATAATTCTCTGAAGTTTGCATGCAGTGCACACAATGAATGAGCAATGTGCTTACAGTTTTAGCCTGAGTGTCAAAGAGCATGGCATAAAAGCAAAATCACAAAGATAACCTTTTTAAGGAGGCACTGAGTGGCAGACAGGCACACTGAATAAAGACTATTAGATATTATTTAGTTATTGGATTAAATCTTCCATCAGACATAGACAAAACACACACACATAGACATTGCTATTATCATCTTTAGGTGCTAATTAGTTGGGTGTTAGTACCCAGAGATGACAAAGGCTCTCTCTCTGTGTATTCATCATCTCCCCTAAGCAGTGAGTAGCAGTCTATACTTCTCAAATTGTTTGCATTGTTTAAAAGGTAACATTTTGATAGATATAATGAAACTGAATTATTGTGATGATGATCACAGATATTATAATATGATTTTCATGTTGATAAGAACTGTTCTGGTAATGTGGTGCTCAAGACAAAATGGAAAAGAAAAATTATACTCATAAATTAATTTTAGAAAATATAGTTACATACAACATACAAGCAATTTTATGATATTTGCAGCAAAGTTCTTTGTAAAAGTTCCACAACAGTATCAATCAAGTAGTTGCACAGAGACATGGAAAAGTTATACTGCAAGAAATCTAACATTTTGATTTCATTTTTGCCTACATATTAAACTGACAGTCTGTAAGTAGTTACTTGGTGAAAGAGCCAAAAAAGCCATCATGTGCAAAGAGTTAACAACATACTGGTAATATCATAACAATTTTAAAATCTCCACTGGAATAAGGTAATTCAAACAGACATTAAGGAGGAAAGCTGTTAAGTCTACAGAAATTACTAAACAATTTTTCTTTTTATCACAGTATGTTATAAAAATTAAAATCACTGTCACAAGAATTGCAGTATATAGGGTTTGGTTTAAAACTGACTTTGAACTGACTTTTGAGAACAATTATTGGACTTTAATGCACAAAAATATTAATAAAAACTATATCAAATAGCCAGAAGAAGTTATGTGCTGTCTTTATTAATAATATTATAGCTACTGCCAATACCCCCAAAGGGAAAAACATTTATATTAGAAAAATACAGTTACCAAATTAATTTCATAAAACATGTCCCTAAAGAGCAAAACATATCATATCAGTATATCACAGGTACTAAAAAAAAACAAATATATGAAAATTTAGTATCACTATTCAGTTAACACGTTCTAGAAATTCGCCACAAGGATGCACGCCAAAGTCAACAGAAGATGTCACTGATGTTATTTTTTATTATTATTATTCTATGACCCTTCTAGTGTAATTTGGTGTTCGTATGCATTTTGATGTAAACATTCGATGAATCTATTAGGGTGTTTCAAATATTACATATATTCTATTGTTTAGTAATAGCTATTTGAAAAGAAAATAGTAAACAAAGTTATGGATCTTGAAATATTGGTGTTCCTATAACTCATTATATGCACATATATGTCTCACAGAAAATAATGAACATAGTACATTCTACATTCTACACTTCACTTAAGACACCAGATACCTGCAATGGTGACAATTTCACTATCTTATGGAATCAGTGATACAAAACAATCAGTAGTTCCAAGATGTCAGTATCACGAGTAGAGAAACACTATTGCCAAAAATAAACTTTGAAAATATGTAGATACTGCTGATTTTAGCAAAAGCATTTGCAATATGTAGGTATACCTTATTCACAACACAATGTCAAGCACAGTCAAGTCCAGAACACATTTTCCAGGTCAACTCAGTTGAGGATTATTGATTACAATGTTCAAGGCCATGACAGGGGCTTTCTGGCTACATAGCAACCAGCAAAACAAACTTCAGCTGCCATATTAATGCAGCAGTTGCTTATAAGTAGTATCAAGTGCTTCAGATAATTCAATTCACAAGACAGCTATTATGAAATGATGAAAAATGTGGGAATTATTACTTTCATTTACACAAATCATCAGAATGTATTTAAACTGAAATACGAAAAACTGCATAAAGTGCTAAAATTATACATGTGGAAAAAATGTTATACACTTATAAAGTCAATCATACCTAAATATTTTCAGGTTTTACTATATGAAAACATTAACAACATGGACTAGCAAATTGTAAGAATTTTCCTATGAAAATACCCTTGTAGCCAATTGTATATTCAGTGATTAAGGCTGTTCCACTGTAAGTGGTCAATGTCTAATACAGAGCTGAAGTGAACAGCCATAACTAACAAAACATAAGACCTAAATTTGCCTAGGTGCATATTCTCTAATTTGGAAAATGATAAAACTATCCTCAGCAGATTATCAATTTTGGTTATCTTTTTACGTTCATTAATGCTTGCATAAATTGTTTATATTGTCAGAAAAATACTATTGATGACTGTATAAATATAGTACTTTTGTTGTGCCTATCTGTAACTCAGCATCTTCACTATGTGGTGAGTAGCAGCTCCCCTTCTCATAAATATTAAATATAATAAAGTGATAATTGTTTTATCACTGATTTATTAATACATGATGTGACATTCAGTTTCGTAATTTCTCAATATACACAATGGAAGGATGCCACATTGAATGTCTTAAACCAATTAAAAATAATTTTAAAATATGGAGATGTTTCTGTTCTACAACTCATCAGTATTATTTATCTTTAAAACTCTGCATTAGTGTGCAATTGAAATTTGGAGGTTAACGACCTTACAATCAACCAAAGCACAACCTGTATAAAGAAACAAATCTGTGTAATAGTTATGAAAAGCACATTCATTAAGAGTTATAAATGAGCTTGAAACAATACATTTATCAATGGAGCAGCAGTTTTCCAACAATAAATCCTTCAGGCCTTTCTTAAACTCAACTTTATTAGTAACTAAACTTTTTATGGATGCTGGTAACTCATTGAAAATATCTGTTCTTGAATACTGAACACCTTCTGGACCAAAGTGACAAATTTCAATACGAAATAAATGTATTGAAAAGGAGAAGTTAGTATCCCCAGTTTCTTGAACACACCTCTACGGGACAGTCTTGAATTCACATGCATTACAAATAACTCACATTACTAACTTTTGAACTTGGAAAACTTCAGCTTGGTTTGATGAGTTACCACAAAAGAATGATCCTGTATGACATAAGGAATGAAAGCAAGCAAATTAAGCTAGCTTTTTTTTATTTTTACACCACCTTTGTATAACAAACTCTGCATTGCAAATTCAAATTTGTTTAGGCACTTCATCGATTTTAAGTTACATGCCTCCAAATTGGATTTATTAAGTTGGAATGCCAAGAAATTAATACTGTCAACTTATTTTAGCTGATTGTCATTGTATTTTAAACATATATTTGGATGAAACCCCCTACAGACCCCAAAGTGCTTTAAGTGTTTCTTTTCCAAGTTTATGATATTTGTGTGTCCATGAAAATTTCATTAATTCATCTTTCTAACACTATATTTGATCTGCTAATAATGTCTGCATCATTTGCAAACAAAACAAAAAGGCATCTCGTAACGTTAGTGAAGAAAGTTCATTAATACTGACAAGAAAGAGTAAGGGCTATAAGATGCAACCTTGTGGGACAACACTTGTATTTAGTTCCCTGTTGGATGATAATTGGTAACTTAATACAGGACTCTTTCCTACTAACACCCTTTGTTTCCTATCAAAGAGAGATAATCTGAACCATTTTGTGACATTTCCAGTTAGAATGTTTATTATCAACCATTCAGTGTATTTTGATAAAATTCGTCTTGTCAACATGTAAAGTACAGTTAATACAATTAATACATCAGCTTTATGAGTAAATAAAGATACATTTTAGTAAAAGTACAATGTCAGCCCAAATACACTTATTAACATCAATATTTAGTAACTGAAATACTTCATATATAAATGCTAAATTACAACTGTATATCAATTCCATACTTCTACATTTACAGTTTATGATTACTTATGACTAGTTGGAGCAATTACTCATATATTTATTGATGTACATATAAATGTAGAATTCTAATTTTATGATTATTACATGCAATTTTATTGACACACGCAGCTACCCAAAGCACAGTTCTTGGAAAGCACTCGTCATGAATTCATCAACTGAATAAAATTCTCGCTCTCTTAGCAAAGTTTCTAAACCTTTCTTGTGCTTGTGTAAGAGAGTCAAATGAGCTGTTTTTGACAATTTGTTGAATTTAAGGCTCATGTGTTAATGGCTATTGTGTGGATGTGGGAAAGTCTTGAGTACAGAAAATGGATCATCTGGCTATTTCTTGTATTGTGCAAATGAACATTATTTCTTAGTTTAAGTTTGTTTATGTTTTCTTTAGCATAAACTAGACAACTATAGATGTAAAGGATGAGGACCGTCATTATGTTAAGTGCTCTGAACTCGCTTCTCCAATTCTCTCTAGGATGCAGACTTACATCAATGGCTTTCTTCTACCACTGAAAAACGTAAAGCTGACTTTCACGCATTTGTCCACAACAACATTCCATGTTCCAGATGTGAATGTAAGAAGGCATAATAAAAGCTGTAGATTCTTGCTGATATTCTTAGTTATGTAACAAAAATAAAACTCTTGCCAATTTACTGCATGAGTAATTTATGTGTCCATCCCACAATATTCATTTACCAATTACATTCTTATTCTCAGATTTCATTACCCCAAGATTATTTCAAAGTTCTTCCATTTTTGTTTTGTTAATTGACAGCAGGCTGTCTAGACACCAGTGATTAGTCACCTTGATAATTTCCCTACCATAATTTTGAAAACTTTGCAACTGTTCACCTGTTGTTATCAGTGTGGTGTCATCAGCATACAGCACATTCTCAGATGGTATGTGACTTGAGAAATCATATATGTACACAATGGAGAGAAAATGTCCACAAACTGATCCCTTTGGTATTCCATGTTTTATTTTCAACAACTGCGATGTCTAATTATTTGCACATACTAACTTCAGCCTGTTAGACAGATTCTAAATATACACCATAATATTCTAATTTATTTAAAGTATATTGTGATTAACACAATCAGACTCATTTCATGTATCACAGATTACACATAGCCTGTAATTTATTATCTAATGCTTTAAGTATATTCTCACTGTGGTAGTAAATAGCCTTATCCATATCGGAACCTTTTAGAAATCCCAACTGTGACTTTTGGACATGTCCAAAAGAACAGATACCACTCCACAAAAGGATTAAAGACATTAGCAGTCAGTGAGTACCGATTTAAATTAACATCGAAAGATGAAAATTTGTGCTGGACTGGCATTTGAACCTGGGTGTTGGGCTTACTAGGCAGATGCAATGACCACTACGTCATTCGAACACAGTGGTCATCGCAACTGCATGAACTACCCAACACACCTCCCTCATGTGCAAATTTTCAACTTATCCACACCCTACTGATGTACTGCCGCCTGCCCATCAATGTTATCATTCGTGGCATTTTGCTGACTCCCATAAGAGTTCAAGCTTTGTGTGCATCTGAACTGAAGGGGTCATTGGCCGTCCTCACCTGTACATAATTATAATTAAGATGAGGATGGTCATGATCCCTTCAGTGCAGAAGCTCACCAAACTTTAACTTTTATGGGAATCAGCAAAATGCCATGAATGAATCAATAGTGTGTGGATAAGTTAAGAATTTGGGTCTGACAGAAGGGTGTTCCGTGCAGTTGTGATGACCACTGTGTTTGGATGGCGTAGTGGTCAGAATATCGGTCTAGTAAGCAGGAGACCTGGGTTCAAATCCCAGTCTGGCACAGATTTTCAAATTTCTCCACTGATCAGCCAAGAATTTTGACAGATTCCTTTATCTTCTTTCTTATACAGAGGCTTAGCTTCAGCATATTTCAGCCAATCTGGAAATGTTCCAGTGACAGATGACTGCTTACACAAATGTCTTAAAATGTTACTAAACTCAGGAGAGTACTCTTCAATAAACTTTGTTGATATTTTTTCATAAATACTAGAATGTTCTGACTGCAAACATTTCACAGATGACATTACTTCTTCTAGAGTTGAGGGGGGTCATTTCATATTACTGAAGTTATTTGGAATAACTGGGAATGACAGCACCTACTGAACCTGACAACCCTCTCTCTCTCCGGTAACAGTTATGAAATGCAAAAGCGCTGCACACTACATACACCTGTTGCAAAAGTATCATTTACTTTTAAAGCTATCTGCTCCTCCTCATCTATGGTTCCTCCTTCAGTATCCTCACCTATGGTTCCTCCTTCAGTACCACCCACATTGTCTTTATTTCATTAGCTGATGTAATTATCTTTTTCTTGTAATGCATTTGCTTTGATGTCAGTATTAACTTCTTCAGTATTTTGCAGTAGGCCTTGAAATGAGCTTTAGTGTCAATGTTAGAGGTTTTTCTGACAGACAGGTACAGTTTCCTCTTTGACGCAAAGGAAATCTTTTTTCCTTGAGTAACCCCTGGCGTTTTTGCTTACTTTGGTCTAATCTGGATTTGTTTTTAGCGAAAACAGTTTTTCAAGTAAGGTAAGAACTTTATTTATAAAGTTATGTACTTTGTATTCATGTCATGAGTACCGTGTAATTTCATAACAGTTCTCACTTTTGAGAAGTTTCCTAAAATAATCAATTCTTGGCTTACCAGCTACTCTCCTGAAGTTTTGTATCCTAATTAGTTTCAACATTTAACATACAGTACAGAACTACATGCCTTGGTCTCAAGGAGCCACTAACTATTAGGTTTTAAATATAATTTTGTTCATAAACCTTTCTACAAAGGCATTATAAGTGCCTGTTTTTTAGCAACTAGCTATCCTAGTCAGGAAGTTTACAGTAGGAATTACGTTGCATTATAATGTTGCTGAATAAATTCTTACTGAAGTATTTCTTAAGAAAATCTGTATTAAAGTTACCAGCAGCCTCTACTTCTTTGCTTTTTCACTATTAAACAGCCCAACAGAGCTCCAAGGGAAAAATGTTGATGTACATATTCTTAAATGTGTAACAACGCCAGACAAATGTGGCAAACCCCCCCCCACCCCCCTTTTTCTCCATTTCAGCTCTACAGACGTGAGATGTTAAGTTAAATCCAGCAACGCTTTACGCTTTAACATATCTACACCACTGGTCACACGATGTTCAGAGGGGCAGATTATGTCAACTGGATTTGACGACTAATTTGAGAATGAAATATGTAGTTCACTAATTTTACTCCTCAATCCTCTAACATTCTGATACAATAGTGACAGCTGGCATTTTCACCGGCTGAGATATACTTTGTGTATGTAAAGTTTTTGGCAGCTGTCAGAAATTTTCAAATGACAGCTGTTTGTATGGATGCAGTGTGCTAGAATTACACTGTTCAGGTTTTTTTTTTTTTTTTTTTCTCAACCTGATTGTTTCAATTGTAACCTGTTTTACTGCTTGGTTTCTTTCTGTTTTGCTTTCTGCAGGATATTACAGTGATGTTTCAGACCAAATTTTACATAACTTCCCATACGGTAACTCCTATTCCAGTGTAAAGTATCTTCACATAAACTATTAAAATGAATTATTAGATTGTATTAAAATTAATATTGTTACTTTAATACAATGACATTTCGTCATCATTTAAAATCAGATGAAAGTAAAATGTACATTTGATTTTTTTTTCTTCACGTACAAGAGACTTTTCCACAAGAATCCAAAATACATTACTCATGAAATTGTAAATGTACATATCATCACACAGAGGATTCAAGTACATTTTTCTGCGTCAGGTACAACAATATGACAAATTTAGCTCTCAAGGAAGAATCAGGATTAAACAGTAACTGCATGGCATACCATAGAGAAATGAAAAGAAATTAACATCATTTATATTGTTAGCAAGCCACACTCTACTATTCAGCAACTCTCCTTTAATCTCTTCAAAACAAGAACAGTGCAAAAGTGAAGTTTTACATATTGACAGAATATAATATTGCTGCCATACCATGACAAGAACAACTGTATTTTTGCAAGATGAGTCCTCTGTAGTACACACTCTATGCTACATGCATTGTGTACACACTGCGAGAATAAAAGTATTCATAATAAGTGATGGGAGTGCAAGTGATTATTTATCGTTATAATTACCACACCCCGTCCCACTACCTACAGTGGTGACCCCATTATTTTCTTTTCAACCATGCCACGAAATACCAAGTTATACTCGTGCCGGCATGCCACTGATCACCATGGGATACAAACTTCATGCCGTGAAGCATATGTCCCACGATGGTGTTTCATCCCCCTGGCATCACTACAGATGATTTATTTGTGCATCTGTTTGGTGTTCTTGCTGATTCCCAGGTGATATAACCGGAGCAACTGTGGTTCTCAAAAGGTCAACAATGTTCTCATTGTTTCAGCAAATGCTGAACCAGGACATCATTACATCTCGCCAAACGGATGAACACATTAAATTGCAAATCAAGTACAATGTTATCAGTGAAGGTGGTGAATGAAGCCTGCCACTCCCTTAGTTAACTATGCTCCATCAGCAGTGACCACACATGGTTGTGATGATGTTTGGTTTGTGGGGCGCTCAACTGCGTGGTTATCAGCGCCCGAACCACCACACATGGTTGCCTGCTGCCATCCCCACTTCCCACATAACCAGTGCTACTAATATACGAATCAGTGACAGTATTAATGAACTACACCACACTCATTTTCATTCTAATGACTCAGCGCGTATCGAAATTCCGTGTGCAATGTACCAAATTATGGACATTCTCCAGAGTACCGCAATGTTGACAAACAATCGCCACCATATATGACTGCCTTCCATTGCAGAGAACCAATATTTACGGATTAATGTGGACAAATCTGTCCTACAAATGACCTTCCTGTGCCAATGTTTTTCCACAGACCTGTTTTCCACACAAAACTGTATGTTACATGGGTGATGTCACCCTTGTTATGGCCACACTGCAACCCACATCACGTCATGATGATGACATCACACTGACATCAGCCGTGCTCCGGGCCATGCCTGCCACATGACGTCACTCAACAAGCAGACACACCATGTCTACCTGCAATCACGCAGGGTTTTGACACCTCACGACCACAGACATCAATATGGCAAGCTTGACTGCAACTGCAACCAACACATCATGGGAACACAAGGAGTACCTACAACAACCACCACGTTGGTGACCTACACCATCCACCACAACTGCCACCAACCAGGACCTTTCCACTGCACTGCGTTCTTTGGTACCCCATTATGACACCATCCTCCATGACGCAGAAGCACCAGCCACGACACACGCTACGCGTCCCGTGACAGTTGATCATGGCACTCACATTACCGACATACCTACTGCAACTACCGTGCCGTAACGCCAGTTGCCACCGCTATCAGTGCCACCAGATGGTGTTCACGAACCTGCACCATGTACTTTGCATGATTACAACCACCTCATCCTGGTCCCAGTCCCTTGCCACCAGGCAGATTACCACTGACCACACACCAAGTTACATCTGCTGCCACTACAAGTTGATTCTCCACAAGTATGGTTCGCATTCAGAATGCATGATGCAATCGGCTGGAATCACAGACAACCATGGCAAGTTTTTGGTGCTTTTGAACCACCTCCACACCAACACCGATCTTATCAGTGGCCTCCTATTGCAAGCAGCAACCACTGACAGATATGAGACAGCGGAAATGCTCATACTACAGTGCCTCTTGCATTCACCTGAACAATGACTCCTCCTACCCACCATTGAGACATCGGTGGACCATGACACCCCATCAGCGCTGTGGCGCAGGTTACACCTCCAAATTGCCACAAATCTCTTACCAGATCGTGCCCTCTGGTCACTATGGCTTCTCAGTATGCCTGAAAACATACTGGCCGCACCCATGGAGGCCATTGTGCAGCATTCACTGCACAGCATCTAGCCAACTGACAGTTGCCGAGCTGCTTCAGCCTCACCTGAGCCCTTCCACACCACACCCGTAGCTGCCTTGCAAGACTGCTGCAATAAGGCACCAACACTCAGATAGCATGACGGACCCACATTTGTAGTGGAATGTAAACAACCACCTGCCGCATTCACCACCAGCTGGCAACCCATGCCTAACCGTCACAACAATTCATCAGGCCAGGACTCTGCGACTACTCAGCTGCACCGCCTCTGCTGGTTCCACGCATGCTTTGGTGCCAATGCATGCCGCTGTCATCCATCCTGCAGCTACCCAAACTACTACAGCAGCCTGACACAGTTGCATGAGGTCACTCCCCTGCTTCAAGCCACCTTGCTACGAAACACAACACCACTCAACATATCCCACATCTACATTCTAATGGAGCGCATGGCTCTTCATATATGACAACCATATTAGAGCATACTTCCTAGTCAACACAGGTGCCGATCTTAGCACCTGGAAAATGTACACCATCCGCTATACAACTACACACCTTGAACAATTCAGTGATTCCCGTGATAGGCACAGCCTCTATCAGAGTTCAACTGGACAAGCACACCCCTCGTCTATGGACTTTTTGTGGCTGACACTGTAGAGGCAGGGATGGGCACAGATTTTTTGAGGCATTATAATCTTCTGCTGGACCTGGGTAGAGCCTTACTACTACATCATGACGGCCGCATGCCGATCAGTGGAGTAAACTGTGATCACTTACCGATGGACAAGACTCTGCCGCCTGCTCCTCCTACCTTTGAGATAGTACTGGACCTCACAATAAAGTGCCACGCATTGCCTGAGGAGTTTAAAACTGTGACTATTGAGTACACTAACCTCCGTTGCACCAATGTCAGCTCACAAGCAGCTAACTAACACTTCTGCAACAGCTGCTCTGAGCTACAACACAGCTGCACATCACACAGCAATGGCTGTTGTTGCACCAGCAACAATGAGAGCCGCCCATCCGAGATGCCGCCAACCCTTCAGAACCACAGGTCAGTCCAGTGTCTCTTACCTCTGGTGATGATGCTCCCACAAGCAGACCACGCAAAAACAGTGATACTGCCCTCGCGAGTCTAAACTGTGACATTGCCTCCACGAGCAGACTGTGTGCCTCACACGCTACTCCACATCAGCCCCATAAAAAGATTCATCTACATCTACATCTACATCTATACTCCGCAAGCCACCCAACGGTGTGTGGCGGAGGGCACTTTACGTGCCACTGTCATTACCTCCCTTTCCTGTTCCAGTCGCGTATGGTTCGCGGGAAGAACGACTGTCTGAAAGCCTCTGTGCGCGCTCTAATCTCTCTAATTTTACATTCGTGATCTCCTCGGGAGGTATAAGTAGGGGGAAGCAATATATTCGATACCTCATCCAGAAACGCACCCTCTCGAAACCTGGCGAGCAAGCTACACCGCGAAGCAGAGCGCCTCTCTTGCAGAGTCCGCCACTTGAGTTTGTTAAACATCTGCGTAACGCTATCACGGTTACCAAATAACCCTGTGACGAAACGCGCCGCTCTTCTTTGAATCTTCTCTATCTCCTCCGTCAACCCGATCTGGTACGGATCCCACACTGATGAGCAATACTCAAGTATAGGTCGAACGAGTGTTTTGTAAGCCACCTCCTTTGTTGATGGACTACATTTTCTAAGGACTCTCCCAATGAATCTCAACCTGGTACCCGCCTTACCAACAATTAATTTTATATGATCATTCCACTTCAAATTGTTCCGCACGCATACTCCCACATATTTTACAGAAGTAACTGCTACCAGTGTTTGTTCCGCTATCATATAATCATACAATAAAGGATCCTTCTTTCTATGTATTCGCAATACATTACATTTGTCTATGTTAAGGGTCAGTTGCCACTCCCTGCACCAAGTGCCTATCCGCTGCAGATCTTCCTGCATTTCGCTACAATTTTCTAATGCTGCAACTTCTCTGTATACTACAGCATCATCCGCGAAAAGCCGCATGGAACTTCCGACACTATCTACTAGGTCATTTATATATATTGTGAAAAGCAATGGTCCCATAACACTCCCCTGTGGCACACCAGAGGTTACTTTAACGTCTGTAGACGTCTCTCCGTTGATAACAACATGCTGCGTTCTGTTTGCTAAAAACTCTTCAATCCAGCCACACAGCTGGTCTGATATTCCGTAGGCTCTTACTTTGTTTATCAGGCGACAGTGCGGAACTGTATCGAACGCCTTCCGGAAGTCAAGAAAAATAGCATCTACCTGGGAGCCTGTATCTAATATTTTCTGGGTCTCATGAACAAATAAAGCGAGTTGGGTCTCACACGATCGCTGTTTCCGGAATCCATGTTGATTCCTACATAGTAGATTCTGAGTTTCCAAAAACGACATGATATTCGAGCAAAAAACATGTACTAAAATTCTACAACAGATCGACGTCAGAGATATAGGTCTATAGTTTTGCGCATCTGCTCGACGACCCTTCTTGAAGACTGGGACTACCTGTGCTCTTTTCCAATCATTTGGAACCTTCCGTTCCTCTAGAGACTTGCGGTACACGGCTGTTAGAAGGGGGGCAAGTTCTTTCGCGTACTCTGTGTAGAATCGAATTGGTATCCCGTCAGGTCCAGTGGACTTTCCTCTGTTGAGTGATTCCAGTTGCTTTTCTATTCCTTGGACATTTATTTCGATGTCAGCCATTTTTTCGTTTGTGCGAGGATTTAGAGAAGGAACTGCAGTGCGGTCTTCCTCTGTGAAACAGCTTTGGAAAAAGGTGTTTAGTATTTCAGCTTTACGCTTGTCATCCTCTGTTTCAATGCCATCATCATCCCGGAGTGTCTGGATATGCTGTTTCGAGCCACTTACTGATTTAACGTAAGACCAGAACTTCCTAGGACTTTCTGTCAAGTCGGTACATAGAATTTTACTTTCGAATTCACCGAACGCTTCACGCATAGCCCTCCTTACGCTAACTTTGACATCGTTTAGCTTCTGTTTGTCTGAGAGGTTTTGGCTGCGTTTAAACTTGCAGTGAAGCTCTCTTTGCTTTCGCAGTAGTTTCCTAACTTTGTTGTTGTACCACGGTGGGTTTTTCCCGTCCCTCACAGTTTTACTCGGCACGTACCTGTCTAAAACGCATTTTACGATTGCCTTGAACTTTTTCCATAAACACTCAACATTGTCAGTGTCGGAACAGAAATTTTCGTTTTGATCTGTTAGGTAGTCTGAAATCTGCCTTCTATTACTCTTGCTAAACAGATAAACCTTCCGCCCTTTTTTTATATTCCTATTAACTTCCAAATTCAGGGATGCTGCAACGGCCTTATGATCACTAATTCCCTGTTCTGCACTTACAGAGTCGAAAAGTTCGGGTCTGTTTGTTACCAGTAGGTCCAAGATGTTATCTCCACGAGTCGGTTCTCTGTTTAATTGCTCGAGGTAATTTTCGGATAGTGCACTCAGTATAATGTCACTCGATGCTCTGTCCCTACCACCCGTCCTAAACATCTGAGTGTCCCAGTCTATATCTGGTAAATTGAAATCTCCACCTAAGACTATAACATGCTGAGAAAATTTATGTGAAATGTATTCCAAATTTTCTCTCAGTTGTTCTGCCACTAATGCTGCTGAGTCGGGGGGTCGGTAAAAGGAGCCAATTATTAACCTAGCTCGGTTGTTGAGTGTAACCTCCACCCATAATAATTCACAGGAACTATCCACTTCTACTTCACTACAGGATAAACTACTACTAACAGCGACGAACACTCCACCACCGGTTGCATGCAATCTATCCTTTCTAAACACCGTCTGTACCTTTGTAAAAATTTCGGCAGAATTTATCTCTGGCTTCAGCCAGCTTTCTGTACCTATAACGATTTCAGCTTCAGTGCTTTCTATCAGCGCTTGAAGTTCCGGTACTTTACCAACGCAGCTTCGACAGTTTACAACTACAATACCGATTGCTGCTTGGTCCCCGCATGTTCTGACTTTGCCCCGCACCCGTTGAGGCTGTTGCCCTTTCTGTACTTGCCTGAGGCCATCTAACCTAAAAAACCGCCCAGCCCACGCCACACAACCCCTGCTACCCGTGTAGCCGCTTGTTGCGTGTAGTGGACTCCTGACCTATCCAGCGGAACCCGAAACCCCACCACCCTATAGCGCAAGTCGAGGAATCTGCAGCCCACAAGGTCGCAGAACCTTCTCAGCCTCTGATTCAGACCCTCCACTCGGCTCTGTACCAAAGGTCCGCAGTCAGTCCTGTCGACGATGCTGCAGATGGTGAGCTCTGCTTTCATCCCGTTAGCGAGACTGGCAGTCTTCACCAAATCAGATAGCCGCCGGAAGCCAGAGAGGATTTCCTCCGATCCATAGCGACACACATCATTGGTGCCGACATGAGCGACCACCTGCAGATGGGTGCACCCTGTACCCTTCATGGCATCCGGAAGGACCCTTTCCACATCTGGAATGACTCCCCCCGGTATGCACACGGAGTGCACTTTGGTCTTCTTCCCCTCCCTTGCTGCCATATCCCTAAGGGGCCCCATTACGCGCCTGACGTTGGAGCTCCCAACTACCAGTAAGCCCACCCTCTGCGACCGCCCGGATCTTGCAGACTGAGGGGCAACCTCTGGAACAGGACAGGCAGCCATGTCAGGCCGAAGATCAGTATCAGCCTGAGTATCAGCCAGAGACAGAGCCTGAAACCGGTTCGTCAGACAAACTGGAGAGGCCTTCCGTTCAGCCCTCCGGAATGTCTTTCGCCCCCTGCCACACCTTGAGACGACCTCCCACTCTACCACAGGTGAGGGATCAGCCTCAATGCGGGCAGTATCCCGGGCAACCACAGTCGTAGCCCGATCGGGGGATGCGTGGGACGAGCTGGCCGTCCCCGACAAACTCCCATCCGGACCCCCACAGTGATGCCCATTGGCAACAGCCTCAAGCTGTGTGACCGAAGCCAACACTGCCTGAAGCTGGGAGCGAAGGGATGCCAACTCAGCCTGCATCCGAACACAGCAGTTGCAGTCCCTATCCATGCTAAAAACTTGTGCAAAGAACGTCTGAACTAATCTACACAGAGCGCAAACAAATCGACACAAAATTTAAACGGTTATTAAAATACGAGATTGCCTAGTAAATGCAGTAACTTGTGCACTGCTGACACACTGCTCGGCGGCGGAAGGAGACTACGCGAATTTACACTATTCAGGTACTAAAACGCGATGCTACAACTCTCAAATACTATAATACGCCCGAAATTTATGAATTTAACAATGCAAGTACCAAAAACACGCAAATAAATTAAGAATTAAACTATGTAACAAATGAGTGAGCTAGGAGTATACGAGTTGCTGCTGCAGCTGCTTATCCAACGGCGGCAGGGAGCACACTGACTGTGACCAACCGACACTGGCCGTTCAAAACAAAAACATAAGACAGACGACTACGCGAATTTACACTATTCAGGTACTAAAACGCGATGCTACAACTCTCAAATACTATAATACGCACGAGATTTATGAATTTAACAATGCAAGTACCAAAAACACGCAAATAAATTAAGAATTAAACTATGTAACAAATGAGTGAGCTAGGAGTATACGAGTTGCTGCTGCAGCTGCTTATCCAACGGCGGCAGGGAGCACACTGACTGTGACCAACCGACACTGGCCGTTCAAAACAAAGCACTGTACGCAATGGTACTATACACAGAATTAATACTACCCTTGTTCCACCGGTCTGACGCTGACCCCACTGCCTTGCCCCTCACAAACTAAAGGCGGCCGAGGCCGCGATCGAGGAACTGTTAGACGAGTGCACCATCAGGCCATCACACAATGCATGGGTGTCACCGATTACTATGAGAATGAAAAAAGATAAAACGTGGCACATGTATGGGGACTATAGACATTTGAACGTGCGCACCATCATTGATAGTTATCCCATGCCCAATATTCAGGGCTTCTCCCAGGAACTGGCTGGTGCAACCATCTTTATCGTGATCGACTGCAAAAAAGCTTATTCGTAGATCCCAATGACCACTGAGGACATCACAAAGATGGCAATAATTACACCATATGGCCTATCTGAATTCCTCTTTATGCCCTTCAGACTAAAGAACGCAGCCCAGACTTGGCAATGGTTCATTAATGGCTTGTTTTTTACCATATGCTTTTGCTATTGTTACTTGGATGATGTAATTATCTTCTCACAAACAGATCAAGATCATGAGAAACACCTCCAAGTGGTATTTGACAAACTAGCAGAGCATGATGTTGTGGTCAATGAGGACCAATGCCAACTCCAGCAAAAATTTGTTACATTTGTAGGCCACGTCATCATCGTTTCAGGCATCCATCCCATCCCATCCCAGAAAAGAGAGACCAAAACCATAACCTACCACCCCCAATGGACTATTAAGTGTTGCACTGTTTTAGGCATAATTAATTTTTACCATCATCATCTCCCCCATGTTGCAGAAACACTTCTGCTGCTCACATAGTCACTCTGTGGCAAGAACACATCAGGCAAATGTAAGCTCACTTGGATTCCTGATATGCAAGCAGCTTTCAAGAACATCAAAACCAAGCTCGCTCAGACCACCACCCTGGCACACCCATCGCCGGGCGCCCATATGTTTATAACAGCTGACTTCAGCCACTGGGCGACTGGAGCAGTGCTACAACAGGAAGTCTCCCTGGCACAACTGATCCCCTACGGTTTTTCTCACAGAAACTTACTGAATTCAAGAAAATGTGACCAACCCCTGACTGAGCTTTCAGCAATATACGAGGCAGTTTGGTACTTCCAAGATGGCATCGAACGCCGGCTGCTTACTATCTACACAGACCACCGCCCTCTGGCTCTGACGTTATTAAAAATCCAACAGCCAATACCTCCCGTCAATGATTCCACCACCTGGACTTGATTCCATAATCTACTACAGATGTCTGCTATGTAGGGGGAGAAAAATACATAGTGGCTGACTGCCTCTTCAACCAACTAACAGAGGCACAAGCAACTGACACAGACCTCCAAAACCTGCTATCTGGGCACACAAAGGGCTTCCTGCTCAGGCAGTGCACCACTGCAGGCACAACCAAACTAGTTTGGTGTGATGTATCCCATGGTAGGCAATGACCAATCATCCCACACAACTTCAGGAAGACAGTTTTTGACCTCCTCCACAACGTGTCTCACACTGGAGTATGCCTGCCACTGAAACTCATAATGGAACATTCAGTTTGAACTAACATAAAACTGAGCTGCATGGACGAGAGCCTGCATCCAATGCTAACGGGCCACGACACAACGTCAGGCCCAACCGCCCTTCGGAAAATTTCCCATCCTGAAAGGCCACTTCCAAAGTGTCCATATAGCCCTCGTGGGGCCACTCCAAGATTGAAATGGATACAAGTACTCTTGTCAGCCATAGACAGGACAACTCGATTGGTGGAGGCCACATCTCTGACTGTTATCTCAGCCAACACCATAGCTCGAGCTTTCATCACACTATAGATTGTATGCTTTGGCTGCCCAGACTCACTGACAACAGACCAGGGCCGGCAGTTTGAGTTAGCCCAGTTCTCCAAGCTCTGGCGGCTCTGTGGGTGCCATCAGTTCCACATGATGGCATACCATCTTTAATCCAACGGACTTGTGGAATGATGGCACCGCATCCTCAAGACAGCGCTTGTATGTCACAACCAGGAGTGGACAGAAACCCTCTCCTGGGTGCTGCTGGGCATACAAACTGCCTACAAAGAAGATCTGAATGCCTCGCTGGCAGAGGTACTCTACAGGGAACCAATCACCCTCCCAACAGAGTTCATATCACAAACCACCTACCACGCGGATGTCAACCTACCAGATCTAGTAAAACGTGTCAGGGACCACATCCACCACATCTGCCATCTCACTGCCACCCCACCATGCCAAACCAGCCATCTTTGTACACAAGGACCTCCAATCATGTACACACGTCATGCTCAGCACTGATGCCATCAAACCCGCCCTCCACCCTGTGTACAAGGTGTTGAAACAAGGGCCAACACTTTTGATACCTTACAAGCTTGAAAAATGACAACAGTGTCACTGAACCGCCTAAATTCGGCATGGACTTTAGCAGACACACCTGGTGTTTACACTCCATTGGCCCCATCTCCAGGTCCTTCAGGCCAATTTACAGTTGGCCTAGACCTGCGAGGTGACCTCCCAGAAGACATTTCCGTAACACCGCAGGAGTCACTACTCGTGGTTATGGCCAAATTCGACAACAGACAGTTGGGCTACAACACGGTCCTAGGTTATTAGAGCACTGCAAATTCCTTCTGCCTACGATTGACACAGAAGGTCTGAAATTCACTTTCTTCGGATGACTACCTGCTCGTTTTGGCCCCGGAGCACTTTGTGACGACGACTGACACTCCGGAATCCGCTACTGGTGGACCAACAGCCTCACCAACACTGAAGGACTCACCACCAGCCACCAACACCTCAACAGACACTGCCACCAACCCATCAACACCACCGCTGACATCATGGGGTGGCCACCCTTTATGGCCGCCCAGGCACTCGGCGGACTACAGTACGCCGGCCCTTGCTATCGCCAGTGGGACAATGCATCATGATGTACACAAGTCACCATGCTGTGGTGGTGGTGGTGGTGGTGGTGGTGGTTGTGGTGGTGGTGGGGGGAGGGGGGGGGGGGGGGAAGGCTCTGCTGTGTGGACGTAGAAGCACTGGCTCTACCCCTCAATAATATCGCTGCACTACCACAGCAAGAACAACTGCATCTTTGCCAGATCAGTTCTCTGTAGTATGTGCTCTATGCTACACGCATTCTGTAGATACTGCGAGAATAAAAGTATTCATACTTTTATGGGAGTGCGAGTGATTATTTATTATCATAATTATCATGGCCCCTCCCCACTACTTCCAGTGTGATAAGAAAAAGATAAGGCAGTTTTCTCTGTCTCATACCATTCAGTATTTACAGGATACAAATGATGAAATATAACAATGAATTCTACTTGGTGGTTTCAATTTCACACCAGACAAAATAAAAGCTATCTGCTTTTAATTTTTTTTTTGTTTTTCCACCTTAAATTATGATGATACTACAATAAATGACGTATTTATATAAGATATGCTCACACAACATAAAAGTGGATTTTATTAATTTAAGTACACAGACAATTTACAACCAAAGTTAAACAAAATTGTTGCAACAATCCATCCCTGGCACTTCGAGAAGTTCTGGGTCAATTTTCTCATAAATACTCTTACTTTGTATACTACTTTCCTACCTTAAAATTTGTACTCAGGCTGTTGAATGGTTTCTGATAAACGACAAAACTGCACTTTAAGATACACAAAAAACAAAAAGTCTGTGAAAATTGCCTTTATTGTTGAGACATTCACAGAAATACATTTTGATGCCACACCCAAAATTCTTCTTGTGCCAATAAGTAGTTAATTGGAACTAAGCATGTTATCCTCCCCGTTTTATGATCTATGTAGTTAATATGTGTATTTTTCTGTTCCATATACAATAATTTATGACTTCGACAATGCAACATATAAAGTTTAAATTCTATCTACAAGGTAGTTTTTCAATCAGGTGACAACTGAAACACTTGCAGTCAAAACAAATTTCAGTAGTAATCCACCTATAACACACTTCTCTTGTCTTTACCCAGAAGTAGGAATTACAATCTCAAGTGCAAAATTGCACGAACCAGGACAAATGTGAAAATCTAAATTGCATATGGTGAGTCTTAAATAAAGAGACAATTCACATAGAGGACTACACAAGATAAGTATGATCTTATTTTCAAAGCTGGTATAAATACCAAAACATTAACTATTTTAAAAGACTGGATACAAGTAGACAACATATCCATAAAAATGTTCAAAATATATGAGGAATCATATGTTTTCTTGAAAGACAATAATGGACAAAAGGAATTGTTTACATCAGTTTTTTTTATTTAATTTTATTGTCATTTGGTGTACATATGATTCAGCCAGCATCACATTAGTGGCACAGCTATTGATTACAATCAATTTTTGTAAGTACATATAAAGCACAACAAAGCTGTTAATTACAAGTGTTGATCACAGTCTCCTAACAAGTCTGTGATTATTTTGTAAGTTTCTGTTTATTCTCATTTTACATCACACTCTGACGCTGAGTCACATAATCAAGTTGCCTACCCTGTGGAGGTGATTAAGGAAATTTCCAAGATGGCAGCTGTTACCACTGACACTAGATACTTATTTAATTTTTATTTTTTCAACAACTATTGGTCATGTACAAGATATCTGTTTTGACATGTACACAACAGTGAAGTTTTACATTAAAAATTGGACATTATATTTATATTTACATCGAAAATTAAATGTTTGGTTTAGGATATCTCACTATTATAGATTTCTCCTAATTCATAAATATGGCTGTCGATTAATACCATAGTTTTTGTACATACCTCTCAAAGGAACTGTATGAGAGTTCTCTCACTGCCAGCAGTAGTATATTATACAGCTTTATGTCAGTATATTTGAAGCTGTTTTGGGACTCAAAACATAAGTCTGTATTATTTCTCTTTCTTTTTCCATAGCTGAAAGTGATACAGTTATATATAAAAGAAAATTTAATTATTCTAAACTTAAGATGGCACTAGGGAATGAAAAATGGGAACCAGTGTACAATGCAACTGAAGTGAATGAAAAATGGGAATATTTCTATAAGCTATTCAGTAACACTTTAAATGACACCTGTCCTGTAGTTAAAAAAGTAAATAAAGCTGTAAACCATAAAGCCAAGAATCTCTCTTCTGAAATTATTGAACTGAGGGAGAAAATGAAAGA
The DNA here is from genome assembly GCF_023864275.1 of Schistocerca cancellata. Taxonomy (NCBI): domain Eukaryota; kingdom Metazoa; phylum Arthropoda; class Insecta; order Orthoptera; family Acrididae; genus Schistocerca; species Schistocerca cancellata. The sequence continues at coordinate 163,148,674 of NC_064628.1, read as the reverse complement.
TTGCTATATACTTTTTAGATATACTAAACTACAACATTTCTCAACAAAATATAAACTGCTCAGAAAAACATACAGAGTGTCCTTGACTAACTTAAAAGCACAGAAATATACCTCTGAAATAAGGAACTCTAGCTGTATCAGTAAAACTGCATGGAAAATAATCCATAAAGAAAGTGGGAAACAGAATTCCTATGAACACAGCAACATAACATTAAAAGAAAATGGTGAAGAAATAAATGACCCAAAAGAAGTGTGTGAGAAATTCATACAAAAGTTCAGTACAGTAGGTACAAATGAAGCTCATGTCAAGCCACAAAATTTTAGTCTTGGAAAATCTAGCCAGTCCTTTTATATCCACAGCATTACTGAGAGGGACATCCTAGCAATCATATCAGCACTTCGACCAAAAATGTCTTGTGGCTGGGACGACATTTCACCTAAACTGCTAAAGGAATGCAGTGATGAATTAGTAAAACCTTTAACTCACTTGATAAATATCTCCCTCAGAAATGGAGTATTCCCTGACCTTTTGAAAATTACTGAAATTATACCAGTGCATAAAAAGGGATTAAAAACTGACATTAAAAACTACAGGCCAATATCATTAACCTCAGAACTAGGCAAATTGTTAGAGAGAGTAATACTAAATCAAGTTGAATCATATTTCACCAGACACAATCTGTTAAACAACCTACAACATGGATATAGAAAAGGGAGATCTACTACAACAGAAGTAGCATCTTTTATACATGAAATATTAAATAAGCTGGACAAAAGTGACAAGGTAATAGGCACTTTCCTAGATATGAATAAAGCCTTTGATACTGTGAATCATACCATTCTTCTGTGTAAACTAGAAGAGTACGGGGTTGAGAGGACTAGCCTTGAAACTACTTACTTCCTATTTTAAAGACAGGAAACAGTGTGTAAAGCTAACTTATCAAAATAATGAGCAGCTCCTAACAACCAAATCAAACTTCAGGACACTTCAATGTGGCGTGCCTCAAGGAAACATACTAGGGCCTTTTCCGTTCCTTGTATATGTAAATAACTTATTTGAACCCCAAAATTGCATTGTTGTAAGCTATGCCGATGACATATCCTTCATCAGCTGTGGCAGTGATATGCAGTCTGCAGCTAACACTACCGAGATCAGTTTCAATACTCTGTCCGCATACCTTACAGCAAACAAGCTTCTTGTAAATAAAGACAAAATGGCAATAATGAAGTTCATCCAAAGTTATAATGCTGCTATAACTGATACTGTATTTACTTCCCCATTGGGTCTTGCATATGCAAATTCACATAAATTTTTGGGCATCATTGTTGGTGAACACTTATCATGGAAAGACCATGTAGATAATATTTGCAAGAAAATCAGTAGAAATGTGTATCTACTGAAACGGGTCTCAGCCTTCTTGGACCATGATACTTTAAGGCAAATATATTTTGGGTTAATTCATCCGCACCTTCAGTATGGTATTGAGATATGGGTTGGGGCATCAGCAGTTCATATAGATAGACTTTTTAGATTACAAAAAAAGGCAGTAAGAATGGTAGCCAAGCTAAAGAAGAGACATCTTTAGAAAATATAAAATTCTTACGGTGTACTCCATGTATATACTGCAGACAGTCATGTTCGTGAAACAAAATCCTGAATTTAATATGAGAAACAGTAATGTACACAACTATGATACAAGGGGAAGGGAAAATTTTCATAGAATTGTGACCAATAAAAAGGCAACGGACCACAGCCCACACAGAATGGGAGCAATTTTCTACAATGCACTACCCTACTCAAGAAAGTAAATCTAAATATGCTAAAGAGTAGACTGAAGCAATTATTAATAGAGAAGTGTTGTTACTCTATAGAGGACTTTACGTTGTAGTGCCATCTTGGAAAACAGTGTATATAGACAATGTCTCCGGCCTATCAGTGGTATGAAAGAATGTAATTATACATTGTATTATGTATACTGTACTATTATAAATATAAGCTAAATTGTGTTACACTATAGAAAGATTAAGAAAAGGCAAACCTACGTTTCTAGCATTTGTAGGCTTAGAGAAAGCTTTTGACAATGTTAACTGGAATACTCTCTTTCAAATTCTGAAGGTGGCAGGGGTAAAATACAGGGAGCGAAAGGCTATTTACAGTTTGTACAGAAACCAGATGGCAGTTATAAGAGTCGAGGGGCATGAAAGGGAAGCAGTGGTTGGGAAAGGAGTAAGACAGGGTTGTAGCCTCTCCCCGATGTTATTCAATCTGTATATTGAGCAAGCAGTGAAGGAAACAAAAGAAAAATTCGGAGTAGGTATTAAAATTCATGGAGAAGAAGTAAAATCTTTGAGGTTCGCCGATGACATTGTAATTCTGTCAGAGACAGCAAAGGACTTGGAAGAGCAGTTGAACGGAATGGACAGTGTCTTGAAAGGAGGATATACGATGAACATCAACAAAAGCAAAACGAGGATAATGGAATGTAGTCAAATTAAGTCGGGTGATGCTGAGGGAATTAGATTAGGAAATGAGACAATTAAAGTAGTAAAGGAGTTTTGCTATTTAGGGAGTAAAATAACCGATGATGGTCGAAGTAGAGAGGATATAAAATGTAGACTGGCAGTGGCAAGGAAAGCGTTTCTCAAGAAGAGGAATTTGTTAACATCGAGTATAGATTTAAGTGTCAGAAAGTCGTTTCTGAAAGTATTTGTATGGAGTGTAGCCATGTATGGAAGTGAAACATGGACGATAACTAGTTTGGACAAGAAGAGAATAGAAGCTTTCGAAATGTGGTGCTACAGAAGAATGCTGAAGATAAGGTGGGTAGATCATGTAACTAATGAGGAGGTATTGAATAGGATTGGGGAGAAGAGAAGTTTGTGGCACAACTTGACTAGAACAAGGGATCGGTTGGTAGGACATGTTTTGAGGCATCAAGGGATCACCAATTTAGCATTGGAGGGCAGTGTGGAGGGTAAAAATCGTAGAGGGAGACCAAGAGATGAATACACTAAGCAGATTCAGAAGGATGTAGGTTGCAGTAGATACTGGGAGATGAAGAAGCTTGCACAGGATAGAGTAGCATGGAGAGCTGCATCAAACCAGTCTCAGGACTGAAGACCACAACAACAACAACATAGAGCAGGGCTTAACAACTGCCCAGTTTTGAGCACGAGTATTCGCGTCTGCTCAGGCACGTGCTCGCGAGCAGGTGCAAGGTCGCGGAGTAGGGAGGGAGGGGAAATGCGCGCGCACGCTTGAATAGGGCCGCAGCGTGCCTATTGAATTCGCGCCGACTGGGTAACGTTTTAAAGTACTACGATCAGCTCAGATAACAGTCACTTCGCTGGTTAAGAATCATGTCAAGTCGCTGTTGTGTAAACCCAACCATGCGCGTAATGGGGCCCCTTAGGGATATGGCAGCAAGGGAGGGGAAGAAAACCAAAGTGCACTCCGTGTGCATACCGGGGGGAGTCATTCCAGATGTGGAAAGGGTCCTTCCGGATGCCATGAAGGGTACAGGGTGCACCCATCTGCAGGTGGTCACTCATGTTGGCACCAATGATGTGTGTCGCTATGGATCGGAGGAAATACTCTCTGGCTTCCAGCGGCTATCTGATTTGGTGAAGACTGCCAGTCTCGCTAGCGGGATGAAAGCAGAGCTCACCATCTGCAGCATCGTCGACAGGACTGACTGCGGACCTTTGGTACAGAGCCGAGTGGAGGGTCTGAATCAGAGGCTGAGACGGTTCTGCGACCGTGTGGGCTGCAGATTCCTCGACTTGCGCCATAGGGTGGTAGGGTTTCGGGTTCCGCTGGATAGGTCAGGAGTCCACTACACGCAACAAGCGGCTACATGGGTAGCAGGAGTTGTGTGGCGTGGGCTGGGCGGTTTTTTAGGTTAGATGGGCTCGGGCAAGTACAGAAAGGGCAACAGCCTCAACGGGTGAGGGGCAAAGTCAGGACATGCGGGGACCAAGCAGCAATCGGTATTGTAAACTGTCGAAGCTGCGTTGGTAAAGTACCGGAACTTCAAGCGCTGATAGAAAGCACCGAAGCTGAAATCGTTATAGGTACAGAAAGCTGGCTGAAGCCAGAGATAAATTCTGTCGAAATTTTTACAAACGTACAGACGGTGTTTAGAAAGGATAGATTGCATGCAACCGGTGGTGGAGTGTTCGTTGCTGTTAGTAGTAGTTTATCCTGTAGTGAAGTAGAAGTGGATAGTTCCTGTGAATTATTATGGGTGGAGGTTACACTCAACAACCGAGCTAGGTTAATAATTGGCTCCTTTTACCGACCCCCCGACTCAGCAGCATTAGTGGCAGAACAGCTGAGAGAAAATTTGGAATACATTTCACATAAATTTTCTCAGCATGTTATAGTCTTAGGTGGAGATTTCAATTTACCAGATATAGACTGGGACACTCAGATGTTTAGGACGGGTGGTAGGGACAGAGCATCGAGTGACATTATACTGAGTGCACTATCCGAAAATTACCTCGAGCAATTAAACAGAGAACCGACTCGTGGAGATAACGTCTTGGACCTACTGATAACAAACAGACCCGAACTTTTCGACTCTGTAAGCGCAGAACAGGGAATCAGTGATCATAAGGCCGTTGCAGCATCCCTGAATATGGAAGTTAATAGGAATATTAAAAAAGGGAGGAAGGTTTATCTGTTTAGCAAGAGTAATAGAAGGCAGATTTCAGGCTACCTAACAGATCAAAATGAAAATTTCTGTTCCGACACTGACAATCTTGAGTGTTTATGGAAAAAGTTCAAGGCAATCGTAAAATGCGTTTTAGACAGGTACGTGCCGAGTAAAACTGTGAGGGACGGGAAAAACCCACTGTGGTACAACAACAAAGTTAGGGAATTACTGCGAAAGCAAAGAGAGCTTCACTCCAAATTTAAACGCAGCCAAAACCTCTCAGACAAACAGAAGCTAAACGATGTCAAAGTTAGCGTAAGGAGGGCTATGCGTGAAGTGTTTAGTGAATTCGAAAGTAAAATACTAGGTACCGACTTGACAGAAAATCCTAGGAAGTTTTGGTCTTACGTTAAATCAGTAAGTGGCTCGAAACAGCATGTCCAGACACTCCGGGATGATGATGGCATTGAAACAGAGGATGACAAGCGTAAAGCTGAAATACTAAACACCTTTTTCCAAAGCTGTTTCACAGAGGAAGACTGCACTGCAGTTCCTTCTCTAAATCCTCGCACAAACGAAAAAATCGCTGACATCGAAATAAGTGTCCAAGGAATAGAAAAGCAACTGGAATCACTCAACAGAGGAAAGTCCACTGGACCTGACGGGATACCAATTCGATTCTACACAGAGTACGCGAAAGAACTTGCCCCCCTTCTAACAGCCGTGTACCGCAAGTCTCTAGAGGAACGGAAGGGTCCAAATGATTGGAAAAGAGCACAGGTAGTCCCAGTCTTCAAGAAGCGTCGTCGAGCAGATGCGCAAAACTATAGACCTATATCTCTGACGTCGATCTGTTGTAGAATTTTAGAACATGTTTTTTGCTCGAGTATCATGTCGTTTTTGGAAACTCAGAATCTACTATATTAGGAATCAACATGGATTCCAGAAACAGCGATCGTGTGAGACCCAACTCGCTCTATTTGTTCATGAGACCCAGAAAATATTAGATACAGGCTCCCAGGTAGATGCTATTTTTCTTGACTTCCGGAAGGCGTTCGATACAGTTCCGCACTGTCGCCTGATAAACAAAGTAAGAGCCTACGGAATATCAGACCAGCTGTGTGGCTGGATTGAAGAGTTTTTAGCAAACAGAACACAGCATGTTGTTATCAACGGAGAGACGTCTACAGACGTTAAAGTAACCTCTGGCGTGCCACAGGGGAGTGTTATGGGACCATTGCTTTTCACAATATGTATAAATGACCTAGTAGATAGTGTCGGAAGTTCCATGCGGCTTTTCGCGGATGATGCTGTAGTATACAGAGAAGTTGCAGCATTAGAAAATTGTAGCGAAATGCAGGAAGATCTGCAGCGGATAGGCACTTGGTGCAGGGAGTGGCAACTGACCCTTAACATAGACAAATGTAATGTATTGAGAATACATAGAAAGAAGGATCCTTTATTGTATAATTATATGATAGCGGAACAAACACTGGTAGCAGTTACTTCTGTAAAATATCTGGGAGTATGCGTGCGAAACGATTTGAAGTGGAATGATCATATAAAATTAATGATCATATAAAATTAATTGTTGGTTGAGATTCATTGGGAGAGTCCTTAGAAAATGTAGTCCATCAACAAAGGAGGTGGCTTACAAAACACTCGTTCGACCTATACTTGAGTATTGCTCATCAGTGTGGTATCCGCACCAGATCGGGTTGACGGAGGAGATAGAGAAGATCCAAAGAAGAGCGTCGCGTTTCGTCACAGGGTTATTTAGTAACCGTGATAGCGTTACGGAGATGTTTAACAAACTCAAGTGGCAGACTCTACAAGAGAGGCGCTCTGCATCGCGGTGTAGCTTGCTCGCCAGGTTTCGAGAGGGTGCATTTCTGGATGAGGTATCGAATATATTGCTTCCCCCTACTTACACCTCCCGAGGAGATCACGAATGTAAAATTAGAGAGATTAGAGCGCGCACAGAGGCTTTCAGACAGTCAATCTTCCCGCGAACCATACGCGACTGGAACAGGAAAGGGAGGTAATGACAGTGGCACGTAAAGTGCCCTCCGCCACACACCGTTGGGTGGCTTGCGGAGTATAAATGTAGATGTAGATGTAGATGCTTTCGCAGTTCAACCCCCACTGGGATGAATTGTATCGGTTTACATAAAAAGATGGTGTTGCAAAATGTTTAGTATGTCACAAAACGCTGAATTCTTTTAGGAAATTTAATTTGCAGCGACATTATATGTCGTACCACGCGAAAGACCACGGAAGTGGAAAATGTGATGGACCAGATCGTGCACAGGAAGTTATTAAACTTAAAAGGAAGCTATCCGAAGAAGATCTGGACGACGAAGAAAAATCAACCGAGGCAGCTCTCAGAGTGAGTTACAAAATTGCTTTGCTTTTAGCAAAAGCCCTGCGCCCCTTCACTGATGGCGGTTTATTAAAAGAATGTTTGGTAGTTGCAGCGGAACATTTGTATCCATCTCAAGTTGAACAGTTTCGGATTGTGCCATTATCTAACATGACCATTATGCGTCGCATACAGGACATGGCAGACGACGTCCAGAGCCAGCTTGCAAATATCTATAAAGATTTTATGGCGTATTCTCTAGCTCTGGACGAAAGTGTTTACATCACTGGAACAGCACAGCTTGCCACATTTATTAGAGGTGTTAATAGAGATCTTCAGGTGAGGGAGGAGCTCCTCGATGTAGTAGCCATGAAGAACACTACAACCGGAGGTGATATTTTAAGTAGTGTTGAAAATATAGGATTGTCATGGAATTCTTTAGTTTCAGTGTCTACAGACGGTGCACCAGCGATGACAGGGAAAAAAATCAGGTTTCGTTGCGCTGTTGAAGGAGAAAATGTAAAAACTGACCGTGCCGAATGAAATAAGGGGCGTTCACTGTGTGATCCACCAGGTAAAATTATGTGCAAAGAGTATCGCTCTAAAAAATGTGATGAGTGTTGTTCGTACAACCAATTATATAAGGAAGCATGGGCTACAACAAAGGCAATTTAAAAGCTTTCTTGAGGATGTAGAAAGCCAGTATGGTAGCCTGCCTTAATACAGCGAGGTCCGCTGGCTTAGTCGTGGCGAATTATTAAATCTATTTTCTTGCCTATTAGATAAGATAAATATGTTCATGGAAATAAATCGCATGTGTGTTCCTGAATTGAAAGAGCCTTCATGGAAATGTAATCTCGCGTTCTTAGCAGATTTAACTAGCCATCTGAATGCTTTGAACATTTCATTTCACTGCAAGGTAAAGATCTGCTAATTACTCATTTCATAGATTGAATACGAGCTTTTAAAATGAAATTGACACTTTGGGTGAGTCAGCTGGAAACAGGAAATCTAGCTCATTTTCCTAAATTATTGTCCATGCAAGATGTTCACAAAGGCTGTGAATGTTATTCACATAGTTTAGTTGCCCTTACGGAAGAATTTGATCAACGCTTTCAAGATCTGACAGCACTAGACAGTGATTTTGATCTGTTCTCCTCTCCATATTCGGCGAATATTGAAGAGATTCGTCCTGAGCTGCAACTAGAAATTATTGACCTGCAGTGTGACAGAAAATACAGAGACAAATTTCAGAACAAGAAAAACATTTTGGATTTCTACAGACACTTCCCTCAGGATAGATTTCCTCGTTTGCACAAACTGGCGGCTACAATTATATCAATGTTCGGTTCCACGTATGTTTGTGAACAACTGTTCTCTGCAATGAAATGTAACAAGACGCGCCTGAAAAACGCATTGTCTGATCGAAATTTAAACTGCACGCTGCGCCTACAATGCAAAAGAACAATTACTCCGAACGTAGATGCAATTGTAAAGGGCAAAAAGTACAAGATAACCGAGAATCCCACACTTCAGTGACACCTTTTATTGTGTAACAGTTCACAAATTAATACGAATGTAGAGACATAAATTAAGCTAATAAAATTATGTAGCACGTATACATTCTCCTTTATTTGTTTCATTTCTCGCAGTAATAATTCGTGAGTGATATCCCTGCAGGTGGCCGCGGATTTACATTGACTGGCGGAAATGTTGTGTGCCCCACGTGACTCTCCCCCCTCCCGCTCTGGTCCGGTAGTGGGAGTAGCGTGCTCGCGCTGCTCCGTGCTCGCGCCTTGCTGCTCACAGCTTGCTCCGCGAGCACGTATGTTGTGAAGCCCTGCTATAGAGGAATCTACTTGTAGTGCCCTTTTGAAAAATAATATATGCAGACATGTGTCTGATCCATATGTTGTTATGGAAGAATATAAATATTTTACTGTATATGTGTAATGTAATCTAAATTTTCCTGACAATGTCCACAAACTTTTTGTTATATGGGCAGAAAATAAAATAAATAAATAAAAATAAAATAAATAAATAAAAAAATCTCCTGGAAGTTAATGTCTCTGGGTGTTTTTACTGAAAGGAGATAAGACTTTCATGTACAGGGAAGATACAGTTAGTATATTTAGTTTGTGAAATGCAGCTGGCACAACTGTTTAGAATGCCTGTAATAGTTTTCATTGCTTGTTTTCCCACATAAACATTGTTTTTGCACCAGAAGAGTTGCTCCATATGATATTTCCATAAACAGAGTGGAAGAAAGCATAATATGAGGACTGAACCTGTTCCTAGCTAACATAGGTTTTTAATTTGTGTAGTAAGGAAATCATACATGGCAGTTTAATGCACAAATGGTCTGTGTGTGTTGCATCCCATTTCTGTTGTTGGTCAAAATCAGTTTCTAATAGTCTGACACATTCACTCTCATTTACATTTTCACTTAGTTTGTAGGGATAGAAGTATATTGCTTCTATTTTGTTTTTATTTAGTATTAGTTCACTTTTTTGTAGTCACTACACAGACATGTTAACCACAACCAGTAAAAAAAAAACTCATTTCTGACATGTTTAAAAAGGAGTGAAGTGATCCCTATTTATGTAGGGGGCAGCAAAGAATACCCAGGAAATTACAGGCCAATAACTGTTACACCTGCCCTATCTAAATTAATAGAAAGTGCAATTACTGGCAGAATAGCAAACTTTGTAAAAAAAAATGCAGCACTTTGAATTACGCCCAGCATGAGGTCAGGAAGGGTGGAGCCAGTGAAACAGCACCAGCGAAGTTTTTAACACTTGTAACTAAGGCATTAGGTGAGTAGAAGGAACTTTGTGGTTTATTTCTTGACCTTTCAAATGCCTTTGATTGTGTATGGCTCAACATATCATTACAATAGCTTCAGTGATGTGGTAAAAGGGGGAAAGCAGAGAATATCATAAATCATTCATTGAAAATAGAGAATAGAACAGTGTGCACAAATAAAACAAAGAGAACAATACTATTTCAAATGTCTATTCAAATTCTGACTTTTTTAAAATATTGTATGCCTCGAGGATCAATGCTTCAGCCAGTACTTTTCATTTTATATGTATACAATATGCCCAAAATAGTAGGTGGAAATACTGTCATGTATGCAGATGACACTTCCATTTGTTACAAGCTGTGTTTCAGCAGATGACTTACAAAAGAAAGCTTCTCCAAGTACGAAAAATGGAAACAATTACTTCAGCGAAAATAATATTTTTATAAATGTTAACAAAGCACATATATGCAAATACATGCAAACGAAACACTCAAGGTGAACAATATAATTGTCATGGTTGGAGACTTAGATCTAAAAGAGGTAGAAAATTACAAATTTCTGGTTGTAATGGTGGATAGGTACTTGACACAGGAGAATCATGTAAATAATATCTATTGTAACATGATTTCAGGTATATTTCTGATTAGAAGAATGTTAAGGACAATACACAAACACTACAAACAGTATTCTATGGGCTAGTCCATTCACAAACATCATATATTATCTTGGTCTGGAGAAATGCTGCAAATGTGCACATACAAAGAGCATTAAAACAACAAAACAAATCTGTAAGTTGTATAGCAAAATTATTTTTTAGAGATTCCTGTAGAAATAAACTCAGGGAACTCAACGTATTTACAGTATCATCATTGTACATAAATGAAACAATTACTTATCTAAAAATTAATCACACTGTATCATTAAACAGAGACACCTGTAACTATAACACATGAAATAAAAATTATCATCGCACTGAAAAAACTCGGCTCAAATTCACAGACAAAAAGCTTGTAAAAGTGGGATGCTTTCTATACAATAGGTTACCACACTATATAGGGATGAGAGAAAATATGTGATTTCAAAAGTAAATTAAAATGTCACTTTGTTAAAATTTGTCCATACAGAATTAACCAATACCTTGAGGTTAAAAGTTAAAGTAATATGTTCACATGTAACTGTGCAAATATGTAATATTTTATCAGATAGCATAAAGTGACTTCAAATTACAATAATTACATCTGTACATACTCATTGTTCATCATCATCATCATCATCATCATCATCATTTAAGACTGATTACGCTTTTCAGCGTTCAGTCTGGAGCATAGCCCCCTTATAAAATTCCTCCATGATCCCCTATTCAGTGCTAACATTGGTGCCTCTTCTGATGTTAAACCTATTACTTCAAAATCATTCATAACCAAATCCAGGTACCTTCGCCTTGGTCTGCCCCGACTCCTCCTACCCTCTACTGCTGAACCCATGAGTTTCTTGAGCAACCTTGCTTCTCCCACACGTGTAACATGACCCCACCATCTAAGCCTGTTCGCCCTGACTGCTACATCTATAGAGTTCATTCCCAGTTTTTCTTTGATTTCCTCATTGTGGACACCCTCCTGCCATTGTTCTCGTCTACTAGTACCTGCAATCATCCTAGCTACTTTCATATCCGTAACCTCAATATACCGACAGAAAATAAAATAAATAAATAAAAAATCTACTGGAAGTTAAAGTCTCTGGCTGTTTTTACTGAAAGGAGATAAGATTTCATGTACAGGGAAGATATAGTTAGTATATTTAGTTTGTTGATAAGGTAACCTGAATCCACCCAGCTTTCGCTCACATACAACAAAGTTGGTCGAAAGATTGAACGGTGCACAGATAACTTAGTCTTGGTACTGACTTCCTTCTTGCAGAAGAGAGTAGATCGTAGCTGAGTGCTCACTGCATTAGCTTTGCTACACCTCACTTCCAGTTCTTTCACTATGTTGCCATCCTGTGAGAATATGCATCCTAAGTACTTGAAACCGTCCACCTGTTCTAACTTTGTTCCTCCTATTTGGCACTCAATCCATTTATATTTCTTTCCCACTGACATTACTTTCGTTTTGGAGATGCTAATCTTCATACCATAGTCCTTACATTTCTGATCTAGCTCTGAAATATTACTTTGCAAACTTTCAATCGAATCTGCCATCACAACTAAGTCATCTGCATATGCAAGACTGCTTATTTTGTGTTCACATATCTTAATCTCACCCAGCCAGTCTATTGTTTTCAACATATGATCCATAAATAATATGAACAACAGTGGAGACAGGTTGCAACCTTGTCTTACCCCTGAAACTACTCTGAACCATGAACTCAATTTACCGTCAACTCTAACTGCTGCCTGACTATCTATGTAAAGACCTTTAATTGCCTGCAAAAGTTTGCCTCCTATTCCATAATCTCGTAGAACAGACAATAACTTCCTCCTAGGAACCTGGTCATATGCCTTTTCTAGATCTATAAAGCATAGATACAATTCCCTGTTCCACTCATAACACTTCTCCATTATTTGCCGTAAGCTAAAGATCTGGTCCTGACAACCTCTAAGAGGCCTAAACCCACACTGATTTTCATCCAATTGGTCCTCAACTAATACTCGCACTTTCCTTTCAACAATACCTGAGAAGATTTTACCCACAACACTGATTAAAGAGATACCTCTGTAGTTGTTACAATCTTTTCTGTTTCCATGTTTAAAGATTGGTGTGATTACTGCTTTCGTCCAGTCTGATGGAAACTGTCCCGACTCCCACGCCATTTCAATTATCCTGTGTAGCCATTTTAAGACCTGACATTCCACTGTATTTGATGAGTTCCGACTTAATTTCATCCACCCCAGCTGCTTTATTGCACTGCAATCTATTGACCATTTTCTCCACTTCTTCAAATGTGATCCTATTTCCATCTCCATTCCTATCCCATTCTACCTCCAAATCTGAAACATTACTGATCGTATTTTCACCTACATTGAGCAACTCTTCAAAATATTCCCTCCATCTGCCCAAGGCATCCACAGTATTCACCAGCAGTTTTCCTGACCTGTGCAAAATACTTGTCATTTCCTTCTTACCTCTCTTTCGAAGACTGCTAATTACCACAGTATTCACCAGCAGTTTTCCTGACCTGTCCAAAATACTTGTCATTTCCTTCTTACCTCTCTTTCGAAGACTGCTAATTACACTCCAGAATGGTTTTCCAGCAGCTTGACCCATAGTCTCCAACCTGTTTCCAAAGTCTTCCCAAGATTTCTTCTTGGATGCTGCAATTATCTGTTTGGCTTTGTTTCTTTCTTCAACACAACTTTCTCTGTCTACCTGAGTTCTAGTATGTAGCCATTTTTGATACGCCTTCTTTTTCCTTTTACAGGCTGCCTTGACCGTGTCATTCCACCAAGCTGTTTGCTTCATCCTACTTTTACACACTACTGTCCCAAGACATTCTTTAGCCACTTCTAGTACTGTGTCCCTGTACCTTGTCCATTCCTTTTCCATTGACTGTAATTGACTACATTCAACTAACTGGTACCTTTCTGAGATCGCTGTTATGTACTTGTGCCTGATTTCCTTATCCTGAAGTTTCTCCACTCTTATCCTCCTGCATATGGACCTGACCTCCTGCACTTTCGGCCTCACAATCCCAATTTCACTGCAGATTAAATAATGATCAGTGTCATCAAAGAATCCCCTGAATACACGTGTGTCCCTCACAGCCTTCCTGAATTCCTGATCTGTTATTATATAGTCAATGATAGATCTGGTTCCCCTGCCTTCCCAAGTATACCAGTGAATGTTCTTATGTTTAAAAAAGGAGTTTGTGATTACTAAGCCCATACTGGCACAGAAATCCAAGAGTTGTTTCCCGTTCCTGTTGGCCTCCATATCCTCTCCAAATTTACCCGTAACCTTTTCATACCCTTCTGTTCTATTTCCAATCCTGGCATTAAAATCACCCATGAGCAGAACACTGTCCTTGTCCTTTACTCTAACAACTACATCACTGAGTGCCTCATAAAAACTATCCATCTTATCTTGATCTGTCCCTTCACAATGTGAATATACTGACACAATCGTAATTTTCTTGTTAGACACTGTCAAATCTATCCACATCAGTCGTTCGTTTACATACCTTATTGCAACTACGCTGGGTTCCATTTCTTTCCTGATGTAAAGCCCTACACCCCATTGTGCTATTCCTGCTTGGACTCCTGACAGGTAGACCTTGTATTCTCCCACTTCCTCTTCTTTCTCACCCCTTATCCGAATGTCACTAACAGCTAAAACATCCAGCCCCATCTTACTTGCAGCCTCTGCCAGCTCTACCTTCTTCCCAGAGTAGCCCCCGTTGATATTAATAGCTCCCCCATCTCGTTACCATTTGTTTGCCAAGTCGTATCTTAGGAGTCCCTGGTTTGTCAGTTAGAGGTGGGACTCCGTCACCTCCAAAGGTCCGAGGCATTTTGCTCTGATTGTTGCCAGCATCATATTTAAGGTAGCAGGGAAGCAGGTTGCTAGCCTTACTCACTGTTCATAAGTAAATATTTTAAGATAAATAAGCACATCTTCTATACAAATATATCTGTTTAGCTCCATGTAAAAATGAAAGATCTGTATGCATATCAGTGCTTTTAGAGGCTTATATACTAAGATAATCATTCATTTTATTGACATTTTCAAGTAATTGTGTAATTCAGAAACTTGTAAGTGTGTAATTTTCAAATTCCATGTAAACATGATGTGTCCAATACCTCTGAACAGAATGGTCCATGGACAAATAAAACTATTACTGTTTTCCTTTTGACTTAAGCTCTACTAGGATACTGGTATGTCATCTCACTCACATGAGTGTTGTAATTTCAGCTTATATTACTGTCTAGTAGGGCAAAGAACTAGGTAGATCATTCATGTATATTAAGAAAAGAAAGACACTATGACAGAACCCTATAGAACTGCTGTAGTAACAGGTAGAGAATTTGATCTCTGTCTGCTGGATGTCCAGTCCATATATTATGATACTCTGGGTGAAGCAGGTTGCACATTATAGTACTGGTCACCTCTCTGCCATTGCATTTCTTCCCACTCTTCTTTCCACACATTACATGGCCTCACTTTTAAGTTCAAGGATGTAGCTGTTGCAGTGAAATGAGGGATAAGAAAGTGCTTGTGGCGTCCTTTGCAAGAAGGCCCACACTCATTTTGTTGAAATCTTTCATACAATGGAAGTTCACCAAATTTCCATACTGCTGCAGCTATGCAGCTCAACCACTTACAGTACTGTATTATTATAATAGGATTAACAATGTTGTCCCTCTGCAGCACTGGGGGCACTGAAAGCTTCTAATACATTTAATGAGTCAAATATGATAATCTTGTTCAGTTTCAAGTGGCTTCATAAACTGGAAAGCATGTATGACAGCCACTGCCTCTGCAGTAAATATTTGCATTGGTGGTGGGGATACACTTATTCTGCTTGGTGACCAGGACAAATGAAGATGCAACTGATATATGGAAGGTTAATCAATTAATTTAGGCCATCAGTGTATATTTTAATCACACCTGTCCACTGCAGTTGCACAATTTCCTTGAATACATCATTATATTTGACACTTCACATTTGGGTAGCAGATGGATGTTATATGAACTGGCAATCTGAGGATAATAAATTTTGAAGTGCTGGTTATTTAGGTGTACTGGGTAGTAAGGAAGCACTTCTACCATTACTCCTCAGCAGTGTGCATTATATTTCAAGATAGAAACAATAAATAGTTTGAAGGAGCTCTTATAACTTAGTTAACACCTAAGCATGTGATGATCAAGAGTCTGTATTCTCTGTAACACACATTTATCTGCTAGTAACTAACACTATATATGAAGAAGCACTCCGTAGTTTCCCACAGCAGAGCAGCGATTTGTGTGTAAGGCTTTTCTAGAATACAGATTCAAATACAGCAGCACTGTATTTTGTATAATGCCATGACTACTAACTTGATGTAAGTGTTGGACACCGTGTGTAGAATCTTTATAGCTTTTTCTAGCCTGAGAAGCCTGATATTAGTCATGAGTCCTAAATTAGTCCCCAGAATCAAATTATTCCTAATATTATTTGCTTTCCCAATTTCACCTGCAAAGAAAGGTGCTGCAGATATTTGTGAGGAAATGCAACAACTTGTGATTTGTGAGGTGGTATTGCTACAACCCTTTTTTATCAGCCAACTGTCACAACATATGACAACATAATCTAGACCAGCAGCCATCAAGTATTCATGTGGCCTGCAGTCTCCTCCGTATTTTACAACACTAAGCTTCCAGCACCTAACAGCCAAATGCAGAAACATCAGCTAACACTGACAGCTTCCTCAGAGTGTAGTTTTCCTGTTCACAATCAGTAACAAATAAAAATACTTACAGAGACAGTAACATTTTAAGATGTGCTTAGTTTTAATTGACATCCGTGAATTCAGCTGAGAGAGAAGTAAAGTTGGCCACTTACCTCAGAGGCAGAGGGGCAATTAGTGTGGTCACTGTGCAGTTAGAGGATGTGAGAGGGGACTGTCTTACTGTTTATCTTCCATTGCTGATAACTCGTGGCGATGTGTGCCTCATACCAATCAGCTGCTTTGGTATACATTTTAAGCATTACAGCAACAGTCATCTTCAAATGTATTACATATTTGCAGCAAGGAATATGAAATTAAATTAGGGCTTTTGTAATACAACACAATGAGTGGTAAATATTTGTGATTGTGTCACAAATTGCATTTAAAATAATCAATTACCGTCTGCTCACTCAACACAATACCACTTCATCAGGAAATTACAGTGTCACAACTTTGGGTTCTCTGAAAGGAGCGCACGAGTGGGGGGGGGGGGGGGGGGGGCTACATTTTGAAATAGAAAACAGTTGACAAGAAGTGTTCCGAATGGTGCTGACTTGTGACAATAAGTACTTGGGGGCCACCAGCCAACTTATCACTTCATTACTATAGCCAGGAGAGCTCATAACATACAATTTATGTAGGTTACCAATCAATAATAAGATTGATACATGTACTGCCCAAGATGCCACCCCTGGAGAAACATGACTGTTGGGTAAAGGCACACATTGTCTGCATATTGTAATTGTTTAATAATTGGTGGTAGAGAAGTTTGAAGATCATGTCTATATGAAGAATATAATATTGCTCAAAGAGAGTACTTGCAACATTTTGTATGAGCCCATTAACTCACTGCCTGACCAAATGAATGCTCAACAATTGTGTGACAGCTTGATCATGAAACTAACTAATGCTAATATCTAAAAAGAAAGATGATGAGACTTACCAAACAAAAGCGCTGGCAGGTCGATAGACACACAAACAAATACAAACATACACACAAAATGATATGTGTGGATGGATATGTGTGTGTGTGTGAGTATATACCTGTCCTTTTTTCCCCCTAAGGTAAGTCTTTCCGCTCCCGGGATTGGAATGACTCCTTACCCTCTCCCTTAAAACCCAAATCCTTTCGTCTTTCCCTCTCATTCCCTCTTTCCTGACGAGGCAACCGTTGGTTGCGAAAGCAGAATTGTGTGTGTATGTTTGTGTTTGTTTGCGTGTGTATCGACCCACCAGCGCTTTTGTTTGGTAAGTCTCATCATCTTTCTTTTTAGATATATTTTTCCCATGTGGAATGTTTCCCTCTATTATATTCATAACTAATGCTAATGAATGATTATGTAAACAAGTGGAGCCGAGATATTGGAAAAGGTGACAGTGAGGACGCTGAACCAGGTGGATGCAGCCAATATGTATGAGAGGATGCATGGCAGCTGTTTAAATGCCTCTGGTGACAAATTTGCTATCATCAAGCAGGTATATCTGAAGGTTTTTCTTGTCATATCTTGCAAATACTAACATTAACATTATTGTTTGTAGCTGATTTCAGTTCTCTTTTAATCCTGTTTGTACTAGTATTACAGTTGTTGACACATTGAGCCTGAAAACTTCAACCTGCAAAGTCATTAAACTTCAATCTGCAAAGTCATTTCTCAATAATCATAAGATTTCTTATTCTTCCCTTCCACAAAACCTTCAATGGCTTTATATCCAATGACACTGTATCTTTGTGTCTGAAATGCTTATACAGGCTCAGTACTTGCTATGGGACTGGATGTACTGGTTATCATCACATCATGGTTATTTGGTTTTTATACCTAGAAACAATTCGTTTCATGATTTTGCAGTATGTTGCTCATCAATAACGTTGTTCTGTTGTTTCTGGTGCTGGTCTTTTTGAATTAAGTCAGCTGTGGCAAGCAACATCTGCAGTGTCCCATGATTTGACACTGATTTATCTTATGCACTGCAGCTGATGTATCTGTTATGGACATTGAACACTGCAACTGTGGTTAAAACAGTAGATGAATGGAAACTCCTTTAAAGTGACTGGCCACTGTTTTCATACCAATAACCACACTCTAAGCTGGTCAACAATTAATTCTTCTACAATAGAGTTGTGAAGCATTCCTGCCAATGACTATCATTATGCTGTAAGTCCATTTGCAGAGGACGGAAGCCTGAGCTTGAAGTTTGCACTCTTCTCATATATTCTATGAACCAGGGTGGATTTCTGATGGGCCAGGAGCTCACTTAACACTGCAGCATCACGAACACTTGGTTATGAGTAATTCTGTTAATTAAAGCAAGACAACATTTCATTACGA